>NC_139230.1:73313313-73958313 GCF_977018435.1 Lepisma saccharinum
ATTCAGGCAACATTTTTTATTAAATTTTGGACTCGCAAAGACATTTTTTCAAACTTTTAACTTATTATTTTATCAACTTTAAGTTAATTTTTTTTCCAAAAATAACACTATTTGTACTATTCAAGCAACATTTTTTTATTAAATTTTGCACTCACAAAAAACATTTTTTCAATTTTTAACTTATTATGTTACAATTTTATGCCTATTTTTTTACCAAAATAACACTATTTGTACTATTCAGGCAACATTTTTTATTAAATTTTGGACTCGCAAAGACATTTTTTTCAACTTTTAACTTATTATTTTACAACTTTATGTTAATTTTTACCAAAATAACACTATTTTATACTATTCAGGCAAACATTTTTTTATAAATTTTGGATTCACAAAGACATTTTTTTCACTTTAAATTAATATTTTACAATTTTATACTATTTTTACCAAAATAACACTATTTATTCATATTCAGGAAAGACTTTTAGATATATTTTCGACACACAAAGTGTGTTTTTTCAACTTCTATCATGTTTATTTTCACAAGTTTATACCTATTTTTAACCTAAATAACACTATTTATACTATTAAGGAAAGACTTTTTAGTTATATTTTCGACACGACAAAGTGTGTGTTCTCAACTTCTATCTGTTTATTTCACAAGTTTAGGCTTATTATTACCAAAATAATACAATTCAATCTGTTCAGGAAAGACTTTTAGTCGCATTTTCGACACACAAAGTGTGTGTTCTCAATTTCTATCTGTTTATTAGGCTTATTAGTACTCAAATAACATTATTTATACTATTCAGGGCAACATTTTTTATTAAATTTTGGACTCAGAAAGATATTTTTACAACTTTTTAACTTATTATTTTACAAGTTTATACCTATTTTTAACCTAAATTAACACTATTTTACACTATTCAGAGAAAGACTTTTAGTTACATTTTCGGCACACAAAGTGTGTGTTCTCAACTTTTATTTGTTTATTTCTCAAGTTTAGCCTAATATTTACTCAAATAGCACGATTTGATCGTGTCTTTATTACATTTTGACACACACACACACACACACACACACACACACACAGAGATAGAGAGAGAGAGAGAGAGAGAGAGAGAGAGAGAAGAGAGAGAGATTTTCCAAGTTTACAGGATTATTCTCTAGTTTACTCAAATAACACATTTAATCCAGTCAGGAAGGATTTGTATTATATTATTGGATGCACAAAGAGAGGTTTTCAACTTTTTTATTGATTTTTTGCAGGGTATGTATTAATTTTTATTTATTTTGTTTTGTATCATATATACATTTACAAATTTTTAACTTAGAGTTTAGTATTTATTTATTTTTTCAAAAAACACTAAAAAAAGTACTTTTAGCTAAAATGTAAGCCACAGAATATATTATTATTATTATTATTATTATTATTATTAGGGTTTACTGATTTCCACTATGCTATTTTTTGGTTCTGTATTTCTATATGTATTTATTTAGGGCAGGTTACGCCTGCCACGTAGGAAAGTTTGTTTATTTTAGAGTTTGCTGAGTATTTTGTTACTGCTATACTAGGTAAAAGTTTTCTAAATATACCAGATAGAGCTCTATATACTTTTGTTTTTGCTATTTTGGAGATGATGCGATCAGCACCACTCTCCATCTGCTTTTTATTTTATGTACCCAATATTATTTTGAAGCTTAGTGAATTCTAGAGCCTAATTATGCAGGAGAGAGGACTTGAAAATTTTGATCTCAGACAACCCACAACTATTTGTCAGAGTATTTTAAAGGATATTTTATACTTATTATGTGCCACTAGAATATCAAAGCTTGCTTAATTTTTATGTCTGTAACGCATTTATTGTATTTCTAGCTAAGGCTTACTGGATAAAGTACACGAAATGTTTATCATTTCGACTATTTACTTTTATACGAGGCCAAATTTTTAGTGTAACGAAAATTATTGTGTGTCTATAAAGACTGAAATCCCTTTACCGATGGGTCCATACTGGACGCTTACCAACATTGTTTCTTTTTTAAAAATATATAACCATTTATCAATATATTCTCTAATTCACAGGACAAGACGAAGTTCACAGACGACTGACTATATGGACCATAGGTCCACTTGCTAAACTTTTTTTCTATGCTAGAAGAATAATTTAGCCTTATAGCCTTTCTCAAGGTATTTTTGAAGTATTACTGCTTCTTTGGGTGCATCACACTTGGGTTATTTCCATTGGTTTATTATACGAGGTTTATTTTTTACTCTAAGATCAATATATGTCTCGAGGACTAAAATACATTTATTGAAGCTAAAAGCTTAGGCTGTAACTAGGGACTTAGCATGTATATCGACAATTTATAGGACAACACGAACCTTACAAAGGATTATAGGTGACGTACGACCACACGCCAGAGCTTTGTTAATCTGCAAGAAGCAGTTGCAACTAATGCTATGAGGATATAATGTTAATTTTTCATTGTTTCACAAGAAGGCTATTTTTTACACAACCATATATTTGCTTTTTCAAGTAACTACATGTACCAGAAGCACACATGCCAACACTAACTAGATTTTGATTTATACTATCTCAGGTGCTAAATGTATCAAGGAACACTGATTGTATATATTTTGAGAATCCAACTATATCAGGATTTTTCTATGTAAGTATATTTTTATTGACTGGCTTATTTAACAGATCAAACAGAAAGACGGCAAAATTCACTAAATGTAGGTGATTGCATGAAAATAACTAGATCAAGGGGGTGACCAACAGTGAGCTGAATGTATATATAGAGGGTTGCGCCTCTATTATTCTCACCTTCGCTGGATTGGCGAAGGAACGCACTTGTGGGCGGTAGAACCTGAACGGGCTCCACCATGGCATCGGAGACTCGAAGCAGATGTTTTGGAGGATGAACCCAAGTAGGGTCATAGGCGCTACGACCAATTTGGTCATTGCTTTTTATATGGAGGGAACCAATTTGGCCCACTATCCCAAAATTAACTTAGATTGCTTATAACTTATGAAATTTGAAGTCTGCACAAGATCCGATGACAAAATCTAAAATTGTAACAACCCTGCCAGGGACTTGAACCCTGGACAGGATAGGTTAAAAGCCTAGCGCTATACAAACTAAGCTACCTGCATTTTTAAAAAGTTAGTTATGTTAAGAAAATATATTGAAACACCTGAGAACACTCTTGGTCTGGTTCGACCAGAGAAGGAGACAACATTTCCAAATTTTTACAGACTGGGTGTATTTTTCCACTATAGAGGCCTTCACTATATGTAATTCGAAAAGCTAAAGTTCAGCTACCTTCCAAAATTGAGGTAAAGATTGTGTTTGGCGAGATTAACAAGTTACAATTATATCCAGTTACGGACAAAATAAAGCTAAAAGTCTAAGATTTGCTGTACTAGCCAAGTTTTAGTAACATTTTCTTCATTTTTAGTACAAATACCAAGAAATAGGTATATTTTTATTTATAATTTGACAAAATGTACTAGTATTTAATTCACAAAGTTAGGTAAAAAACAGTATTTTTAAAAAAATATTGTTACTGCCTTCAAATTTTATGTTATTTAGCCACTAACAACTGGTTTACACTGTTTGGCATTCTTTAAATAGGAAAAGAAGGAATTATTTGTTTAATATTTTTACTACTTTTATATTTATTTAAGAAAACAATTCTACAGTTTAACTTAATTTAACAAATTGTTACTAATTTTATATATCAAAGTTATGTTATTTAGAGTGTGTGAAGGCGTATAAGTTAATATTTGTACTTATCAGTTCAACTAACAATTATATTTTACACAAAAAAAGATAATGTTTACAGTTAAATTACTTGAATCAGAGAATAATATTTCTACAGTAATTGATTCATTCACCACTAGTCAGTACTTTTATGCATCAGAAAGTTTTCTTAATTTTCTATTACGCATGCTATTTTGGGCTATTCTTAAAATGTATTTCTAGGGCAAACTGGTTTAATTTTCTGCTTATAATGCAAAGTTGACAGTTTTCGCACATGCATTGTACATTTGTTATATTCTCTACTTACAATCCAAATAATATGCTTATTTAATGTATTAACTAACTAACTCTCTACCCTTCGTAAACCCGAATGTTTCATGAGCTGCAGCAACACATGCCTTTCATCTGTCCCTGTCCTGAGCAAGATCTATATACTCCTTTCTTCCCTACCAGTTTCCTATAGGTCCATCTCTACCATTATCCCCTCCATCTTTGCTTTGGTCTTCCTATTGGTCTTTTACCATCAGGTTTCCCAACAAGAATTCTGTATACTCTTCTCTTTCCTCTCCCATTCGTACCACATGATCTACACACCTAAGTCTTCTTGATTTAATCATTCTAATACTATCTGGACATGAATACAAATTATGTACTTCTAAATTATGTAACCTTCTCCACTCATCTGTCTCCACATCTGTTTTAGGCCCAAGTATTTTCCTAAGGATTTTATTTTCAAATATTCTCAATTTATGTTCCTTTTTCAATGTAAGGACCAAGTTTATTTACTGTATTTAACTTTTATTTTTTTGTAATTAACAAAAATTAAAAGCTTATACTGTAGTTATATATCTTTTTCTATCAGCTTATTTTGAAATCAATATTATTAGATATAGTCTTTGATTTATAACTATATTGCTTTTTTTATCAATTTATCTAAGAGTACACACAGACAAACACATCTGTTCACACCTTTTATGTACATAGGATATGCCTTTTTTCAATATTTTAGTATGAAGATTGCACTTTAGCTATTTAAGCAAGTGTAGGAAAGGTAGGATTTCTGAGAATTGTTGCAGGATTTTGTTGTCCAAGTATAGATGAGAACTGAGCTGGGAGACTGTTTTGAACCTTTTCATGAGAGTTTGCATGTGAACTGTATGCAAATTGACCACTATTGACTGTGCATGCTTCTAAGTTTTGATGTTATTTTACATCAACCCTGTGAGACTGTAGTCAGTTTTCTCCCATTTCAAGTAGTTTTTATTGATTGTATTTGTATATGTTGTGGGGACTTAGCAGTTTTATGTTATGAGTCAGTTTGTTGTAGAATATTTTTACATGATTGTTTTGAGATATTGAGTGTCCTGCTGTTTTACCTTGTAATTATTTTCCTTCTTGTGTTGTGTATTTGACTATATTTTGTCCAAGTTCGTAGTATTTAGAATAATTGTTATTGACTTGTAGATGTAGGGAGTAATAATCCTTTGCAAGATGCCCTATACTTTAGTCTGAATATTATTCTTAGTGTTCACTTTTGAAACCTTAGTATTCTGGTAGTATTATTAATGTAGAGGTAAATTAGCTGAAACGTAGGCATTTTTTCTGATAAATTATACTCACTAGTTGTTTCAGCAGGTAGAAGTTGCATGATGGTTTACTGCTGATGATGTTCATTTGCTCTTCTTATGTACTACGTATGATGTAGCTTACTTGAGTAACTGAATTTTCTACTGAAAAAAGGATTGCTTGTCTATTTTATTTCCTATGTTGTTGAGTTTGTCCATAAGCAAGCCATGTTTTTTACTCTATCCTATGCCTTGGAAGAATCTAGATATATTGTGTTTGCAGTTTTATGTTTCTCTAAGGTTTCAGCTATGTAGTTTTAAACTGTGCTATGGGTGTGACTATTAATTTCTCTTTCTGGATGCCACGTTGGTTCCTGTGTATTCCTCTTGCTGCTTGAATTTGACTTAGGTTGTTTGCTTTTTTCTTAGATCTTCATTTGTTCAGTATTTTTTATTTTTTTAATATTCTTTTACATAAAAAATTCAAAGTACATTGTTAAAGTCAAAGTGTGTTAAAATTCAATTTTTCAAAGTTAAAGTTTTAAAAATACAATTTTCTAAAATTAAAAGTTATAATAGTACATTTTTGTTAGTACAGGTTTTTATACTAGGGTAAATTGTTTTGTTGTTAAAGTAAAATATGTTAGTTAATGTAAAATTAAAGTAATTAAAATTCAATTTTTCAAAGTTAAAGTTTTAAAAATACAATTTTCTAAAATTAAAAGTTATAATAGTACATTTTTGTTAGTAGAAGTTTTTATACTAGAGTATATTATTTTGTTAAAGTAAAATATGTTAGTTAATGTAAAATTA
Organism: Lepisma saccharinum; assembly: GCF_977018435.1. Taxonomy (NCBI): domain Eukaryota; kingdom Metazoa; phylum Arthropoda; class Insecta; order Zygentoma; family Lepismatidae; genus Lepisma; species Lepisma saccharinum. The sequence goes on from NC_139230.1 coordinate 73,319,454, forward strand.
AAATAATTAAAATTCAAAAAAATAAAAAATACTGAACAAATGAAGATCTAAGAAAAAAGCAAACAACCTAAGTCAAATTCAAGCAGCAAGAGGAATACACAGGAACCAACGTGGCATCCAGAAAGAGAAATTAATAGTCACACCCATAGCACAGTTTAAAACTACATAGCTGAAACCTTAGAGAAACATAAAACTGCAAACACAATATATCTAGATTCTTCCAAGGCATAGGATAGAGTAAAAAACATGGCTTGCTTATGGACAAACTCAACAACATAGGAATAAAATAGACAAGCAATCCTTTTTTCAGTAGAAAATTCCAGTTACTCAAGTAAGCTACATCATACGTAGTACATAAGAAGAGCAAATGAACATCATCAGCAGTAAACCATCATGCAACTTCTACCTGCTGAAACAACTAAGTGAGTATAATTTATCAGAAAAAATGCCTACGTTTCAGCCTAATTTACCTCTACATTAATAATACTACCAGAATACTAAGGTTTCAAAAGTGAACACTAAGAATAATATTCAGACTAAAGTATAGGGCATCTTGCAAAGGATTATTACTCCCTACATCTACAAGTCAATAACAATTATTCTAAATACTACGAACTTGGACAAAATATAGTCAAATACACAACACAAGAAGGAAAATAATTACAAGTAAAACAGCAGACACTCAATATCTCAAAACAATCATGTAAAAATATTCTACAACAAACTGACTCATAACATAAAACTGCTAAGTCCCCACAACATATACAAATACAATCAATAAAAACTACTTGAAATGGGAAAACTGACTACAGTCTCACAGGGTTGATGTAAAATAACATCAAAACTTAGAAGCATGCACAGTCAATAGTGGTCAATTTGCATACAGTTCACATGCAAACTCTCATGAAAAGGTTCAAAACAGTCTCCCAGCTCAGTTCTCATCTATACTTGGACAACAAAATCCTGCAACAAATTCTCAGAAATCCTACCTTTCCTACACTTGCTTAAATAGCTAAAGTGCAATCTTCATACTAAAATATTGAAAAAAGGCATATCTATGTACATAAAAGTGTGAACAGATGTGTTTGTCTGTGTGTACTCTTAGATAAATTGATAAAAAAAGCAATATAGTTATAAATCAAAGACTATATCTAATAATATTGATTTCAAAATAAGCTGATAGAAAAAGATATAATAACTACAGTATAAGCTTTTAATTTTTGTTAATTACAAAAAAATAAAAGTTAAATACAGTAAATAAACTTGGTCCCTTACATTGAAAAAGGAACATAAATTGAGAATATTTGAAAATAAAATCCTTAGGAAAATACTTGGGCCTAAAACAGATGAGGAGACAGATGAGTGGAGAAGGTTACATAATTTAGAAGTACATAATTTGTATTCATGTCCAGATAGTATTAGAATGATTAAATCAAGAAGACTTAGGTGTGTAGATCATGTGGTACGAATGGGAGAGGAAAGAAGAGTATACAGAATTCTTGTTGGGAAACCTGATGGTAAAAGACCAATAGGAAGACCAAAGCAAAGATGGAGGGATAATGTAGAGATGGACCTATAGGAAACTGGTAGGGAAGGAAAGGAGTATATAGATCTTGCTCAGGACAGGGACAGATGAAAGGCATGTGTTGCTGCAGCCATGAACATTCGGGTTTAAGAAGGGTAGAGAGTTAGTTAGTTATACATTAAATAAGCATATTATTTGGATTGTAAGTAGAGAATATAACAAATGTACAATGCATTGTGCGAAAACTGTCAACTTTGCATTATAAGCAGAAAATTAAACCAGTTTGCCCTAGAAATACATTTTAAGAATAGCCCAAAATAGCATGCGTAATAGAAAATTAAGAAAACTTTCTGATGCATAAAAGTACTGACTAGTGGTGAATGAATCAATTACTGTAAAATATTATTCTCTGATTCAAGTAATTTAACTGTAAACATTATCTTTTTTGTGTAAAATATAATTGTTAGTTGAACTGATAAGTACAAATATTAACTTTATACGCCTTCACACACTCTAAATAACATAACTTTGATATATAAATTAGTAACAATTTGTTAAAATTAAGTTAAACTGTAGAATTGTTTTCTTAAATAAATATAAAGTAGTAAAAATATTAAACAAATAATTCCTTCTTTTCCTATTTAAAGAATGCCAAACAGTGTAAACCAGTTGTTAGTGGCTAAATAACATAAAATTTGAAGGCAGTAACAATATTTTTTTAAAAATACTGTTTTTTACCTAACTTTGTGAATTAAATACTAGTACATTTTGTCAAATTATAAATAAAATATACCTATTTCTTTGGTATTTGTACTAAAATGAAGAAAATGTTACTAAAACTTGGCTAGTACAGCAAATCTTAGACTTTTAGCTTTATTTGTCCGTAACTGGATATAATTGTAACTTGTTAATCTCGCCAAACACAATCTTTACCTCAATTTTGGAAGGTAGCTGAACTTTAGCTTTTCGAATTACATATAGTGAAGGCCTCTATAGTGGAAAAATACACCCAGTCTGTAAAAATTTGGAAATGTTGTCTCCTTCTCTGTCGAACCAGACCAAGAGTGTTCTCAGGTGTTTCAATATATTTCTTAACATAACTAACTTTTTAAAAATGCAGGTAGCTTAGTTTGTATAGCGCTAGGCTTTTAACCTATCTGTCCAGGGTTCAAGTCCCTGGCAGGGTTGTTACAATTTTAGATTTTGTCATCGGATCTTGTGCAGACTTCAAATTTCATAAGTTATAAGCAATCTAAGTTAATTTTGGGAGTGGGCCAAATTGGTTCCTCATATAAAAAGCAATGACCAAATTGGTCGTAGCGCCTATGACCCTACTTGGGTTCATCCTCCAAAACATCTGCTTCGAGTCTCCGATGCCATGGTGGAGCCCGTTCAGGTTCTACCGCCCACAAGTGCGTTCCTTCGCCAATCCAGCGAAGGTGAGAATAATAGAGCGCAACCCTCTATATATACATTCAGCTCACTGTTGGTCACCCCTTGATCTAGTTATTTTCATGCAATCACCTACATTTAGTGAATTTTGCCGTCTTTCTGTTTGATCTGTTAAATAAGCCAGTCAATAAAAATATACTTACATAGAAAAATCCTGATATAGTTGGATTCTCAAAAATATATACAATCAGTGTTCTTGATACATTTAGCACCTGAGATAGTATAAATCAAAATCTAGTTAGTGTTGGCATGTGTGCTTCTGGTACATGTAGTTACTTGAAAAAGCAAATATTGGTTGTGTAAAAAATAGCCTTCTTGTGAAACAATGAAAAATTAACATTATATCCTCATAGCATTAGTTGCAACTGCTTCTTGCAGATTAACAAAGCTCTGGCGTGTGGTCGTACGTCACCTATAATCCTTTGTAAGGTTCGTGTTGTCCTATAAATTGTCGATATACATGCTAAGTCCCTAGTTACAGCCTAAGCTTTTAGCTTCAATAAATGTATTTTAGTCCTCGGAGACATATATTGATCTTAGAGTAAAAAATAAACCTCGTATAATAAACCAATGGAAATAACCCAAGTGTTGATGCACCCAAAGAAGCCAGTAATACTTCAAAAATACCTTGAGAAAGGCTATAAGGCTAAATTATTCTTCTAGCATAGAAAAAAAGTTTAGCAAGTGGACCTATGGTCCATATAGTCAGTCGTCTGTGAACTTCGTCTTGTCCTGTGAATTGAGAATATATTGATAAATGGTTATATATTTTTTAAAAAAGAAACAATGTTGGTAAGCGTCCAGTTATGGACCCATCGGTAAAGGGATTTCAGTCTTTATAGACACACAATAATTTTCGTTACACTAAAAATTTGGCCTCGTATAAAAGTAAATAGTCGAAATGATAAACATTTCGTGTACTTTATCCAGTAAGCCTTAGCTAGAAATACAATAAATGCGTTACAGACATAAAAATTAAGCAAGCTTTGATATTCTAGTGGCACATAATAAGTATAAAATATCCTTTAAAATACTCTGACAAATAGTTGTGGGTTGTCTGAGATCAAAATTTTCAAGTCCTCTCTCCTGCATAATTAGGCTCTAGAATTCACTAAGCTTCAAAATAATATTGGGTACATAAAATAAAAAGCAGATGGAGAGTGGTGCTGATCGCATCATCTCCAAAATAGCAAAAACAAAAGTATATAGAGCTCTATCTGGTATATTTAGAAAACTTTTACCTAGTATAGCAGTAACAAAATACTCAGCAAACTCTAAAATAAACAAACTTTCCTACGTGGCAGGCGTAACCTGCCCTAAATAAATACATATAGAAATACAGAACCAAAAATAGCATAGTGGAAATCAGTAAACCCTAATAATAATAATAATAATAATAATAATATATTCTGTGGCTTACATTTTAGCTAAAAGTACTTTTTTTAGTGTTTTTTGAAAAAATAAATAAATACTAAACTCTAAGTTAAAAATTTGTAAATGTATATATGATACAAAACAAAATAAATAAAAATTAATACATACCCTGCAAAAAATCAATAAAAAAGTTGAAAACCTCTCTTTGTGCATCCAAAATATAATAACAAATCCTTCCTGACTGGATTAAATTGTGTTATTTGAGTAAACTAGAGAATAATCCTGTAAACTTGGAAAATCTCTCTCTCTCTCTCTCTCTCTCTCTCTCTCTCTCTCTCTATCTCTGTGTGTGTGTGTGTGTGTGTGTGTGTGTGTGTGTCCAAAATGTAATAAAAGACACGATCAAATCGTGCTATTTGAGTAAATATTAGGCTAAACTTGAGAAATAAACAAATAAAAGTTGAGAACACACACTTTGTGTGCCGAAAATGTAACTAAAAGTCTTTCCTGAATAGTGTAAATAGTGTTATTTAGGTTAAAAATAGGTATAAACTTGTAAAATAATAAGTTAAAAAGTTGTAAAAATATCTTTCTGAGTCCAAAATTTAATAAAAAATGTTGCCTGAATAGTATAAATAATGTTATTTGAGTACTAATAAGCCTAATAAACAGATAGAAATTGAGAACACACACTTTGTGTGTCGAAAATGCGACTAAAAGTCTTTCCTGAACAGATTGAATTGTATTATTTTGGTAATAATAAGCCTAAACTTGTGAAATAAACAGATAGAAGTTGAGAACACACACTTTGTGTGTCGAAAATATAACTAAAAGTCTTTCCTTAATAGTATAAATAGTGTTATTTAGGTTAAAAATAGGTATAAACTTGTGAAATAAACAGATAGAAGTTGAAAAAACACACTTTGTGTGTCGAAAATATATCTAAAAGTCTTTCCTGAATAGTATAAATAGTGTTATTTTGGTAAAAATAGGTATAAAATTGTAAAATATTAATTTAAAGTTGAAAAAAATGTCTTTGTGAATCCAAAATTTAATAAAAAATGTTGCCTGAATAGTATAAATAGTGTTATTTTGGTAAAAATTAACATAAAGTTGTAAAATAATAAGTTAAAAGTTGAAAAAAATGTCTTTGCGAGTCCAAAATTTAATAAAAAATGTTGCCTGAATAGTACAAATAGTGTTATTTTGGTAAAAAATAGGCATAAAATTGTAACATAATAAGTTAAAAATTGAAAAAATGTTTTTTGTGAGTGCAAAATTTAATAAAAAAATGTTGCTTGAATAGTACAAATAGTGTTATTTTGGAAAAAAAATTAACTTAAAGTTGTAAAATAATAAGTTAAAAGTTGAAAAAATGTCTTTGCGAGTCCAAAATTTAATAAAAAATGTTGCCTGAATAGTACAAATAGTGTTATTTTGGTAAAAAAATTAACATAAAATTGTAAAATAATAAGTTAAAAATTGAAAAAAATGTTTTTGCGAGTCCAAAATTTAATAAAAAATGTTGCCTGAATAGTACAAATAGTGTTATTTTTGTAAAAATAAGGATAAGCTGTGAAAATGTTTGACATAAAGTCAAAGTTTGGTAAAAAATAAACTCAAAATTAAATTAAATAGCACACAGTAACATACATTTACTACCTAAATCAATAATCAAAGGGTCCTAGGTTCGTTACCCCGTGATAAAAGCAAATGGTGAAAACTGTAGGCCCCGTCCCTAATAGCTCTCCCTTCTTCATAGTACAGATAAAAAACCCTGCGCTAAAGCGTCCTGTGCCTTGGAGGCAAACCTGAGCGGAATATTAATTGGCGGCGGAAACCGCATAGCTTCAGAGATTTGACCCTTGCTGTGCATTCCAGACATTCTTTGTTGTCTGGTTGAATACCTCCCCTGCCCTACAGTATTGCATAGCTTTCCCCTGTTATTGCGTACTGGTTAACCTTGAAAAAACCGGTTCTGAAAATCTACCGACGCGTTCTCTGATTGGTGATTCAGATTCCTTCTTTGTTCTGACGTTGTGACGTCATTTGACCTTGAGCTCGCTTCCCCAAAAATTCCTTTCTCGTCTACCTGCGCAGAGTTCCCCTTGTCTGTCTGGCATCAGAGCGGAGTCGAGATTCGGATACAGTATTCTGTCTAGCGTGTTGCACCATCGTGTTTCATAACATGATGAAATTACTGCATAGTACTAATTAATAACATTACATATCGCGGGTTCGAGTACCGGGACCGTCCCCAATCGTAATTGGACCTGTACCTACACCCATTACCACCGTTCATAGCGGTTCATAAACCATAGAAAACTTATTTTCAATACTATAAACATTAATTATTATAGTTTCATACATTACATACTTTGTAGTAATGAATATAAAACCATATGCATAGCGTTTAGTACCTCTAATTACCTTCTATATACATATTTTTCATAAAATAAATAATTATATATTCATAAAAAGTTCTAAACATGCAAATACATAAATGTAAAGTACTCTAAGTACATGCTAATGAATTCTAAGTACATGCGAATTAATTAAAACCCGTGCAAATTAGTTCTAAGTACATACAAATGAATTGCGAATATTAAATAGCAACAGACGTTGGCGTACATCAATACTACTATGGTGCACCTCGACTGCTGCATGTGGATTTTCATAATCCCACACATGGCTGTTTCGGCAATTGAAGATAACCTCACGGGTGAATGTTGCCTCGTCCGTGAAAAGCACATGGCGCAAAAAACGGGGATCGTCGGTACAAAACTTCAACAGTCGTTGACAGAATTCCACACGTCGTGGGTAATCCCCAGCCTGCAACGCGTGGACTCGCTGTGGATGATAGGGATACAGCAGATCATCATGAAGGACACGCCACACTATCGACTGTGATACTCCCACTGCACGTGCAATGCTACGGGTGCTAGTGGACGGTGTGTCGTCCACGCGAGCAAGTACGTCCTCCTCGACCGCCGCGGTGCGCACATGTCTTGGGTGACCGACATGATGGCCTGCACGTAACACACCCGATTCACCAAGGGTACGGTGCACGTTCGAAAACAACCTGCTGTCGGGTTGTCGCCTCTCCGGATACCGTCCGCGATAAAGGCGTGCAGCTGCTCGGCCATTGCCATCTGCAAGACCGTAGACAAAATGCATGTCCCTCAGTTCTACAAATGTGTAGCGTTCCATGGTACGGTGAGGATAGTGCCAATTATGGAATACTGTACTGCAGTGCACAGGTGGCACACACACACACACTGGTCACAACGGCTTCGAAACAACGTACTCAATTGTCGTACGTCAAGCACACCACCACCGCACCGGCTCTTTCACTGACACGCTCCCTGACGCTGCACTTCCAATCAGCCCACACGTCCGCACGGCGCTGTGGTACAATCAGCTGACGTTCCTGAGCCACACGTGCCTGTGCTCTTCACTACCTGACCACTGCCGTCAGGTGGGGCCATGTACTCTGGGGCCTTGTCATCGTGGAACACATGTAGCGTCCTTCATTCTTGCCCCATTCACCCACAACACGTACTTCGTCCGTCTTGCTCGAGCCGACGGGGAGCACTACGTACGATCGTGTGGTGTTTGTATACACCAATGTGGGGTAACCCAGCAGTTGAACAGACGTGCATACCCCCACGTAGCTTCATTACACGATTGTCCCACGCAGTTTATCTGTCCAGACTTGCTCGGCCCGGTCTCACACCCACGCGGCAGTGTGCGGCTGCGGTGGTGTGAGGCCACGCTTGGTTTTGGAGCGGAAGGCTGCGGCCGAGGAGGGACTCGTGTTGTTCGGCTGGGGTTGCGCTCGGAAGCAAGCAGCTGCGTCAGGTCTGGGAACGGTGGACCTGGTGATCGGGATGGAAACATTCCGACCTCGTCCATTAGTGTCGTCCACCGTACGGAGTGGTGGGGTCCGTACGACACTCCAGCAGCCTTTCGCCCGCTCCCACCCAGCGATGTGCCTCCGGCTTCATTTCTAAGAGGCTGATTGGGCCCCATCACGACGTTTGTTACAACGTCAGTACGGGGTACTTGGTCCTATCTGTACGTGCACCTTTCATTAGCAATAACCTCCTGTGCACGTAGTTGCTGTGTTTGTCCTGCTGGCGCACGACCTCTGTGTGACATCCCCTCGGTGCTGCTACGGGGAACCCCTCGTCCCGCATTTGTTGTCTCCTTGGCAGGTACCATTCCCCGTCCGGTCCTCTTTCTCTTTTGTTGCACCGTGCTTTGTTCTTGCTGCGGTGTCTCCCCACTGTGTTTGGGGACTCCCCTTGCGCTGCACCGCCGGCGCCGCCATTTCTGCCCCGAACCATGTACGTTGCCTGTTGCCTGTTGCCTGTTGCCTGTCGAGTGTCACGGACCACTTTGCTTGCATTCTCGGTGTGTTTTTACATCCTACGTCGTCCTCCCGTGGTTCTGCAACCCCGCACTACTTTTCTCGACTGCACTGCTTCAGTCATGGTGTTTGTTTCCCGCTGTGCAATTGTTAGTTCATGCTTCATAGCTTCTTTTCTCCCTACAGTTGTCGATCGCTACCCTTTCCCTTCACTTGTCTTGCGGGACACTCCTATTCCCTTTGTGGAACCTCATGCGCATGCGTTGCGCAGCTGCCGCCTAGTGTTTTTCGGATGGGCGACTTTGGTGTTCCTTTTGACTTCGTTTGTTCCGCCTTTCTATCTTCACTGGTACTGCCTGTACAGAGGTGTGAAGTTCATTTTCACACGTTTTCGGCGTTGTCTAGCTCCTCATGGAGGCATCTCTCGGCAAAGTGGAAGGGGAACTATCGTCTCTATTTCATGGAAGGTATCTGTGTTTTTCGTTTGTACTATACCTTTAGAATCACCCTGTATATATTGGTAGCACCAGAGTTCGAACTCAGGTCACAAAGTTTCAAACTTCTAATTTAAAGAGTAAAACGAGACGTGTCAGCCCAACAATGCATGCGCTCTATGCACTCATTTTGTGCGAAGGTTCTCCAAGGATCCTCGCTCTTGCTTCCTGGTGAGGAGCCAGGTGCGACGGAAACACGTGATTCCTTATCTTTGTCTAGCGCTGTGGGCAAAGCTGGAGAAGAGGAAGTTTCAATTAGAAAATTTGTTTGCTGATTTACTTTAGTTTATTTTACGTCGAATTTCTATTACTCTTGGCTAATCGTAAAGATGAGGATGAATGGCGATAAGTTAAGTTATTCAACCACAAACACAAATGAACAGCATATACATGTTAGTCCGGAAGGGGAGCTAAGGTGGCGTGCCTCTCCTTTTATGTATACGTAAAATATAGGACGCAAGGAAATATAGGTTGGAAATTAAAAAATGGAGAAGATTAGAAAAAAATTAAATTCATTCTTATTGGAGGAAGGAGCGGCTACCAAATGTAAGAGGGATTAGAAAATGCATTATGGAAAATATGACAAATAATTATTTATATGCTGAAAATAATTTAAATATCTAATTATCAAAAAAATGAATTTACGTTTTTTTTTCAAAACATAACATCAATGATTTTCGTCCAATAATAGTAGTTGAAGATTATTTGTATTTGTTTTTAATAAAAACACCTTCAATAAGGCAGACAGGAATGTCTTTTCTTTACAATTTTAACAGAAAATTCTTACAGTCTGTCAGTGTGTGTGTGTGTGTGGAGAGGAGAGTGAAACGAGGGAAGTGGCAAATTTATGAAGGAAAACATTAATATTCACTTACCGATGTAACCCAAAGTTTTGAACATAGATTCTGTAATTTTTTTCACAATTATTTTCCCCTTGCCACACGAACAACAACAACAAAGTATAAAGCTGTGAATCGGTGAAATAATTTTTGAGGCACTCGTTTGGCAGAAAAAGAGAAATAAGCTTTGACCCCACGGAGAATCGAACTTAGGATTTCAGCTTACGAAGCTGGTGTTTTACCGACATGGACACAGGCCGCGGTGCGAAAGAGCATGGGGGGTTTCTTCTGAAGATTGCACATTTACCTGTCCAGTTCCAAACTTTCAATGTCCCTTCTCTCTAATTACATTAATTTGAAAGCAATACGCTTCATGGTATAGTGTATCTATGCTGTGCACACATTGTTCATAGACTATAAGTTAATGTTGTCTGTGTATATTAATGAAGATAATCGATGACGTGGTTTTGTGCAAGGTTAGTGTTTCCAACCCTCTACCTTCTGTCAACGTAGCAGACATGGCACATACATAATTATATTTTTAAACTAACTATTTGACGAAGAAGAGTTATTTTTCAGGAAAATATGAAGACATTCATCCAGTCTGTTGTGATTTTGGGAGCTTTATTATCCCACTTTTCAAATTACAAGCTAGAAAAGGAGTTTGCGTACGGAAGAGAAAGTAACGAAAGTGATCCTGAAGTCACGTCATTCGGACCGTGATAGATAATTTTATTACCTAGGATTGTTTGTTTCTCCCGTCCGCATCTTGAACGTCAATTTGATATATTTTTTGTTAGCTTCGCTTTTCTTCCACTTTCAGTTAATCGCAACGAAGAGGATAGATTATGATATGTAAAAATTGATGACGGGACACTCGCAAAGAACACCCACGCTGAGGTCGGAATTAGTACCCAGGTTCTCTTGGTGAACGTCGACGTTGCTGTTACGTTAATCTAGGGATAGAGGTAATGTAACCACCATCCACTCCCATCTGCTTTCAAATGAATATGAGATTTTCCCCAAACGCAGTGATTGATGCAGGATTTATTATTATTATTATTATTATTATTATTATTATTATTATTATTATTATTATCATTATTATTATTATTATTATTATTAGTTATGGGATGCTAAGTATCTCGAAAATATTTCCCTGATTATTTTCCCGGCATTCTCTTGTAAAATTGGACACTGCATTGCATTAATAATTAAAATGCAATGCTTTGCTGTAACCATCGTTCCATTTCACTCGACAAGTCAGAAAATTCCCTGAATCCGGAGAAAAACGTTAGTGGTAAACAACACTGCAGAGTGCTGTTTTCCCGAACCTTTACTTCGGCTGTACTGCCACACTCGATCGGCTCCTAGGCTGATCTTTAACTCAAACGAGTGTGCCAGTTTCTCTGAACAGAAGTGTACAAGCGCCTTAACGGCTTGTACAGGAAGCGTATATGTGGGTATATGTGCAGAGAAGAGGTTAGGTGGACTATTGAAATTTTATCCCATTTCATCGTGTTTGATAATTGTACGATAATCTGTCGTAGATATTTTATTAGCCGCCAGTGTCTCCCCAATGGCGCAGTGGTAGCGTCGTTGCCTTGTAATGAAGGAGTCCCGGGTTCGATACCCGGTGGAGTCACATAGTGTTTCGGATCTCACTTTAAACTGTAGGTCAAGTCCCAGTTAGCCTTTCTGTGCATAAAGTGGACTTAAAACACCAATTCAATCAATCAATCCATGGAGGTGTGTTTAAATAGCGGGCCACGACACCAGGGGTCCCGGGCCCGAATCCCAGCCTGGGCATGGGTGTTCTTTGTGGGTGCCTCTTCAGGAATATCATCAATCATCCTCATTGTTGCGATTACGTAAAATTAGCAGAAATCGACGCTAAATAACAAAAATCAAATAAAAGATCAAATGCATATTTCAGTCCTTCGCTCGGCCACAAGCATCACTATTACCAATAAGACATGGAAAGCAATATTTGAGCAGTTCAAACCTAATAGCAACGCGTTCAAGTAAAGCATCCAAACATATTGATCACCTTTAATCCAAGACCACTCAAATGTCTCAGCTCTCCGAGGTACCGAAAACCGGGAAGTAAATTCCCGAAGTCATGATGTGGAAGGGATTTTTATTCCAATCCTAGTACAACATTAAGAAATCTCACACAGCCTTACAGTCTGTGTTATTTTCCTAGAATCGTATACAGTAGAATATAATTGTAAAGATAAGTGAGAATTCGGGGCAAGAATATGGTCTATATCTTTCACATGGGTGCAAAACAGGGCCTCACGGAGGTAGTTACCCCACCCAATCTCTCTAGCTACGGGCCTGATTAACATTAAATCAAATTTTGAAGCCAGGTTAGAGTATTCATCCAAAACGTGGAGACGTCTGACATTATGTTTGATGTGTCTGATCTGAGAAGAATGACTAAAAAGTATAATTTAAGAATCTTTCAAAGATTTGGAAAATTTTTGTCTGTTGGTGATAATTCTGATATTGACTGTTACGGACTAGTTGAAGAATTACAAGTACTTGTTGCAGTGTTTCCTTAAAACATACGGAACGGCATGAAACAAATTTTTACATGTACGATGCGGCGAAAAGTTTTGTAAGGTGTATCCGAGTATTTGTAATTTGCTGAGAATCATTCTAACCGTTCCAGTATTCACTGCACCCACTGATGAATTCAGAGGGGGCCCGCAGGGAAGATCCCCTCTGGAAATAGAAACGCCCTCCCCGCGGAAATTTCAATAATCTAGCAGAGCATTCGAATAATAGCTAAGCAATTTGTCAACTACGTTCACTTTGGATTTTTTTAAATTCAGTTTAGTTTAACGTAGAACGTACTTTTCGGGTTTTTAGTAATAATGAGCATTGATTCAGTATGGGTTCTGGGTTCAATACACGGTGGAAGCACATAGTGATCCGGTTCCACTTTAAACTGTAGGTTCAGTACCGATTATCGTACCTGTGCATATAGTGAATTTGAAACAAAAATTCAACACAACTCTTTGTCAAAATGATGAAAGAATTTAAGTTATTATCCTTCTTGATAACTACCAACTAATACTATATAATAAAATTCCATTTGATTGAAACTCAGCAGTGGACGCGTGTAGAAAACCAGGCCTGGTGTAGTATAAGCTTCCATTGTTGTAATGAATTTCAACCTCTTCCAAACATTTTAACGGTTAGTCAGTCAACAGTTTGCTGCGGAATGATGGGTACGTGCATGTGCAGTCTTATCGAAATTTACATTTAATTTAATTTAATTACATATCAGATGCAAGGGACAATTTAAATATATTAGTATTTTACTAGTTTTATAAATTGAATCTACAACCTCTCCCCTCCCCGTTATTAGTATGATATTGCCTCCCTAGAGTAAAGTGGCTCTATTCAACACGGAGTGCATTCACTGCAAGAAGCTTTTCCAGTCTGAAGGTAATAAAAAATTCCTCGGAATGACTAGTATGTCACAAAAACTATTATCAGAACGCACAATGTTATTCATAAAGAATGACATCTCACCATCTCTAGACGCTTCAATTGCGGTCTTACACCTTTCGCATACGTAGTTTAGTCTTCTTAGCATACAGTAATTTAAGGTTAAATTGTAGTTTGTTTGGGAAGAGCAATTAAGTCACAAACTGCGATTTTCTTTTGCTTTAATTTAAGACACGCTGAATCAATTGGAGAAAATATTACAATTATAGTAAAATATCGGGCACGTGAAATGATTCTTAACAATAAGAATCCAAAACCTAAATCATGTCTGTATTGTTTGGCTATGATAGAATAAACATGAAAAACTGCCTGCTGTAAAATTTCACTTTTTGACTTGAGTGATTTTTCCCAAACACCCTGGGATTTCTCTATGTTCTTAGCTCACGTTTGCGCACAAATCTTCAGAATTTGCAAAGCCATCTTTTGGTGAAACTCTGTGGAGAATTGAAGCTCAGGTGTTGTGAGCTCCCTCCAGTGCTGGAAATCAGAACTTCTACGAACTACTACGACTTTCTCAGTGCTCCTGCAGAGTTGTTAAACATTGTTTACTTGAGTTGGGGTTTTAAGTCCACTTTATGCACAGATAGGCTGATCAGGACTGGACCTAGAGTTTAAAGTGGGATCCGAACTACTGTGCAATGTGCCTCCACCGGTATAGAATCCGAAACCCCTTGATTACAGGGCGACAACGTTACAAGTGTTGTTAAAGGTCGAAGAACAAATACATTCTATTCTAATGGGTTCTATCGTGTTAGGTAACAGGCGCCGGAACTTCTTTGCACAATTTAAATCCGATTCAAGTTGCGTATTGATTAATTTCAGTAGAGAAATTATATCGTATTTATATCGGTCCGGAAAATAATCTCCGATCCAAAATATTAAACATACTATAGGGGTTCTGAATTGATTTATCTGCTATACTTGGTCCAATTTAAAGTTGTGCTCTAAATTGGTTGACGAACACGTTTTATATTGCAATGGTATACACCTTGGTTGTAGAAAACGTAGCGCAGGAAACAACACTGTTGTTCTCTCATAGTTCACGTTCATATACTTACATACCTTTGTGAAGTATTAACGTGAAGGATAACATGTGGAAAATACATGTTATTCTCCATAAGCACAAGCAAAGGCTAATGGAAGTGCACACCGTCGGTATATTCTGTTTCATTTACATTGAAATTCCAATCTATTATCATTTTTTCTGATCCGAATATAACTAAAATGTCACTTTCACACCGACAGAAACACCACGAAAACCGAAGGTAGCACGTAGTCCCAACACAATACAAACACTGATTCTCTTTCCTGAAGTACAGTATTACAGCCGCGACCTAAGGATCTCGTTTTCTATGTGTTGGAGTTTTTGGAGTGAGCCTCGTAGCACTGCATTGAGGAAGCGGCCCAGTCCGAGCAGGACACAAGCGACAGACGACACGTGTCTCTTGGCGATTTCACCAATCAAGAGCCTGCTTGTGCGACCAGTCATTCCGCTACGGTCTGAAATGTTCCTGTTCGTTCCCAAGAGATATGTGTTGCGTGTCCCTTGGAATCCACCAACCACCAAATATAAATGCAACCTTCCGAATCAAAGCGAAGCAACAAACTGCACGTGTTGCTCCGGAATGAGCCGTTTTCTCAGTACGATGCTACGTATCGCCTCGGTCTGTTTTTCACGCCTGCTTGAATTGTTCGAATTGTTGTTTCAGTTCGCTTTATACATAGATAAGTCAATCGAGACTGGACGTAGAGTTTAAAGTGGGAATCGAACACTGTGCAATGTGTGCCTACACCAGGTATCGAAACAGTTGTTTTGCGCAAGCGCGGTGAATATTTTGCTTTAGACTGAATGAACTCGTGACGCTTGCCGCTTCGGTGTAAATTCTCCGTGTCATTCGTTGCGTGTCACTTGTCTAACTGTCATTCCGCCTTCTTCTCGATCGATGCTGTGATGGGGAATGAACGTTCCACAACTTAGTTTCTTTTTTAAACAGGATATACTAGCCCTCCTCCACCCAACCGCCCTAAATATTTATTCTTCTCCTCCTCATCATTAGCTGAATCCTGACTGATTTGACTGATTTGATTGAGGCTTTACCAGCATATTTCAGGAGGGTCTTCAACTTCAAAAGGTAACTGTTGTCAAGTTTGTCGCCTCTGCAGTCTTCTAGCCACTGACTGATTCTTATGTATATGTTATACATTCTTCACAATATTCACAAGATAATATAATATAAAATCAATACGAAACATTTCATGTTGTCTAGTAATAAGATAAAAATCACATAGGTATGAAAACTCACTAGACCCAACCTAGACCTATTGACTATATAATGCACAAATCTGAAAAAATGTAACGTGATCGGTTGCGGGTGAACTCTGCGCTCACATTGACAACAATCCTACAACAATTGTCTCTCTCATACTGGAGTTTATCATCTCATTAGGATGTGATCAGTTCACTTGCGACACTTTAAAAGTCAGCTAGAAATCACAACATGCTACTACTTTAAATACTGTTAGAATTACATCTAATAAATATTGAAAGTGAGTGCAGGTAAAAAAAATACACACTTATTTTCAAATAAAATTCAAGGTAAAATTAATAAAAAACTGATGAAGGGAAATTTCAAATATAAGAATGCATTATAACACTACACAAATAAGTAGGCTATATCATAATTCATTTTAAAAAATGTACATTTCTTTTAAACATTTTAACTTTTATAAAATTCGAGGAAATCTTAATAAAATATACTGACCATGGAAAATGTTAAATATAATAATGCATCACAACACTACACCAATGATTATATCATTATTTATTTTTAATTAATATACACTTCTTTTAAACTTTTTAACTTCTATAAAATTCAAGGAAAACTTTTTATTTGTTTATTTATTATTATTAAACACAACAGGCGAATGCCCAATTACAGTGTTCTACATTTCTTGCTTTGAGTTTGTAAATTTACAGTTTGGTAAGAAATATTATTGTGCAGAAATGTAAATAAACATAAAACATGTCAACGCTAAATTATATGTGTATACAACAGTTAAAAAACCGAGTTATAATAATACATGTTAATTGAAGAGAGTGGAATAAAATATCTAACTATTATCTACAAAAATAGCCTACATGAATACAGTATTTCAATTATTAAGTACAATGCACAACGTATTTATCTTTACACTCAGTATTTCAGATGTTTACCACCATATCAATATATATATATAAGATACTAATATAATATATTATAAATTACATAAAATATGGAAATAAAATAAACACAGTATAAATCAAGGATAGAAGTTATTTACATTAAAGAAATACATTAATTATATGTGTAATAAATGACCTGTAAATAATTGACACACTAGAAAGTACGTACATATATGTAATTGAGTATAAACTACGAAAGAAATATATATTTACAAAAATTGCGTTTATGTTTACATTGTTGACATTTATTCTCCCATTCCTTGAATAACGTTTTTGAATGTCCCAATAGGCATGTGAAATATATCTAATTTTGGTTCCCTTTCGGAACATCTGTTGTACAGTTCACACATTCTCCTGATAGGTGATTTATTTATAATGTTTGATCTTCTGTTACTACATTAAAAGAGGCCCCGTTTGGATCGTGTCTTGGGGATAGGAACACGTATGTGTATTTGTTCTAGAAGATGTTGCACTTGAATATTATTGTTCATGATTTTGTATAAGAAACAGAGCAATTGCATCTTCCTTCTTTTGCTGAGAGAAGGCAGGTTGTGGTGTTTACAGAGGGAAGTGTATGATTCATATCGGGGATATATGCCTGTTTCTTTATCAGTGGAGTACCTTACGAATTTAGATTGTAGCATTTCTATTTTATGCGTGTACTTTTTGTCCTGAGGAGCCCAGATTTCTGCTGCATATTCTACTTTGCTTCGGACTAAAGCGTTAAATATTATTT
Organism: Lepisma saccharinum; assembly: GCF_977018435.1. Lineage (NCBI taxonomy): Eukaryota > Metazoa > Arthropoda > Insecta > Zygentoma > Lepismatidae > Lepisma > Lepisma saccharinum. Next base: position 73,336,991 of record NC_139230.1, read on the forward strand.
TCATTATTTCTTTGTTCATAAACTCTTTACTCATTCTAATTGCGTACCCTAGGTTCCTGTGTGCCTCATTTACGACCCTTTCAACATGTGTTGCAAATGTAAGTTTTTGACTCAAAATTTAACTCCTAATATAAAACACTGACAAAGGGAAATGTTAATATCTTATATAAGAATCTATCACAACACCACACCAATGATAACATCATTATTTATTTCAAACTTTGACTGTTCTTCTTCATCTGTTGCCTATTCATAGAAATACCAAGTTTCACTTTCAAAACCTCTCTTCTGTTGTTACTTTAAATGGACACAGTTCAAGTGACCAAGTGCCTACATCTGCATTAGGAGATTTTAAAAACATTTCTGAACCATGCATTTTTTTCGTTGTGTTTGCTTTCGTTCTTCCTCCCAACTGCTTCAAGTCAATGAAGCACAAAACAATGAAAATAAATTAATGTACATTGCTTGGCAGTATTTTTCTTGTTACACAACTTTCATTTATTTTTCTTGTAAAAACACACATATTTCTTAATTTAACTGCAATGTTAAATTGTAGCATTTCTTCATGGCTAATGGTAGCAGAATGAAATTAAACAACACAATGAGAATTGATCTTATTGCTGTTGTCTTCATTTTCAGCAGGCTTATTAAATATACATACAGGGTATGTACACATTCGGGAAAATTGATAATTTCTGTATATTTTACAAAATAAAATCTGATAGCATATAATTTTCAGCATTCGAATATAACATTGAAACAAACATATCAAGCGAAACATATTTTTAAAAAATATTTCTGTATCTCTTAACACACTTATCAATTTTACCTCAAATATACTATTCTTTTTTTAACTATTTATAAAATTAGAAAAATGTATTCTGTTATGTAATATCTTATCAACTAAAGTTTGTACTCGGCATAAAATTTTGTATTCTTGCCGTCAGTGGTCCCGATGTATTTTGGATGCCATCTGTCTGCCTAGTGCACTCTAGACCTAAACGTGAAACAGACACTCAAATAAATTGGGAACAAATGTATAAAACTACTATTTTTATAGTAAGAATAGAACGTTTAACCAGTAAAAAATATTTTAAATACACTCTCTGCTCAGATGGGTCTGGGATTCTTTGATTACAAGGATATATATATATATATATATATATATATATATATATATATATATATATATATATATGTATATATATATATATATATATATACAGTGAGTGTAAAAAGTGTTTGGACACTGCTGTAGTTACGTTAATAATGGATCCTATTGGTGTTGTGGATGATGGTAAGTGAGCGGGATAAAAGTGCAATGGTTCTAACTCAAATTTTTTCTTTGTTGGCACAACAACGAAATAAATATATCAAAACATAAACAATCCATGAACAATTATAACAAAAATGCATGGCTCCCGGACGGAGAGAGTTCACCGTTTGTGAACGTCGGCAAGTTATCCGGCTAGACAACCAGTGCAAATCGTTTAGGGAAATATCACGCTTGTCCGTAATTCCTAAATCAGCAGTGCACGTGATCATAGATCGCTTTGGCGAAAGAAAAACAGTAGAAAATAAGCCGAGGTGTGGACTACCAAGAGTGCTTTCTGCGCAAGACGAACGGTTTATTTTGCTAACTATCAAAAAGGACCCCAAAAACTAGTGCTCCGACGTTGGCTGCAAGCCTTCAAGACCGAGGTAAGCAAGTTTCCTCCAGTACAGTTCGTAATGTATGCCGACGAAATGCTTACCATGGACGCGTGGCAAGGAAGAAAATTTGGGTTAGTGCAATAAACAGAAAGAAGCGTCTCGAATTTGCCCTATACCACCGCAATTACGATGCAGACTTCTGGAACAAGGTCACTTTTTCGGACGAAAGCAAATTCAACTTATTTGGGTCGGATGGTAGGCATATGGTATGGCGGCAAAGAAATACAGAGTTGGAGCCGCGAAACTTAATCCCAACTGTCAAACACGGTGGTGGTTCACTCTTAGTATGGGGTTGTATCAGTGCTGCTGGGGTCGGCAAGTTGCGTTTCATAGAGGGAACGATGGATCAGTACATGTACATTGATATATTGAAGAATAATTTGAGCGCTAGTGCGGCTCAAATGAACTTGGGTAGTGATTACTTGTTTCAACAGGACAACGATCCTAAGCATACCGCCCTTAATATAAAATTGTGGCTGTTATATAACACCTCAAAACAACTTCACACTCCCTCAATCCCCAGATCTGAATCCCATAGAAAATTTATGTAGTGTATTAGAGAAACAGATAAGAAAAAGAAACATATCCAACAAATCTGACCTAACATTAGTATTGCAGAAACAATGGAACGCCATTTCACCTCAGATTACTGCAGATCTGGTAAAATCTGTACCAGACAGACTCCAGGCAGTGATTCGTGCCAAAGGAAATCCAACAAAATATTAAATGCTTGTGTTTTTTGCAGAAAATATGTACAAGAACAGCAAGTGTCCAAAGACTTTTTGCGTTCAAAATATGTGATATTTTCGTTATTATTGTTTATAGATGGTTTCTTTTTTATATTTCGTATTTTCCTGTTGTATCATATAAACAAGTATATGAGGTAGAATTATGTGGTTTTTATTCCACTCTCCTACCTGCACCCACAACCCTGAGCGGATCCCCTTTTTACGTACCATCAATGATGTCCAAACACTTTTTACACTCACTGTACGTACGTACATGACATACAAATAAGAATGATACAGTTTGAAAAATTAATAATAAACTTATTTCTCACTTTACACGGGCACAGCACACATCGTCAGCGACGGCAACTTCAATGTGTACACCCTGGGTTACACAGCACACATCCACACGGTAATCATCTCATCCCACACTCGGTGTAGCTTGTCCTCTGTAATGACTTGTAGATGAAGTGCATGCGTTATCCGATCACGAAGTTCGTGAATGGTCGTGGGCAATGGTGATACTTAAACGCTCCCTTTAATGACTCCCCTAATGAATGAAACCATATGGAGTAAGATACTGCGAACAAGGTGGCCAAGGAAGAAGGTTGTTGTCGCCTTTTGCAACACGTCCGATACAGCGCTGTGGAAAAACACCATTGAGAAGCACTCATACGTTCCTGTTTAAATGGTTGTTGGGGAGGGGGCAGCTCCGTCCAATTGTAGAATGTACTGATTGATTGATTTGGTGTTTTAAGTCCACTTTATGTACAGTAAGGCAAGTCGGGACTGGACCTACAGTTTAAAATGGGATATGAACCACTATGTGCCACCACCGGGTATCGAACCCGAGCCCAGTTTTAGAATGTAATCGCCATAATTGATATTCAGTTTGGGGCACCCTGCTTGCTCTAGTCACTGACTTGGAAGGGGGTGGGAGAATCCACTGAAACGCCTCAAAGCTCTTTCATTGTTATCATCACAAACATGAGGTCGGCCAGGCCTCTTGCCTTTACACATTACAGAAGCATCCAGTTTCAACAAACTGCCGGTACCACCTGGTTATGTTATTCTCGTGTGGTGCATTTTTTAAAACGTGCACTAAACTCATGCTGCACTCTAACTACAGGTTACCTGGCAACAGAGCACACAGAAAGCCTTCTTCTGATGCAATGCCATCTAGGAAATTGGCTCCGCGGCCTCGCAGTAAGCATGAGAAGTGAACTTCTGTAGCGAATGAGAAACTTGGACAGTTATCGATGCTGACGGTGTATGTTGTACCCTTGTAAGGTGAAGAATTCTTTTTTATTAACTTTTTAAACCACACAATTATTTTGTGTATTCCCTGTATATATAATAATCAATCAAGATTCTGGCTTTTCTTAACGTACTCGCATTTATAAGTAGCTAAATAGAATCTTAATCTTCCTTGTAGTAAAAACTGATCTTATTAACTATTAAACACTGAATATACACATTCACAAAATAGCTGTAAGGGAGCGTTGGGTAATAGTACCCAGGGGGCAATGAGACGCATGCCATATTTGTAAACCCCTCTGTCCTCAGATCGGACTCCACCCATCACTGCTATCTAGCGGAACCTTGTTGTATGAACTCGTGCTAGTTGTATGTCGGCTGTCGGAGAAAGTAACACGCCTTAATTAATAGCGCCGCAGTTCACTTCTTTATTCTTTTTCTTTCTGCCAATGTCGATCGAACTGTACCTTGGACAAAAGTGCTGTATAAAGAAACGAATTGCAGTGCTAGTAAGTGTAGCAAGTTTTCCTGCGAACTGTTTAAGTTTTGGTGTTGTATTTTACATGACTGACTCCGAATGTACGAGGTGTGGCAGAAAAGTAATGAGACTGGCAACACTCTGCACGAATCGAAGATGCTTCTGCCTTCCCCTTTACATGACTGTTAGGTTAACCCCTGTTGTTGACTAGCACAAGTTTGAACTTGCTACAGTTGCTACGTGATTGTTGAGAGCGTCTGAGGTGAAGTTGTGTTTGTGCGGTGCGTTACGAAAATGGACTGGAAAAAAGTTTGACCAATGTTTTGCCATCATTTTTTGTGTAAACCTTGGTGAATCCGCTACTGTGACTTATAAACAGCGAAAAAAGACTTATGGAGCACATTCCCTATCCAGGGCACAAGTGATTTTTAGAAGGCCGAGAACAAGTGGAAGACGAGCCTCGTGCGGGAAGAAATTCAACCTCAAAAACGGACGACAGTGTGGAAAGTGTGAGGTCTCTTGTTGGATCAGATCGTCGATTGACGTTGAGAATGATCAGTAGTGAGATAAATTTGAACCGGTTTACTGTCCATCAAATTTTAGCCCCATGATGCTTCACCACGACAGGGCCCCATGTCACACGGCAGTCTCAATCACTGACTTTTGGCAGAAAAAAGCATTCCTGTGGTTCCTCAAGCCTCGTATTGGCCAGATCTTAGTTCCTGTGACATCTTTTTATAATCCCGGCTCAAAAACCACATGGAAGGCCTCCATTTTGGTATCCAGAAGAGCGTAACCGACGAGCTGAAGGGTGTTCATGTAGAGACGTTCCACTACTGCTTCGAACAATGGCAACAACGCCTCCGTCGCTGTGTAGCTGCCCAAGGGAACTATTTTGAAGGTGATAACCTTGATTTGTGAAAAGAATAATAGTAGAATGACTGGCGTATATCTCACTGACGCAGCAGAAATCTGACACATCCGGTGTTATGTTATATCCACTGACCTTGTCGACATCCGTGGATAAGCGGATGTATCGATGACTCTGCAGAAATTTGACGTGCCTTGGCCTTGAAGATATACGACGAAGAGCCCTGAGGCGATGTGGAAGGAAGAGGGGGTAATTGACCCTTGACTTTGTTTCTTGGTGTATGCTAATCCAACACGTGAGTGTGTGTCTCTCTGTGTGTGCGGGGCGCATATGCGCAGGTATTCAACGTGAAACATGCAAGGACGTGAAGAAATCTCATTTTAAGATGGCGTCGAAGGTGCTGTACCACAAAAGCCTAGCGGCTAAGACTGTAGCTCTGTAAACAAGGGTGTTGAGTGTTCGATTCCTGGTAGATCAGGTATAAATTGTAAATATTGTCCCGATTATCCTGTGTGAGCATAAGGTGTACGTAAACCAAACAAATTGGCGGTTATAGTAATGGCAGTTGGTCAGGGTAGTGGTTAATGTTGGTTGCTGCCTTGTAATGAAGAGGTCTCGGGTTCGATTCCCTACGCAATCAAATGGGGCAGTTGTTATTGTTCCAATTGTAGGTGTAGTTCGAGTCTCCGATAAGCTCTATCCTTGCATAAATTGTATTGTAATAAGCAACGAGAGCTTAGTGGTTGACGCTGGTGATTGGAAATTAAGAGGTTCCGAGTTCGATTCCTCTATTTGACATATTTACACAATGCTTCCGATCACAATTTAAACTGTAGATCTAGTAATGATTAACCTATCTGAGCATAAAATGGAGTTGAAGCAAACAATATGGCGGCTATAAGGTCCAGTGGCGTACTCTGGGGAGAAGTGTGTAAATAGGCTTCGAAGTAATTAGACTAAAAAAATACTGACGAAGAAAGCCCTCTACTCTATTTCCTACGGAAAGTTAATTTTTTTTTCGCAGAAAGCTAACTGGTTAATGTTGTTTTGAAATAAACAGGTCGGGTGTTCGATTCCTAGGTGGAGGCAAACTATAGATTAGACAGTCCCAATTTTAACTGTAGATTTGGTTATGATTAGCCAATATGAACATAAAATGAAGCTGAAACAAGCAAGATGGCGACCAGTATGTTCAGTGGCGTAGCTACCTTGAATGGGGAGTTCGGGGGACGTGTTTCTCGAAATGTCTCAAGTTCAAAATAAAAAAAATAATAGTGGATCCAATTCTAGTTGTCAATGCATGTCAATCTGTGACCTGGCGATAGCTTTGTGGCTAACGCGGGTGATTGGTAATGAACATTCGATTTCTACTTTTGACAAATTGCACAATGCTTCTGATGGCAATTTAAACTTTATGTCCAGTCCCGATTAGCCTATCTGAGCAAAAAATGGAGTTGAAATAAACACGATGGCAGCCAGAATGTCCTGTCCAGTGGTTTACCTCAGAGGGGAATTTCATGGTCTAAATCGATTTTGAAAGGAGTAAAATAAATAATGATAACGGAAATGTGCTATATTCTACTTCTCGAGGAAAAATAGCGTTGGTTTCAAGGAAAGCTATTTTTTTTAAATATGTTGTCGTGTTCTATTCCCGACGAAGGAAAATTGCAGAATAGACTGGGTGCCAATTTTAACTGTAGATTCAGTTATCATTAACCAATATGAGCATAAAATAAAATTGAGACAATTAATATGGCGACCAGCCAGCATGTTCAATGGCGTACCCTGAGGAGAATTTAGGGGATACGTATTTCGAAATGGTTGATGTTCAATAAATAAATAAGTAAAAGTGTATTCAATTCTAGTTGACAATGCAAGCTAATTTATCCCAAAAGCTTCGATCCTTGTTTGAGCAAATTGCACAATACTTTTGATCGCAATCTAAACTGTAGGTACAGTCATGATTACCATATCTGAGCATGCAATGGAGTTGAATCAATCAAAATGGCGGTCAATGTGTCCAGTAGCATACTCAGAGAGAGAATTTAATTAAATAGTAATGGCGAAAATGGGTTCGATTCTCTTTATCGCTTTAAGATGGTCTTGAGGTCTCCCGATAGCGTATTAATTAAATCAGTGATCTTATGATCAAGAGGTTGCAATTTCATTTCCTATGGATGACAAATTTCATAGTGGTTCGAATTCCAATTTAACTTGTTGGGTTGGTCCCTAGGAGACTATCTGAACATAATAATATTGACTCAAGTAAATGAAAATATATGATCTTAGAGATGTGTGAAGGTGTCTGTGCATCGAAATTTAATGCGTTAAAGAGGTCGGGTGTTCGATTCCCGGTGGAGGCAAACTGAAGATTAGACTGAGTCTCAATTTTAACTGTAGATTTGGTTATGAATAGCCAGTATGAACATAAAATGAAGTTCAAAGAAGCAATAGGGCGGCCAGCATGTTCAGTGGTGTACCCTGAGGGGGAATTCGGGGGACATATATTATGAAATGGCTGAATTCCAAAATTAAAAAAAATAATTATATTTGGTCAAATGGCGCTGCTATTTTGTCAATGAAAGTAAGCATATGTGGATCTAAATTTTGAAAGATTTATTTGAAAATGTTTAATACTAGAATAACCTAGATTTATTATATCCCCATAATATGCACACATCACGTTGATAGTGGATCTAAATTAATAATATGTTTATTATTACATCCATTGTACATAGTTGTTGATTGACCTCAATGTCATATTCCTTTAACAAAAGTTAATTCCTTTCTAGAAGGTAGACAACGTGAAAGAGTGAATGATGATATTTCACTTAAAGAGAAACAGATACTTACTTTTATGCATCTAGCACAGTGCACGGTATCTTTATGCTTTATACCCGAAGAATAAGATGTGTAGTTTGCATTTATAAGGTATTTATTATGTACAGAGTTTTGTAATTTTTGTATGAGTATAACTTTCTAGTAATACTCAATGTGTCAGTAGTCAAATCCACAAATAAACAATATAGTATATATACATACGTACATATATATACACACACACATATAATGAGCCGGCCCCGTGGCGGAGTTGTTAGCACATCGCGCTACGACGCCAGGGGTCCTGGGTTCGAATCCCGGCCTGGCCATGGATGTTTGTGAGTGTCTATTCATCAATTTCATGGTATCATCACTCATCCCCATCTTCGCAAATTAGCCAGAAGTGGCACAAAAAGCGAAGTAAAATAAAGTATATCAATCAATCAACACATATAAAGAGGAATAAATAAGATGAGAATGATCGATTAGTCTATTAATAATATTCAAAGATCTGATAAAATACACACACATGCGTATACTTTTTATCCATAAAATGTTGTCTCTAATATAGTTTTTGGCTACATAACCTGCTGGTTCACAATCACGTGAAAGGTATTTTGTTACTATTATAACCGCTATCTGTCTGATCCATTGTCTTAACATGCCCCAATATTATATTCATAAGCATTTTCTCCCAAAATACTTCTCTTTTTTGTAAAGTCTGCACCTATAAATATTTTGCAGATAAGATAAACCAGGTTTTGTGTATCCATACCCATGTGAAATCACAAGTATTTCACTACTCTGTGAATGGAGAAGGAAGATATCATTGCACCAGATGGAATTCTCTGGTATCGATAATGCATGTTTCTATCAAAATAGATTTTCACTTGCGGGGATACTGATTCACAGACACTAACTCCACGTTGGATGAATGTGAATGTTTGCGAGAGGTTCTTCCAGGAACTCTCAGCACAGGCTCGTGGCCAGGCAGGAAAAAGGGGGGCTCGGCCCCCCACCCTGACATCATCGTCAGCCCCCCTTGGCATCGTCGACAGCCCCCCTGCATTGTCGTTAACACCCGGTTATTAGGTAAAACTATTTTATAATTTGTTTGTAGTGACAATGACAAGTGAAAATGTAGACAGCGGATATTATGTGGTCATAACTTGATGAAAGAACAAATTCACAGAACGAACATCAGCTATCACATTCCTTCATCTTCTTTATGAACTGAAGTCTAAGTAGTTAAATGTACAGGGTGTCTACAAATGATTGAAAGCGGTTTCATGATGTTACTGTACATGTATTAATGAACGTATCACGAAGTAACTTTGCAGTTTCGAGGAGAAACTCAACAAGTTTTGTGACACGTTACAAGTTATGGGAGTTTTCTGTTTGCCGTTGAGCATATTCGTGATTTTCTGGAACTCAATGCTGCACTCTCAAAATTTAGAGTTTACGGCAGCTTCTTCTCCAGCGAACAACCATTAGAGAATACGGGTATCTTGACATGTTAGAAAATTGGCTCATGCCACAGTTCGAGACAGACAGTGAGAACTTTATCCACCAGTTGGATTGTGCTCCGCCCCAGTTCCATCACCATCTCCACAAAATCTTAACCACCAAAGTATCAAACTATGGGTTGGTCGTTGTTGAAATGATGAGCAACAACTGCTGTCATTGCCTCACGGTGACTTTTTTTGCGTGTGGGGTTATGTGAAGGATCTAGTGTTTATGCCTCCATTACCGAGTGATCTAGCAGAACTGCGGGCTCGTATCATCAGTGCTTTTGATCGAATTGATAGGTACATGATTCATCGCGTTTGGGAATAACTTTATTATAAAGTTTATGTCTGCAGAATCACGAAGAGGGGGCATATTGAACACTTGTAATGTGTCACAAAAATTGTTGAGTTTCTCTACAAAACTGTAAAGTTACTTCACAATATGTTCAATAATACACGTACAGTAACATTGTGAAACTGCTTCAATCATTTGTAGACACCCTGTATTTAGTAGGTTGTATAGAGTTTGGAAAGTTCTTGCATAGCAGGGCCGTAGCCAGGCTGAGTTCCCCCTTGACATTAGGTAAAATTATTTTATATAATTTGTTTGCAGTGAAGCGTGAAAATGTAGACAGCAGATATTATTTTGCTCACAGCTTGGTGAAGGATAAATTCACAGAACATAAACTTCATCTTGTTTATAAGCTGAAGTCGAAGTAGCGGCAAGTATTTAGAAGATTCTCTAGACTATAGAATGTTCTTTCACGGATGAGCTTCTTCATCCGTACAATTTGCTGCTCCTGTTGCGGTCTCCCGTTAGACAGAAATCTGTGACTTTGACGTCATTATCCACATTCCTTCCATATCTGCATCAAAGGTCAAAAGTTCCTAAGTTTTGGGAACGAAGGGAAGGTGAATTTTATTATATCAGCTGGGGGTAGAATGTACGGTAGGCACTATGATTGAATATTGTGCATTTTTTTGTATGATATATATATATCTGTATCAAAAAAGTAGTGTGTAGTATGTAATAAGAGATGATATCAATAGCAATTAACACTTCAAGAGATGTTTTAGAAGATATCTAGAGAGAAATGTACTATTTGTGTGATATTTCTAAATTTTTTATTAATTTAATGACCCCCCCCCCACATACACACACACACAAATAATTTACCTTCATTTAACACTGTTAAACTTTTGAAAAATGTACTTGGTTTACAAAGCGCCCCCGATAACCCGTGAGCCCCCCCCCCCCCGGAGATCAATTCTAGCTGCGGGTCTGTCTCAGCAACTGTCATTATTTCCAGAAAACTGGGTGCTGACGGATTATTTTTTCACACGATAAACCGACGGCTATTACACATCGTGCCAAAACAATTCGTGCTTCTCTCTTAACAAATTGGAAACACGAAGCTGCACAAATGGATTAGCAATGTAGGCTTCGACTGCTTGAAATAATTCATGTGAATGCACATGCATAAAAATTGTGCTTAGAAAAACTGCGAAGAGAATGGAGGTCTCAAAAGGCAATGTAGAATAAACAATAACAATAAGGAAAAACAGGAGAATTCCTAGTTTCTTGTATCTATTTTGTGTCTTGCGACATTATGCTCTTTATGTTTGTTGAATATCGTTTCCACACGATAATTATTTAGTACTAAATAAGTAGAAAGCTAATTTGTACAAATCACACTGCTGTGCATTTGTATTTATTTGATTGTTACAAACAACTTGGGAAGGAATCTAATAGGTCTGTCACGATTGTTTTTATAAAACTACTCTAGAAAACCAAGTATTGAGATATGCAGAAATGTGACGTAAAACATGTTTCTAATTTCATTTTAGTAATGAAATTAGTGGCCGCAGTGGCTCAGTCGGTAACGCGTCTGACTACCATGCTAAAGGTCCAGGGTTCGATCCCCGGCCGGTTCAAATCCGGGAACTTTTCTAACGATGGAAGCGGCCTCGACGCCCACCCAGCGTCGAATAACATGGGTACCTGGGGAAACCTGGGGTGTGAAGGCGGTCAGGGCCGTGGTGCTGATCACATCACTCCCACTTACGACCGGATCAAGCAAGTGTGGGGCGTTACCTCCACACCCCCTATACGCCTTCATGGCGTGGTGCTAAGCACAGGGGAACACTTTACTTTACTTTACTTTAATGAAACATGGCACCTTATTTCTGACATGTAATCTTAGATTAGACATCGTTACTTCATCCTCAGTTATCGCGCCGGCAGCTTATCGGGTTTGGGGGAGTTGTCAGCCGCGAGAGGGTGCTTCATACTGAACGAATGCGATGTCCCTAGGCATAGGCACTTTTCACTATATTTCGCCCGCGTAGCGTCAGATTTTACCAAATAAGGGAAAACGTAGGGACTTTCTTCAATCTTGGAAAATAACATTTTATTGTGCAAAGGTGCAAAGCTTACTCGCCAGTCAGTTGCACTTTCTTCGTGCTCGGTTTGGAATGAATGGATTAGTTTATCTGAATACTTTAGCGATGAGGAGAAAAAAGAACTAACTAACAAATCTCCATCAGAATTTTGGAACATGTTATCGGTTACCAAGAACTTTCAAGGAAAGTTCTTCTTTGAAAACATTTCTACTCTTTCGAAAATAGTGCTAACATTGCCACATTCTAACGCGGGAACGGAAAGAATATTTTCAATGTTAAGTGATACAAAAACAAAAAAGATAAATAAAATGGGACTAGAATTGTTCAAGACTGCAGGAAATACAGCATCACCAACCAAACTCTACCTCTTGACAGCAGCAGCATGTATGACTTCAAATAACATAATCAACAGTAAACGACTCAACATTATTCATTACAGATGTGCGGGATCCCGAAAAGTCGGGACCGGGATCGGGAAAGAAAATTCCCGTCCCGATCCCGACTTCGGGAAATGACTTACCGACCTTTCGGGATCCCAAGCAGTCGGGAAATACCGAATGGTCACTTTAAAAAGTCGTTAATTCTCGACGTTTTCTGCATTGCAAGTTTCTGGAACTTATCGGAAATTGTAAGTTTTCATTCTAGAAATGCAAAAACAATCACTTAAAGTGAAAATGACGTGTAGAATTCGAGATTTCCGGACCTTCGGGAAATTTCGAACATTTCCCGTTGCAAATTTTTTCGTCCCGTTTGTCGGGATTTAAAAAAAATTCCCGTCCCGATCCCATCCCGACCCAAAACATTCTGTCCCGCACACCCCTATTATTCATTAAGGCAAGAATTTACAATACCGGACCCTTCTGTAATTTCTATGCTACGTCTTATACTCACGAAATAATTAGTCGTGATGATTTATCTCAAGTTAACATGTTGGGGTGACGTGAAAAAATTGTTCATCAACGTGTAGAAGTTGTAAAATAAGCTTTTCAATCCTCGCAATGATTCTCTGTATACAAGTATGGTAGCCATATCTGTTGATATGAACAATTGACGACGTTCGCAATTAGTTACGCTGTCTACAGCGTTGCCACACTGTTGATTTCATACTTGGAGAGCATGGATCACGTAAGAATGGCGGAAGAGAACAGTAGAAAATGTTGTTAATGTTGTACAGATTGTTAGGTGGAGTGTGCAGGAGGATGGCCGTGGGCTAATTAATAAACTTATGGATTTCGGTATATTGCCCAAAGAAGGTGCTTACATGTGACAGCGACAATCACGATGAAGAAGAACATGTGGAGTGTGGACTGATTTGATTACAGGTAAGTTTGGCAATAGTGCATCGATCGTAAAATTGCAGGGTACGAAAATGGCGTCTTCTATGATGAACGTTTGCCGTTAAAGTGCTACGAAAATATTTTTTTTATCGGTTCGTAATCACAATTAGCTTCAAACCATTCACGGATAGCCCCACTGACCATTCTCGATAAGGTTAGGTTAGGCAAGGCAAACATAGTTAAAATTTGGGGTCGAAAAACCAAGCACGGGTAGCCCCACAAACCATTGACAGATAGCCCCACAAACCATTCAGGTAAAGTTAGGTTAGGTTAGGATAGGCAAACATAGTTCAAATCTGAGGTCGTAGTAATATCAGGAATGTATATTTTGTTTTTTAAGTATTTGAAACACACAATTTTTTTGGTAAATAATGAGCAATCGTACCGATCGCGGACCTCTCAATTTCACTTATTTTGCAATTTCTACACGTGACCCCTAAATTTTAACTTCAAATTCGTGATTAGGAGGCCTCAATTAGTGAGTATGAGAAATATTACAAAAAAACTGGGAGGGGCCCTGTGTTGTAAACTCGCTCCTTCATTAATTGAAGGGCTCGGTGCAATAAGGAGCTAACCCTCACTTCTGTCAAAATGGAGATACATCGTGCAATACGTGCGGCATGAACGTCTGCTGCATTCACCAAGAGGTGGTGCTGGTGCTGTGTCACATTCGCGCGCAATCACATGGTACCCTTCTTCGAAAGGAACGTAGGAACGGAAAGTTCTGTGCAACAAGGTGTCAAGCCACAGGAAAATGTCGGATAACGAGGAAGGTCTGCAGAGCACCTCCTCATATATTTGTTATTCTGATGAGGAAAATGGCCCACTGTGCGGTGACAACAGCTTTGATGACCCAGACTATGTGTGTGGAGTGTCGAGCAGCGAAAGCACCGACTCTGAGGTAAGAAAGAAGTTTCTATTTCTGGTATTTTTGAAAATGTTGGTTAACACCTTATTGTCTCAGACTTGGGCACTGTGAAAACGGTTGGTAAGTGTGCGTCGTGATGTGCATGTTATGCGCAAATCAGCTCACTATGCATTAGTCAGCCCTCTTGCAAGTTGATAGAGTAAAATCATGAACTTATTCTGATGACAACTGCTGCTAACATAATGGATGTAGGTTAGCATCATATTGCTGAAATGATTAATCACGAGGAATTCATCCTCCAGCCAGAAAGAGACGATGCGACCAGGATAACTGGGAGAGAGTGAAACGTAAAAGAAGAAGAAATAAAGGGGAGCAGTACACATCCGGGCACACAAGGGATGTTGTTCCAGCCAGGAAGATAGGTGAGCCATGTACGTGTCCAAAGAAATGCTGGAACAAAATTAAGGGGGATGCAGAATTCATTTTTCACACATTCTAGGACTTGGCTGATTATGCAACACAGAACACATACCTCATGCAAAATATTAGAATTCAGAATACGAAACGTTCCTACACAAAGGGACAATCTTCCAGGACGTCATTCACATTTTCCTATAATATACAATATACAACAGATGAATGGGCAGATGTGATCAGCAGTGCAAACAGAAAGAAGAAGAAGACATTTCATGTAACTCGCATGCAGCAAACCGACTTCAAGGATCTCACACCACTTGTGGCATCAATTACCAAGAAAACCACCACAGATGATAAGAAGCCCCTCAAGTTTAAAGAGGCTGCGGTGTTCATGATGGAATCCGCTACTCGCCATATTCTGCATGAGAGCTATTCATACAAGAAAAAAGCGCCAGTATGGGCTAGGTGCACCCTAAAGAAAAGAGGCCGTCGACTGCCAGAGATACCCCTAAGTGATTTGCCATACAAGTACAAGAAACATATTCCCATAGATGTCCGGTATATTCAGACATAATATCCCTGTTGGAATGGATCCCTCCAATATACCATAATTTTTATCTCAGCCTTGTTCCGACGGAAGTAGCTGCCGAGGAGAGTGCAGAAATTCTGGATGGTCTTGATGACTGATACAGTAGGAGGGCCTTGATCAGTTGAATTCAGAATAGTTTGTGCGACCTGCATTCATATGACACTATTTGGTGTCAGTGCTGAGAATATTTCGGCTGACACTGCATGTGAATTAAACTTGTATGTCATTTTTTCTCCCTACAAAATTAACTTTGATTTTTCATTCATATATATATTTTTTTGAGTGGTCATGCATTCCTGTTTGTTGTTATTCCACAGAACTGACACCGAAGATTATGATGCAATAAGGATCTAACCAACAATGGGAAACAATGAACTGAAAACAAAACTAATTTAATCATCTTTGCAATAATTGTACCACATTTGAATGTGTCCATGTACACTGGAAACTTCAGACATGCTATTGAAATCAACTATACGACAATACAAACAAAATTCATATTTATGGATTTTTCAAACTTTCAAATGCTAATATCTCGGAAATAACTTTTTGAGGGTTAGCTCCTTCTTGCACCGAGCCCTTCAATTAATGTCCGCTATTACGCCAAGCGTATATAGTTTGAGTGGCGTACCGTGATTTAGGATATAAACCGCCCGATTAATTAAAAGTTCTAGTTGAGAAGTAATAGATGTATAAATAGGCTGCAGTGACGTGAGATGTCCGTACAAAAGTAAGCAGTAGTGACGTGAAAGAGTCCGTACACATATATACATATACATATGCTTTAAGCACAGTTAGGCTAAGCCAACTTAATTTGAATCACTAGAAGAGAATTAGGAGAGCACTTTACACGGCGTTGACGTTTCTCACATATTGACAAGATTTTTTTTTGTTATTATATATTTATATTTTTTCTGTCCGAAATATTGTTTTCTTTCACAGTTGAATATTTATTCTTGGCATGTTATAGCTTCGAATGTTAAGAACTTTAAAAGGTAGATTGTTTTAAATTTTAAAATATAAATATTGCAATTTTGGCACCAAGTTACGGCATTTATTAATGTTAAACAGGTCTAATATTTTAAAGCCACTTGCGTAACATAATATTCATTTATAATAAAAATGGCACTAATAATATTATAGTTAAATAAAAGCATTATTATTAGTTAATAAATAATGTGCCTTAGGCACAATAAGTTTTTTTGCAGTATTAAAAAATACTAGCTCGGCAAGTACATCACTAAAAAATTATAGTTACGCTTCAGAAGAAGGTATACACTTATATTAGCAAAGTTTTATTTTAAGCGCCAGTTATTGAGAATATTTATTTTATATGAATATGTAGACGTCGACGTCAAGATTTTATTGCGCCCCAATAACAAGTATTTTCTTTCGGATATTGGATCATGACCAAAATCCTGGAAATCCATCCTGCCATCGCAGAATGATTATGGTTAAACCACAACGGTTTTAGTTTCAAACTTTGCCACAGTAATATGCTAAGCATATTTTAGAATGAGTTGAGAGAATTATATATTCTTCAAGTTTTAGTGATGTTAGTATTTTAATGCATATATAGGTCGCATAAATAATTATTATTATTTTATTTAAGGTGGTCAGGAGTAAATCAGTATCAATTTTTCCATTACCTTGTACCTCAGTACGGTTTGATTAATTTTTAAGTATTTAAAAACAGAGATAACACTTGAACTTAAATAAGATAAGTTTCCAGTAAATTTTAAATTAAGAGAAGTTTATAAACAGTGCCAAAAATTTAGAGAATAAATAAATTATATCAGGTAAATAAATTAAGCAGATAAATTGAGCCTAGATTTAGAAATAAATAAGTTTAGTTAAAATACCTAATAATTTAAACTAGGCAGGCTTAAAATACGTTTTAGTTTTGAAGAACTGTTTGTTTTGTTGCCTAAGCAACATGAAAATCATTGCGATTTTAGTTATGTTAAACGGATTTCTTCCATACGTAAAAGCTTCAAATTTTATTCATCTGCTGAAAAAATCCTTTGATTCTCCTCATATTATTATTACAAGTTTATAATTAGCAACTTTTATTATTAGTATTTTTGCAATTTTTGTAATTTGTTACTGTAAATGTCAACGCAAGAAATCTATTACTTATGACCATGAGTGTACCAACTAATTAGCTTTAAGTGAATTTATAAAAGATCCACCTCCTGTGGAACAACTTCATGATGATGTTACATCACTTGTTGAAGTGGTACCGGTAAAAGTAATTCACCCGCCAATATCTCCACCCCTTCCTCAGTCCTTTATTATTCAGCAAAGTGTAAAAGAAGAAGTTCAAGATCTGTCCCGAAATATATTAGTTACCAAAGACGATGTTTTAGATTTGCCTAAAAATATTGTATCTGTCAATGATAGAGTTCAGAAGTTGGCCGTAAGCAATGGCCAAGTTTTGTTCAAAACAGCCGCAAAGTTGAAAGTGAATTGATTAGTTTGCCCTGTGTACAGTCAATTACAATAGTTAAAGATTTATTTGTAAGCCAGCCAACAGCAAAAGTCGAAAAAGTTCCAAGTTTTATTCAAAAAGCAGAAAGTAAGCCAAACTCTCATGTTTCCGAACCTGTTGTATCTTTTACTGATCATATTTTTTACGACTACACGTTTACCTAATAAATTTTATTATATTTATTACGTATTATTTTTTTGTAAGTTAGGATCCATTATTGAGGCCTGATTGTATTTTATGTAAGGTTTGTTAGTCTTTTATTTTGCTTGAACCCTCCCAAGTCGTTGATATTATGCGATCACGGAAGTGTTCGAGATTTGCAGCCGCGCGCTTACAGCGCGACAATTTTTTTTCCCCACCCCGCCTACGACCTCATTTCAAAGTCCTTGCCATTCTTTCGACTCTCGCAGCTCTTACTAAACTTTGTTCGTAGTAATTTAAAGTTTTGTCAACATTAACACGTCACGCAGCGCCTCAGCGAATCCCAGCGCTCCATTTCCTTCACTCCTTCTTTCGTATATTTAGCGTCCAAGCGGATTTTTTTTTTTTTTTTTGCTCGTTGCTCGATGCGACGATTCTCTCGCCCGCTATTCCGACGGAACCCGAACTCTCCCGAACACGGAAACGAGCCGGCCAGCCTTCCTTCTTGCTTTGAAGCCCTCCAAGCGACCACGAAAATGCAACTCTGCAAGAACTTTCAATATCTGGTGTCAACGCATTCCTTTCTCCGCGCTGAAGCCTTTTCGAGTACTTTTTAGCACAGCAAGGAATTAACATGGAGAAGACAACGAAAATTATTTTTAGACTATGTATATTTTTCCGATCCAGTGGCGTTCGTCCATAAAATTTTCATGGGTCCAGTTTAGTTAGGGATATAGCCATCAGAATTTGTGTTTTACGATAGAATTTCATATCAACAATGTTAGGGATATTTCCGTGTTACATAGATTAAATTTTGCCATAAACGTCGCATTTATGCACTTAAGATTAATCACGACCAATAATTTTAACAAAGGAACAACAAGACGAGTTAGTTTTTTAGTTATTCTCGCAAAATTTTCCTGTTTGAAATAAATATATTTATTTTGAGTAAATTTATTTGGGGAAACCGACTTGCTTTCGGATTTAATCAGGATAAAGCCAAACGAAATTTAGATAGAAATCAGGGAAATTTTATAAAAAGGGCAATTTTAGCATTTTATGCACATAGATTAATCAAAATTTCCAGCAACATGCCCCGGGTTAGCCTCGGCGATTAGCACAGGTACGTGCAGCCTTTCCAAATTGTAACAATGTGGACTACCACAAATGTTATATTCTGAAAAATTGTAGCATATTTATTATTATCAGAAATTTAGATCATTTACCCAATTTGCACCTTATTCGACGATGCAGCAATAAATTCATTACTTCTTACTGATTAACTTCGTGTCAATTTTAGTACAGTAGGAAATAACTAGTCATTTGTATTTATATTCTAATATATTGCATAACTTTTCTCGACCTATTTTGTTTGGACAAACCTAAGGGATTGACACACAATTTTTATATGAGTCAAGTATATTTTTTTCCGCGGCGGGTCTATAAGACCAATTGACTTGAAGTATACGGCGGACTCGAGAAGTTTTGAGTAGTCTAATTTCTTTTGTTTAAAGAAAATTTGGAATTGAAAAAGTTTTTTTTTATTATCCTTATTGGGTTTAAAATTTGAATTCCACTCCTTTAATTCCCTGATGCTATATTTGATACCACCTGGAGTTTTAACGAAAAGTCCGAAGTAGCATTTACTGATTTTTTTTCATTGTATTAATGAACCACGGCTAAAATTGCACCCGCCTATCATTTATAGGGGGCCGTTAGAGGCTTGCCAAAGCAACCTCTTAGGACGCTAATAGCTTGCTTTGCGCAACTCGAATTTTATATTTTTTAAGGGTTCACAGCATAATAATTTCTTTAAATTTTAAACAAAATTCAGAATATGCTTGCAAGACTTATTTTTGTTTAATAATTTTAAATTTTGTAATTTTGAAGTGAAGTCTATTACTGACAACATTTTTTTTAGTTTATTAGAACACGTAATGGTATTTTAATATCAGATACAGGTCAATTTATTGTCATTCAGAATTTAAATAATAATTTGAACACCCACAGATCAATTCAGATTAACGAGAGGCAATGTATATTTTTTAATCATCGGGATTTTTCTCAGATTATTTTGGATCAACAATTTTACATACCAGAATTTTAGCTTTTGAACAAGTAAAGATAAAAGAAGTTGAATTATTGCTTGATATTCCCAAGAATTTATCTGATTTCACTATTCCTCAATGGACTCCGTTTGAACTTGCCTTAAAGCAACTTTATCATTCTATTAGTAAGGGCATTTCATTTCATGAATTAGTTTTAACGCCTTTGCGCATGTCCATATTAGTTTTTATTATTTGGAATTTATTGTTAACCGCAGCATTTGTTTATTATTTTTATAGTAACCGTTTACTTGTTAAACAGTTAGATTCAGAGTAACACAGCAATAATTTATAATTTTATTCAAGGCAACACGTCAATCATGGAGATTAATATTTTTATTTAATTACGGTTGTGTATTTTATTTAAATTTTCCTTATTTATTTTTAAAGAATTATAGCAGATATGTAATCAATTTATTTTAATCATATTTTAATTTTGATGAAGCAATTTAATTTAATTTAATTTTAAGAAAAGGCAATGGAATGAGTTTGGTTTTGTGTGCAAAACGTGAATCAATTACACCTATTCCCAATAGTTTCCTTTCATTATTATAATTTTCCTCTTAATTAACCTAACCTGTCTATACGAAACAACTTGGACGAGCAGTGCCTACATCAATCATGGGCATTTTCTTACGAAGGACTTCCGCAGCAGCAGTCAACTACCGTGCGGAAAGACTTGTCACCAACAACTTGAAGGAGGCATGCAGATACCATATTTGTAATACTACAAGAGAACTACACCTTTCCCAGTAAGGAAGAATTCGACCATGAATTCCCAGTTCAGTGGACTACAGATTATAGATTTATCCACCACATTTTTTGAAGGAACCAGATAGAATTTCCCTACACATCATTTGCAGTTGGGACACAATTTTTTTTCCCATTTTCCAAGTTCAACGGGTATTTATTACATATTTTACATTGCCCCAAACAAAATTAAGAAGACAAGTATTACAAAGGAAAAAGAGAAGCAGAGAGACTAGATATCCCACAGCAGCAGTTTTGGTTAAAACAATAATTACAGGAGTTATTGTTCAAATTGTGCTTCATTGTTTCCCCACACATGCACATATAAGCTTACACCATGTGTATTAATGTGGATCTTTCCCATTCTTCATGGAAAATAACATTTTTCCATTGCCCTTCTTCATGTGTTCAGTTAAGTACCATGCATGCTAGACAGTTTTTTAACATGAACCATAATACAAAGAAGCAACAAGAAATGAATGCATGCTAGGCAGTTTTAACATGCATCATAATATGCACCATAATACAAGGAAGCAACAAGTAGCAACTGTGCCAATTTTCCAGTGCTAGCAACAAATAGTGTTTATATTTTTTTAAGAAGAAAGTTTCATAACGGATAGTCAAATGAACATGCAAATAACAGCAAAGCATTCCTACAGCACTTTCGAACATTCCAGGAAGTATGCTTTATTATGCCAATGTTTTATGCATATGTTCATTACAATCAGTTATTTTTTTCATCAAGATGAAACTTAGTAAGTGACATTTTTACACGTGATTTTTTTATGTGTGAAATTTCATTTCTGATGTTTATAATCAGAACAGACAGTTTTTTTTTGACACTTGCAAGATCTTTTAATTGTGCAGTTATATATCAACAGTGTTTAGAAGGCTATACTACAGTGTATATAACAACGCAGTAGAGGGAATCGAATGTTTTTTTGATTTTCTGGGTTTTTATGAATGTAACAGTGTTATTATTCAGTGCAAATAATTATGTGCATCGAATACTTCCTATTGATACACATGAATAGCGAAATAATCAGTGATTGGAAATTTTGTATGCATATATACCTTCCCGTGACAGTTTATTTAAGTTCATATAAGCGTATTTGGTTTCAACGAATGGAAGATTTAATATAAACATTGCATAACAACATTTTTCTTCCGTTTTGTAATAAGTGAAGTGGCTATCAAATAAGCACAACGTATTATACGTCGGTGTAACCAGGCTTTTCTACATGCACAAGCAATGATATGTGTACTTGTGATTAATTTTACAGCAAGCATTTGTTACGATTATCATAGCCTCAGTGTAACATACTATGTTTATTTTTTTATACACAATATATACATTTATTTACGATAGTACTTACACGTTTGAGAATTCACGATATCGTGAACTTCATAATAAACATTCTTTGTTCACGATATTTATTTTAAGGGTCCAATTCGGGCTAAATATTATTGAAACATTGCTGTACTATTCGTTTCCTTGCGAATACACGTCGGCCATTCGCATTTAGTATATACCGGCTGACAGTGCTTTGGCATCGCGCTGGCGATGGACAAAAGAGAAACGACGATCGCTCGCGACTCAGTAGGAATGAGTAATCCTACATGAAAGGCTTAGGTACGCAAAATGTTGTTACGTCGAAAGTTATATCATATAGTGACATGAATTATGTAAACACCAGTCATGTAATGATACATAATACCTTTTTTAAAAAACATCATATTGATATGAGTACTTATTATTATGGATTGTAAGGTTTTGGGTAATAGAATAATTTTTTTGAGTTAGGAAAACAAGAGAAAGCTATATGTTGTTATTTAATTCATTTTATTTCTGTTGTTTTTATATTTTTGTTTGTTTGTTTTTTTCCTTAAGAAAATATATCAAACTGGGGAACCTGGGTCATGTCAAGCTTTGTGATTTGAGTTTTAAATTTTCAAAATGGAAATTTTTTTTCCGCGGCTGTAGAACGTATCAATCCCTAAGATTATATTTTTAATTTAAAAGCCTCTCTGATTGCTTCATGTTGACCAGGGCATTCACTTGTATATCTCAGTTGACTCAATCATTGAGGCATGTAAACAATGCACAGTGTTTTGATATGCAAACCTCCTGAGGTATTCAGGAAATATGTAGTTTCTTCTGCCTTTGGAGCCAGCGGGTTGCATAGTGGCAATTAAAAACACGATTCGGCATGGAGAAAGAGCTCCATGGCCTGTGTAATATAGAGGTGAGACAAACTGAGAGGGGACTGACTTTGGATTGGAATTGAGGAGAGAGAAGAGGTTAGGAGAGGAGTGGAGCGTTCGTCAACCTATAGAGAAGCCAACAGAGGACTTGTTTTATTTTTATTCATCGTTATTATCTTCATTCGTCAGATAGACAGGTAGATATCCTAAACCGGGCCATGATTCAGGTTCAAAGATTTATAAAGCCCAACGAGTTACCATTGTCCTTTCTAGATATTAAGTTCCTAAATGTTATTTGTACCTTTCGTACTGCCAAGCGTTAACTCGTCATGCCAATGACGAGTGCTCTCATCAGAGGATATATGATGAATAGCTTAGATCACCCAGCAATTAATTCCAAAGTGACTGGTTCTGATCACAGCACTCTATAGAATGATACGATACTAAGCAATTGGCCAATCATGAGTTGCCAAACTTGCTACAAAATATGTAGCCTGTCTGGTAAGTAGGGGTAAAAAGACAGTTCACCAACAGAAAGTGGTGCATTTTTTGCAACCTTAACGGAAAATATCGTAAGGCAAACGAGAAAGTGGTGCGCTCGCAGTGTTGCCAGCCCACCCCAAGAAAATTTCACCATGTGATATTTTACAGGCGAAGCTAACCTACAAATAGGAGTTGGCGACACTGACTAGTTGCTTCTCAGCGTCTTGGAAAACGTCTTAAGACAAATATCTTAAACTTTAAGAAAGCCGACTTCCGGTATGTCAATTCCGGCTTCAAGAAGCTAATCTACAAATAGGAGTTGACGGCGAAATATATTGTAACCTTCTAAGATGATAAGTATGAAGTAAGATGAAGAAGAGTTGGTGATGCTAACTGGCAATAGTGGTGGTGGTGCACAGTGTTAATACCCCCCTCCTCCTCTATTTTTTTCTAGAATACTGATCTATTGCAACAGTAGTACAGATTAGCGGGTTCTGGAACATTAAGTGAGCCGCAGTGTTGCCAACCCACCCCAAGAAAATTTCACCATGTGATATTTTACAGGCGAAGCTAACCTACAAATAGGAGTTGGCAACACTGACTAGTTGCTTCTCAGCGTCTTCGAAAACGTCTTAAGACAAATATATTAATCTTTAAGAAAGTCGACTTCCGGTTTGTCAATTCCGGTCTGTCAAGAAAATTTTCTTAAGACAAAAATCTTAAGACGTTTTTCCAAGACATTGATTTTCTTGGCTCCTAATTGAGCTAGGATGATGATTTTAGGTTTGTTGGATAGGATTCGACGAGAACTATTCGACTAGCAAATAAAATCGATTCTACCCCCTCCCCCCACAACCAACACCGTCAGGAAAATTGCTCTGGATGCACGAGACGAAAAGAGATATGTTCTCGAATGTGGGATTCATACCCTGCCGTGGGGTCACTATCGCCTGAAAACAGGTAAAACTTGCTCTGTGTGCCCAAAATAAAAAAAAAAGAAATTTGATTTACTAGTGTTTTTTTCCCTCGAATGCAAAACGAGGTGGGATATTTTTTTCTAAATATTAATTTCACAGGTTTTTTTGTAATACATACGATATATTCAATCAACAGAATTTTTTGTTGACCTACACAAAAGAATACAAAAAATTAACAATGTCTGTAAATATATAGTAAGTTTACTTTTTTAACGGAACTAACTCCCGTCGTGTCCTACGGGACGAAAATTTGGGGCATGTGCAGGTCCAAAGGGGAAGTTCCTTTGCGCGCTCAAGCATAGCTTTTTTAATTTATTGTTATTTCCTCTGCATATTTAAAACTGCTCGGTCACTCGCTCGTTCCTGACATCATACACAAAAGTTTTCTCTGCAATAAGGATGACGCTGCACAGTGTGTCCGCAGGCAGAGCATCGTAGAACTCGCACACAATCTTGATGTTATTGCGATCGTTAACAACCACCTGCTTTCTCTTCGATGTGTTAATGACGAACATGGGTCTGCGAGCTATGAACTCATTGGGGTTGTAGTACCACATTGCCGGAGGTCACTCTCTTGTAAGCTGTGTATGCCTCGTACAGTTTCAGGTAGTCGTTGTTTGCAATGTTCAGGTTGTAGTTCTCACGCGGGAATATCTCGTTCCTGCCATTTTTGAGGTAGATGTTCTTGATCTTGCAATTGTCGAACTAGCTCGAATCTTTTTCTTGGTTGTTGTCCTCCCCTGTCTGGAAGAGCACGACCACAAACTCTGGCATATCGTACCGGATGCTGTTAAACTGTGTGGTCACGTCAAATTCAAAATGGTTGCCGAAAGCAGGTTTCTGCACGCACTGGTAACCGTAAAATTGGATGGGTACTTGGGGATTCTTCAAAATGTCTGCTTTGTACCTGAGAGCGTAGTTAGTTTCGTATTCCACTACGGGCATGCGCAGCTCCATGGACTGGATGATGCACTTGGCAGGATCAGGTAGTTTGTTGGGAGGTGCTGAACCGTCTGCACTCAAGGTGCTGTAACGCATCAACGCATTGTTGTCGTTGGCGCTTCTGCGAAAAGTGACGCGCAAACCACCCTTCCACATAATCTCTGTGTAGTCGGAGAAGAAGCCAGGAAGCAGGAGCATGGGAAACAGTACTGTGTGACTTTGAGTTTTGATTTTTGTACCTCATTCGAATCCCCCCGCCTGGTAGTATGCTGGTGGGATGCCGTCTAAGGATTTGGTGATCATACCTTCTGCCACATTGCAATGTATGTTCAGAGTCTCGATGGCTAGAAATTTAGGAATGTTAGCACCTATGTGCTTGATGCCAGGTTCGAGCTTTGTGTTGTTCTCGAATCCCAAAAGCTTTGAGGTAGCATATCCAATGTGTACCTGGATTTTCGTAACTATCTAAGTTAACCACACCACACTCTTTTTTCTTCACAACAGAAGGTAGAGAATCAGACATGAAAACGCCCCTGAAGTGCTTGACCCCCAACGATTCGATCAAATATTCAATATCGAAGTTGGACAGGGCCTCTTCTTTTTTTTTTTTTAACTTTTTGAAACCTTCGAGGTTGTTCTTTCGCTTTTTGGTCACACCTTTCTGCTTCTTCTCCATAGCCAGGTTGTGGCGTTTCTGCTCTTCAAACCCGGCTTTATTTTTTTTGCATCGATGGCGGTCTTGGCAATGGCGACACTGCCTCCTGCCAAGCTGCCTACAGCACCCAATGCTGCCAAGATAGCCGGGATGCTGAATATGAAACCTCCAGTCTTCTGCTGCTTTCGCGAACCTTGTAACCTCCTCAACTGAGGAACGCTAAGCAGCAATTTCATTCCATGACCTTTTGCCAAGCAGTAATATTTCTTCTCGCGCTGCTTTTTGGTAAGTAATCCATCAAGAGCTCCGAGAGACTTGAGGTTTGCGTAGGGTATTTGGTAAACGACACCTTTGGGCTTCATGGTGATAGTATGGTATTTATATATATCGTGAAAAAGGTAAGGCTTTGCCCCCTAATAGGTTGGTTATACAAGTTGCTTTTTTTTCACAGGGTGTTATTTACTTACAGCCCCCACCCCAATTTTCGTTTTGTTCATGGCGATGGTCGTACCCAATGCAGCAACCCGTTCACCTAGCGAGGCATCTCTGCTGACGAGTCTCCCGAAAGCTGCATGCTCCAACTTCCTGTCGGCATCGTGACGTGCGTCGAGATCTGTGTAAGTATTGTAGGCAATGTCGTGATCCTTGCATGCTCCATCCAGTGGGTTCACTCCCTTGTCTTCTTTTTCCAGTCGCTGTTCGAGTTTGGTACCGGACCGCAGTACTGGTAACCTGGCAGGTGCATCTCGAAGGGTAGCTTGTTGATAATATCGTTCTTGAGACCTCGACCCTCTTCCACATTCCAGAATTTGGGAGGCAGGGTGTTGATGATTTTGATGAGGTACCCTATGCCTTTGCTGTCGTTGACAATGAAGTTCTTAAGCTTGATGCTAATCATGTCCATGATGCCCACCTTCTCGTTGTGGAAGTTGCGATTGCCTGCATTTTCTTCGGCTGCGATAACCAGCAATCGATCTACAAGCTTCCTTACTTCATCTACCCAAACAAACTCTTTAGGAAGGGTATTGTAGAGTTTGACACCGCTGCCAGACTTGAGCTGGGTCCATATTGGCTTGATGAGGTTCCTGTACTTTTCTCCGCTGCTAGATTTCACGCGATTCTGTGTCGCATCGTTGTTTTGGTACAGGGCGTCCGTCATGATCAAAATTTCTGTTTAACTTTGGTAATCCCTAGCTTGTCCGAAGAAGTACTGCCTAGGGCCTGACGTCTCGGAGTCGGAGTAAGTTCGAGCGGAGTAGTGTGAATGCTGGATATCGGTGTAGGTATAGTATAATTTCGAGCGGTGAGTGGCACAAGCTCGTTGATTAATTCTTTGTTTTGCTCTTTGACATCTTTGATTTCTTTACAAGTCCACTGATGGCATCGATGATAGGTTGGTCCTGACGCTTTTTCTCTTCGTAAATTCCACGATTCTCGGATTTCCAACCCTTAAACCGTTTTGCCTGGTAGATACGCAGCTTCAGGTTGTCGTCTGCAAGTTTGCGTTTCATTTTTTTTTGTATGTAATTATTTATAATTGATCAAGACGTTTCTTGCAACGTTGCAACGTTTAGAAAATTATTTTTTTTCTGTATTTTCCGTTATTGGGTTTCCTAGTCATGTCTATTGTGACAAATCCGAAATCATCTTGGTTCCAGCATGAAGAGCAAAATTTGGAAAACTGATTGTAGTTTATGTCCCCACCTACTTAATCATCGTAAGCGTGTTTTAAATTGGTGTAGTCTTAACGAAGCAAACAAATAAAATTAGCATTGTCTCGGAGTAGCTGCTTGGGGATTTTGGAAAAATCTGAGCAAGGTAGAAGCAGTCCATGCCTCTGTGCCGACCCTGAGTAAAAAAAATGCGAATTTCGTTCTGGTTCTCCAGGATCACATCGTCAAAAACCACCACCGAATTTTCAAGACAGCAGTGTAGTGGTATCAGTTCAGAAGCAAATATAGCTATGCCTAGTCCCTCGTACAGTTCCGACAGCGGGCGATACTTCGATTTCTCAAAACTTTTGGAGAAAACATACAGGTGCCTGTTCTTCCAGTTTAACCAGTTGGGTGCAAGAAGAAAATTATCAATAAGTAACGTTGTTTTTCCACATCCAGAATTTCCAACAATAAGGCAGCGAATGTTGTCGGGTAGAAGCCCGCCATTTTTCCTATCCTGACGTTCCGATGGAAAATCTGGCAGTCGCCGTACCACAATCCAAGCACCCGTTACACAATCATCTCGTTTGCGTCTATCCAACTTCGTCTATCCTCGAGTCCCAGCCATTTCACCAACAGTTTGTCACCTTTTCTACGTAATACTTTTTCAATAAGATACGTGTCGGGGTATTTTGTTTTAAAAGTTCCTCTTCGTAAAATCTTCCTTTCAGGATTATCTTTTATTATATACGTGTGACGGTTTCCGGGTAAGACTCGAACTACGGTGAAAAGTTCCGTACTCCAGTTTTTTGTGAAGCCTTTTTCGAACGCACGCGTAACTTTACTGATTCTCACCTGATCTCCAATTTTGTATTTCGGTTTCTTGTTTGTAAATTTGTACTTTGGACAATAAACCGTAGAAATTAAACGCCGCTCGTCATATTTGTTGACGTCAGCTGTTTTCATGTTTATCGTGCGATGCAAACTGTGATTATAGCAGTTAACGAGTTACGGAAGCATGTCGAGCCACTTGTAATTCCCCTGAAGCGTTTGCCAGCGATGAAAAACTGGTGATAGGATTTGGCAGGAGTCAGCATGTAGAGTTTGGCACCCGGATGGAAGAGCGAGGAAAATTCCCTGTTTGGAATGCTGTACAGTTCGATGACAGCAGTGGACTTGAGATTGTCGATGCTGGCGTTCAGGCTGTTTACATTCGTTCGAACCTCGCTCTCCACATCCTCCAATCTACCGTTTATTGATTCCAGGTGTTCCTCGATAGCACGGACAACAGAGTCGTAATCGGGCTTGATCTTCACATCGACAATTAGCCTCTTGAATTTTTCGTTTAAGTCATGTAGTTGGGTACTGAAATTTTCTATGGCCGATTCCTGGCTCGCCTCGATGCTGCCAATTTGCTCTTTCACATTGGCGATAATCTGCTGAAGACTTTCCACGAGTGTCAACTTGGAGCTCTTGGTTGCGAGGTCGTGGACCTGGGTTCTAATTTCCGCAAACAAACCATGTAGCTCGCTTATGTTCTGGTTGGTGGGTAAGGTTGCAACAGACTCCCGAAGCAATTCAATTTCGGTTTGGATGTTTTTGATGTCGTCGGATTT
Source organism: Lepisma saccharinum (assembly GCF_977018435.1). Lineage (NCBI taxonomy): Eukaryota > Metazoa > Arthropoda > Insecta > Zygentoma > Lepismatidae > Lepisma > Lepisma saccharinum. Next base: position 73,366,000 of record NC_139230.1, read on the forward strand.
GAGTATTCGGTTGAGAGCCCTCGTCACGCTTTTCAATTCCTGCGAGGTAGGCAGGGTGTCCACCGTGTTTTGGAGCGACTCCAAAGCTTTTTTCATCGCGTCCAACTCTGAGGCAGCAGCAGCAGCGCGTATGCCTTCTTGTAATTGTGTTATGTCGTGCTGGGTGGGGGTGGATTGTTGCAAAGTTTCCAACTTAGCCTGTATGTCGTCGATCAAGTGATGAAAATGCGACAACTCTGATTCGGTGTTTAGACTTTCCAACTTGGTGATCTGCTTTTGGACGCTGGCCAGAGTATCCCTGATGCCAGGCAGTTTGGATTCCAGTGCTTCGTGTACGTTTGCCAGATCATTTTTGATGACGGCGAGAGTATCCTCAATATGGGCTATGGTGCCTTGCAGCTTCCCGAAATCCTCGTAGTTCTCAAGTTGGAGTTTTATGTTGGCCACGCTACGGGCAATGGCATTCACCTCGCTGGACGAAGGTAGATTGTCGGTGAAGTCCTGCAGCGTTTGGAGTTTAGTTTTGACTTCGTTGATGGCTGCATGCAAAACATCCGTTTGAAGCTCAGCCTTGATGCTTTCCAACGTAGGAATTTCGAATGATTGAAACTATTCGTGCAATTTGGCAATACTGGCATTCACGCGATATTAGTCATCTTGAGTCTTGATGCTCTGGATAATGTTTTGCAGTTCAGTCTGTATGGTGCTCGTTTGGTCCTGCAAGTGTCGCTTCAGCTGTTCCACGTCTGAGGTCTGCGCTTGCTGCAGCTTCACAAGTTCGTTTTGAAGCTTTCCTACGCTCAGTGCCAAGTTGTCGAAGTTGTCTATTGACGCGAGGTCGGTGTACTTTTGCAGCAGCGATTTGAGCTCGGCGTCAATTTTGAGTACGGGGTCCAGGCACTGAGACTGCAGGCAAGCTATTTCTGACTGGAGGCTGGAGTTGAGCGTGGACTGCAGGATCTGCAGGTCGATTCGCAACTTCTTGACCCTGACGTCGAGCATGAGTAGCTCGTCGCCGTGGTCGTCGCGCTTGGTGTGACCAAAAATATTGTTAGGCATTGTTACCACTGTGGTTATTTATTATTGGGTAGGTGATTTTCATTTCTATGAAAAGAGGGATGAGTTTGTCGTAGTCGTCCAAGAACTCCACGTACAGGTGATCGCCAGCAGACACATCGTACGTTGTAGTCGCATCCATCCTATCATGCTTGATGCGATAGATGTTCTTGCCTGAGGAAACCTTGGCTTCCCCTTTGTTCTCGGGATTCATGTCGAACTTAAGCTTGCCTGAGATGGGGAACTGGTAATAATTCAAGTTGTTGTTGAATACATAGAAAGTTTTGCCCACATCCTCGTCGTACTGGGTTAAAATGCTATTCAAGTGTATAATTAACAGACCGTTAAATTTAGATAGCATGGAAGGCAGGAGTTCGTTGAAGCTCGACGACGACCTAGGCTGGACAGGCACTTCCATAGCTTGCTTCCTAAAGCCAAACAGGTTCATAGGCATTGTTATTTTATAGAAACATTTCTAGCTGTAAGTTAAAAATTTTGGCCCCCTCTTCCCCCCCCCCACAAATCGCATTACATACATACATGTGGAGGACCCGTGGCGTTACAAGAGCTCCCTGCCTCCCAAGAGGTTTTGGTTAGCATGCAATAGATCAATTTGCGAGAAAAAAATAGAGGGGGAGGGGGTAGAATCGATTTTATTTGCCAGTCGAATAGTTCTCGACGAATCCTATCCAACAAACCTAAAATCGTCATCTTAGCTCAATTAGGAGCCAAGAAAATCAATGTCTTGGAAAACGTCTTAAGGTATTTGTCTTAAGAAAATTTACTTGACAGGCCGGAATTGACAAACCGGAAGTCGACTTTCTTAAAGATTAATATATTTGTCTTAAGACGTTTTCCAAGACGCTGAGAAGCAACTAGTCAGTGTTGACAACTCCTATTTGTAGGTTAGCTTCGCCTGTAAAAGATCACATGGTGAAATTTTCTTGGGGTGGGCTGGCAACACTGCGGCTCACTTGATGTTTCTCAACCCGCTGATCACCACTACTCTCATATCTCGAGAACAGTTAGAGATAGAGGCAAAAATGAAAATAGTTATACCCTAAAGGGTATTGCTAGATGCCACCCTTGTCGATTTAGGTAATGTATAAGAAGTTTGGTGGTCCTAAATCAAAGGGTGTGGGCCAACTCCCAACATTTTTTCATTTTTTTTTCTAGAAACCCCCATCGTAAAAGGCTATGGCAAGAGCCCAGTAGGTTGGCAACATTGCTTTATGCACTGGAACTACATAAGGCAAGCCTAAAGCAAGGTTGCCAGGTAACCTTCCCCTAGCCTTTGGAGATCCTTCTCCTTCCTACAAGGCAGCAGGGGCAGTGCTTATTTGATCGCGGCACTTTCTCGCCATGTCGTAGTGCTGTTATAGGGCTTTTCTGGGATTTTATGAGCATGATCTTGCCATAATCCTTCCTCCCCAGACCTCAACAGCACTACCGCCTCGGTCCGGGACTGCTTATTTGGTATTTCCTTATTCGCAGCTAACCACCATATCTGATGGCCGTTCGGTATCCGCCACCTGCGACCCGCCCAGTAGCTGAGGCTCGCCCTGTGGAGGCACAAAAGGCGAAGTAAAATAAACTAAATCCATCCATCCATCAAATCCATCAAGAATTTAAACTATAAACATCATTATTCTTACATCTGCTCGGATTCATATAAACGTCTTGGATTTATAATTAGGTCAACTAAAGATTTTAAGAATATGCAAGTTTTAATGAACCTATATAATGCAATCGTTCGTTCAAGACTTGAATACTTAAGTGAAATTTGGGATCCATTTTATCAAGTACATTCAGATAATATTGAACGAATTCAGTTTAAAATTTTTACGATATTTGTATTTTAAAAAGTCTAATTGTTATGCAGTATTAAATAGAATTTCTTATAATATTTTACTTGTAGATTTTCAGGTGCCACCTCTGAAATCTAGAAGATTAATAGCTCAATATTTTATACTTTGGGGTGGCCGCGGTGGCTCAGTCGGTAACGCGTCTGACTACCATGCTAAAGGTCCCGGGTTCGATCCCCGGCAGGTTCAAATCCGGGAACTTTTCTAACGAGGGAAGCGGCCCCGGCGCCCACCCAGCGTCGAATAACATGGGTACCTAGGGGAAACCCTGGGGGGTAAAGGCGGTCAGGGGCGTGATGCTGATCCCATCACCCCCACTCACGACCGGATCAAGAAAGTGTGGGGAGTTACCCCCACACCCCCTATACGCCTTCATGGCGTTGTGCTAAGCACAGGGGAGCACTTTACCTTTTTTTATTTTATACTTTATAAGATTATGAATTACTTAATATATTCGCCTGAAGTGTTGCAATATTTTAAACTTAATGTTATGCCAATAAATTTTAGGGGTTTGCTTCCTTTTTTTATTGATAAATCGAGAAACAATATACATAAATCTTCAGTTGTTATCAGACCATGCACAAATTATAACAACCTTGTTCAAAAGGGAATTAAAGTAGACTTCGCGCTTCCTTTTATAACATATAGCTCAATAATAAAAATACATATATTGTCATTGCCTAATCATTTAAATTCACAGTAAATTTGATTGAAGCTGTGTTTGTATTACATTATTTTTATCGATACTATGTATTTAAAGTCATACCTTATTTACTCTCATATGGATTTGATATTTGTACAAATTGTGTAATGAATCTAGTGTTCATCGTCTATTGTGCGATGTATAATATGTTTGTATCTGAAAGTATTTAGCAGTAGTCTGTTGTGATTGTACTATATTGTGTTTGTATTTTGTTCTGTTACTTTGTGTAACATACCTGCTGCCATTTTTATCTTTTACCTTTTTTTATCTTTTGCTTTGTATTTTGTAATATTGTAATTCTGTTGTTTTGTAGTTTTGTATTTATGTAATTTTTAAAATGTATATATAATCTTTATTTTTAATATGATCCTTTGTAATTGGAACTATTGGTTCTGTTAAGGATCTCTTGCTAAATAAATAAATAAATAAATAAATTGTGGATCCAGATTAGTCTATCTGTGCAAAAATAGTATTTTAACAAGAACATTATGGCGGCCGCGTTTCGCATGCGGCGGCAGCGGCGTTGTCCAGGACGGGGCGTTCGGGCGGCGCTGATGGCGAATTCCACCCCGCGATATAAATAATGGTTTAAATATCAAATGGTTAAGGCTTCGATTCCCAATGTTGGCAAAATTGGATATTCAATTATATTTGTTTAAAAGTCCCGATTAGATTTTGTGCTATATTGATATATATTTGCATGTAATTCCCCCTCCATCTCTTGCTTTATTTGAGTTTCTGTTTCAAGTACACTATATGTGCTTTACCTCAGAACTGGATTTACAGTTTAAAGTGAGATCCGAACCACTTTGTGCCGGAACCATCATGTGTTGAACCCGGGATCCATGGATTACAACGGGGCGACGTTACTGCTACACCATCAAAGAAGCCCTACCCCATTACTTCTGAATACGTATTGTAAAAAGCAAGGTTTTTAAATGTCCTGAAAAATCTCAAAAATTTATTTCATATTTTAAGACATCAACATTTAAATTTGACGTAGAAACACATACACGTGAGCATTTGTTGTTACTCCACTTTATGCTCAGATAGGCTAATCGGGAGTGGACATACAGTTTCATAATGCAGTCCGAGCCACAATCCAGTGTTTCAGGAGGGGATCAAACCTGGGACAGATTGGTTAATTACAATGGTATTATCACTATGCCATTGGATAAGCACATATATATGTATATTAAATACTTAAATTCAGCAGTTACACAAGTTACACAATGACACAATGAAGAGCAGAAGCAAGGAATCAGGCCTTGCAAAAGTAATAACTGGTAATTATAAGTTAAGACTGAACAACACTTGAATATAAACCATGTGTAGCAAATGTATGTGCAAGATTAATACCAAAAAAGGGCAATTAAAACTAATTCTTAATATTTGAAAGAAAAAAACTGGAAAAATATTGTGACCAAATAAGTCACAATAAAGAAAACTAACTGAAAATTTTGACACATTGAAAAACAAAGGGAACATAATACGTAAATAAAATATGACAAAGTATCCTCGCTTTTTTATTTTGATTGATTGATTTGTTGTTTTAAGTAGACTTTATGCACAGTAAGGCTAATTGGGACCAGACCTGCAGTTTAAAGTGGGATCCTAATCACTGTGCCATGTGCCTCCACTGGGTATCGAACCCGGGACCCCTTGATTACAAGGCAATGACGCTACCACTGCGCCATTAAGGAGGCTCTTTTTTTATTTTTAAACTATGAAACAAAATCAGCCAGTGAAAGAAAAGCTATAACATTAAAACCAATTTCAATTTAGACTGAGAGGAAGAATAGAGAAGAGTAGATGGGCGGCGTATAGAACCATAACTCACGAGAAATCTGACACATCCGATGTTGTTACATCCGGTGACAGCCGTGTATATCGCTGAGTCAGCTGAAATTTGACGTGCCTGTTAACCTTGAAGACGTCCGGCAAAGAGCCCCGTGGCGATGTGAAAGGGGTAGGGGGTAATTGACCCGTTACGTTGTTTCTTGTGTATGCTAACGTAACACGTGCGTATGTGTGTGTGTGGAGGATATGCGCGCACATCCAACGTGTAAGATGCAAGAATATTGAGGAAAATGATGTTAGGATGGCACCAAAGCTTAGCGGTAAAGGTCATTGCTTTGTAAGCAATGGTGTTTTAGGGGTCGATTACTTGGTAGGGTCAGTATTGAATTGTCAAGGTTAGTCTCTGTGTACATAAAATCAACAAGATGGCGGTGTTCGAAAATCGAGTTGGGATACTGGTTAACGCTGTCGCTTTCTAATGAAGAGGTCCCGGGTTCGATTCAGTACGTAGTCAAATGGATTAATTGTTATTGGCCCCCATTATCTTCCATCTGTTATAAAGTTTTCACGCTGCTTATTTTATGCAGATGATTTAAAGATTTTTAAAGGCATTATACTTCCAGAAGATACTATCTTATTACGAAAAGATATAGATGCTTGTTATCAATGAAGCGTTCAGAATAAATTATATTTTAATATTAGTAAATGCTCAACAATAACGTTTACAATGTGACAGTCAGATTTACCGTCATTATTATTATCATTATTATTCATGTATGTAGCAGTAAAAAGACGTGTTGATTCAAAGTGTTAAGTGTTTTAATTTGTAAGATTACATATTTGATTTTTGCCAAGCCGACGGGAGGAACGAGACATTCGCTTGTGTTAAGGGTAAGCACCTGAAGGGTCACGCTATGCGTCTAAAGCTTAGGAAATTCGACCGTAATGACAAACATTTAAATATCTCGGTTTCCAACGGTCAGATTCATGTGAAACTTATACCAGCGCAGCGGCATGTGTGCAAGGACGGATGTGTGGAGTTTCGTCACGATCAAGCGACAATTACGGACGCCAGATCAAATCGGTTCTAATTGATCAGTTTGTGGACAGCGATTGCAATTGAGCTATGGGCGACAGCCAGGCGGAAGCTTAATCCGCACAAGTCAACTTCGGACACGCTACGTCCTAGTTTGGAGACAATAGAGCAAAGTGGACTGACCTCTTCGGAAGCGTCGCTTCAACGATCGCCTAGCGTCGTTTTTCAAAATCTAAATAAAACGAAGGACATGGTTTTTCGACACACAGTCTTACCGCGATCCTTGTAGCGAGAGGAGCTCCGTGCTACCTCTCCATATACAGTTTTGCCGCGATTCTTGGAACGAGAGCACCTTTGTGCTACCTTTCGTGTACAGTGGACTTTGTTGTGTTGTGCGAACACCAGTGTGTGTGATAGGCAGTAAGTCTACACGAGTGCGCCTACCTCAACCGCTGGGGGAAGTTGAAGCAAAACCGTGTTTCCGTGATTACCTTACGCCATTTATAATTTTTGAGAAACAAGGAACACCGGAAACTATGGCGGGCTAGAGGAAGAAAGGAGATGAGGGCGTTACGTCGATTCGCCCGACGTCAGAAGAAGCAACGCCGATGATGCCTATCCGCCGCCATGGAGAGAGAGAGAGAACGTCGAACGCCGCCCTATTGATACGCCGATGATGCCTATCCGTCGCCATGGAGAGAGAGAGAACGTCGAACGCCGCCCTATTGATACGCCGACGATGCCTACCATTCGCCACGTTGACGCCCCGACGACGCCTACCAGCCGCGACAGAGAGACGTAGAGAAAGATGTTGACGCTCCGACGACGCCGACGACGCCTACCAACCGCGACAGAGAGACGTAGAGAGAGATGTTGACGCCCCGACGACGCCGACGACGCCCGCTCAGATGCGACGTCCGAACCGCGCCATACCACGGAGATCCACCGATCCCGAGAGGAAGAGGAGCCGGGGAACTAGGTGTTTGAACACGTTTCGCATCTCCATCGTCGCGACCAAGGAAACCTTCCGTGTGAATACTATGTGTTTTTCAATCGCCCATAACGACGCCAGGATGCACCCCGGAAGCTGAGAGATGGTAAAGTATTCATCTGTGTGAACCTTAACACGTGACGGCCCGATTGATTTAGAGAACGCCCTTGAAATTCGTCGACATTTTGAAAACGCCCACTCAACTCGAACTTCATACCAAACTCCCGTCGCGCTTATCATTTGTAATCTATTCGTCTCAGGTCAATTTTTCTTATTCCTTGTGATATTTTTTTTATGATCTTAAATTCATTGTTGTTTGTGCTCCTTTGTATTCGTTTAAAGTGCGTACTATTAGAGTAAAGCGCCGCCCGCTTAATTGCATATTCTACTTGAGGTTTGTTCATTTTTAGGTGTCAGCGCTGTGTCGCTGCTAGCTATGTCCGGTCGCATATGTGATTATTTGTTAAAGTATTTGCCTGGTAATGTGAATTGCTCGTCGCGGCGAAGTGTTTAAGTCCCGCCTGCTAGAGAGTATATGTTTGCGTCACTCAACGGAGGTTATTTGTTATGTTTGGAACCACGTGAGGTCTTGTAAAAGGAAAACGTCCGCCCACGTGAATGTAATTGCCGTTGAGACGCCTTTGTTTATACTGGTCAAGTAATGTATGGTCACCGCGTCGACTAGTTTCTTTTTTAAAAAAACAAAAGGTGAACTTAAGTAAGGGCTGGCTAGGATTTAAGTAGCACTGGAGCAAAATCACAAATGACCTGATTAGACAAAAAAGTAAGATAAAATTAATTGAGAATGCAATAATTAGGGCTTGTCGTCATAAAACCTGTACATGTCATGTATAATTTCTTGTGTCGATGACCCCATGAGGATTGAATCTGAGAGAGAATGTGAGAGTGCAAGTCTGGGGACCTGTAATAATTCCATTTTTGTTGGTTATGAATAGAATATACTTTTTATTTTCATGTTAATTTTGGGCTATATCATTTTCGTATGCATGTCGCTACCCGTGATTTTCAGGTATGCAGCTAGCCGCTTCCCGGCTACAGGTAAAGAGGTGGAAATTTGGAAGTACATATGTCTTTGTTTTTATTCGATATGGCTTATTACTATGCACTGTTGGTCACCGGTTCCTACACACGAACTTAACCTGGACCGTAACGCTATTTCGCTTGTCCGAGGGAGATTTTGCCGCCTCTATCTAGGTAGTGGTAGCATTTGTTTTCCCGGGCAAGGGAGGGCGTAGCATACATTTTTGGCGCCGCGAACACAGGGACCGGTATATTTTAAATCGAAAGCACCCTCAGTGCAGGTGCATAGGTCGTTTTTGTAAGGGCTACGTCATTCGTATTTTGGTGTCATGAACTGTGTTTCATTGTGAGATTTTATTGTGTTATTTTTGACGTGAGGTGGTAATTGAGATATTAGGCGTTTATTTTGTTAAGGTAGTAGGGCAGCTACTTAAGGCGTTAGGCATTTTAAAATTTTTGTTTGGCATATGGCATTAGGCGTTAAGTTGAGTTCTGGCAAAAGGTGAATCGACCGCCCTTATCTTTTTTTGTTTGTGAATTGTTTAAATACATATATTAGTATATATTGTGAGCGCTCACGTTTACGCTTGTCAGCGAGCATTGAGAATCGACCGAGGGTTGAATATTTGATTTCATGAAATTGCGCAACCACCGCATCGAGAACTTAAACATGAGTGACGTAAGGGTGATTTGCGATGTCTGCAGCGAGGAGTTCCCAGAAAGTGAAAACGTCGGCACAGCTAGCCAGGTTTGTTCCCGGTGCGATCTCCCGTTAGGTCCACGTGAAGGAAGCAGTCTACCGAACAGCGGGGGGCAAGCCAATGAGGTCAGCGCGCAACCGGTTTCTCCGGGAGGTGCGGAACGGGTCAACGAAGCAGCTAGCCTCAGTGGTACCAACTCCCAACAGATCATCGAGATGCTACTGCGGATGGGAGCCTCGCTCGAAGCCAATATGGAGGCTACGCGAAGCGGAATCGAAGCCTCGCTAGAATCAAAGATGGAAGCTACGCGAAGCGGAATCGAAGCCTCGCTAGAATCAAAGATGGAAGCCACTCGAAGCGGGATGGAAGCCACCCAAAGGAAGATAGAGGCCATCAGCACCCAGATGCAAGTGACGGAAGACCGTTTCCAGGGGACCATCCGTACTTCCGGTGAGGTGATAACGCAAGAACTCGTCACTCGGGTACAGGAATGCGAATCCCGTGTCGAAGCCAAAATCGCCGACACCAACGTGCGGATCGACCGGCAAGAGAACCAGATGGCAACACTGTCTCAGAGCGTGCGCGACCAGGAGGAAGGTATGCAGCAGATGGCCCGACAATGCGTGCAGCTGGAAGCGACATGTGACCGTGGCATAGACTCCCTGGGGCGACATGTGCGGGAAATTTCAGTTAAAGCCGAAGGGAATTCCGAACGAATTGAGGACCTCGAGATGAAAGTGCGTCAACTGAGCATAACTAGCAGCGGCACTTCACAATCGTCGCGGGAGCCCAGATTGACGTCACCACCGGCAGCCGACGTCGCCACTTGTTCGAACGGGGAAAGCGACCAGCGAGCCCCAGGAACGCCCCGCCCCCTTCGAAGAGAAGACACTGCGTCACCACGGTTGAGTCCGCGCCGCGAGCAGAAGGACGAGGATTTACAGTTACTACAACCGTCCGCCAGGAGAGCTCTGTTTCCGCCCGAATACCGGAAGCACTTCAAAAAATTTTCGGGTGCTGACAGAATTCTTCCTTCCACGTACCTCGAGGAATTTAATTCTACCGCCCGAGAGTTAGGTCTGACAGACGAGGATAGGCTTCTGATTCTGAAAGGTTTAATGCAGGACCGGGCCAAGAACTGGATGGACAGGAACGAGGGGAACTTCAATTCATATGAGGAGTTCAAGGAAGCGTTTCTCACTTATTTTCAACGTCCCCTGCAGGTCGAGAGGATGCTAATGCAGGTGCTAAACGAACGATACGACAGGGGCGGAGGACTCACGTATGCCCAGTACTTTTGGAAACGGTACAATGAGTTCAAGTCTCTGCAACCCCAAATGACTACGGCGGAGATAATAGCCGCTCTGGTGTACCATTTTCCACACGAAATTCGTCGTCACCTCAATGGAGCTTGCGTGTTTGACGCCGACGCGATGTCCCTCACACTGGAAAACCTGTTTCAGTGCGAGGAGGAGAGGCAGAAAACCAGGGGTGAGAAGTTTAGCAAGCGGCGCCGACCGGAAGATGATTCGTCGCACCGGAATAAACACCCGCGCGTTCATCTAGTCCAGCAGGGATGGAGAGGACAGCACCACGCTCCAGGGGCTGAAAGGAACCGCCAGCTGCAAGATCCACCTTCACCGCAACGAAGACGCCCGTTCAGAGGCAGGAGACGGCGTGGAGGTCCGACTCGTGCGTCGCCATGGAGGAACGACAGCTTCTTTCAGAACGGCCAAGTCCGAGATGGCTTTTATCAGCGCCACGCGGATAGCAGGTCGGTCAGCCCGGAGTCAGATCGAGGAGATGCAGGACGCCGTGGAGCGAGAATCCCATGGAGCCCAGCGAGAGACACGAACAGGCCAAATTCGAGACACGGTTCGCCCAGGTACGAGAGAGAGAGCGACGTAAGAATGCGAGCTGACACGTAAATGCTCACATCTTGTTCTTGTTTTGTGTACATACTCTTCGTGTTATGTTTATATTCAGGGTGTTATTATATATGTTATGTATCTGGAAGGTCACAGTGTCCGTGCCGTTCAGAGAGTAAATTTTTATATACAGGGTGTTCATGTATTTGCTTGTCAATTTTTATATACAGAGTGTTCAAGGATTTGTAAACAAAAAAAATTTCCGTCCCTGTGTAGAGCGAATTTTTCACGCTTACGAAATCCTTGTAAGAAGGAGAGGGGCGAGGTTGTGACAGTCAGATTTACCGTCATTATTATTATCATTATTATTCATGTATGTAGCAGTAAAAAGACGTGTTGATTCAAAGTGTTAAGTGTTTTAATTTGTAAGATTACATATTTGATTTTTGCCAAGCCGACGGGAGGAACGAGACATTCGCTTGTGTTAAGGGTAAGCACCTGAAGGGTCACGCTATGCGTCTAAAGCTTAGGAAATTCGACCGTAATGACAAACATTTAAATATCTCGGTTTCCAACGGTCAGATTCATGTGAAACTTATACCAGCGCAGCGGCATATGTGCAAGGACGGATGTGTGGAGTTTCGTCACGATCAAGCGACAATTACGGACGCCAGATCAAATCGGTTCTAATTGATCAGTTTGTGGACAGCGATTGCAATTGAGCTATGGGCGACAGCCAGGCGGAAGCTTAATCCGCACAAGTCAACTTCGGACACGCTACGTCCTAGTTTGGAGACAATAGAGCAAAGTGGACTGACCTCTTCGGAAGCGTCGCTTCAACGATCGCCTAGCGTCGTTTTTCAAAATCTAAATAAAACGAAGGACATGGTTTTTCGACACACAGTCTTACCGCGATCCTTGTAGCGAGAGGAGCTCCGTGCTACCTCTCCATATACAGTTTTGCCGCGATTCTTGGAACGAGAGCACCTTTGTGCTACCTTTCGTGTACAGTGGACTTTGTTGTGTTGTGCGAACACCAGTGTGTGTGATAGGCAGTAAGTCTACACGAGTGCGCCTACCTCAACCGCTGGGGGAAGTTGAAGCAAAACCGTGTTTCCGTGATTACCTTACGCCATTTATAATTTTTGAGAAACAAGGAACACCGGAAACTATGGCGGGCTAGAGGAAGAAAGGAGATGAGGGCGTTACGTCGATTCGCCCGACGTCAGAAGAAGCAACGCCGATGATGCCTATCCGCCGCCATGGAGAGAGAGAGAGAACGTCGAACGCCGCCCTATTGATACGCCGATGATGCCTATCCGCCGCCATGGAGAGAGAGAGAACGTCGAACGCCGCCCTATTGATACGCCGACGATGCCTACCATTCGCCACGTTGACGCCCCGACGACGCCTACCAGCCGCGACAGAGAGACGTAGAGAAAGATGTTGACGCTCCGACGACGCCGACGACGCCTACCAACCGCGACAGAGAGACGTAGAGAGAGATGTTGACGCCCCGACGACGCCGACGACGCCCGCTCAGATGCGACGTCCGAACCGCGCCATACCACGGAGATCCACCGATCCCGAGAGGAAGAGGAGCCGGGGAACTAGGTGTTTGAACACGTTTCGCATCTCCATCGTCGCGACCAAGGAAACCTTCCGTGTGAATACTATGTGTTTTTCAATCGCCCATAACGACGCCAGGATGCACCCCGGAAGCTGAGAGATGGTAAAGTATTCATCTGTGTGAACCTTAACACGTGACGGCCCGATTGATTTAGAGAACGCCCTTGAAATTCGTCGACATTTTGAAAACGCCCACTCAACTCGAACTTCATACCAAACTCCCGTCGCGCTTATCATTTGTAATCTATTCGTCTCAGGTCAATTTTTCTTATTCCTTGTGATATTTTTTTTATGATCTTAAATTCATTGTTGTTTGTGCTCCTTTGTATTCGTTTAAAGTGCGTACTATTAGAGTAAAGCGCCGCCCGCTTAATTGCATATTCTACTTGAGGTTTGTTCATTTTTAGGTGTCAGCGCTGTGTCGCTGCTAGCTATGTCCGGTCGCATATGTGATTATTTGTTAAAGTATTTGCCTGGTAATGTGAATTGCTCGTCGCGGCGAAGTGTTTAAGTCCCGCCTGCTAGAGAGTATATGTTTGCGTCACTCAACGGAGGTTATTTGTTATGTTTGGAACCACGTGAGGTCTTGTAAAAGGAAAACGTCCGCCCACGTGAATGTAATTGCCGTTGAGACGCCTTTGTTTATACTGGTCAAGTAATGTATGGTCACCGCGTCGACTAGTTTCTTTTTTAAAAAAACAAAAGGTGAACTTAAGTAAGGGCTGGCTAGGATTTAAGTAGCACTGGAGCAAAATCACAAATGACCTGATTAGACAAAAAAGTAAGATAAAATTAATTGAGAATGCAATAATTAGGGCTTGTCGTCATAAAACCTGTACATGTCATGTATAATTTCTTGTGTCGATGACCCCATGAGGATTGAATCTGAGAGAGAATGTGAGAGTGCAAGTCTGGGGACCTGTAATAATTCCATTTTTGTTGGTTATGAATAGAATATACTTTTTATTTTCATGTTAATTTTGGGCTATATCATTTTCGTATGCATGTCGCTACCCGTGATTTTCAGGTATGCAGCTAGCCGCTTCCCGGCTACAGGTAAAGAGGTGGAAATTTGGAAGTACATATGTCTTTGTTTTTATTCGATATGGCTTATTACTATGCACTGTTGGTCACCGGTTCCTACACACGAACTTAACCTGGACCGTAACGCTATTTCGCTTGTCCGAGGGAGATTTTGCCGCCTCTATCTAGGTAGTGGTAGCATTTGTTTTCCCGGGCAAGGGAGGGCGTAGCATACAACAAATAAAGCAAAAGTCGTACTTCCTAATTATATTCTTAATGGAAGAGTACTTACACGCGTAGATATAATCAACGATTTAGGATTAATATTGGATAAGAATTTAAACTGCCCGACCCTGTGGCCGAGTGGTTAGCACATCGCGCTGCGACGCCAAGGGTCGCGGGTTCGAATCCCGGTCGGGCTTGGTTCTTTGTGAATGTCCATTCATCACTTTCATCATTTCATCACTCATCCCCATCTTCGCAAATTAGCCAAGAGGCACAAAACTTACTTTACTTACTTAGTCGCGCCCTCTTCTACCTGCCGGTGTCGAGGGGTTACAGAGAGCTCTCCAGACGTTTCTGTCCAACGCCTTTTCCTGTGCCTCTTTCCATCTTATGCTTCGTTTCTCCAAAATCTCTTTGACACATATTCCATGTCTTTCTTGGTCTTCCTTTTGGTCTTGTTCCTTGTGGACGTGCTTCCCATATCTGCTTTGGCAGTCTCGTCTCACTCATTCTGCTCAAATGGCCGAACCATCTGAGTTGATTACGTTCAACTGTTTCTTGTAGTGGCTGAGCATTTAAAGATTGACGAATGGTTTGATTCCTTACCCGATCTTTCCTGGTTTTCCCACTTATTCTTCGAAGGTACCTCATTTCCATTGTTTGTACACTTTGCAGGTTTTTTCCTGTCATTGTCCAATTTTCACTACTATATGTAAGTGTTGGTATATAAATTGTTTTATGTACAGGAAATTTTGTTTGGGTAGATATTTCTTTTTTGCTTTTAATTCCTCGGTTTATCATTTGATATAGCTTTTCTGACTTCATGATTCTATTTCTTATTTCTTCCTCTTCTTTTCCTTGACTGTTTATAATTACTCCAAGATACTTGAAATTTGTCACTTGTTCTAAAGTTTTGTTATTCAGTTTTATCTTATGGTTTGTCTTTTCTCTGATAATTTTCATTGTTTTAGTTTTCTCTGTATTTATTTCCATATTCTTTTTCTTTAATTCTTCATTAAGAATATTTAGGTTATATTGTAAAGTAGCCTGTGTATTAGCTATTAGTATAATATCATCAGCGTATATGAGCTCTGTTAGTTTAATTGATTTCATATTCCAGTATCCTACATGAAATTGTTTCATTTTTATATGGCATTCCTTTATTACTTCATCTAATAAGATTATAAATAGATATGGTGATAGTATATCTCCCTGTTTAACTCCTGTTGTTATTTCAAATTCCTCTGACTGGTGGTTTCTCGTCCTCACGTAGCATCTGCATCCTTTGTACCAACTTTGGATTGCTTTTATTAGGTTTTTATCCACTCCTTTCTTCTCTAAAGATTTCCATATCTCATTCCAAGGAACTATGTCAAAAGCCTTTTGTAGATCTACAAAACATACATGTGCCTTTTTATTGTATTCTATTGTCTTGTCTGTTATTTGTTTGAGGGTGAAAATATGGTCTTGTACATTTCTTGCTGATCTAAAGCCTGCTTGACTTTCTTCTAATTGCTCTTCGACATATTTTCTGAGTCTATTCTCCAGGATTCTTGAATATATCTTCCCTGGCACACTGAGCAATGAGATTCCCCGATGGTTTCTGCATTCTCTATTATCCCCTTTCTTGAAGATTGGGATTATTACTGATATCTTCCATTCCTTCGGTACAGTTTTCTTTTCCCATATAACATTCAGTAGGTTCAAAAACAGTTGCTCTCCAGCATTTCCCATGTATTTAAGCATTTCTGGTGTTAAACCATCATGTCCACTAGCCTTGCCTAACTTCATTTTCTTTAATGCTGCTTTTAATTCTTCTACTTTGATATCGTTTATTTCCTCTTCTTCATCCTCCATTTCTGTATCTTCTGTTCTTTCGTTTCCTGATTGAACTCCGTCCTGTTAGTTTGTGTTTCATCCTTCAGCAATTCTTAGAAGTATTCCTTCCATCTTTGCATGATTTCTTCTGGTTTTGTTCTTAGTTTACCATCTTTTCCTTTTATGTATTTTAATGGGCTTTCCTTATCTTTTCTCATGGTCTTTAAAACTTTGTAGAATAGTTTTTGATTTTCTCGGCTGTTCTCTTCCATACTTTCCCAAAATTTTCTCCACGAGTTCTTTTTAGCCTCTAACACTTTCTTTTTAACTATATCCCTTTGCCTCCTGTACTCTTCAAAGCTTTCTAAATCATTAACTGATAGGTACTTTTTCCACAGTATTTTCTTGTGCGTGACTTCTTCTTTCAGCTCATCTGTCCACCATGCTGTTCTTTTCATTTTGTTTCCAATGTATGTTGTCCCGCTGCTTTCCTCTGCAGACTGTAGCAAAATCTTCTTAAATTCATTCCACAACTTATCTACATCTCTTTCTTCCTTTTCATGTTTCTCTTGTATCTTTGCTTCTATTAGTTGCTGATATTTTTCTTTAACTTTTGTATCTTTTAATTTGTAAGCCTTTATTATTATTTTGTTTTGTTTTTCCTGTCTTCTTTTTCCTTTAGTTTTTAGCACTCTACTTCTTTGTACTACTCTTTCCATTATTAATAGTTTATGGTCGCTCCCAATGTCCGCCCCTCTTTTGACTCTGGCATCTCTTATCTTTCTCATCGTATTTCTCTCTACTATGAAATAGTCAATTATAGATTTTTCCCTTCTTGTTGGTTCTTCCCTAGTGTATTTATGGAATTCTTTATGTGGGAATTTAGTATTTACCACTACCATGTCATTTGTTACACATAATTCTAAGATTCTTGTACCATTATCATTTAATGTCCCTTCTCCATGTTGTCTTATTACCTGTTTCCATTCTTCCGTATTGCTTCCTACTCTTCCATTTAGATCTCCTACTATCAGTACTTCTTCCTTTCGTTCATCTATGATTTTCTGTAGTGAATCATAGAACATGTTTTTATTCTCTACTGTATCATCTTCATTTGGACCATAAACTATTATCATTGCTATATTTTCTTCTTCTTCTTTAATGTTAACAATCATTATCCTCTCACTTATGAATTCCCAATCTATTATATTGCTTTTCTTTTCTTCGTGGATCAGAAGTGCCACCCCTCCTCTAGCTCTTTCCATTCTCGGTACTCCACTATATATCAGTACATATCCGTCATCTAACTCAATTTCTCCATCTCCTTTTTTCTTGGTTTCAGTTAGGGCTAAATATTTTACTTTGGTGTTCTTCATTTCTTTTACTATTTCAACTTCTTTTCCATTAAGGCTCTGATGTTCCAAGTTACAAAAGCTGTATACCTTAGTCCTCACCAATTTTCTTTCCTGTAGATCCGTCCGGCCAACTCTCTGTCTTTTCTTTTAATCATCTTTATTTAAGAAGTGTAGGTGATTGGCCTGCAGCTTCGTAGCATAGTGAAGGGGCTGCCTTCTTATTGCTGCTATGCCAGCAATGGGGTTTGGATGTTTCTCCCCTTTTCTTTTGTGGGCTCTATGCTCCAACCTCCACTTCCTTGGAGGACCTGGGATTTTCTGATAGGGGTTTACTCCCCTTAGAAGGATAGGCTTCTCTATGCCTAAGAGTTCCTTCCACCCTTTGGTTTTCTCTTGGGGTGACCTTCCCCTAGCCTTTGGAGATCCCTCTCCTCCCTGCAACGCAGCAGGGGCAGTGCTTATTTGATCGCGGCACTTTCTCGCCATGTCGTAGTGCTGTTATAGGGCTTTTCTGGGATTTTATGAGGATGATCTTGCCATAATCCTTCCTCCCCAGACCTCAACAGCACTACCGCCTCGGTCCGGGACTGCTTATTTGGTATTTCCTTATTCGCAGCTAACCACCATATCTGATGGCCGTTCGGTATCCGCCACCTGCGACCCGCCCAGTAGCTGAGGCTCGCCCTGTGGAGGCACAAAAGGCGAAGTAAAATAAACTAAATCCATCCATCCATCAAATCCATCAAGAATTTAAACTATAAACATCATTATTCTTACATCTGCTCGGATTCATATAAACGTCTTGGATTTATAATTAGGTCAACTAAAGATTTTAAGAATATGCAAGTTTTAATGAACCTATATAATGCAATCGTTCGTTCAAGACTTGAATACTTAAGTGAAATTTGGGATCCATTTTATCAAGTACATTCAGATAATATTGAACGAATTCAGTTTAAAATTTTTACGATATTTGTATTTTAAAAGTCTAATCGTTATGCAGTATTAAATAGAATTTCTTATAATTTTTTACTTGTAGATTTTCAGGTGCCACCTCTGAAATCTAGAAGATTAATAGCTCAATATTTTATACTTTATAAGATTATGAATTACTTAATATATTCGCCTGAAGTGTTGCAATATGTTAAACTTAATGTTAAGCCAATAAATTTTAGGTGTTTGCTTCCTTTTTTATTGATAAATCGAGAAACAATATACATAAATCTTCAGTTGTTATCAGACCATGCACAAATTATAACAACATGGCAGGCACAAAAGTAAAAGTCATCACAGTGGTTCCTCGGCTCCCTCCATGTCATAGGAATTCCGAAGCGTAAAGCAGTATTCTTTCCGTTGAGCCATAAGCGTAGATCATTGATTCACTGCACACGCACTTTATGAGGAGCCCACGATTTGTCCTGGTCTCCGAGTTTCCTGCTAAAATACGAATGATAAAGTTTTCTTACATAGTTTGTAATGCTCCTCATGCGATGTTTAAGAGCACTATATTCGCCGCATATGTAACAAAAGTCATCTGGCACATTTTCACAATGTCTCGAACTCGAAGCCATGGTTCACGAAACGCACAGAGGAAAGCACCAGTTACAATTGTTTTTGTGATGCAGTTTCCACTTGTCACTGTATCAGCGCACGCACGACACTACACATGAAAGACAAATTGAGACGAACTTACAAATTTCCACGTCTTTTATCTTACTATGAACACGGTAAGTACATGATCTGCTGGGTTAAAGAGCGATAAACTGAGTCCCTCATGAGGACATCTGTTTTATATCGTTTCTTCTGCCTCCAGACAAGTCGCGAGAATTCAGTCTTACGAATAACACGTTCAGGATCAATCCAGATAAAGCTCGACACAACTGGAAGGTGACTGCCGATTACGCTGGCTTAGCGAACGTTCCTGCACAGTCGGCGAACCAAGATAAGGATTTGCGCGACGCTATTGGTAGAGAGCGATTGCGACGGGGAGGGAGAGACGTCGATGGGGGGGAGTCACCGAGGGGTATCGTTTCACCACGGTAGAATGATGGTCAGGCAGGGAGGAAAGATATTCCATGCCTAAACAACATATTAATGGTAAATGTTCATACAAATCCAAGTACAATTAAATTTTTCAAGAAAACGTGACGTGATAGACATTTTTCTTTATTTTTTTTTAACTCAGCACCACAAAATACATAAAGTTCACCTATCACTTTCCTTGTATTTTTTTCATCGCAGGCCTGTGTTATTAATCTCCAGGAGAGCGTCAAATTCAGAGAAGATAACACAAGTCACAATAAATTCCAAAGCCTATTCAAAGTGATCTTCCAAGCTAACGGACCCTTGCCGTTGAAGACTGCAGTGGGATATGGCACTTGCAGCTGCGTCTGGTGTTATATCGAAAACAAGTAATGCATATTCCTGGGGGTATATTGTTTCTTTCATCCATATAGTGTATTCCCTTTCCGGGGAATAAAGTGTGATATGCTGCTATGTACTTGTTGTTTTCAAAGTCTGGTTGAAGTGGTTGGCCGGGAATTTGGATTCCATCAACATATAAAGTAAAGAAGTTGTAATTGAAATGTTGGAAATTGAACGGGTTTGTATACAGGGTGCCGTTGAATGCGTCATTGGTAACAAATCTCACAACTATTCGTTTCGGGAGACGGGAGTATTAGATTATCACTTGTTTTTTAAACAACATCTTTCGGAATAGTTACAGCTTTTAGTTGTACTCTTGTTAACACGTTCACTGCCACATGTATCACTGGTGTAAGACGTAAGCATGTTCCACCAAGTCATGTGTTTCACCTTTGATACATACTATTACAATCCCATGGAGATGTGTGTATCACCAGTGATACATATGCATTTCAAGTCTAGCACGCCGCATGTATCACTGTTGAATCAAACATCCATATAGTAACCTATTACATGTTACTCTGGGGGATTTTTCGGTGTTCTTGGTTTGGCTGTGAGGTCTATACGTATTTCAGGATATACACAGAAATGTGTGAAGTACTGTTTTTAGTGGGAAATTGAAACGATCATGCTTTTTAAATATTTTTATGGTTTTAAACTGGTATACACTAGATGCTCAGAAACTATAAGTCTGTATTACATAATCAGTTTTCCCTCTCAGTCCTTCAAAACATAAAATACCTTGTAATCCGCTGCAAAGAATATAAACATTTTTTTACTGAATATAGACAAACGTGCCATGTAAATGTTTTCCTCACTGTAAAAACATTGTACTGGCAGACACGTCTTATGACTGTAAATAACTACAACAATGGTTTTCATTATTTTAAAATGATATAATTTTTTTCGTAATAATTTACAATACTATAAATACATGCTAATACTTCATGGAAAGGTGTGCAAATAATGATCAGCCTTATAATGAAACAAACACATATATGAGATATGGAAGCCATACAAGAAAATAGGAATGAGCTTTGTTGAAACATTCCAGACCAAAGTAAGGATACCCCTCATATTGATCACAATTTGTCGAGACATGAGCAGGATTTTTTCTTTTAGACTGATCATTCCTCCCTTGCTCTGCAAATATATAACACATCTACCCCTAAGACGTTTCTTTGCAGGCCTTTCTGGTTTCTTCACAAGGAGGTGTTTCGTTGTCCTTCTTCTTTTATTGATGTTATCATCAGCTGTTTGTTGTACAGTAGGAACAATGTCATGTTTTCCAAATAACATGTCCATTATGACTTTCTCCCGAAATTTCTTTATGGCTATGCGATCTTTATTCGAATATTCATTGTACAAGAAATATGAGTTGACCAAAGTTGTTCCCCACACGATTTCTACTATAAGTTTCCTATACAACTTCAGTGTTTTACGTAGAGCTGTTCCATAGCTAAAGAGCTAATCAGAAACATCTATGCAAGACTTGCCTTTGTTGTAATCCAACACACAGTTAGGTTTTCTTTTCTCTGGTCTGTTCTCAGAAGTTCTTGGTAATACTGTCTGACTGGTTTGTGGCACGTACATAGCATCAGCACATCTCTTCGATCTCTCCAAAAAAATGTTACACTCTCAGGATCTTCTTGACCGTAAACTTCACCATTCGATAGACTTGTGTTTTTCACTTGAGTAGGCAAATTCTTCCTATTCTTGCGGACAGTCCCAATTTGTCTAACGTAATCTAATCTAAAACTACTTTCTCAGGAGCTGCCATGACGGGATTTGCATCTTTACCAACATACACCTTAAGGTTCTAAGTATAACCTCTCAGAGTACACAGTTTGTACAATTTTATCCCATATTTATGTCGTTTTGTGGGGTTATACTGACGGAATGATAATCTTCCACGCCAAGACATCATCGTTTCATCGATGCACACTGTTTTCCTGGAGCCCTCTTTATACTTTTGGATAAGTATATTCATGACATTTTGAATTTTGTAGAGTCGGTCTCCTGGTGGACACTCAGTGTTATTGGAAAAGTGCCACATTTGAAGCAGTAACTGGAACCTGTTTCTAGACATAAAGGATCTTGGAAGATGTATGTTATACATGGGTGACATTTTCCAGTAATCTTGTATGGATGATGCTTTTACTAACCCAATCCAACCCAACAACCCTATAAATTTCCTCATCTCAGACCTGTCTGTTGGCTTCCAACTATGCAGTCGAGCATTTGGCTGCACATCATCTGTGCCTGTAATACATTGTGTCACGTCGTCGCCTTGTAATCAAGGGGTCCTGGGTTCGATACCTGGGGGAGGCACATGGCACAGTGGTTAGGATCCCACTTTAAAGTGTAGTCCCGATTAGCCTTACTGTGCATAAAGTGGACTTAAAACACCAACTCAATACATTGTGTGCGATAAAGGTTTGTCTGGTGAACAAAAAGATCCAGTAAATCGTTAGTGAGGAATGTATAGAAATAATCACTTGGCTTTCCCTCAGTTAACAACGACATTATTTCAGCATTTAGACCACCTGCTTCTGAATATGGAAATTTTTATTGATTTCCAACAGGATCACTCCAGACAATAGCACTAAAATCCTCATTATTTGGATTCCAAGGACAAGGACCAGGAGCAACCACAGGAAGTATGTTTGGGGGAGGAACTTGGCCTGGAATAGCAACAGGATTTAGTTAGTGGGAGGAACTGGATCAATTTGGGAAGCAAAATGAACAAGTGGCATAGAAACTTGGCCGAGTGGTATAGAAACTTGGCTCGAAGTTACGTTAGATAATAAATTAGGTATGGCACCTCCATAACAAGTCAGCGGAGGCTGTGAATGTTCCCCTTTTTGTCCAGGCTTGTCAACACTGGAAGTGGCTCTTCCACTCACATGGCAGGGAGATAAACTAGCTTCCCATTTCTACCAACAGATGAACTTGCTCCAGGTAGTCTTGCTTTAGCTACATTTCAAGTCTTGAGGAATGAATGTTCTTGATCACTTATATCATTAGTATCACAGTCACTATCTTCAGCAGGATCATAGTCCTTATCCAAGTCTGAATCTTCATCCAAGTTTTCATTACTCAAATCAGGCAGCAGAATATCTACTGGATTGATCTGAATCATTACATGGTTCCAGAAGATGCTCAATTTCGTTGTCAGAAACGTTTCTTCTAGCCTTTGCTGCTCACCTGCGAAAAAAATTACAGAAAAGTATAATATATGCAATATGTATACTATGTATCACGGGTGATACATGTGGCACCATAGACAAATTACACTATTTCCCAATCCCAGGAGGCCACGTGAATCATCAGTGATACGTAGTATAAAAAGGACATAGACGTATTGATCATTAAATTTATCAAAAAATTTCAAAACCCATCAATTTCTACAATGTACCTGATCATTTCTGAGACTTTTGGTATATGGGAACATTTTTGACAAAATAGGGTTGGGTGGGTGGTCTAAAATTAAAAAGAATCCATGGCAGGCAATGTGTTAAAGGGTATTTTGCTGTATGTTTTTGCAATATGCGACTGTGACTAAGTTTGATGGATGAACTGACCGATACTTTTCTCACATATAGTGTGGCATGCAAGATTTCCACTTTGAATTCACTGCCATCTAACACCATAAAGCAGATAGCGTTTATCGAACGTATCAGTTTTGTTCGCATTTCCACTCCATTGATCAAAAATGTATGTTGATTTAAATATCAGAATGTAATTAACCAAACATATCGAATGTTTTACTCTCTTTGGTTAGTTAATTAGTTAGTTTTGTAAAGCCTTTATTGTCATCCAAAACGCTATCAAAAGCGCCTGCTGTGTCCTTGTACCACAATTCAGTCTGGAGATGAGATGATTTTGCAGATATGTGATAGTTCAGCGCTTTTTTAAAATAAGACCTCTATGGGTGCATGTGAGATGGAAACGAGATGAGTTTGTTATGTAAATAGATTTGTACTTCGCTGAACATTGCATTGAGACAATGACAGGGCAAAACGTTTTATCTGTGGATAGCAATAACTGACCTTTCGCTTTTACGATTCTCGCGTCTATATACAACATTGTGTGCGCGAAATCCACATAATCATCACCATGTCCAGGTATGTACAAACTCGATGGGCATTATGTGCGAGAGAATTAACATATTTGTATCCGATGGTGTGGTGTTCTAATATGCTTGTCTGAGTAGATTCTACAGAGAAAATATCCAATTCACTTTGATTGGATTCACACTCACATGATTTCTCCGTAATTAGCTCTATATCTAATCAAAAATATATGTTGGTCTTTGAATATTCTTACGGTTGCGTGTGGTTGTTTTCTTAGTCCTTGTATTGGCACCGGATCTCTTCTTTCTCTGAGTGGTCCTTCCAGTTCGCTGTCCCGAAGCAGAGTGATTCCGTTTGGATTGTTTATGACCCTTATAACCGGAACCAATCATACCCTTTGCTTTTGTTTCAGCTCTTCTTTTAAGATTTGATCTGGCATCTGAAATTCTGGATTGTAGTGACTGTTTATTGTAGTTTTGTCATGGACATCACCTAACACATTTACACCTGTTCTTAGCAATTCTTTCCCTACAGCTTGCGCTTCTTTCTTGATAAGAGGCATAGCTGACCGAAAAAGACCTCCAAGAAAACTTCCAATGCCATGTCCTTTTTGATAGGCAGCACAGTAACATATGTTACCCACACCACATCCAGCATGTTGATGGTAGTATTGAAAATATGGATCATTCCTAATGAGAGCTTTTCACCACAACGTCTAAAATGAAGTTTCAAGCACACTAGTCCGAAAGAGAATGGGAGGTGTGTCCCGGTGCTGTCCCTTAAGTCAATTTCTATTTGATCGAAAGTATGTTTCTGCACGGGGATGTAATGTTGTGAATCGAAAATTTGCACACCATCACTTCCAAAAGTATGTTCTATAGGATTAATGTTTATAATACGTAATAGAGGAGCGATAGTATCTTCTACCATATATGATTCCACAATATATGTGTAAATATACATCTGGGTAGGAATTCCTCTCAGAACATTTGGAGAATATATCAACTCTCACATGTTTGTATGAAGGATGATTTCGGTGACTAAAATTTAACGTTTCAGAATGTTGATTGATTTCCGCAACAAGGCTGGTTATAGATATATGGCCTTCAGATATTAGAAGTTCATTCCATATGACATCATCTACAGATTTAGATTGTATATAGTTGTTAAATTTTGTAATGTTTAGTATGCAATAGGGAAAATGCAACCATTTGTTGGTTTCAAACTTTAGGGTATTGCTTGCGAAATATTTCATAGAACTGTTACTAGGCAAAGTTAGGTAGAAATCTCTTGGTTTTCTCATGATGTGTTATGATGGATATTTGTAACACTCGTGAGAATACCTACAAAAAATTATTCCTCTCTCTTCTTGACTCCAAGGAAGATGAGCTAATCCAACTGTCAAATGATTTGGGATAATCTTCCAATGAACTAAAAACTTATTACTCGCTACTTTACCTCTGGTCGCAAGGATTTTATCAATTTCAGGCATATCCGGTGAGCGGACAAGCTGCAACTCTTCCTTATAAAATGTTCCATCGATCTTATGTAATTGTAGATCTCTTAATTTAAACACTTGATGATTTCTTTTCAAAATACGTTACACTACAAATATATTTCTCTTGCACAATTTTCTATGTAACCTTCGTCAAAACGTTTTCTTTGTTGTTGTTTTCTTGTTATTCTCATTGTATCTCTTATTTTGAATGGCATCTTTGATGACAATAGTGGAAATGGATGAGATTTGAGGTTTTTGTCATATATAATGTGCCATACTTTCAAAAAGTTCTCAGGAGTAACATCTGCTGGTGCCATTTTAATACTCGAGTGAATCTTATGATAATAAGCTTTCAAGAGCTTTGGGAGTACATTAACATTACAGTTGGTTCTTTACTTTCTAAAATATTTCCACATACGATCCTTTAAATTTCTGTTGAATCGTTCAACAATACTAGATTTGATATCAGGATTCTATGTTGTAAAATAAATTACATTACCTTTTCTGAGATATCCCTGCATGATACTGTTGGAAAACTAACGTCCTTTGTCAGTTTGAAATTTCAAAGGTTTTATTTTGCTTTGTTCAAAATGTGCTGGAAAGCCTCTTCTATATATGTATACACCAGTTTTATTTCTCACAGGGACAGACCTAACATTCCTGCTAAAAATATCTATAAGTGTTGGTATATATCCGTACCATTTGTAGTGATTCCGCAAACTCTGTATGTCATTCAGGTCAGCTTGCAATTGGTCATCGATATTGTGCACAAAATAAAAGTTTCTCGGAAATCGACGCCTTACAGGTCAACGCATACTGTATGCAGATTGCTTTGTCAACTAATGTTTGATTTTTGACAATGCTATGGATATTTTACGGTTTTCCATAGTGTTGATGCTGTAGAATTGGATGTTGGATGGGCTGGTAACCAGATATTCTCTAATTTTTCCTCACTCATGGATTCTATCTTGACCAAACTGGAACGGTACGTTTACGTTTCTCCCCTGGAGATGATGATACAAAGGAAGTTAGTAGTGTAAGTGTATTGTTTCAAAGTAATACTTGGTACGAGTGCATTTGTAGCCTCTGTTTTTTACCAATCGAATATCAGTTTTTGACATATTTTGACAATTTTTTGTCGATGTTTCAGCGTTTAGCGATGTTTTAGTGAAATTTCCCTTTTTTCCCACCTCATACTTGGTACGAGTGTATTTGTAGCCTCTTTTTTTATCAATCAAATATCAGTTTTTAACATATTTTGACGATTTTTTGTCGATGTTTTAGCGTTTAGCGATGTTTTAGTAAAATTTCCCTTTTTCCCACTCACACTTGGTAGGTATATCACGATCTTACGTGATATAACTTAATCTATCCTTTTTTTTATTATTACGTGCTAAACTACACGAGAGCCTCTACATGCTTTGACCTACTTTAGAGTAGTGCAGGTGCACCGGTTCAAGATCATCAATTGAGGTTCAAAAATACCTCAAAAACTCACTTTCTCTCCACGTTCCGCGCCTCATTTATTGCGCTGACGATGTTTCGCAGCGAAGAAAACAGCACCAAAACATCAAAAACTCACTTTACTCATTTGAGGTTCACCAAAACCTCAAAAAAAAAAAAAAAAAAAAAAAAAAAACTCGCCTTCTCTCCACGTTCCGCGCCTTATTCATTGCGCTGACGATGTTTCACAGCGATGAAAACAGCATCAAAAAACTTAAAAAAAAACTCACTTTCTCTCCACGTTCCGCGCCTCATTTATTGCGCTGACACAGCGTGATGAGTAAATGCACTCTCTCATCCTTGAAGGATGAATGCACCTTATCGTAATTTTTTTCCAAGTCCGGGACCAATGTTTATATATCGTGACCTTTTGTAAACCTCTCTCTGTCGCACACACACATATGCGCGCGTGCCTGTATTGTGATGCAAGCAAACAAACAAAAATAATAATTGTTTTTTTAGTAGACCCAAATGGAGAGTTCACCAACCGAAAGTGAGGCTCGGTGAGGCTCGCCTTAATGGTTCTTTTTTTCTTGTAAGGCATAAGCCTCATTTTCTCGCAGTGTTGCCAACACCTCACTCGATCACGATCTTACGTGATATAACTTAACCTATCTTACGATTTTTTTTACGATCTTCAGTATCATTTATTCTTTTTATTTGCACACCGAACTGTAGTAGACCCAAATGGAGAGAGAGTTCACCAACCGAAAGTGGGGCTCGACTTAACGGTTTGCTCTTGTAAGACACAAGCCTTATTTTCTCGCAGTGTTGCCAACATCTTACTCGATCACGATCTTACGTGATATAACTTAACCTATCTTACGATTTTTTTTTACGATCTTCAGTGACCTATCATTTTTTTTATTTGCACACCGAACTAACTTACATTATATTTTATATAACCTTGTTGATTTTTTTTTAGTATGTGGCAATTTTTTAGGAATTTTGTTTTTTCAAACTGCTCCGTGACCCTCTCGTTCTTCACGTCGTGGACGAAGGACTTCTCTGCGACCAGGATGACGCTGCATAGAGTATCCTCGGGCAACGGACTGTTGAACTCGCAGACGATCTTGATGTTGGTGCGATCGTTGACCACCACCTGCTTCCTCTTCGTGGTGTTGATGACGGACATGGGTCTGTGGGTTTTGAATTCGCTGGGCGTGTAGTACATGTCCACGCTTCCCTCGGTCACGCGTTTGTAAGAGGTGTAAGCTTCGTAACGTTTTAGGTAATCGTCTTTGGTCATGTCGAGGTTGTAATTTTCGCGCGGGAAGGCTTCGTTCCTACCGTTCTTCAGATAAACGTTCTTGATCTTGCAGTCGTCGAACTTGCTGGAATCTTTTTCCTGATTCTTATCGCGCCCGGTCTGAAAGAGCACCACGACGAAATCTGGCATGTCGAACTGTATGTTGTTGAACTGCGTCGTCACGTCGAATTCCATGTGACTTCCCGACGCCAACTTCTGCACGCACTGGTAACCGTGAAAGTGAATCGGCACCTGCGGACTCTTCAAGATCTCCGCTTTGTACTTGAGGGCGTAGTTCGTTTCGTATTCCACGATCGGCATTCTCAATTCCATGCTCCGGATGACGCACTTGGCTGCTTCGGGTAAAGTGTTGGCTATCGGCGTGCCGTCGGCGTTCAAGTTGGTGTATCGCATCAGTGCGTCGTTGTCGTTGGCCGCTCTTCGAAAAGTGACGCGCAATCCTCCCTTCCACATGATCTCCTTGTAGTCCGAGAAGAATCCCGGAAGCAGACGCATGGGAAAGAGCACCGTGTGACTTCTCGTCGATATTTTCGTCCCCGCTTCGAACCCTCCCGCTTGATAGTACGCCGCGTCCGTTTTGGATAATTTCAATGTTCCCACTGCCGTCGACGTGATGCCTGGATAATCTATTCTGTCGATGACGGTGTTGTGTTTCCTCACCTGCGAGAACAGGTGAGGCAAGAAGTTGTCCACGAGTATCAAATTTGCTGCTGCGGGAAACGCGTCTCCGCTTTCTTTCTTCACCACGTCGAATTGAAGGTAGAGGTCCGCTCTGGGAGGATGAACGAACCCATCCCCTACGTCCACGTCGTATTCGATCTCCCGGTTCGCTTCGTTCAAATTTGCGAACGTGCGACGGTTGGGAGGGAAAGATTGCAACTCGTAATTTTCGATTTGCTCCATGATGTGTGGTTATTTATTATACGTTGATCTCCACGATGGCAGTGGTCGTTGCACCTGCGAAATCCACCACGTCTTCTTTCTCGTTCGTCACCACCAACTCTATGTCGTCTATGCGGTTGCGACATACTGGAAAATAGATCGGCGAAGAGGGTGTGTAGATGATCGGTTCCATGAACTCGGAACTTGGTTTGAAAGTGGCGATGATTCCCGTCTGCTTGTGACTTCCCAGCAACCCCCCGTCCGAGGATTTCGTGATCATGCCTTCTTCCACGTTACAGTGAACGTTCAGAGTCTCTATGGCTAGAAATTTAGGAATGTTGGTTGCTACGTGCTTGATGCCACCTTCGAGTTTTGTGTCGTTCTCGAAACCTAAAAGTTCTCCCATCGTGCCCAGGTTCACGGTCTCCGTCGCCGACACGATTTCCACTCTGTGCGTGACCGAATTTTGAGAGAGGTACGTGCCTTTGGGTAATTGAGCTTGCAAAGTAGAAAGATTGTATTAGCCTGGCGTGACGACGATATGTTCGCTTCCGACGCTAATTTTGTTGTTGTGCTGCTTGACGTTAGGTATGAGGTACATTCTGTAGAATGCACGCAGAGCTACGGATTTAGGATAGACGATGTCGTCGTGCAGCGTGAGTTTCAAGATCGAAGATTCGCTCGTGAGATGGAACACGCCCATCGTGGTGGTGCTGTTTGAGGTTCCACAATGCTTTCTGGAAATCTTCCACCTGCGGCGGCTTATTTATTTTAGAGAGAAACGCGAGCATGGAGAGGCAGAGATGACCGCAGTTCACGTCTCCGAAATTTTGAATGCGTTCGTCGTTGTAGTATATAGGATTGTTCGTTTTCAGATAATGAACTAAATTTGTAGGTGGAACACCTCCGAAAGAATCGAAAACGAATGCTTTGTCATTTCTGTGGTAACATATCCAATGCGTACCTGGATTTTCTTGACCGTCCAAGTTGACTACGCCGCATTCTCTTCTTTTAACGGTTGAAGGTAACGAGTCGGACATGAAAACTCCTCTGAAGTGTTTGTTTTCTAATGGTTTGATCAGAGATTCAATGTCTCGGTTGGTGAGTGCTGTTGTTTCTTTTTTTTAAACTTTTTCATTACGCCCACCCCCTTGCCCCCTTTCTTCTCCATGGCCAGGTTGTGACGTTTCTGTTCTTCCAATTCCGCCTTGTTCTGCTTCGAGTCGATGACGGTTTTCGCGATGGCGGCGCTTCCGCCGGCCAAACTTCCAACGGCCCCCAATGCTGCCAGGATGGCCGGGATGCTGAATATGAAACCTCCGATCTTTTGCTGTTTCCGCGAACGCTGCAACCGTCTCAATTGAGGTGTGCTGAGAAGTAATTTCATTCCGTGTCCTTTGGTCAAGCAAGAACGTTTCTTCTCGCGTTGTTTCTTGGTGAGTAACCCATCGAGGGCACCTAGATTTTTAAGATTCGAATATGGTATCTGGTACACGACACCCTTGGGCTTCATGTTGATGCTCTATGTTTTTTTTTTCACGGTATGTTATTTACATATATAAATGTTCTGAGATTTATTTTTTGTATCCCTCTCGTGTAATTTTTTTTTACAGTATGTTATTTATATATATGTTCTGAGATTTTTTTTGTTTCGTGTAATTTTTTTTCAAGAGTAGACCTAGTGGCCCGGTACTGAATCATCATTTGGAGCTCGAACCATCATTTGGAGCTCGGTCGCCTTAATGGATTTCTCTCGTAAGGCGCAGTGTTGCCAACTCCTTACCCGAAAAAATCACCAAGGTTGTGGCGCTTGTTGTAGCCTTTTATGATGTACATTTTGAGGGCAGAGTTGGCAACACTGTGGGTTTACTGTAGCCTTTTATGAGGGGGGTTTATTGCCCTCTGTTTACATCTGGCAACACTACCGTAGATTGACAGTGTTGTTAACCTACTGGGTTTTTCACTGTAAATTTTCATCAAAGGACCTGAGGGGTCCATGTATTTTTTATGTCTGGCAATACTGTTGGGGGCCTAGTGTTGGCGACACTGTGGGTTTACTGTAGCCTTTTATGAGGGGGGTCTATTGCTTTTTGTTTACATCTGGCAACACTACCGTAGTTTGACAGTGTTGTTAACCTATTGGGTTTTTTTTACTGAGGCTCGAATCATTATTTGAGGCTCGTCGTAGCCTTTTATGATGTATATTTTGAGGGGCACAGAGTTGGCGACACTGTGGGTTTTTACTGTAGCTTTTTATGGGGGGGGGGGTTTATTGCCCTCTGTTTACATCTGGTAACACTACCGTAGATTTTTTGACAGTGTTGTTAACCTACTGGGTTTTTCACTGTAAATTTTCATCAAAGGGTCTGAGGGGTCCATGTATTTTTTATGTCTGGCAATACTGTTGGGGGCCTAGGAATAATTGTACAACAATTTGTACCTAATTGTACAACAACTTGTACCTAATTGTACAACATATACACAGACATAAAAGAGAGAGCCTTCCCGTAACTTACTTCATGCACAATTTATATGATTTTACAACTGTGAAAAGAAAGCATATGTGTTCTGTATGCACACATTCATTCTTATTTTTCGAAGTTGAATGAAAGCACGTGTTTTTACGCTCTCGTAATACTGACCTTGCCCCAGTGATTTTAAATTGCTTCCATCCGCTTTTTTTCTGTGTTATTTCCGCATGCACGCAACATTCGCTTTCAATAGACAGAAGGAGTGTTAGTATAGCAGGCTCCGAGTTTACAATTTATTAAATTAAACAATAATTTATGTAAGAATATACTTGTACTTACCGAACACAAAATAATAAAAAGCACATGTGAATATTTGCGTGTGTTCATGTTATATGACGACTGAGTAAAAAAACGTCCTCGCGTAGTAATACGATCTAGCTGAAGATGTTTAAAAGAGTACTCTTAGTCGACGAAGCTAATTGCTAGGGCCCATATATTGCTAAAATGTTCTTTGATTTGCATATTTCTCATACCGCCATATGTTGTTCTAGTTGACTTCTTCCAAAAAAATGCTAATTAGCGAGAGTTAATTAAGCAAGGCAAGTAAAAGAAGCAAATAGAACAGCATATGTGCCGGCGTGAGAATATGTAAAAATTCGATTCAGAGGTGGATCGAATTAAAATTGGGGGATATTTTGCATTTTTTCCCTATAATGTACAAAACATTTACGGTACATAATCTTTTCTATTTACAACAGTATAAAATAAGAGGAATGTGTGACAATATACATATTAATTAGGAAAGTATGTTGTATGCTAGGTTAGCTAATTGTGTCTTCTACAGCTTCACTGTATAGAGGGAAGATGGAAAAAGAGAGCTCTACGGAAACTGACGCTCTTAACAATATTGTACGCCCGTGAAAATTATATATAAATAAGGCATAAGCGTATTATCTGCTTTCACGTCAGATTTTCCCAACCTGTGAGCTGTAGTGTTTAGGTGACAAACGACCTGCTCAAATATAATACTGTTGACAATATTGTACGCCCCGTGAAAATTATATATAAATAAGGCATAAGCGTATTATCTGCTTTCACGTCAGATTTTCCCAACCTGTGAGCTGTAGTGTTTAGGTGACAAACGACCTGCTCAAATATAATACCGTTGACAATATTGTACGCCCGTGAAAATTATATATAAATAAGGCATAAGCGTATTATCTGCTTTCACGTCAGATTTTCCCAACCTGTGAGCTGTAGTGTTTAGGTGACAAACGACCTGCTCAAATATAATACTGTTGACAATATTGAACGCCCCGTGAAAATTATATATAAATAAGGCATAAGCGTATTATCTGCTTTCACGTCAGATTTTCCCAACCTGTGAGCTGTAGTGTTTAGGTGACAAACGACCTGCTCAAATATAATACTGTTGACAATATTGAACGCCCCGTGAAAATTATATATAAATAAGGCATAAGCGTATTATCTGCTTTCACGTCAGATTTTCCCAACCTGTGAGCTGTAGTGTTTAGGTGACAAACGACCTGCTCAAATATAATACTGTTGACAATATTGAACGCCCCGTGAAAATTATATATAAATAAGGCATAAGCGTATTATCTGCTTTCACGTCAGATTTTCCCAACCTGTGATAATTCAAGACTCGTCGGTGTTACCAATTCCTATTTGTAGGTTAGCTTAGCCAGTGAAAGATCATATAGTGGAATTTTCTTCGGATGGGTTGGCAAAACCCAAGCCTCAAAAAAGGAAAATCCAATAGAGTTGCCAAATATAAAAAAAAAGGCAATAGACCCCCCTCATAAAAGGCTACAGTAAAAACACACAGTGTCGCCGACACTAGGCCCCCAACAGTATTGCCAGACATAAAAAATACATGGACCCCTCAGGTCCTTTGATGAAAATTTACAGTGAAAAAACCCAGTAGGTTAACAACACTGTCAATCTACGGTAGTGTTGCCAGATGTAAACAGAGGGCAATAAACCCCCCCCCTCATAAAAAGCTACAGTGCCCCCACAGTCTTGCCAACTCTGCTCTCAAAATGTACATCATAAAAGGCTACGACGAGCGCCACAACCTTGGTGATTTTTTCGGGTAAGGAATTGGCAAGACTGCGCCTTACGAGAGAAATCCATTAAGGCGATCGAGCCCCACTTCCGGTTTGTGAACTCTCAAGCAAAATTGTCAGTTCCTTTGCTTTTTAGGTTAGGTTAGACCAAAAACATTGGTGATTTTTTCGAGTAAACTGTTGTCAACACTGCGAGCCCCACCGAGCCCCAAATGTTGACTTGGTACCCGGCCACTAGGTCTACTTTCAAGGTATGTTATTTTATATATACTCCGTGCAGCCGTTACACAAATTCTATTACGTGCTTCGTTTTCTTACCAAGAAGTTCCTTTGTCCCCTTGTACACGATTCGAGTTTTGTTCTCGATTAAAATAGCTAGCTTCTCGTCGGATAACATGTTAGCGTATCGATCTGGTAAAAATAGACTGTATTGTCCGTCGAGCAACAGACGCACCTTGGGACCATACTGGGTAGAAACAATTGAACCGGAAGTTATAGTGTAAGGTTTGCCGACTTCCAATTCCTGAATTTTTACATACTCAACTGACAAATTTAGCATTTGTTTTAATGCTTGTAGGTCACTCATTTTTTTCACTCATATCGAAGAGAAAAATTTCAGAGTGTTAGAGAAATTTAATTTTTTTTCACGATGTGTGTTATTTATATATAGTCTACTTTTTTTCACGAGATTTTTGTATCGAAGATTTTTTTGTCTGTGTTAGAGGAAGAAAGTCCGTGCTTCCGACAACGCGATGATGTGCGTAATAATATCTTCAGTCTCCTGTTTAGACTTGCGCCAATCATCCGTGTATCGTCTTCTCCCCTGCCTCGCCTCGTACAGTTCATCCAACTTATCGTTTAATTTTTCCCCTGCAGCCGAAAGAAGAGTGTCGAGATCACCGCACCTCATGCCACTGATCTCCCGAAGACGGTCCTTGACAACCATTTCACAATGGATGCGAAAATCCGGCGTTGATCCCGCTATGATTAAAAGTTTATTAACATCTCCGTTTACTACATGTTTGAATATTTTACATAGCAGTTCGGGTGGTAAGTCAGTTATACGAGACATGTTGTTTTTTACTGTATGTTATTTATATACCCCACCCAAATTTTTGTTTCGTGTTCATGGCTATGGTGGTGCCCAGTGCCGCAACTCTTTCTCCCAACGAAGCGTCTCTGCTGACGAATCTTTCGAAAGCTGCATGTTCCAATTTCTTGTCTGCTTCGTGACGTGCATCCAGATCGGTGCGAGTGGTGTTGTAGGCGATGTCGTGATATTTGCATGCAGCGTCCAACGGATTCACACCCTTGTCTCCTCTCTACAATCTTTTCTCGAGTTTGGTACCCGGTCCGCAGTACTGGTAGCCAGGTAGATGCATCTCGAAAGGTAACTTGTTGATGATGTCGTTCACGAGTCCCTTTCCTTCGGCCACGTTCCAGAATCTCGGAGGCAGCGTGTTGATAATTTTGATGAGGTAACCTATACCCTTGCCGTCGTTCACGATGAAGTTGGAAAGTTTCGTGCTGATCATGTCCACGATGCCAACCTTCTCGTTGTAGAAATTACGATTGCCTGCATTCTCTTCGCCGGCTATCACCAACAATCGGTCCACGAGCTTCCTCACGTCGTCCACCCAAACGAATTCTTTGGGTAACGTGTTGTAGCGTTTGACGCCGCTTCCACTCTTCACCTCGTTCCAAATCGGTTTGATGAGATTCCTGTACTTCTCGCCGCTGCTCGATTTCACCCTATTCTGCGAGGCGTCGTTGTTCTGTTACATGGCATCCGTCATGATCAGAATTACCCTGTAACTCTGGTAATCTTCGTCGGTGTAATCTTTCGGCTGCTTTTTGGCAACGAGTTCCCACAGTCCCACCGTACCCGGATACCTGGTCCAACTATCCTTATCGCCTAAATTAACTTTAATGTCATTGCCTTCGAATGTCACCTTCGATTTTCCAATCTTCCACACCACACCGCCTTCGTTGCTCTCCATGCTCGGATACAATCCAAACACTTCGTCCTTGTCGAACTTCCCCGTGCTCAGGTAGTCTCGTGCCAAAGGTCCCAACTCGATTTTATCCGAAGACGTGCTGCTTATGGCTTGACGTCGTGGTACGTCCTTCAGTTCGAACGGCGTCGAAGGAATGCTCGAAATGGGCGTGGGTACGGTGTAACTTTTAGCTGCGAGCGGTACGAGTTCGTTGATCAAATTTTTATTTTGTTCCGTGACACTTTTAATTTCTTTACCTAGACCGCTGATGGCGTGGATCACAGGTTGATCTTGACGTTTCTTCTCTTCGTAGGATCCGCGATTCTCGGATTTCCAACCTTTGAAGAGTTTCACGAGGTATTCCCGCAACTTGAGATTTTCGTCTTCTTGAAATTGACGTTTTGACATTTTTCTATATACGTTGAAACGTTTCTGAAACGTCGAATTCTCAGACTATATGTTCGGTTGTCGTAGTTTTCTTGCTGTCACCCGCTTGAGACTATCCACTTTTTCTAACACTCAATTTTTGTTGAAATGGTTATTTTATATATGCTTGTCAGACGTTTGAAAAAAAAAACGTTTTTTTTCAAATTTTATTTTTTAGATTCTCACGACCTTTGATTTTTTTTGGATTTTTTTCTTCTTGTTGCAAATCTGAAATTGTCCTCTTGTTAGCCTTTGAGACGTCTAGATAAACGTTTATTTTATTTCTATATTTTCCATGGTTTGCTTTTCGAGTCATGTCAATGGTCACGAATCCGAAATCACCACTGTTCCAACAGTGGGAGCAGAATTTAGAAAATAGATTGTAATTTATGTCAGCCCTTACGTAATCATCGTGTGCGTGTTTTAAATTGGTGTGGTCTTGTCGAAAGAAACATATGAAATTAGCGTTGTCGCGTAGCAGTTGTTTCGGAACCTTGGAAAAAGTTTGTGCCAGGTAGAAACAATCCAATCCTTTGTGACGTCCTCGAGTGAAAAAATTACGAATCTCGTTTTGATTTTCCAAGATCATGTCGTCGAACACCACAACGGAATCCTCGAGACAATCGTCCAGTGGAATGATTTCAGATGCGAAAGTTGCAATGCCCAGTCCCTCGTACAGTTTCATAAGTTGCTGGTATTTCGCTTGTTCGAGACTTTTCGAAAATATGTAGAGGTGTCTGTTTTCCCAGTCTAACCAATTGGGTGCGAGGATAAAATTATCAATGAGCAGTGTCGTCTTTCCGCACCCCGAAGGTCCTACGATCAGACATCGTATGCTGTCGGGGAGCAATTCGCCGTTTCTTTTCTTCGTTTGACTTTCCGAATCAGGTAAACGTTTCACGACATTCCACGTACTCATAGAATCACTTCGTTCGAATCAATCCAACTTGTTTCCGGAAGTCCCAGCCATTTCACCAAAAGTTTGTCACCTCTCTTACGCAAAACTTTTTCGATAAGGTACGTGTCGGGGTATTTAGTTTTAGAGAGTTCCTCCTCGTAGAAGCGCCCCAATAAAATTTCACCGCCACTGTCCTTTATTATATACGTGTGACGGTTCCCGGGTAGAACTCGAACCACGGTAAAAAGTTCCGTGCTCCAGTTTCGTGTGAAACCCCTGTCGAACGTTCGCTTCAATTTACTGACCCTCACCTGGTCTCCAATTTTGTATTTAACTTTTTTTGTCGTGGGTGTGTACTTTGGACAGTAAACGCTAAAAATTAAACGTTGCTCGTCGGACTTGGTAACGTCAGCTGGCTTCATGCCTATCGTTCTGTGCCGTGTGTGATTATACTCGTTAACGAGTTCCGGAAGAATGGTGACCCACTTGTAGCTTCCCTGAAGCGTAAAGCGCGACCACATGCGCGATTTCAGAGTGCGATTGAATCTTTCCACGATGCTGGCCTTGACGTCACTGAAAGTCGAGTAATGTCGAACGTCGTGTTTCCGAATAAACTTTTGGAATACGGCATTGTAAAATTCCTTCCCCTTGTCCGTGTGCAGAAATCGAGGTCGTCTGCCGCCGCTTTCGCGAAAAATTGTCTTGAATGCTTCCGTGACGCATGTTCCTGTTTTCGCCTTCAAAGGTAGAGCCCATGCGAATTTCGAAAATGTGTCTATGACGGTGAGGAGGTACTTGTTGCCCTTGTTCAATTTATGTACATTTTTTAACTTGCCGCTACTCATCTCGACGAGGTCGCTTTCCCAGAGGTCGTCGATGCCCTTGGTTACCACCGCCAAACGTTCGTAGTTGGGGCGTGCAGGTGTATGCAATTCTTCGACGATGGCTTGCCTAGACATTTTTAGAGATTACGTTTGAAGAGAAGCACCAGCGTGATGGGATTCAAAGAAGGTGGTACCTCGCTCGTGTTTTGAACGATCAGCTTATCGCCGGCACTCACGTCGAAAACGGTAAGATCTTCGTCTTCGTGTATTTCATATATGTTGCGCGTTTCGTTCCAACGTGCCAGAGGAATGTTTCCTGCTTTCTGGACACCACGATTCGATATCAAGGTCATGGTGGGAACGCTAGGTTTTCTGCCGTGAGACCAGTACGAAAATTCGTTTATCTGAATCGTGCCATCGAGAAGAAACTTGTAGTACGGATGATAAGGATGCAACATGTACAGTTTGTTACCTTCGACGAACGTGGAGATTCTCTGTTGATTGGGTACGCTGTTGATTTCGATGGCTTGCAAGGTGAACAATTTGGTGAATTTAGTGTCGACGCCGAGCAGATTACTGTGAACGTGTCCGAGTCTATTTTCGATGGGCAACAAATGCTCGACTATGGTATCCGTTACGGCAGAAAATGACGGTTTGATTTTTACTTCCACGTTCAACTGCTTGTAGTTTTCGTTCAGTTCTTGCAACTTGGCACCGAAAGAGGCCAGCGTCGATTCCTGCGTGGATTCCAGCACTCCAACTTGATCTCTGATGTTGACGACAATGTTCTGAAGGTTCTCGACTTGATTCAATTTCGAGCTTTTCTCGGTAAGATCGTTCACGATGCTTCGCATCTCGGTAAACTGCGTGTGAAGATCCGCGACGCTCTGCGAACTGGGCAACGTCGACACCAGCGAATTAATTTCGTCTCGAATCTGTTCCACGTTCGCCGTTTCCGTTTCCAGTCGTTTCAGCATTCGAGATATGTTCCTTTTCAAAGCGCTCGATTCGGATAGTGCCGTCACCGCCGTTTTCAATTTTTCCAAATCTTCGCTCGAAGGCACGCTCGTCCGTAACGATTCCAAGTCACCCTGTATGTTGTCCAGTACGTGATGAAAATGAGTAAGATTGGATTCGACGTTCAAATTTTCTAAATATTCGATCTTCTGCTGAACCGTGCTTAACGTGTCCTGAATGCTCGTCAGCGCGCTCGCTTCAGCGTGAATATTTTTAATTTCTTCGTTGATCAACTCCAGAGACGCCTGAAGCGTAGCGATGGTGGTTTGAATGTGTTCGAAATCTCGATAAGCCTCCAATTGAATTTTTATGTTCGCGACGCTTTTACCGATGACCTACAGTTCGTCTGACGATTGTAGGTTCGTCATGGTATCTTCCAAAGTCTGCAACTTGGATTTAATTTCTTCCAACGTGCCGGTGAATTCTTCTTGTAATTTGGAAACGACGACATGCAAGCGTTCCACATCAATATCGTTCACGACGGTTTGAAGTTCAGAGAAATTCTTTTCTATTGCGGAAGTTCGTTCTTCGATTTTGAGTTTCAATTTTTCCAAATCTTCATTTTTCGATTGAAATTGCTGTAATTTGAGCAAATCATTTTGAAGCGAATCCACGCTCAACTGTATATTTTGAACGTTGTCGTAAGAAGGTACGTCGACATAATTTTTTATTAGCGTTTTCAGTTCGGAATCGATTTTCAGAATGGGGTCGAGACATTGCGTTTGGAGCGTAGCGATCTCCGACTCTAAACTTTTGTTTAAGGTCTCCTGCAAAGCGATCAAATCGCTCCTCAACTTTTTGACTCGAACATCCAACATGAGAATCTCTTCTGCGTGGTCTACACGCTTGGTGTTGCCGAAAATGTCGTTAGGCATTTTGGTTAACGGTTATTTATAATAGGATAGACGATTCGTAATTCTACGAAGAGAGGAATGAGTTTGTCGTAATCTCCTAGGAGTTCCACGTAAAGACAATCTCCTGCAGAGACATCGTACGCCATGTTAGAAAGTACCTTGTGGTGCTTCATTCGAAAAATGTTCTTGCCGGTAGAAATTTTAATATTTCGACTTCGTTCTCCGGGTCACGGTGATCCGAAGTTTCCCGTCGATCGGAATTTCGTAGAAATGTAAATTGTTATTGAAGACGTAAAAAATCTTGCCCACGTCCTCATCCAATTTAGTCCAAATGCTGTTCAGGTGAATGATCAACAGACCGTTGAGTTTAGTTAACACGGAAGGTAGAAATTCATGATCTGTCGTGCGGTGTACAGTTTCCATGTTGGTTTGCTTTCGGAAACCAAAAAGATTCATTGTCCTTGCTAGTTACTTATTGTGTATGTGAGACAGTTTAAGTTTATTTTTTTAATTTGCATTGCCTACAATTTTTACTAATTTCTAAACGATAGTGTCCCCAAGGCAACGTGTGGATTCCGCAAGACAAAATACATCTTTTATCGTCATGCGGATCTAATGCTACTTTCCTAACTTTGTTTGTTGTAATCACGTGGTCTACACTTTGGATTCTTTGTTCTATACTTAGTATCGTCGATTGTGAGTAAAGGCAATCGATGTAATCGTGGAAGGTGAGTTTGTTCTCCACCGTATTCTTGCCCACACCTTTTGCTTTCTTCGTGACGCTACTTTCTGTTCTCATGGCATACATCTTCGAACTCGACAATAATATCACCGTTACATTCATCTTTCAGTTTACCTAGGACTTTTTTGTTGAGGGAAGGAATTCCAAATCTGTTGGGTTGAGGATACGCAGAAGTATCGAAATACTCAAGCATGGAAGGATTTTTTATGTCTTCATAGAGGTTAGGTGTTTGTATGCTGTAAATGAAGCTGTCGGTGTCCGTGTACAAAAGTGACATCTTATCATTGAAGAAGGGTTTCATCACGTCGTAATGAAATTCGAACATGTAAAGTTTCAACAAGTCGAGAACCGTTGCGCCAACGTAAATTGGTTTTCTGAATTTCGTCAATTTTATATCTAGATTGAAAAGTGCCAAATTCTTGTTGTAAATTTTTCTCGACTTGAATCTAGGATCGGCCACCCACTTCATGCATTTATTTTTATCCGAAACCAATTTCACGTCTACGTGATTCCGCACGTTTTCCATCGTCTTGCCATATACCGCGTTATTCATCAATTTAAAAAAATCTTTGTCTAAATCGGAAGTGGCAACCGTCCTATGTTGCGTGTTTGTGTCAATGCACGGTTTGAGCCACTCGGAATGTTTAAACCTGAGGACTCTTCTAACATTCGCTACCTTAGCACCCTTCCCGATCAAGAATCGGAGATTCGAGTAATGAACAACGTATCTCTTTTTCCCCTCTAGAGTCAATAAAAGCTTGCATTGATTAGAATGAGGCGAAGATTTGAACTCGGATGCCGGTGGTAAATCGCTGAACATATCGTGTAAATGGTCGGGGAATTCGATATCCACCTCTGCGAAGAAGCCATACTCACTATCATCGAAATTTTCTACGTCTATTGATGCCCATTCGAATCCCCCGTAAGGAAGTTTCTGTACCATGGCATGTCCGTAGAGATTATTAACGTCGGCGTGGAAGATGTAATTCGATGCTCGATTTGAATCATAATCTTCTTTCATGTGCACGTTGTTGGCTTTTGCATATCTCTGTACACATTGTACCATCCCTCCCCGAATCCCCCTCTCGATGAAAAGTAACATGTCCACGTCCGATATCAGTTCCAGCTTGACCTTTGTCTGGAATAACATTGCCGACCACGCTAATCCCGGTAGGCTGTAGAAATACGCTGGATCTAATTTGTAAATATTCGTTGCCGTTTTCCTGAACGCTTGAAAAACATCCGCGAGTATCGTCACGTCTAATTTTAAGTAGGCATCGTGGTAGTCTCCGAGTGTCCTACATTCTAATTTCTCCCACATGAGTTGCGCGTGTTGGTATTCTTCGTCCGTGATTCCTTTCTCTCTGAGTCTGCTGTAAAATTCTCTTGGAGGTGGGAGAGCGTCGTCGTTAAATTTAGAATTATCACTAACATATTCGTAAGGATAAATCCCTTTACGTCTAACGAGTTCTATGTCTACTTTGGGAAAACTAGCTTTTGTAATTTTTAATTGTTTGTCTAAAAGTTTGCTGGCAAGAGCGTCCAGGCTGGCAGAGAGAAATCTGTACGAATCCAGAAACCTCATCTCGATGGTATTTTTAGTCTCAGGAATCATAACTTTCTTACTTATAGAGATGTATCGTTCTTCGTTTTGAGGAAGAATATCTATTTTTTGAGTGTCGTATCCGAGTTTCCTAATTAAGGGATGAAAGTCGTAATTAGAACCATTGTGAAAGAATATGGGGACGAATTTTGGTTTTTGGATTTTGAGGTTGCATGCATTACAGATTCCGCTTATGAAGCGGCCGTCCGTATGCGAATGGTGAAACACTTTACGATTGTCGTCCGTGAAGTGGTTATCGCACACAGGACACTTGACGGTGTCATAGTAATTTTGAAGTTCGATAGCAGATAACGGAAGCATCGGTTTCGATGTTCGCAGCATGCATCCAATTTTCCCAACCTCCTCGATCATCTTTTCGAAGAAGCGTTCGATTGCATCGGGTCCTCGGTATACGTACGGTTCATCTATTTTATCCCGTCGCACGACAACGTAACCGAAACTGTTTGGTTCGTGAAGCTGGTAAGGTGTGGTGGAAGAAACTTCGGGATCCGGATCGCAGTACGAGAGTGGTTTGAGGAACGCCTCGAAATCAGCAACGATGATGGCGGGATGTTCCAACAACGCCTTGTGCATCTTGAATTCTTCCACTTCGTTCTTTTCGGGCATCAACATTCGAACCGGTCTGTTGTTGCCGCAATATATTTTACGTTGAACAAGTTTCTCGATAGCAATCTGACGTCCGGTGTATTTTCGATAATCGGATTGTTGTCGATCGTTGAACGTGGTTAGACATCTCGGGCAAACTTCGATGTTGTTTGCATACTTGGTTGATTGACTTCTGACCAAGCGTGATAGTGAACGAATTAGTGTGTAGTGATGAACACTGTCGTTTGAAATAAGAAGAAGATTAATCACACGAGCATCGTCATCGTCGACATCGCTTATCCTGACGGGATGCACGACATGTTTATCCAACGTATAGGAATACACGTTGATGATTAAGCGTTTTCCTTCTGCATCTCGTGCTCGTGTTTCGAATTTTGATATATCAGAAATGGTCACCGGGTATTCGATGCCAGACATTGCATTTTCCAGTTCAGGTTCATGCTGCTTGTAATGATAAACCTTTTCTGGATTATTTGACCAATGAATCGGGTGAAGTTCCGCCAACACACACCAGAGAAAACACTTGTTATCGCTGTTCTCTATATTTAACACAGCCCTCTTGTGTTGAATGTTCGGTGGAAGAGGAACGTAGCTGGAAGCTCGAAGAGGCGAGAATCGGTTCACGTAAACAGTTAACGTGTGAGGACTTCCACACAGAGACCATCCCGACCCTTTAGCCTCGAAATCGTCGTGTTTCTTAACCAGTTCATTTGAAAGATCGGAATAAAATTCGTCCAAATTATCGACGTCTGCCAAATGAAGAGCCTGGTTTTTTGTTCGATGATAAAAAATACTTGTTGTACCATCGACTTTTTCGTATTCGGAAAATAGATCAACGTATACTTTTATGGAATTATTTTCCAATTTATTTTTTAGAATATTTATCACGGATGTTTTCGTTTCACGCAAGAAACTAAGAATGTCGCAGCCTGGTTCCGAAGTAAA
This sequence comes from Lepisma saccharinum, assembly GCF_977018435.1. Taxonomy (NCBI): domain Eukaryota; kingdom Metazoa; phylum Arthropoda; class Insecta; order Zygentoma; family Lepismatidae; genus Lepisma; species Lepisma saccharinum. The sequence continues at coordinate 73,409,258 of NC_139230.1, forward strand.
AGAGAAATCCTGATAATGACGGTTAAATGCAGATCTAATTGGTTTGCGTTCATCCGATAATTTAATTTGCTTGGAAGTGGAAGCTTCGGTTCCTGGATCATCGATTTTTCTTTTCAATGTTCCTTGTTCGGTCGATGGTTTGCAAATTTTTAGGTGTTTACTTAAATTTGGAATGCTGATCATCTTTCCGCATCGAGCACAAGGCTTAGAAGGTAAGGAACGATTAATTCTCGAACCTGTTTCGCTACATCTTGCCCTGTGCTTACTAATATTAGTTTTATATATTAATTTTTCGCAAGTAACACATTGGATCAAACTGGTGGATTCCATTATGCTTTCTCAGATCACACAAACCAAAAAAATAATTTCCAGGTATGTTATTTTATATGGAATTTCTCGGGGTAATTACAAAACTCAAAAATTCAATGTACTGTGAATACAATTTTCAGGTATGTTATTTTATATAGAATTTCTTAGGGTGATTACAAAACTCAAAAAAAATTCAATCTATACTGTGAATAGAATTTCAGGTATGTTATTTTATATAGAATTTCTCGGGGGAATACAAAAATCAGATCGTCACGAGCATCGTGTGGCCCACGGCGAAGGCTTACTTGGAGTTCGTGGAAAGGCACGCGATTCAATTTGATCTGGGGAGGAAGCTCGATCTCTCTGCTCCGCTGACTAGTTTCAAAAGCGACTGCATCAACGCTCTGGCTTGGCGTCACGTTTTCGAGAAGGTTTTTGGAAAGGATCCGGCCATGTACCTGCGAACGATTTTTCCAAACACCGTCTGCGACGGCCACGTTCTCAACAAATTCACGTTGACGACCCAGCATCGTTTCCACACGCATTACTTTCTCGGCTGGGGTCTGATCTATCGATTCTGCTGCATCATCCCGACGTTCTTCATCATACACTGCAACATCAATTACCTGGTGTTGCATTATACTGTTTTGGAAAACAAGTTGAACGTCCTGAAAGATTTGTACCAGGACGTCACCGAAACTGACGCGTTCAAAACTCAATTTCTGCGCCTCCTGAGGACGGAAAAAAGAATATCGACCCAGTACAAAACCTTCGAACGGACGATCCTGCCCGATAATTTTCGTTTCCACAAGATCGTGGAGGGTGGCAGCGAGCAGCAGCAGCAGCACCACCAAGTGTGGTCGTGGGTCGCGTACATCGATTTTCTCAACCTGGACGCGAGCAAAGAACGTTATTTTCCCAAAAAGAATTCCGCGTTCGTTCGGGAGCGTATCGAGCGCGTGAACTGGGTAAAGGTCCCCGCACCATGGGTCGAAGTCGTGCGAACGCTTTTTTCTTATTTTCACATGAAAGATCGCAATTTCGGAGCCAGGCAATTATTTGGAACCGAGGCGAACAACACCGTGAAAGCGGTCGTTTCTCCAAAGTTGGGATTCAGCTTGATCCTCGACCAGATCGACCCGCAGGAGAACGAAGCGTGCCTGCTCCATTTCATCCCGGGCAACTTTTGCATCGAATTCTCCTGCTGCGACGTACCGCACTCGTGCTGCGAATGTTGCCACACGATGTGTTTCCTGCAAACGCTGACCAACACAACCCCGACGCTCATTTCTTCGGATTTGAAAGTTATACTCGTAGGCACCGAACCTTCCTCGTTGCAACCCATCACGAACAATTACAGAGTATGCCAAAAATGCCGCGCCTGGTTTAGGTCGTCGTCCGATGTCGATGCTGCAAATAAAAAAAATGATAGGTCACTGAAGATCGTAAAAAAATCGTAAGATAGGTTAAGTTATATCACGTAAGATCGTGATCGAGTAAGATGTTGGCAACACTGCGAGAAAATAAGGCTTGTGTCTTACAAAAGCAAACCATTAAGTCGAGCCCCACTTTCGGTTGGTGAACTCTCTCTCCATTTGGGTCTACTACAGTTCGGTGTGCAAATAAAAAGAATAAATGATAGGTTAAGTTATATCACTGAAGATCGTAAAAAAAATCGTAAGATAGGTTAAGTTATATCACGTAAGATCGTGATCGAGTGAGGTGTTGGCAACACTGCGAGAAAATGAGGCTTATGCCTTACAAGAAAAAAAGAACCATTAAGGCGAGCCTCACCGAGCCTCACTTTCGGTTGGTGAACTCTCCATTTGGGTCTACTAAAAAAACAATTATTATTTTTGTTTGTTTGCTTGCATCACAATACAGGCACGCGCGCATATGTGTGTGTGCGACAGAGAGAGGTTTACAAAAGGTCACGATATATAAACATTGGTCCCGGACTTGGAAAAAAATTACGATAAGGTGCATTCATCCTTCAAGGATGAGAGAGTGCATTTACTCATCACGCTGTGTCAGCGCAATAAATGAGGCGCGGAACGTGGAGAGAAAGTGAGTTTTTTTTTAAGTTTTTTGATGCTGTTTTCATCGCTGTGAAACATCGTCAGCGCAATGAATAAGGCGCGGAACGTGGAGAGAAGGCGAGTTTTTTTTTTTTTTTTTTTTTTTTTGAGGTTTTGGTGAACCTCAAATGAGTAAAGTGAGTTTTTGATGTTTTGGTGCTGTTTTCTTCGCTGCGAAACATCGTCAGCGCAATAAATGAGGCGCGGAACGTGGAGAGAAAGTGAGTTTTTGAGGTATTTTTGAACCTCAATTGATGATCTTGAACCGGTGCACCTGCACTACTCTAAAGTAGGTCAAAGCATGTAGAGGCTCTCGTGTAGTTTAGCACGTAATAATAAAAAAAAAGGATAGGTTAAGTTATATCACGTAAGATCGTGATATACCTGCCAAGTGTGAGTGGGAAAAAGGGAAATTTTACTAAAAAATCGCTAAACGCTAAAACATCGACAAAAAATTGTCAAAATATGTTAAAAACTGATATTCGATTGATAAAAAAGAGGCTACAAATGCACTCGTACCAAGTATGAGGTGGGAAAAAAGGGAAATTTCACTAAAACATCGCTAAACGCTGAAACATCGACAAAAAATTGTCAAAATATGTCAAAAACTGATATTCGATTGGTAAAAAACAGAGGCTACAAATGCACTCGTACCAAGTATTACTTTGAAACAATACACTTACACTACTGAAGTTTGTTCCCTTTCTTCATGTACTTCTTCTTCTATTACTTCTCGTGCCTTTTCTTTGCTTGCTTCAGACAGCGAAATATTGCGTCCAGGGTTGCCAAAACAATCAGTTCAATAAACTCCTTTCTCCTGGGGTTTCCAATATATTCTTGAGGAATATTAGATAACGCCAGAGTTCTGGCGTGGTCGAATTATATCCGATACTATATCGACAATATTTGAGCCTTCAATTCTATTATTATTATTATTAATAATAATAATATTAACTGTACCATATTTATCCCAACCAATATTACTATTATGCAAAAGACGTTCATACAACAGTTCGACTTTTCTACGATATATGTTATGTGTAGCAGCTAGAATTTCTTCTCTCATGTCAGTCAACTTCTCAGTAGATTATGCAATTGGTAGTGACAAAGGTTCCATTTGTTCTCAGGTAATACAAATACATTTTTGGAGCACAATGTTGTAACGATTCCATTTCTCATCATCCGAAAGATTTTTGAGATTTAAAATTAGTTGCATTTCTTTGTCAAATTGTGGTATGGAAGTAGACGGTGCGGAGATAACAGAATGTCTCATGTTATCCATAAACTCTTGATGTATTATAACCATTTTCTTGGCGTGCTCCATGTTTAGCCTTTTTTAACTTAAATAATTGAAATTGAATATAATTATGGGTGCGTCAGCACTAAGGCTATCTTGCACCCTGTATAAACGGGGTCTAGTCCCTTACCATAATAAATAACTTAGTTGTAAAGTTGCATAACTAAAATCTTAAAACATTCTGGCTTAGGTTAAAAGCTGAGGCTGTAAAGGGGCACTCAGCACACACAAGGATAAAAGACAGGACAACACACACAATTATACTGGCCATAGGCCCAGCCGCCAGAGCCTCGTTAGTCTGCACAAAGTGATACGTGTACTACGTGGAAGTGAGGTTGACAATTGGGTGTACTACGTGGAAGGTCACCCCTTAGACCCCTTACTTAAATAAACTTGATAAGACACCTCCTTAAAAGGGCTCATAATGCAGGTAGAAACCCTCCGTGTTACACTAGTATCTGTTTCTTTTGCTTTTTAGATTGTCCTTTCGCAGAGAGATTATGTATCACCTTCTTGTACCGGCTCAATCTCGCTTTCTGAGGTGTTGAAAAAGGAACATTCCCGTTTAGGACATTGTAACAACATTCGCAAATTGAATTCACTAACGATGAATCAGCAGCCTGCTATATTGCTATGCGAAGAGCTGGTTTAGCGTCCAACAAAATTTGGAGCACTTTAGCGTGTTTCACTCTCGGAGCCATGATGACAGAATAAACAACTAGTGATTATGCTTGCTTTTTTGTAGGAATATACACATAATTGAAAGAATCGTCGGAAAATATCCGCGAGCGAGAACAAATGTCTTCCGTAGTATTCTGCTTCAGATCAAACAGGAAATATACGTCCGGTTCAGCGGTAGCATTGTAATATGCCTCTTTTATAAAATTTGGATTCTCAGGGTATACTTGTGTAGATAAAGAATTAAATTGGGCTCTGTCTCTTGGATTTTTGAAGCACACAATATAATGACTATTTAAAGATATATCCCTATTCCACTCTCCCTCATGGAATAGATTTTGAGTAATAAAAAAGTCATATCACGATGATGACATATTTCTATAAATAAATCCGTGATTCTTTGATCGCATTCTCGCATCTGATCATCGATAATAATAAGGTAAGGACAGGAATTTCGCACAAACTGATCAATAGTAGGCATTAATTCCCGAAATTGTTCAAAACCAGGGAAATCATAGTACGTAGATTGCCATTTTCCGTAGCACACCAACATACTGTTGAATTTTACATCTACATTTTGGGATAAACAATGGACAGAGTGTTTCACAAAATATGGAATATCCTGATGGACAAGTCAATATTGCAGAAAACGGATGTTTCACAAGCACTCCATTTCTCAAACTATCAAGGATATTTTAAATTGCACATGATATAACAATGGAATATTATGATTCTCATTCTAGTTGTTAGTTTTAACCGATATTTTGTATTTTCAATATATATATATATATATATATATATATATATATATATATATATATATATATAGGCACACACATATACATATAATTTCTTATATTACAAAACACACTTTACAGCAACACAATCGATGCCAAGTAGGATTAACGCCGCACGCATGCGCATTTGTAAAACACGCCTATACATTCCGAGCATCAGCCTGCTGTTATATAGCTCTCCATTGTTTCAACGGCAAGAAACAACTGGTAGTCCAGCTCAAATTAATTCTGGAATTTACTGTGACTTGTACTGTCTAGTCTGAAGTATAAAAATTTGAGTTGCACGATATATCTATTTAGTGTACAGCAGAATTTAAATTTGTTTCACGGGTTATATCAAATAGAGCTTTGACAATCATTATGTTGGGGTTCTCGCAGCTACTTAATTACCTCTACATGTGAAATTACCAGCAGCGTTGATTGTAAATACAGATTGCAGGGATAGCCCCGGGAAGCACTGGGGAAGCACTGGGTAGCCATTTACATAGACAGTAACTGCCGAGGGGAATTTTCTGATAGTTACAGAAACCTCCACATGTGCATAACAATTTCCAATCTTTGGAAAGTAACTCTAAATTCTATACGTACAACACTCATCAGATACAAAGCTACTGCTCTGTATACTGTGAACATTATCGTTTTCTGTATTTATTCCATAGAGTCACTGGTAAGACCACGCATCAATTTCCAACTTTAATCCCGGTGCCGGCACAGAAAGACAATATTATATCAACGTATTTGCTGAAAACAATCCCATACAAGAGCAACGTCGATATTTCCACTTTGCCCTTTGTCTGTAAACACAATCTCAGATAGACAATCCGGTTGATGCTTTAGAAAACAACAAAATCGGAACACTTCTAAATAAATAAATATTTGCTATCCAAATTCGTGTAACTTTCTAACATGTAGACCCATTATTATTTGAATTTCTTGAAGTATTCTCGTAGATAATATATTTCCTCAAAATGATGTTTATGATATTCGGCTGCCGTTTCTCGGACCATTGCACTTTGTAAGGACCCTCCACCTCTTTGTCCTGCGCGCGTGTGGTTTGCTACGTTGCATGCGTCTCAAGAACACACACACGCATTTCTTCAAATCAACACGTGTATGCTGCGATGTGTAGTATCTCGCAGTTCTTCGTCATAGAATTCTTTACATGTACATCGATGTCGCTGAAAAAAATTAGATATCAGCTGTACAGTAATTTGAAAGGTGTTCTTCAGAAAGAGAGCGATCAGCAAATACCTGAGGAGCAGAAACCAGTAACCAGTCTTAAATGCCCGGCGATATTAATCGATCACGTCTACTTTTTGAATGCTTCGAAAACAAAGGTTATCTCAATCGGACTGTCCTCTCATTTGGATTTCCAACCTGTGGTCAGGCTACACAGAAGCGGAGCGGCTGGTGTTGAACTGAACTTGAGGTAGTGGCACTCTCTTCAGAAATTGTTTCTATAAATCAACAATTACATCGCTATTCCAGGTGAGCAGCCTCGTGTTTCCTATCCAGTAAGTGAGCAACATGAATTGATGATATCCACACTGTACAACCGCCGTCAGATCATAATAAGGAAAAAGTCAGCTTACTGTTCCCTGGAGATAGTGTTCTTTGCAAAATTTCGAGTTGGAACTTTATGAACATATTCACATGCATCGAGCATGCGGTGGTTATGTGAGAGACAGTGTTGCCGTATCTGAAATCGTATTTTGGAAAGTGTGGGGAAACTTGCATTCTCGGCTTTCGCGAACAGTGTTTCGGATGCACGGATATTTCCCCTGTCCATGGCTGTAATAGGGGAGTTTTGTGCTTTCCCACCTACATAGATGTACGAAACCTGATCCTTTGTCTATGCAAAATATCGACGGAAAATACTTTCCAAAGAAATGTTTGTATTTCGCGAGAACATGCTTGTGGAAAAAATAGTGAAACATTTTAATTCAGTGGTTGCATCAGACAGTGGCTATGAGAGTGACACACGTCCTTATGTAAGTGAGTAAACAAACTTGAAAAAATAAAACTTACTAAATATTATGCTGATAAACTGGTGGCAAAAATAAACATCTTACGTATGTGTGAGTGTATGTGTGTGTGGTTCCTTTGAATTTGTAAATATTTGTAATAAACAGGGGTAACATATATGTGTTTGCGTTCTCTTTTACTGATCAACCCTTCAAAAAATCTATATGGTTTATGTTTTTACTGGTAATAATCAATGTATATTACAACATATAATTAAAAAAGAGGTGTGTGTTGTGGACTTGTCGGAGGTAAAGTATGAGAGGTTTCCTGCACGGCGCTGGACATGCAGAGGCAAGTATCTATATTTCCATTCTATTACTAGCAGTGATGCTGTCTTTATTCTTTTCACTATAAAGAACACTCATAGAAACTAATTGAAAATTCCTTTAACAATTCTGTCACCATCTTGCTTGTTTTTTGTTTAATTTCCATTTATGCATTGAGGTTAATCGAGACATATCTTTAGAATTTAACAAGGAATTGAAACAACGAAAGTAGATAGAAAACAGGCATTTAAAAACAAACCGGTTATAACTGGTTATACAAGTGTAATTTGCCATCGGGCACTTAACAAGTGCAATCAGGTGACTCTGTGTCGGGATGTGTCATGTGCCCATCTTGCATCTTGGAACATGCATGTTAGAACATGTTATTTCCCAGTAGGGAACAGTGCATCTTGGGCTAAACTGGTTATACAAGTGTAACTTGTCATCAGGCACTTAAGAAGTGCAATTTAAGGCTATGCCTACCCCTCTGCAAGAGGCCACCCCTCTGCAAGAGGCTACCCCTCTGTAAGAGGCCACTTACACCCACTTCCGGTCTACTTCCGGTCTACTTCCGGTCTCTACTTCCGGTCCACTTCCGGTCCACTTCCTGTTATACAGTGTAACTTAGAATAGACAAGATTGGACAAGACAGGACAAGAATAGACAAGATTCAACAAGACAGGACAAGAATAGACAAGATTCAACAAGGTAGGACACAATATTACAGATTAGGACCAGTCCAGAAAAGATTGGACAAGACAGGACAAGAATAGACAAGATTCAACAAGACAGGACAAGAATAGACAAGATTCAACAAGACAGGACAAGAATAGACAAGATTCAACAAGACAGGACAAGAATAGACAAGATTGGACAAGACAGGACAAGAATAGACAAGATTCAACAAGACAGGACAAGAATAGACAAAATTCAACAAGACAGGACAAGAATAGACAAGATTGGACAAGACAGGACAAGAATAGACAAGATTCAACAAGACAGGACAAAAATAGACAAGATTCAACAAGACAGGACAAGAATAGACAAGATTCAACAATGCAGGACACAATATTACAGGTTAGGACCAGTCCAGACAAGATTCAACAAGACAGGACAAGAATAGACAAAATTGGACAAGACAGGACAAGAATAGACAAGATTCAACAAGACAGGACAAGATTCAACAAGGCAGGACACAATATTACAGGTTAGGACCAATCCAAATAAGATTGGACAAGACAGGACAAGAATAAACAAAATTGGACAATTAATAAACAGAAATTTTGATTAGCTAAAACAAACAAAGTTTTGATTGGCTAAAGCAAGCAAGGTTTTGATTGGTCCGACAAAACTATATAAATCAGTGCACAGTGCTGTTTGTTACCATTGCTGGATCGGCAGTGGAACCCACAAGTGGGGGGCAGAATCTGAACAGGCTCTACCAGATTGTAGGAGACTTGAAGCATACAGTCTTGTAGAATAACCCAAGTAAGATCATAGGGACAGTATACACTGGTGCATTAAAAGCCAATTTTTGGCAGGGGGGCCAAAGACCAAAGTGGTTCCTAAATACAAAATAATTAATATCTCAAGAACTAATTGACATAGAGCTATGCAGTTTTTTTTGTCTGCCTGGTACTCAAGTGCTCTATCATTGTAGACTATAGTCGAGAGTCCCAACTCAATTTTCTTCTCTGATTCTTGTTGTTCTATAGCTGGTCTAGGAGGTTTTTTAAGTGCTAAAGGTGTGTGAATATCAAGCTCTGTTCTTAAATATTGTATATTAATAATTTATTGCATGAAATTATACAATTTGAAAAAGAAACCTATAAAAATAAACATATACCCCAGTATAAACTCTATTTCATGATATTTGTTGTTTTTTCTATAATTTTTATTAACATAAAATTATAACAATTTTAGTTAAGTGTGAGTTATTCCAAACAAATTTTTCTAATTGTATATAAATAAACAATAGGTAAAAAAAATGAGTAACAAAAGAATTAGATCAAACCAAAAACAAGAAATCTTGTATAGAAATGAATATACTACAACAGACATAGATGATGATCTCTCAGATATTCCAAATTTTCTGGCTAAACTGAAGCAAAAAATTATAGATGCAATTCAAAGCATGCTTTTGAAATGTTCCCTCAAAATATACTTCACTCTATCCTCACTGTATATAAATCCTCGTGGTGAACAAGAACAATATTCTCATTGTACCCGTGTGTTAATTTTACACCGTGTTGATATCACTTGTTTGAATGATATTTATGATAAAATGTGTGAAACACTTAAACTAAAACAACAAGAATTTGAAGGCAGAGGTTCAGGATGGCGATTGTGTAATACTGATCATAAACTTGAAATTAAATTAGCTCGATATACTCCCCTTGGTGGTGGGTCTAGTTATATTGAGCTGCCCAAAAAGATTAGAAACAAACATGCTGTGTTAAATATTCAAAATGAAGATGATATGTGTTTTCTTTGGTGTATTATAGCACATTTTTATCCAGCACCAAATAATAAACATCGTGTCTCTCACTATATGAAATATTTTGATGAGTTTGAACAAATAATGTTTGGTATCCAATATCCAGTAGGTATTTCAGCTATCCAGCAATTTGAAAAACAATATGAACAGCACCACAATCAACCATTAGCTGTGTTTGTTTATGGCTATGATGAAAAATTCCACATTAATGTACTTAGACACCATCCACCAGCTAATGATGCACATATTATTAGATTGCTGTATGTTTCTGAGGGAAATAAAAAGCATTATTGTTTGATACAGGATCTCCCAAAATTAGTGAGAAACCAAATAACATTATATCATAATAGAATTACCATATGTGATTGTTGCCTATCAATATTTCATGGCACAAGTATGAAAACAAGAGAAGAACAATTAAAGGAACATATTGAAAAATGTTACCTCTACCCTTGTGTGACTTATAAATTTCCACTCAAAACTATAAAATTCAAAAATTTTAAATCACTAGTGCAGCATCCATTTGTGATCTATGCTGATTTTGAGACAATACAGAAACCAATGGCAGTATGCCTCCCAGATTCAAATTCATCATACACAACACATATTGCTAAACATGTCGCTTGTGGTTTTGCTCTGAAATTGGTAAACACATATCACACAAACAGTCCACCCCCTTATATTTATCGAGGTGAAAATACAGCCCCAAAATTTATCCAAACTCTTCGAGAGTGGTGGAAACACTTGCTCCAATTTTACATAACACAAAACCGATGAATGATCTTACACCAGAGCAACAAGACCAACATAATAATGCAACACAGTGTGCATACTGTAACAATAAGTTTGATTCACATTGCCCAAAAATTCAACATCACAATCACTATAGTGGGGATTTCATTGCCAGTATTTGCAATCCATGTAACTTGAAAATACAGAGATACAAATTTATTCCAGTATTTATTCACAATTTGCAAAATTTTGATGCACACTTGTTTATCTCAGAATTGGGATATGATGCAGAGGATATTAATATTATACCACGCAGTAAAGACAAATATATCACCATAGAGAAAACTATTAGATTAAAAAATGGAAAAATTGTTTCTCTCAGGTTTCTTGATTCATACCAATTTCTATCTAGTAGCTTGGCAGCTCTGGTGAAACAATTAACCGATAGTGAATTTGTTCACACGAAGAAATATTTTGGTGATGATAACATGAAATTGCTGAGAAGAAAGGGTGTCTACCCTTATCAATACATGGATAATTTTGATAAATTGAATGAGACACAGTTACCACTACGAGAACAATTTTATAATCATCTTCAAGATGAGGAGTGTAGTGAGGAAGATTATCAATATGCCCAGAAAATTTGGAATACACTAGATTGTAGAACAATGGGAGATTATCATGACAAATATTTGATTCTGGATACCCTCCTATTATCTGATGTGTTCGAGGCTTTTAGAAGTAGGTGCTTCCACATATATCAACTACATCCTGTATATTATTACACAACACCTGGTCTATCCTGGCAGGCTATGTTTAAGTATACAGGAGTTGAAATTGGTCTTGTTGACAATATTGAGCAGTTCATGTATATTGAGTCTGGTAAACGTGGTGGTATAGTACAGTGTCCTTTGAGGTATGCAAAAGCCAACAATAAATATCTAGCTGATTACAATCCTGGCAAATCTTCTACATACATACTATACATTGACATGAACAATTTATATGGTTATGTCATGACCCAATCACTCCCAATTGGGAACTATCAATGGATGACTAATGCAGAACTTGAAAACCAGGATTTTCTAAATTGGGGTGAAGATCATCCAGTGGGTTGTCTATTAGAAGTTGATTTAGAATATCCATCTGATCTTCATGATGAACACCATGGATTTGCTATGGTTCCAGTTTCTCAGAAGATTCCAGGTACAGGGGAAACAAAATTGGTGTTATCTTTTGAAAACAAATATAATTATGTGCTTCATTATCGACTGTTACAATATTATGTCAAGCATGGTTTGAAACTCACCAAAATACACAAGGGATTGAAATTTGAGTAACAAAAATGGTTAGCCCCTTATATTCAAGAAAATACAAATCGTCGCATACAGACAAATTCCAAGGTTGAGAAAAATTTGTATAAATTAATAAACAACTCTATTTATGGGAAATGTTTAGAGGATAAAAGAAATAGGGTGAGATGCTCTTTGGTGTCTGATCCTAAAAAAATCCAGAAGCTTATTAATGACCCCACATACAAGAGCTTTAACAGCATCACTGATGATCTAACTCTTATTGAGAGGAACATTGTCAGTGTATTATGTGATGCACCAATAGCTGTGGGTGTTTCAGTTCTAGAATTAGCTAAATTGGAGATGTATAAGTTCCATTATGATGTTGTGAGGCCCAAAAATAATATTCAGATAGCCTACATGGATACTGATGCTTTTGTATATGTAATAAAAAAAAGATGATTTATACAGTGATCTGTTTTCTATGAGAGAACATTTTGATTTTAGTAACTATCCAAAAGATCATCCACTGTACAGTCTTGAAAATCAGATGATCCCAGGAAAAATGAAAGATGAGGTGGAAGGGTCCATAATATCAGAATTTGCTGGCCTGAGGCCAAAAATGTACTGCCTAAAGATAGATGGCAAAAATGAAATAAAAAAGGCCAAGGGTGTGAGTCTAAGCTGTACTGCTAAACTCACAATAGAAGATTTCAAACAGTGCCTATTGAAAAATGAAACCTTATTAATGTCAGCTCATCATCTTACTAGTAGATTGGATGGTGTCCATACCACTATAAAAAACAAAATAGCACTTAATGGCAATGATAATAAATTGCAAATATAAGATTGCAATGTTCATACAAGAGAGTATGGACACTATAATACAAGCAAATCTTGCAACAAATGTTCATCATAGATAGATGTAACTTAAAAATTGTTATATCTCCATCCCTAATTGAGCTAGGAGGATGGTTGATAACTTGTTAAACATATAGAAATTAAAATTGTTCTATTATTCTTTCATTCTTCACATCATAGTATATGTATGACTTCTCTACAATTAAAATTGCACTGCATGTAGTATTCTCTGGTAGTGCATCATGAAATTCACATACTATTTTAATATTAGTTCTATCATTTATAACTACTAATTTTCCTTTTGAAGCATTTATTAGAAACATTGGCCTATGAGCTATGAATTCATCTGGATCATAATACATATTCATATTTCCTTCAGTAACTCTCTTAAAAGCAGAGTATCCTTCATACAATTTTAAATAATCTCGATTTGCTATGTTCAAATTGTAATTTTCACGGGGGAACACTTCATTTCTACCATTCTTTAAATATATGTTTTTAATTTTACCGTCATCAAACTGGCTGCTGTCTTTTTCTTGATTGTCATCTCTTGCTGTTTGGAACAGTACAGCTACAAACTCTGGCATGTCATATCTTAAAGATTGAAACTGTGTTGTAATATCATATTCAAAAAACTTGCCTTCTACAGCTTTAGATATGCACTGGTAAGTATAAAAAACTAAAGGAATTTTTGGATTCTTCAAGATGTTGGATTTATACTTGAGAGAATAATTTGCTTCATATTCAACAATTGGCATTCTTAGTTCCATGGACTGTATAACACATTTTGCAGCCTCTGGCCAGCTAGCATCATTTGCTGTACCATCTGCATTTAAAGTTTTGTACCTCATGATGGCATTGTTATCATTGGGTGCTCTACGAAATATGATGCTAAGACCTCCTTTCCACATGATCTCTTTGTAATCACTAAAGAATCCAAATAGCAATCTCATAGGGAACAACACTGTGTGAGATTTTGTTTGAATTTTTGTACCTGCTTCGAATCCAGCAGCTTTGTAGTAAGCACTTTCTGCTTTAGATAGTTTCAAAGTTCCTATTGTAGTGGATGTAATACCAGGGTAATCAATTCTATCTATGACTGTGCCATGCTTCTTAACTTCAACTTGTGAGAACAAGAAGGGTACAAAGTTATTTATAAGTTTCACATTAGCAGTAGGAGGAAATTCTTCACCAGTGCTCTTCTTAACAATATCAAATTTTATATACAAATCTGATCTGTGTGGATGAATAAACCCATCTCCTGCTGTGATTTCAAACTCGATCTCTTTGTTGGGTTCATTGAGGTTTGCAAAGGTCCTCCTGTTTGGAGGGAAGGACTGTAATTCATAACTCTCAATATTTTCCATTTTGGGTATTTATTTATTAAATATTTATTTCAATTACTGCAGTGGTATTGGCACCAGCAAAATCAACTATCTCATTCTTCTCATTTGTAATTGTTATCTCTATGTAATTAACTTTGTCATGTGAAACTGGAAAATAGATTGGTGGGATGGGGGAATAGAAAATTGGCTCCATGAATTCAGAATTTGGTTTGAATGTAGCTATGATACCTGTTTCCTTGTGCCAACCAACTGAATTTTCTTCAGCTTTGATAATAATCCCTTTAGCAATGTTGCAGTGAATGTTCAATATCTCTATAGCCAAGAATTTTGGTATGAATTTACCTATGTGTCTAATACCTGGTTCTAGTTTGGTGTTGTTGGGAAATCCTAAAATCTCACCCATGCTAGACAGGTCTACCGTTTCTTGCGCAGACACAATCTCCACTCTGTGTGTTACAGAATTCTGAGATAGGAGTACACTGTTGCCAAATTCTGATTGTAAAGTAGATAAATTATACTGTCCAGGGGGAATAACAATTTTCTCATTGCCTACAACTATAGAATTATTATAATTTGTTACATTTGGAATAAGATACATGCTGTAGAAAGCTCTGAGAGCTATGGATTTTGGATATATGATATCATCATGGAGATGTAGTTTCAAGATCGATGCCTCACTAGAAAGATGAAAAATTCCCATGCTTAATGTACCACACAGCTTTTTGAAAATCTTCTAATTTGATGTTATGTATTTTATTCAAAATTCTGAGCATGATAACACAAACATGACCACATGTAATTTGATTGAAATTTTGTATACGCTCATCATTGTAATAAATGTTTACATGTTTTAAATAATTAATTAATTCTGTAGGGGGTACTCCACCAAAGGAGTCAAATATGTAAGCATTGTTATTCTGTTTATAATAGCATATCCAATGTGTACCAATATTTTTGGACATATCCAAGTTAACCACCCCACATTCTCGAGCCCCCCAAGAGGGAGGAGAACTATTTTTAGGGAGAGCGTCACTCATGAAAACACCTCTGAAATACTTAATTTTAAATATTTTAACTAAAGATTCAATATCTTGGTTGGTGAGTGCTTCTTCTTTTTTTTTAATTTTCTGAGAGCTTTGGATTTCATACCACTGAGTACCCTAGACTTTACACCACTACCCCCTCGTAGGGGGCTCTCCATAGCTAGATTATGTCTTTTCTGTTCTGCTAGTTCTGCTTTATTCTTTTTTGAATCTATTACAGTTTTGGCAATAGCAGCGCTCCCGCCAGCCAAGCTCCCGATAGCCCCTAGAGCAGCTAAGATGGCAGGGATGCTAAATATGAACCCACCACTATGTGATTTTTTTCTTCTATTTTGCAACCTTTTTAATTGTGATGTGCTAAGTAATAATTTCATTCCATTCCCTTTGGCTATACATTGTCTCTTCTTCTCTTGTTGTTTTTTAGTTAAAATTGGATTAATTTTTAAATTTTTAAGATTATGATATGGAATCTGGTAGACAACACCTTTAGGTTTCATGTTGTTTATTATTATTATTATTATTTAAGGGTATTTATATATATTTATATTACAAACCCCACCCTAACTTTTGTTTTGTATTCATAGCAATTGTTGTACCCAATGCAGTTATTTTTTCACCCAACGAAGCATCTCTGCTGGTTAATCTTCCAAATGCTGCTTCTTCTAATTTTTGATCAGCCACATGTCGAGTATCAAGATCTGCATGTCTATTGTAAGCAATGTCATGTTCCTTGCAGGCTGCATCGAGAGGGTTAACTCCCTTGTCTCCCCTCTTCAATCGCTTGTCAAGTTTGGTACCTGGACCACAGTACTGATAGCCAGGAACATGTACCTCAAATGGCAGTTTATTAATAATATCATTAACTAAGCCTTTACCCTCTGCATGTTCCAGAATTTAGGTGGTAGAGTATTGATAATTTTAATCAAGTATCCTATGCCTTTAGGATCATTTGCAATAAAAGTAGCTAGCTTGTTACTAATCATATCTACAATACCAATCTTCTCATTGTAAAAATTGTTGTTTCCAGCATTCTCTTCCCCTGCTATCACCAACAGCCTGTCTATAAGTTTTCTTACATCATTAATCCACACAAACTCTTTAGCTAAAGTGTTATATTGCTTGATACCACTTCCAGTCTTGAGTTGGTTCCAGATGGGCTTGATAAGGTTCTTGTACTTGTCTCCACTACTTGATTTAACTCTGTTCTGACTAGCATCGTTGTTTTGATACAAGGCATCAGATAGTATCAGAATATCTGATTAACTTGGATAGTCTTCTTCAGTAAAATGTTTTGGTTGCTTCTTGGTTAAGAGCTCCCATAGACCAGGGGTACCAGGGTATCTTGACCAACTTTTTTTATCACC
This sequence comes from Lepisma saccharinum, assembly GCF_977018435.1. Lineage (NCBI taxonomy): Eukaryota > Metazoa > Arthropoda > Insecta > Zygentoma > Lepismatidae > Lepisma > Lepisma saccharinum. The sequence goes on from NC_139230.1 coordinate 73,425,843, forward strand.
CAAATTGACTTTTATGTTGTCCCCCTCGAATGTCACTCTAGACTTCCCTATTTTCCAAACTGCTCCTTCATTAGGTTTCATAGTAGGGTACAGTCCAAAGACCTCATCTTTCTCAAACTTGCCTGTACTCAAATAATCCCCTGCCAAGGGCCCCAACTCAATTTTCTTCTCTGATTCTTGTTGTATAGCTGGTCTAGGAGGTTCTTTAAGTGCTAAAGGTGTGTGAATGCTAGATAAGGGGGTAGGAGGGAAGTCTGCATAGTTTTTAGCAGTGAGAGGCACCAAATCATTGATGAGATCTTTATTTTGCTCTGTGATGCTTTTAATTTCTTTACCAAGACCACTGATAGCATCTATAATAGGCTGATCTTGATGCTTGCGCTGCTCATAAAAGCCTCTGTTCTCATCCTTCCACCCCTTGAAGCGTTTAGCAAGATACTCATGTAATTTTAAATTATCTTCAATTTTATGTTTTGACATATTTATATTTTTTGATTGATGGTTATTTATAATGTTTCGACGTTCAAAAAGTCGTTGATTTTATTTCTAAATTTCCCATTGCTAGGTTTTCTAGTCATGTCGATCGTAGCAAATCCAAAATCATCGGTGTTCCAACATGAAGAGCAGAATTTTGAAAATTGATTATAATTTAAATCTCCCCCAACATAGTCATCGTAAACATGTTTCAGATTAGTATGATCTTGGCGAAATAAACAAATTAAATTTGTATTATCTCTTAATAACTGCTTGGGAATCTTGGAGTAAGTTTGAGCTAAGTGAAAGCAATCTATTTCCCTATGTCTACCCTGTGTAAAGAAATTTCTTATCTCATTCTGATTTTCTAGAATAACATCATCAAAAACAACAACAGAATTCTTCAAACAGTGATCGAGAGGTTTTACTTTTGAATCAAATGTAGATATGTTAAGTCCCTCATACACCTTCATTAGTTGCTGGTATTTTGGTTGTTCTAAACTTCTTGAAAATACATACAAGTGTCTATTTTTCCAGTATAACCAGTTAGGGGCCAGCAAAAAATTATCTACAAGCAAGGTAGTCTTCCCACAACCTGAAGGCCCTACTATGAGGCATCTTATGTGATCAGGCAGCAACTCACCATTTCTCTTAGTAGTTTTTGCTATATCTGGCAATCGCTGTACAACATTCCATGTTGGTGTCAAAGAATAACTTTGTCTGCATCTATCCAACTTTTCTCTGCTAATCCAAGCCATTTAACATAAAGTTTATTATTCTTTTTAAGTAATACTTTTTCAATTAGATATGTGTCTGGATATTTTGTTTTACTGAGCTCCTCTTCATAAAATCTCCCTTTTAGTATTTTATTGCTACTATCTTTTATCATATAGGTATTTCTATTCCCTGGCAAAACTTGAACTATAGTGAATAACTCTGTAGACCAATTCTTAGTAAATCCCTTCTCGAATAAATGTTTAAATTTACTAGTAGTGTGGTTTGTATCAGAGCCAAAATAAGTGCCTACACTTATAAAAGGCACTTCTGTGAGATTGTTGTCCATAAGCTTGTTAAAAATATGCTCCTCTTGATATTTTTTTTTGGCTACACTTAAAACTAGGCCAAACGTATTAACACACCCACACACACACACACACACACACACACACACACACACACACACACACACACACACACATATTTACTTCCGGTCCACTTCCGGTTTAAGTTCAATTGGGCACCAGGCTCAACTTGTATATCTAGTATTAAGATAATGTAATTCTTCTAGAATTGCTCTGTGACTCTCTCATTTCTTACATCATAAACATATGATTTTTCACCTATGAGAATAACACTACATATGGTGTCATCAGGGAGTGTATCGTGGAATTCACAGATAATTTTAATGTTTGTCCTGTCATTAACCACAACTTGTTTCCTTTTTGAGGTGTTGATGACAACATGGGTCTCTGTGCTTTGAATTCATCTGGTGTGTAATACATGTCAGTATTGCCAGTAGTGACCCTTTTGTATGCTGTAAATGCTTCATATAATTTAAGGAAATCATCCTTGGACATGTCTAAATTATAATTTTCTCTAGAGAATACATCATTTCTGCCATTTTTAAGATATATGTTCTTGATGTTGCAGTTATCAAATCTACTTGAATTTTTTTCCTGATTATTGTGTCTTCCAGTCTGAAACAGTACCACCACAAAATCCGGCATGTCATATTGTATACTGGAGAATGAATTTGTAGCATCAAACTCATAATAAGTACCAGTGGCAGGCTTCTGTACACATTGATATGTATAAAATTGTAAAGGTACTTGTGGATTTTTTATTATATCTGCTTTGTATTTAAGAGCATAACTGGCTTCATATTCAACAACTGGGATTCTTAGCTCCATAGTCTGAATAATGCATTTGCCTTCATCAGGTAGGGTATTAGGCAGAGCTTCCCCTGTAGAGTTTAATGTACTGTAACTCATCAAAGCATTATTATCATTGGCAGCTCTTCTAAATGTAATTCTTAAACCACCCTTCCTCATAATATCTTTGTAATCCGAGAAGAATCCTGGCAACAGGCGCATGGGGAACAGCACTGTGTGGCTCTTGGATAATATTTTATCACCAGCTTCAAATCCACCTATTTTGTAGTAAGAAGCCTCGGTTTTGGATAATTTTAGTGTGGCCAAAGCTGTGGAGGTAATGCCGGGATAATCCACTCTGTTTATAACAACACCATGCTTTCTGATCTCAATTTCAGAGAACAGATGCGGCACAAAATTATCTACCAATCTTATATTTGAATTTGCCGGATAATCTGTTCCATCGAGCTTTACAACATCAAATTTGATGTATAGATCTGCTCTGTGAGGGTGTATAAAGCCATCCCCTACATCAAGATCAACCTCAATCTCTGTGTTGGGTTGATTTAAATTTGCAAATGTCCTCCTGTTTGGGGGGAATGATTGAAGCTCATAACTCTCAATATTTTCCATTTTTTTTGTATGTATTTTTAATTAAATATTAATCTCTATGATTGCAGTTGTTGTGGCTCCAGCAAAATCAACTAATTCTTCTTTTTCATTAGTGCCCATCAATTCAATATTATCTATTCTATTATGGCACACAGGAAAATATAATGTTGGGGATGGAGTGTAGTTGATGGGCTCCATAAATTCAGAATTAGGTTTAAATGTTGCAATGATGCCAGTTTGTTTGTGAGTGCCTATGCCATTTGATTTGGTGATCGGCCACATTACAGTGAATATTCAGAGTCTCTATGGCTAAGAATTTAGGTATATTAATAGCAGTGTGTATGATGGCTGGTTCAAGTTTTGTGTTGTTCTCAAAGCCTAACAGCTCTCCTATAGTACCCAGATCCACTGATTCTGTAGCAGATACAATCTCTACTCTGTGAGTGACAGAATTTTGAGTTAATACTATACCTCTGGGTAACTGAGCATTTAGAGTAGACAGATTATACTGCCCTGGAGTGATGACAATTTTTTGATCCCCTACTGCAATTTTGTTGTTGTGGTGTGTAATATTAGGGATCAAGTACATGCCATAAAATGCTCTGAGAGCTATTGTTTTGGGATACACTATATCATCATGTAATTTGAGTTTCAATATTGAATTTTGGCTGGTGAGATGGAATACCCCCATGATGTTTTAAATACCACAAGGCCTTTTGAAAATTTTCAATTGATGGTTTATTTATTTGAGACAGATATCTGAGAACAGATAAACACAAATGTCCACAATTAACATCTTTGAAGTTTTGAACACGGGCATTATTGTAATAAAGATTAGCTGATTTGAGATATTTTATTAAATTTTCAGGTGGAACACCTCCAAATGAATCAAACACAAATGCCTCATTGTTCAAATATTTAAGATAACAAATCCAGTGAGTGCCCTGATTTTTGTACTTATCCAAATTAACAATGCCACACTCTTTGTTAAGTGGTTGCTCTGGCAAAGAATCAGACATGTACACTCCTCTAAAATTTTTGATGCCCAGTGGCTTGATTAAAGCTTCAATATCTTGGTTTGTAAGCGGCTCTTGTTTTTTTTAAACTTATTTATGGCTCTCTTAACACCTTTGCCTTGTTTCTCCATGGCCAGGTTATGGCGCTTTATTTCATCTAATTCTGCCCTATTTTTCTTGGCATCTATTACTGTTTTTGCTATGGCAGCTGATCCCCCAGCCAAGCTCCCAACAGCCCCAAGTGCTGCTAAGATAGCTGGGATAGTAAATATAAATCCACCCACATGTGATTTTTTTCTAGATTGTTGTAATTTTTTTTAATTGGAGGGTACTAAGCAACAATTTCATACCATGGCCCTTTGCAAGACAAGAATTTTTTTCTTCCGTTGCTTTTTGGTTAAAAGGCTATCAATAGTTTTAAGAGATTTAAGACCTGCATAAGGTATTTGATACATAACACCCTTGGCCTTCATTCTAGGTTTATTATATATATATTCACAGCCCCCACCCCAGTTTTTGTTTGGTGTACATAGCTATGGTGGTCCCCAATGCTGCAATGCTCTCACTCAAAGAAGCATCTTTGCTTACAAATCTACCAAATGCAGCCTCTTCTAATTTTTTGTCTGCAACATGTCTCTTGTCTAGATCAGAATGTGTGTTGTATGCTATGTCATGGTCTCTACAAGCAGCATCTAGGGGATTAACACCAGGATCACCTCTGTTTAATCTATGGTCCAATTTTGTGCCTGGACCACAATACTGATAGCCTGGAATGTGTAGTTCAAATGGCAGCTTGTTTATAATGTCATTAACCAACCCCCGACCCTCAGAAATATTCCAAAATTTAGGTGGTAGAGTATTAATAATTTTTATACGATATCCAATGCCCTTAGTGTCATTCACTATAAAATTAGACAATTTTGTGCTTATCATGTCCATAATTCCAACCTTTTCATTGTAAAAATTGTGGTTGCCAGCATTTTCCTCCCCAGCTATCACCAGCAACCTATCTACAAGTTTCCTGACATCATCAACCCACACAAATTCTTTAGGCAGGGTGTTGTATTGTTTGATTCCACTGCCTGTCTTGATCTGTGACCATATGGGCTTGATTAAATTGTTGTATTTTGCTCCACTTCTAGACTTGACTCTTTTTTGTGTGGGATCATTGTTCTGGTATAGAGCATCTGATTTTATTAATATTTCTTTGTAATGCTCATAATCTTGATCTGTATAGCTGCCAGGTCTCTTCCTAGTCATCAGTTCCCACAATCCAGGTGTGCCGGGATATTTAACAAAACCACCTTTTTCTAAAAGATGAGATTCTGAATATACAATTATATCATTTCCCATAAATGTTACTCTGAAATTGCCAATTCTATGTATGATGCTACCATCACGCTCTGTGTCAGCATATAAGCCAAAGACCTCATCTTTGTTGTCTTTAGGTGTGCTTAAATATTTTTTAGCAAGAAGACCCAATTCAATAGGATCCAGAGTAGCTTCAATTCTTCGAGGAGCAACAGGACTAGGTGTATGAATACTGGAAAGTGGGGTGATTGGATAATCTAATATGTTCCTTGCAGCTACAGGTACAAGCTCTGTGATCAAATTTTGATTTTGCTCTGTAACAGTTTTGATATTTTTACCTAATTCACTAATCGCATCAATAATAGGCTGTTCTGTTTGTTTGTGTTGTTCATAAATTACTCGGTTCTGTGATTTCCATCCTTTAAATCTTTTTACAAGATAATCTCTTAATTTAAGATCATCAATGATTGGCCTTTTCATGGTTATTTATATATGTTTCAATGTCTAGAAAATTGTTGATTTTATTTCTGTATTTGCCACTATTTGGTTTTCTTGTCATATCAATTGTGACAAACCCATAACTGTTCAGGTTCCAGCACCTACTGCAAAAACTTGGAAAAATCATTGTAGCTCAAGTCCCCACCTACATATTCATCATGTATGTGTTTGAGGTTGGTATGATCTTGATGAAACACACATATAAAATTGCTGTTGTCTCGGATCAGCTGCTTCGGTATTTTAGAAAAAGTCTGTGCCAGGTAGAAGCAATCTATGTTTTTGTGCCGCCCCTGTGTAAAGAAATTTCTAACCTTGTTTTGATTATCCAGTATAATGTCATCAAACACAACAACAGAATTATCGAAACATTCATGGAGTGGCTTAACATCTGGTTCAAAAGTGGCTATATCCAATCCATCATATAGCTTCATCAGCTGCTGATATTTTAATTGTTCCAAGCTCTTAGAGAAAACATACAAGTGCCTGTTTTTGCAGTCTAACCAGTTGGGTGCTAATAACAAATTATCAATCATTAGTGTAGTTTTACCACAAGCTGATGGCCCAACAATAAGACATCTAATATTATCAGGCAGCAACTTGCCATTTCTCTTAATCTGCTGTTCAGGTTCTGGCAGCCTCTTTATAACATCCCAGGTGTTCATATTATTATTTTGTTTGCATCGATCCAGCTGTGTTCTGGGAGTCCTAGCCATTTGACAAGTAACTTGTTGCCTTTTCTGCGGATGATTTTTTCTATGAGATATGTGTCAGGCTGTTTAGTTTTGCTGAGTTCTTCTTCATAGAATCTCCTTTGAGAATTTCTCCTCGGTGATCTTTTATTATATATGTGTTAAGGGTCCCAGGTTTAACTTGAACCACTGTAAATAATTCAGTGCTCCAGTTTCTTGTAAAGCCTCTTTTGAATAAGTGCTTATATTTGCTGATTCTTACTTGAACACCCATCTTGTATTTGGCTTTTCTTGTTGTTGGCTGGTATCTAGGATAATAAACAGTTCTGATAAATTTTTGCTCATCAGATGAAGTTACTTCAGAGGGTTTCATGTTGATTGTGGAATGGACCGAGTTGTTATATTTATGTAGAAGTTCTGGAAGAATATTAAGCCATTTATAATTACCTTGAAGTGTAAATTGTTTATACATAAGATTTTTTAGGGTTTTGTTGAATCTCTCTACAATTGAGGCTTTGAGATCACTGTAACTCGAGTAATGTTTTATTGACTGGCTTTTAATAAATTGTTGGAACACAGAATTATAAAATTCTTTGCCATTATCTGTTTGCAAATAGCGCGGTGATCTTCCACTCTGATTGATGATTGTCCTGAAGGCTTCTGTAACACATTTTCCAGTCTTGGATTTGAGTGGCACAGCACAGGCAAATTTTGAAAATGTATATATTACAGTGAGTAGATACTTGTAGCCCTTGTTGATTTTGTCTAAGTTTTTCAGCTGTCCACTTGCCATCTCAATCAAGTCGCTCTGCCATAAATCATCTATGCCTTTTGTGACTACTGGCAGTCTCTTATAATTATGTCTGGCTTGTCTGTGTAATTCATCAACAATAATTTGTCTAGACATAATATGAAAACAAGAATATTGCAACTATGGGGTGTTCAGCAGCTGATACTACAGGATTTTCTAAATATAATTTGTCTCCTATTTGTATATGAAATTCCAGAGAGCCATCATCTTCAGCAAAAAATGTTTCTAATGTATTGGGATCTGTAAAATCCTCTAACTCTACACTGGTGATTTTTGGTTTGTTGTCAGCATTTGTTATTGATAAGGTGGGGTAGTGGTGTGCCTGTGGTTGAAGCCAATATTTGATCTTGATTGGTCTCAGTGTGCCCCCAACAAAAAACTGGTAATAAAATTGAGCAGGGGACAGCATATATATTTTGCCACCTGGTGTAAATGGTGAATCATATTCTTTGTTGGGGATGCTGTACAATTCAAGAATTACTGTATGTTTAGGATTCTCGATTATGCCTGTTATTTCTTTTTCTGCTGTAAGCAATCTGCTTGTTACAGATTCAAGGTCCTCATTGATGGTCCTAACAACATCATCATGGCCTGGCTTGATTTTTATGTCCACAACAAGTTTTTTGTATTTTTGCACAATTTCTTGTAGCTGGGTGGCAAAAACAGACAGAGCATTTGCTTGATTGGATTCCATGGTCCCTAGCTGTTGCTTGATATTAGCTACAATTTGTTGCAAATTTTCAATAACTGCCAATTTTGAATTTTGAGCAGTAAGATCATGGACCTGTCTTCTGATATCCTCAAACAGGGCATGCAGTTCATTAATATGTTGATTAGTTGGTAGAGTGGCCACTGTCTTAGTAAGTTGTTTGATCTCTGTCTGGATATTCTTGATATCTTCTGATTTCAATATGCGATTCACAGCTCTCTTAATATTTTTAAGTTCCTGTGATGTAGGCAGATTTGTTACAGTATTTTGCAAAGATTCAAGTGCCAATTTCACATTATTTAATTCAGAAGCATCAGGAGCAGGGCTATATCTGCCTGAGTGGGTGTTGATTGTTGTAAAATTTCAAGTTTGTTTGGATATCATCGATCAAGTGATGAAAATGAGATAGCTCAGATTCAGTGTTGAGGTTTTCAAGCTTTGTGATCTGTTGCTGGACACTGACAAGTGTGTCTACAATACCAGGCAGGCGGGATTCTAGAGATTCTTGTACATTTGTCAAATCACTTTGCACTGCTGCTATTGTACCCTCAAGATGGGTTATGGTACTTTGAATTTTTCCAAAATCTTCATATGTTTCAAGTTGCAGCTTGATGTTTGCAACACTCCGAGTTATTGCACTCAAAGCATCAGAAGATGGCAAGTTGTTCATAAAATTTTCAAGTGTCTCAATTTTTTCTTTAACCTCGGCTATGGCATTGTTCAGAGGGTCCAGATTAGGTATCTGGAGTGATTGAATCTGTTTCTTTAGAGTGGAAATCACTAGATCAAAATCTTCTTGTGTTTTTATGCTTTTGACAATTGTTTGGAGCTGTGTCTGGACATTATTTATCTGCTTTTCCAATTGCTGTTTCAATTGCTCAGAGTTGGGGGCCTGGCTCTTAAATTTGGCTTGAAGAGCTGCTACAGCTTCTTCTAAACTTTGAAAATTATCCAATGTTGCCAGGTCAGTATATTTCTGAAGCAATAATTTGAGTTCTGAGTCAATTTTAAGAAGAGGGTCCATGCATTGTGATTGTAAATTTGTAATTTCTAGTTGAAGACTGGCATTGAGTGTGGTTTGTAAAGCTTGTAAATCACTTCTTAATTTCTTGACTCTGACATCAAGCATAAGAATCTCATCACTGTGATCTTCATGTCTTGTATGGCCAAATATATCATTAGGCATTTTGTTTTAGTGGTTATTTATTATTGAATATCTGATTCTTAATTCTATAAATAAAGGTGTAAGCTTGTCATATGATCCCGGGACCTCAATATATAAGCAGTCACCAGCAGAAACAGTATATACAGTGCCAGAAATCATGTTTGAGTGCTTAATTCTATAAATATTTCTCCCTAGTGAAATCTTGACATTACCCTCAGGGGTTGTAATAAATTGCAATTGACCACCTACAGGTATTTGGTAATGATTTAAATTATTGTTAAATATGTACAATATTTTACCTGTTTCATCATCAACATCTGTAAGTATGCTGTTCAGATGAATAATTAACAAAGCACTTAGTTTAGATATTATATCAGAAGAGGGTTGTGGTGTTGGCAGGTCCATAATAGCCTGTTTTTTGAACCCAAATAAGTTCATAGGCATGTTTATTTATTTCAAATCATGCTCTGTAATTGGGCATTGTTTGCCACTTTTCAAATCACAATGACCCCATGGTAAAGTATGTATGCCACATGACAAAATGCATCTCTTATCATCATGTGGGTCCAGAGCCACTTTTCTTACAATATTGCTAGTCAACAAGTGATCCACACTCTGAATTCTGGATTCTGATGTTCTGATTGTGCTACATGATTTGAGGCAATTTTTGTAATCTTCAAATTCAAGCTCTTTGTCCACAATCACTCTGTCAATGCCCTTGGCCTTTTTGGCAATAGCGCCACTACATGTTTCAAAGCTGTACATCTTGGCTCTTAACCCAGCAAATGCCACAATAACATCACCAAGTGTCTCATCTTTTAACTTGCCAGGCACCTTTTTGTTGTCGTGTTGAATCTCTGTATGTTCACTGGTATCAAAATATTTAAACAATTCAGGCTGTGTTATATATCCATAAATATACCTGGTCTTCTCCAGATGGTAAAACTCATAATCAGATAGATCATATTCTCATTGATAAGAGAAGGCATACTAGTATAATTGACGTTCGTACACATAGAGGTGCTGACTGTGCCAGTGGCCATTATTTAGTAATTTCTAAATTAAGAGAAAGACTCTCAGTGATAAATCATAAGCAACAAAATCTAAAAGTTATAAAATTTGATACAGGAAAGTTTACTGATGAAAGAATTAAGAAAGATTACCAAATTAAACTGTCAAATAGATTTGATGTTTTGCAGGATTTAAATGATGATGAAAATATAAATGAGACAGACGTAAATAAGAATTGGGAGCACATACGTAATGCAATAGAATCAGCAGCTAAAGAAAGTATAGGATACCATAAACCGAGAAAAAGTAAGCCATGGTTTGATAATGAATGTCATAATCTAATAGAAATAAGAAATCAGGGTAGACTTAGGTGGTTAAATAACTCTGATGATACAAATCTAAACAATTATAATAGAATAAAGCGAGAAGTTAACCGCACGTTTAGAAGTAAAAAAAGAGATTACTTGAAAAGCAAAATTAACGAAATTGAAACAAACAGCAAAAATAAGAATATCAGAGATTTATATAAAGGTGTAAATGAGTTTAGAAAGGGGTGGCAACCTAAAGTAAACTTGATAAAAGATAAAGACGGTGATTTTCTAGCTGACCCAAGCGATATTCTAAATAGATGGAAGAACTACTTTAATGACCTTTTAAATGTCCATGTAGGAGATAAATCAGAAGTGAATGAAGTCCACACAGCAGAACCTTTAGTTCCAGAACCTAATTTGACTGAAGTTAAAGATGCTATTAAAAGGCTAAAGAATAACAAAGCACCTGGCATTGATTTAATACCAGCTGAGTTAATTAAATATGGTGGAAATACATTAATATGTCAAATTCATAAATTAATTTGTTTAATATGGAATAAAGAAGAAATCCCTCAACAGTGGAAAGAATCCATAATTTTTCATGTGTTTAAAAAAGGTGATAAAATGAACTGCAAAAATTACCGTGGAATTTCTCTACTCTCAACAACATATAAAATATTATCTAACATTCTTTTAACAAGACTAACCCCATATGCTAATGAAATTATAGGTGATTATCAATGTGGATTTAAACGCAACAGATCAACTACAGATCAAATTTTTCACATCAGACAGACACTTGAAAAAAAGTGGGAATATAATCAAAATGTCCATCAGCTATTCATTGATTTCAAAAAAGCATATGATTCGGTCAAAAGAGATAAATTATATAATATATTAGTAGAGTTTGGAATACCTAAGAAGCTTGTTAGTATGATAAAAATATGCACCAGTGAAACAGAAAGTAAAATTCGTGTGGGTATTAATATGTCTGACAAATTTACAATTCATGATGGGTTAAAACAAGGAGATGCATTATCTCCATTGCTCTTTAATTTTGCCTTAGAATATGCTGTTAGGAAGGTAAACGAAACTAAAGAAGGACTAAAATTAAATGGTGTGACTCAGTTGTTAGCATATGCAGATGATGTAGACTTACTGGGGGATGATGTGAATACAATTAAGAATAATGCTAAAATATTTTTCAAAACTGCTAAAGAGATAGGTTTGGAAGTTAACAAAGAGAAAACTAAATATATGCTTACAGGGCGAAACCAAGTGTTAGGTAATAATCAAAATCTAATTATTGATAACAACTCTTTTGAAACAGTTTCCAAATTCAAATACTTAGGAGTAATATTAACAAATGAAAATTATATTAAAGAGGAAATAAAAAGTAGGCTTAATTCAGGAAATGCATGTTACTTCTCTCTTCATAAACTTTTGTCTTCTCGTTTAATATCTAAGAAACTAAAAGTTAAAATATACAAAACAGTAATTTTGCCTGTAGTATTATATGGGTGTGAAACTTGGTCCCTTACATTGAAAGAGGAACATAAATTGAGAGTATTTGAAAATAAGATCCTTAGGAAAATATTTGGACCTAAAAGGGATGAGGAGACGGGTGAGTGGAGAAGGTTACATAATTTAGAACTACATAATTTGTATTCATGTCCAGACATTATTAGAATAATTAAATCAAGAAGACTTAGGTGGGCAGGCCATGTGGCACGAATGGGAGAGGAAAGAGGAGTTTACAGGATTATTGTTGGGAAACCTGATGGTAAGAGACCAGTAGGAAGGCCAAGACGAAGATGGAGGAACAACGTGGAGATGGACCTAAGGGAAATCGGTAGGGATGGAAAAGAGTATATAGATCTTGCTCAAGATAGGGACAGATGGAAGGCCTGTGTTGCTGCAGCCATGAACCTTCGGGTTTAAGAAGGCTAGAGAGTTAGTTAGTTAGTTAGTTAGGCTGTGTTATATCTTGATAAACATCTTCTGTTTGAATATCAAGAACAAAACTATCTGTGTCCATGTACATCAGTTTTACACAATCACCATAAAAAGGTTTCAACACATCATAATACAATTTTAACATGTGTAATTTGGCCAATTCCAATATCACAGCCCCTACATAAATAGGCTTATCAAACTTAATCTTTGTTTTTTTCATGTTGAAAAGTGCCATATTCTCATCATAAATTCTTCTGTAATTGAAGTTGGGCTTTGCAATCAATTTTTTGCTCCGGCTGGGGTCAGTAATTATTTTAACATCAATATGTTTTCTGACATTTTCAACTGTTTTGCCATACACTGAATTGACCATCAATTTAAACAAAGTTTTATCAAATTGGCTCAATGCAGATGTTCGAAGCTCTGTGTTTGTATCAATATATGGCTTCAACCATCTTGAGTGCCTGAACCTCAACACTTTTCCAATTTTGGTCACTTGAACACCATGTTTCATCAGGAACTGGAGGTTTTTGTAATATATGACATAATCCTGTTTTGCTCTAGAGTCATCATCAATTTCTTCTGTTTAGAGCCAGGTGAACACTTAACCTCAGGAATTGGGGGCAGATCAGAAAATGTGTTGTGTAAATCATCAGGAATTGTCAGATCAACCTCTAAGAACAGGCCATAGTTACTGTCATCAAAATCCTTAAGATCTTCAATATCGAAATCTTCGACCCACTCAAGCCCTGCATATGGCAGTTTTTTCATCATGGCATAACCATAGAGGCTGTTGGCATCTACATACAGTATATAATTTGATGGCAGTGCTGGATCATAATCAGGAATATATTTGTTATTTGCTCTGGCATATCTCTGAGAACATTGCACCATGCCTCCTCCTATACATTGTTCCATAAACAGATACATATCTTGATCCTGGATCAGATCCAATTGCATTTTAGTGTTTAAAAACATTGCAGACCATGCTAGGCCCGGAGCACTGTAAAAATACATTGGATCCAGCTTATAATTTTCCATGGAAGATTTTCTAAATGCCTGAAGTATATCAGCTAAGAGGGTCACATCAAGTTTTAAATAAGCCTTGTGATAATCACCAAATGTCTGGCATTTTAAATTGTTCCACATCAACTGGGCATGGTGATAATCTTCATCAGTGATTCCAGATCCTCTGATTTTGCTGTAAAACTCTTGTTGTGGTGGCAGAGAACACTCATCAAATTTAGAAAAATCTGTAACATAATCATATGGATATACACACTTCCGCCTAATTAATTTCAGCTCCTGATTTGGAAACGAAGCACATGTGATTTTGAATTGATCATCAGATAATTGAGTGGCCAGTGTAGCCAGGCTAGCCGATAAAATTCTGTAGGAATCAAGAAATCTTAAGTGAATGGGAACACCATTAACTTTAATTATTTTGCTAATGGAAATATATTTCTCATTATTTTCAGCTAAAATATTTAAATTCTGCATGTCAAACCCCTCGTACCTGATCAAATGATGAAAATCATAATTGGATGCACCATGGCAAAATATGGGGACAAATTTTGGTCTCTGGATCTTAATATTACAGCTATTACACAGGACCATTTTGAATTTACCATCTGTATGAGAATGGTGTTTCACATTGATATTTGTATCTGAAAATTCAGAATCACATACTGGGCATTTTTCTGCATTGTTGAAATCTTCAATCTGTTTCTCTGTTAAAGGCAACATGGGTTTTGATTTTAATAAGACATTAGATGCTATGTTATGGCACTCATTTTCTATTCTATGTGCAAATTTTTTGATGGCATCTGCTCCCATGTATAAATCTTCTTTACTAACAACCCCATCCTGTACAACCACATAATAAAAACTAGAAGGTTCATGTAGCTGGTATGATGTAATTGAAGATTCATCAGGATCTGGGCTACAGAATGAAAGGTGTTTGAGGTTTGATTCAAAATCACAGACTATATATGCTGGGTGTTCCAACAAGGCTTCAAATTTTTTGAATTTGGCATTTTCATTTGGGTTAGGCATAAGCATATGAACAGGTTTATGGTTGCCACAGTATTTCAGATGCTCAATTAACTTGTTTTTAGCAATTTCTGCATTCTTTTCACAAACACCATTCACCATTTTTCTACCATCAAATACAATTAAACATCTTCTGCACAACTTGAATATTGTATTGGATTTGTCTAGTTGTGTTCTCACTAAAGCTTCAAGATTATGTATCAGAGTATAATGGCGTGTATCATCCCCTTCAATTAAGAGCAGATCAATCGGAACAGCAGAATCATCATCAAATGTACTGATTCTGAGAGGTGCTATCAAGCAATTGCCACGGCCAGTAGAACAAATAAATACATTAATAGATAATTGTTTACCATTAATATCCCTGGCCTTTTTTTTCAAATTTATCAATATTCTGAACAGACATTGTATAATCTAAACCCTCCATTGCTTTATGAAAATCATTTTCATGCTGTTTATAATAACTTATTCTCTTTGGATTATCTGAAACTGGATACAAAGCAGCTAAAATACACCACAGAAAGCATTTCTGATCATTATTTTCTATGTTAAGCACAGCTTTTTTGTTTTTAATATTAGCAGGTAAAGGCACATATGTGGAACCTTGTAATGGGCTGAATTCAGAAATATTAACATAGAGCTTGTGTGGAGATCCGCATAGGCTCCATCCTGATTCTTTTGCGGCAAATTCAGAGTGTTTAATATTCAATTGATCTATCAAACTGCTTATTATTTTGTCTGAATTTGCATTTGAATATACCGGTACAGTTTCTGTTATGTGGGGCTGTGTAAATTTTGTGCCATTTGGCTTCTTATATTGTGTAAACAATTTGAGGGACAGCTTATAAGAGCCATTTTGTGCATTTAGAATTGCCTGCACATCAGGATTTATACTGTTCAAAAAATTCTTAATGTCACATCTTGGCTCTGATACAAAACGGTGATCCCTTAATTGGCCGTTAAAACTGCTATGGATGGGTTCATAGCGTGGCTGCTTTGCTGGTCCAGCATTAACAGGTGTTTCATGCTTCCTTTTCAGACCAGATGTAGATGGTTGTGGTCGCAATGTTGATGACTGTGCAGAGCAAGTACCTTTATGTTTATAAGTGAAGTATTCCATGCTATATTTTCTATGGCATTTAGGGCATATTTTTGTGGGAGTTCTGCATTTGTCTGGATTACAATTCCTTTGATGCTTAGCCCAATTGGGGCTATATATATTCTTTTTGCACTGATTACAATATTTTTGATTTGGCTTTTTTGTTGTTGTTTATTATATAAGATTTCCTGGGGTCCAAATCAAAACTTTATACTTAATAAAAAATATCAGTTGGGTTCAGTAGTGTGATTTGTGTGTGTGTGTGTGTGTGTGTGTGTGTGTGTGTGTGGGTGTGTGTGTGTGTGTGTGTATGTGTGTTAATATTTTTGGCTTTGCTATTTATATAAAATTTCTTGGGGTCCACTACTACTTTTACTAATTCTTACTTGTTCTCCTATTCTGAATTTTGGTTTCTTAATTGTATGATTATATTTATTACAGTAAACAGTAGAAATCAATCTTGCCTCATCAGCTTTGGTTACCTCAGCTGGTTTCATGTGAATAGTACTGTGTACTGAGTTATTATAATTATGAACTAGGCTAGGTAAAATATTTATCCACTTGTAATTACCCTGTAGAGTAAATTGCCTCCACATTAGATGTTTTAATGTTCTATTGAACCTTTCCACTATACTTGCTTTGAGATCACTATATGTAGAATAATGTTTAATATTACACTGTTCCATTAACTTGCTAAATGTAGAATTATAAAATTCTTTTCCTCTATCTGTCTGTAGATATTTTGGTATCCTGCCTTTGCTAAATATCAATTTAAAAGCTTCAACAACACAAGCACCTGTTTTGGATTTTAGGGGAATTGCCCATGCATACTTACTAAATGTATCGATAACTGTAAGCATGTACTTGTAATTAAGATTTATCTTATGTAAATTTTTCAAAGTTCCTGTTGACATTTCTATCAGATCTGCTTGAAACAGATCATCTATACCCTTTGTCACCACACTCAATCGCTTGTAGTTGCGACGAGCTGGCTTATGTAATTCATAAACTATATCTTGTCTTGACATCTAATGGTATAAGAGAATATGACATAAAATGGATTATCCTCTGGGTATAATTGTTTCACTTCAAATAATAATTGATCACCTGCTTCTACATTAAAAACAGATAATTGTTCATCCTCATGTACTTTATATCTTTTTGCAGATTCATCCCAGTATGCAACAGGTATCTGAAGTGCTCTATGAACACCATCTTTTCTTTGTATGGTGAACTGTGGTACTTCAAAATGCTTACCACTCTTCAAGTAACCAAATTTGAGAAATTTAATATTACCATCGAGGAAAAATTCATGAGACTGATTGTATGGGTACAATTTGTAAACGTTGCCTGCATTGACATATGTCCAGCGACCTCTAGTATTTGGAATACTCTGTCGTCTAACAATATCAACAGTAAAAAAATGTTTTAATTCTTGTTCCTCCAACCTGCTTAATATTTGTTCCAGGTGTTCCTCTATGGTTTGTACTACTTCACTGTAGCTAGGTTTGATTCTCACATCAACATACAATCGTTCGAACTCTTCCTTGAGGTTGTGGAGTTGTGTGGTGAAATTAGATAATGCTGATTCTTGAGTAGATTCCAGAGTAGCAAGCTGTAGCTTGATGTTTGATATAATCTCTTGTAAACTCTCTACAAGTTTCAATTTGGTACTCTGGCTTGCAAGATCGTGCACTTGATTTTTGATTTCCACAAATAATGCATGAAGTTCATTGATTATCTGGTTGGTAGGTAAAGTATTAATAGTATTTTGAATTACACCAATCTCTTCCTGTATGTTTTTGATGTCCTCTGACTTGAGAATTCTATTCACTGCTCTTTTTACAGATCTTAACTCTTGGGAAGTGGGCAAATTAGCTACAGTGTTTTGAAGTGTGGTCAAGGCTTCTTTCACAATATTTAAAACTCGCTGGCATCTGCAACACTGCTCAAGGCATCCTGAAGGTGCTTTAAGTCATCTTGGGTTGGCGTAGATTGCTGTAATATTTGAAATTTGTTCTGAATGTCATCTATGAGATGGTGAAAATGCGATAATTCAGTTTCGGTATTCAGATTTTCCAATTTGGTGATTTGTTCTTGAATAATGTTTAAAGTTTCGGTTATACCTGGCAACTTGAATTCTAAAGTTTCTTGTACATTTGTTAATTCATTTCTCATAGTAGTCAAAGTATCCTCAATGTGAGCTATGGTACCCTGTATCTTACCAAACTCTTCATAAGTTTCTAACTGTAGCTTGATATTGGCAACGCTGCGTGCGATAGCATTTAATTCTGAAGATAAAGGAAGATTATCGATAAAATTTTCTAATGTTTGTAGTTTAGCTTGAACTTCTGCTATAGCTGTATGCAACTGATCTGTTTGGAGTTCAGTTTTAATATTTTCCAGTGAAGGGATCTCAAAAGATTGAAACTGCTCTTGTAATTCTGCAATACTGGCATTGAGCTGTTCATATTCCCCCTGAGTTTTGATATTTTGAATAATAGAAAGCAGTTCTGTGCGAAGAGTATTCGCTTGATTGTTTAATTCTTGTTTTAATTGCTCTGTAGCAGTTGTTTGTATTTGTCTAAATTTCTCAAGTTCAATTTTCAATTTGCCTACACTCTCCCCCAAGCTTTGAAGGTTGTCTATGGATGCTAAATTTGTATATTTTTCAAGTAGGGATTTGAGTTCACTATCAATTTTCACTATGGGGTTAATCAATTGAGTTTGGAGATTAGTAATCTCTGTTTGTATGTTTAAACTTAGTGAATTCTGTAAGATTAACAAGTCAGCTTTAAGCTTTTTTAATCTTTCATCTAGTCTGGCAATGTCACTTGAATTATCTGGTATTTCTTGTCTTCTTCTGTTTCCAAATATATCCATTATGTATATTAATTTTGAATATGTATTATTTAATTTTATTTTTTATTCACGGTATTTTTATATATTCATGAGAGAATAAATTAATTTAATTTCCATGAAGAAGGGGATTAACTTGTCATACTCGCCAATAATTTCTGCATAGAGATAATCATCTTTCTCTACATCGTATGTGCTGTCGGGGTTCATATTATTGTGTTTAATTCTATACAGATTTCTACCTATATGTATATTTACCCCCGTAGGGGGCCACCCTTCCCCCGTGCTAGAAGAAACAGATATTTGAATTTTACCTGTGACAGGAATTCTGTAAGATGCAAGATTATTATTGAACACAAGCAATTGTTTCCCTGTATCCTCATCAACCTGATACCAGATACTATTCAGATGGATGATAATTATTCCTTTTAATTGGCGATGAATTTCTTTAATTACATCCATGTTTACAGCTGTTTTCTCTACAGGTTTAATATGTTTCTTAAATCCAAACAGGTTCATTGGCATTATTTTTCATTGGGTTATTTATTATCATGAAATAAGTATCAGAACTTTATGCCCAAGATGCAAAAATGGGTGTGGGTGAACTTGGACCAAGATGCAAGAGAGATCATGCGACACACCCTTGACACAGAGTCGCATGATTGCACTTAATGTTAAGTGCCCGATAGAGGCAAGTTACACTGTATAACCGGAAGTGGACCGGAAGTGGACCGGAAGTAGAGACCGGAAGTGGACCGGAAGTAGACCGGAAGTGGGTGTAAGTGGCCTCTTACAGAGGGGTAGC
Source organism: Lepisma saccharinum (assembly GCF_977018435.1). Lineage (NCBI taxonomy): Eukaryota > Metazoa > Arthropoda > Insecta > Zygentoma > Lepismatidae > Lepisma > Lepisma saccharinum. The sequence goes on from NC_139230.1 coordinate 73,445,092, forward strand.
CTCTTGCAGAGGGGTGGCCTCTTGCAGAGGGGTGGCCTCTTGCAGAGGGGTGGCCTCTTGCAGAGGGGTAGGCATAGCCTTAAATTGCACTTCTTAAGTGCCTGATGACAAGTTACACTTGTATAACCAGTTATAACCAGTTTAGCCCAAGATGCACTGTTCCCTACTGGGAAATAACATGTTCTAACATGCATGTTCCAAGATGCAAGATGGGCACATGACACATCCCGACACAGAGTCACCTGATTGCACTTGTTAAGTGCCCGATGGCAAATTACACTTGTATAACCAGTTATAACCGGTTTGTTTTTAAATGCCTGTTTTCTATCTACTAACGAAAGTTGCCTCCATTAGGGGGAGTTGAACCTGCAACACCGCCCTTTGAATACAAAGCAATGGTGTCGGCCATATTGCTTATCTTACCTCATCTGAATGCATTAAGGCTAATGGGTACTGGGCCCACACGGCAAAACAACACAATCGGCTTTCTCTTTATACATTAGTTGTAAATTTTTTCATTGTAATCAAAGGGGTTCCAGGCTCGATATCCGGTGAAACAACAACTCAAACTTTATGCATTACGGTTAATCGGGACTGCGTTAAAAACGCCAACAATAACCCCAGCGGGAATCGAACCATCGACTCCTTGGTTACAAGATTCCAAATTCAGCCATTTCTACTTGTGTATCAATGATAATCGGGAATAATAATTCACTTTTTAAACAAATAAATGTTATTCTGCAACCTCTTGAAAACAGAACACCAGTGTCAGCCATCTTGTTTTGCTTCTTAAATATCTTTTCGTGCATAAATGCTAATTGGGAGTGATAACACACATATTTTTTATTTATAGATAAAATTATTATTAGACAATTTGACAACATTGTGTATCGAACCCGGGATCTCTTGATTAACTTTTACACCTTATTTGCAATTTAGTTACTTTTTCCTTTGTGCACAAAATCTAATCGAAACTTTTGAACAAATATAATTGAATATCCAATTTTGCCAACATTGGGAATCGAACCCGGAACCATTTCATCAGATTTAACCATTTGATATTTAAACCATTATCTATATGGACTGGTTAAAGTTACAGTGGTGTAAGTCACTTTCTTAAAAAGAAAAAAAAGTCTGAGTGACAGCATTTTGCTGATCAACACAGCAGCTGTTTCCTTTATCACGAGACCTTAAACTGTCATCTGTTGACAGTTCAATGAATCTCTGAATTACTTCACGTTTTCTGTTAACAGATTGACTTATAAAGATCTGGTTTCTGTGTCTATGTCTTTTTTTTATATATATAAAAAAAAGTGACTTACACCACTGTAACTGTAACCCGTCCATATCGCGGGGTGGAATACGCCATCCGCGCCGCTCCGTCGCTGCTTCCGCATGCGAAACGCGGCCGCCATATTGTTCTTGTTAAAATACTATTTTTGCACAGATGGACTAATCTGGATCCATATTGGGAGCCAATAACAATTACTCCATTTGACTACGTACTGAATCGAACCCGGGACTTCTTCATTAGAAAGCGACAACGTTAACCACTATCCCAACTCGATTTTCGAACACCGCCATCTTGTAGATTTTATGTACACAGAGACTAATCGAGACAATTCAATACTCACTCTACCAAGAATCGACCCCTAAAACACCATTGTTTACAAAGCAAAGACCTTTGCCGCTATGCTTTCGGGTTACGGCAGCTTTGGTGCCATCCTAACATCAGGCAGGTTCCTCAATATTCTTGCATCTTACACGTTGGATGCGCGCACATGTCCTCCACACACACACACACACACACACATATGCACGTGTCACGTTATCATACACCAAGAAACAACGTAACGGGTCAATATATCCGTTCATACACGTCTGTCACCGGATGTAACATAACACAGGATTTGTCAGATTTCTCCTGAGTCATAGTTCTATAGCTACACCGGCCTGTCTACTAGAATAAATGGTAGCCAGACACAAAAACCTAAGGATGGAAGTGAAAACTTGGAGAAACCATTTGTAAGCTAGCTTCAAAGTTGTTGGGCGGCCTAATATTTATCAAGGGTTGACGTCCACACGAAGAAGATTTTTAGTACCTACCTCTTTGGATTGACCTTGCATAATTACTATTTGTAATCTTTAGTAAACTGGCTAATAAAAATATATAAAAGAAACAATTCCCAGAGGAAAATACCATGCTCCACGCATCCTTCCCCTCGCCTAAGTACACAATCATACACATGCATGCATTCATTCATACATACAAATTAATGTATCAATTAATTTTCTCCAAATAAGAGGAAAAAATTGAATTGCAAGTGGTTATAGATTCTGATGTAGAAAATGTCTCCTCTTCATGTGTGTGACAAATGATATGTGAGTAGAAACATTGCATTAATCGCATGCTGGTACTTCCTTTTTGTCCTATGATTACAATATTTGTTGTCTGATTAACGAAATAGAAGTTTAAAAAAATCAAAGTTGAAATTTCAAATTTCTTAAAATTGGTTAAAGTAGTGTACACATTGAGTTTGTTGGGAATGTGAATACCCGAGAATATGAAACTTGAATTTCCAGATTTAAATTGTAAATATTTTACTTTATGTTACTTACTGATCACAACTGCTGTTTTCTACTGCATTCTCTGAAGCAGTTCACATTGTAGTGTTGCTGGTATGTCTAACTTCGTAACATCTGCTGGTCTCTGAAGGTTTTGCGCAACGACCTGTTTATAATACCAAAAATAGATCAACATTGAGAATAGAACGTTGTACGAGGTAAATTTTAAACACTAATATTTTGATTACATTGATTTGGAGAAAATTTAAGTCATGAACTTTAGTATAAAATACAAACGAGAGATTCATACCCCATTAACGACTTGTTAGAAAAGAATGAAACAAGAACATGCTTATAATCAGTATGCAAATTAAATATTTTAATTTTGGGGAGGATATCCATTGACGAAACCAAGTGAAAGCTATCATTCACACAATTTGCTGCAACATGGTGCTTTTTTATGGAAAATTTCTATTGTTTAGAGTAGGCAAATTCTACTGGTTTGAACCCACTTCTCCTGTGAACTAAGCGGTGTACTGAAACTCAATTGTAGGCTCCTGTACGTCTACCGTCCTTCCACAGTATGGCTAGTGTACAGAAAATCATGCTAATAATGATGCATAATTCTTACTTGAATATGTTATACATTCATCTAGTGACTCTGAACATACATAGGCTAATTCGTGACACCATATTTCAATCGGTTAGAAGTACATTTGAAAAACACCACATAAACTGAAGCCAAATAATATCTTAATAATAAGGGGATAGAGATTGCTTTTTCTTGGTCATTCCTATGTCTGTGTATTGCACGGGTGCCCACGGAGGAATTATGGCACTGACTGCGTCATTATAAATTTGAGTTTTTCCCTTAAAATAATATAAAGTTCAACATTTTTATTGTTTTTTTAAAATATATATATATGTAAAAACATTTGAACTTAAGTGCACTATATGTAATACCTTAGATAAAGATAATAAAGTATTTAGGGAAAGAGTTGTCCATAGGTGGGTTTGTGGACACAGGTTGCGTCCACACAACTCTTGCTGGTAATGTTTTGTGATCTAAATTAGGCACAAGTTGAATTACGTAATCAACACTAAGTATAAAATTGTGATGGAAATTTTGGTTGTAGGATTGATTGATTGATTGATTTAGTTTAGTTTACTTCTCGTTTTGTGCCTCTTGGCTAATTTGCGAAGATGGGGATGAATGATGAAATTGATGAATGGACATTCACAAACAACAAAGCCCGAGCGGGATTCGAACCCAGCGCGATGTGATAACCACTCGGCGGTGGTAGGATTGAGTATTCAATTTAGGAGGGATATGAACCTCTTGATAAAGTGTCAAATCTTGGAGGGTTCGAACAACATATTTTGGGGACCATATTTCACGATGACGTGAAGACGTGACGTGAAGACGTGTACTATCAAGGGGGTTTAAATCTAGATTACTCGAGTTCTTTTTAGGAACTACACCACTTCCCTGATATTTTATCAACTTTTCACGCCATTTCAGGATGATGCGCACGATTTAGGCGCTGAATGTACTAAAAGAGGAGCTGGAAAAAACTTAAACACAGCGGGATCCTATTTACACCTTGTTAAGTTAATATTCTTGCAAGCTAGCAAAGTAAAGGATGCAAAAATTTCTCACTCAACTTCCTCGCAATGATGTGTTACAAAAATACATGTTTGACATTTTCATGAAGTGATTGTGAAGAATTACACTGTAGCTGCATTACGAGATGTAAACAATGGTCTCTATATGTAATGTTAGTGTTTGTATGCTGCCAAATTTAAAGCAGGTGCATCATTTTGATGATGTAGTTGCACTACTAATATTATTAAATTACTGATTCCCTGTACGCTGTAATAATTTTAATAAGTACACTTACTAGTACCTTGCACATTGCCCGATAAAACATCAAAATATATAACGTCAAATTCTCATTTATACATCTTGCTAATTTACATTATGCAAATTTCCGGGGAGAGTACGGGATGAATGATTTGTAGCTATGTGCATGTACAAATGAAGAGAGATACACTTCAGTTATATAGCCTAATCGGTAAAGCTAAGTATATACCAAACTCTCTCTCTCGAAACTCTACATGTTATATTAAATGTATGTTATTGCATGCTTTGGAAATGTTAACACTGTAACCATATCAGTACTTGGGTGGTGGCTGTCAAGTTGTATTTTAATAGAAACACAAAATATTTATACGTACCTTTAAAGCGAAGTCTTTGAGTTTTGATACATAAGGTACGATTTCCACATCTGTCTTTCCTTTTTTAAATATGGTCAGAATTATATCAGCGAGGTTAACAAATTGCTTACGTTGCTGCTACAAAGTAAGAATATGCCTCATTTATATTAATTATAATGACAATTAAGTGTAAAGCATAAACTGAATTGTTAAAGTGAATTGAAACTGTTAACACAAATGTAGTTTTTCTTAGTTGTAGACTATTAGGCTACAACTTTTGTCTGAGGCAGTGATGGCGCAAGAGTGTGTGTATGTGTATGGGAGGGAGCGATGAACTGTCCCCCACCCTACCATCTCGAACAAACTAGATATATAATTGTTCTTTTAGTTCAGAAATGCATTGTATTTCTGTGTATACTAAATATGATTGACACCCAGAAATGATCCCACCCTCTGCGTGCCCATAATTTTATTTCTGGCACCATCACTGCCCTCAGAATATAAGAAAAGAACACACAGTATATCTTCATACAATGCAGGTAAACAAGCATGCACATAATGAAGTAACATGCAATATTTTAAAAAAAGTTGCCGGAATGGATGAGTAGTTAAAATGTATGTGAGGGTGTATTAATACGGGTATCATATTATTGCAATGATAAATCACCAGCACTTTTTAAATCACTAAATGTCAGATCTGATAAAGTATCTAATTTTTTAAAACCAGCATTACTCCTGAGAGGAGGAGTAGCTACAGCCAATAATCCCGGTTGTCTCAGTATGAGTTAAGAGCTACTAGTGAATTACTGGCTCTTAGTCTTCGTATGTTAAACTCTAGTCGAGTAATGATGTAGCCAGAGTCAAGTATGAACCTGAGATGTTGCAATGAGTTTACAATTTTCATCCACACAATTTTAATTCGTAATTGTTTTTGCGTGGATTTCAGAGGTATCATGAAAATGTGTTGAGTTTGTTGCATCCAAATTAAATAGAAAATAGATATGTGTATATGAGATTCATTGGAAATTTGTGACATAGCAAATGCCGCTGAATGTTTCAACATATTATTTTTTTATTTTAAACTGGAAACTGTGCCTAAAGCCGCGTTTACACCGAATGTTACCAGCAAATGTTAGCAAATTTGGTTACCAAAACATTTAACAGATGTCGTCAACAAATGTTGGTAACCAGAACGCTAGTTTGACTTTATTTTTGTTAATAATTTTTGTCAACATTTTGCTGCATGACCTCAGTTGACTGACTACAAGATGTGGAGTGTGGAGGAAGTTGTACTCGCTGCGGCAGTATGTGTCATTTTGGCGCAACATAGACAACCAAGAAGATTCTGGGTGAGACCTTCACTGCGGGCAAGAGCTAATTATAGCAGAAGTGACCTATTGGTTTCTGTCAATAAATTATGGATGTTTCGTCCAAAAGGACCTTCTCGCAGAACAATTCAACTAAGTTGAACACTTGATCCTTTGACCACTCCATCTCATTCAAAAAAATTTCCATGATAAAAAAAATTACAAAAGAAAACACATATATACATACAGGGCATACACAAAAGAATGGTGCAGTTACAAAAGTTAATATCAAATTTATTCATCCTTAAACGGGTGCAACATACACCGCAAGCAGCGGAAACTATCCAAGTCTCTCATACGCTACCAACAGTTCGATTCTCATGCTTACTGGGAGGCTGCGGGGATAGTTTCCAAGATGGCGTGACAGCAATACAAGGCTTTCTGTTTGCTCGTTTTGAGGTGTCCAGATCTGTGATTATGGTGCAGCATGAGTTTAGTGCGCGGTTTAAAAAAGACGCAACACACGAAAATTACCTATCTAGGTGCAGCGACAGTTTGTGGAGACAGGATGCTTGTCTAATGGCAAGAGTCCTGCCCGACCTCGTGTGTGTGATGACATTTAAAGAGTGAGTGAGGCGATTCAGTGAAGTCCCTCCAAGTCAGTGGCTAGAAGGACTTCAAGCAGGGTGTCCCGACTGAAAACCAATTTTGACGATTACATTCTGAAACGAAGGAGATCCTCCCTCCCCCAAATTTCACAGGAACGTATCAGTGCTTATCAATTGTGTTCTTCACACAGCGCTGGATCAGACGTGCGGCAAAAACTTTCTCCCCTGGTCATACCGTTCGCCAGATCTTACATCACATGATTTCATTCTTTGGGGGCTCCTTTAAGGTAGTATTTATATATCACCATTGCCCATTTCAATCCATGAACTTCGTGATACGATGACTCATGCAGTGCACCGAGTTTTGGATGAGTTTGATTACTGTGTGGATGTGTGTCGTGTTGTCCATGATGCAAACATTGAACATTATAATTATTGCATCAGAAACTTGGACAGTTTCCGCTGCTAACGGGGCATGTAGTGACCATGTAATGTGAAAAATAACTTCTTTATTAGCTTTTGAAACAGCGCCAATCTTTTGTGTATGCATAGTATATATATGTATATATAACTACAAATACACACACAAACATTTGTATATACATATACTCACACACACATACATATATTCAGAGCTCCAAATGGAAATTTTCAGAGAACAGAACACTTTACTAACATGGTGTTGTCTCTTTATTTTCCCTGTGACTACTACAGCGACGAGACTAAAGACTAGTGATATGAGGCGCTGTATTTCAGTTAATAGTAGTTAACATTGAAATATTTACATAAACATCAACTAAAATAACAAGAATACTTTGGACACGAGTGTTCTTGACTTTACTTTTTAAAAATTTAAACAGACGGAAACCATGAATGGTAGTCAGCTGGCAGAACTGGGGAAAAAATTGAATTAAATGTAGTACGTATTCTCAATTGTCTTAATAATTCATATTAAGAAATCAATTTGTGCAAGTGATAGGTATCGTTATTTTGCAAATGATGAAGAATTGAATTTATTGTTTGACTGAAGTGAAATGTTACTGTTTGGTTAATCGGGGCAGAGAAGAAACAACGACAGAATAGCAGTGGAAAAGGAAAAAGGAAATACCGCAGACGGTGTATTGGTTACAGTTACAGCGCTCCGTACTTGTCCCGAACATATTAACAAGCAAAATAGGCTTTTGCGAAATGTATTTCACACCCGACATCAGTCAAAGAAGATTACGAACAGGAAATCCGCAAAAAGCGATGATACTGTGCAACAAATTTTAACTTTTTTCTGCCTCAGAAGCGAAATGAGGTGTTCTTTACTAGCAGTATCTGCTCATTTTAGAAATGACTTCCAAAATTGCGTACCACGTCACACTTTTTAGATACTCAGAGTGGTTCGAAAATCACAGTCATATAGGGGAATGTCTTACAGTACCGGACGCCATAAGTTAATTTACAATAACTAGAAAATGAGTAGGCGAAATTTAAGTTGAAAACAAGAATATGGCACTACAAGTATTCTTTACTAAGAATAGGGAATCATTGCGGAAAAATGGAAACAAAAGTACAAATAAAATTGCAAACAAGAAATAGTAACATTTGAAGAAAAAGCAAAAATCATCGCCCAGTAGCGAACAGGCAATGTGTTAGCTTAGAGATTAGTCAAAAAGTTAAAGTAAATACCACCTGCAACCTAAATTCAGTGGCCTACAGTTTAGCATGTTCTTGCAATGTTCACAAGTGAAGTACAAGATGCTCCTCATGTGCACATTGGACGTGCACCCAAGCATTACACGAGAGACATTGCACCCATTCTTCATTGGGTATCTCACTACAAGTGATATATTCCGTTGTATCTTTCTAATCAGAACTGAAGTCTAGGTGTTTTGTCTTCTTCATAGATAGCATGTAGTTTTCTTCCTCGTTTGCTCCCCTTGTAGAAGTTGGTGATGTGTTTCCTCGTTTCATCTTTCCAACGTCATGCATGTCTCGTTCATTTCGTCTCCTCTGTGTTTTCATTTTTTTTCTTCACACAGGGTCCTAGTAAAAAGGCTGTGGAGTTGCAATTGCTCGCTATGTGCTGAGTGTGTTGATGTGGCAACTGGCAGATTATTCGGCACTGCGGTTGCAGAAATATAGTCCACATTAGGCTCGCTAAAGTTCTCAGAGGGGAGAAAATCGAAATCGATAAAAACCTCTGGGTTCCTAGTAAAAATACCTGTACGGCAGAGAGCTGACTGTGCAAGTTCCATTCTACAGATGAAAGAGAAGGCGGTATTAATAAGCCCAGAAACATCTTTCTGTATGATTGGCTTTGAATTTCTTTTGGCCTGTCCTGGAAGACTCTTCGTTGATTGATTAATTGATTTGGTTTTTAAGTCCACTTTATGCACAGTATGGCTAATCGGGATTGGACCTACAGTTTAAAGTGGGATCCGAACCACTATGTGCCTCTCCCGGGTATCGAACCCGAGACCCCTTGATTACAAGGCGACGACTCTATCACTGCGCCATCGAGGAGGCCCCAAGACTCTTCGTTGTCTGGTAATGTACGATCTCCACATGATAGCACCTAGTCCAACATTACATTGTGTGCAGATGCTATCGTGAATTCTCCATCAGATATCACGAACTAGATGCCTATATGCGCACTTATCTATAATAACATATATCCTGCTTATCTCTAACTGGAGGAATATAACCGTGAAAATAACTTTCGACACACACGTTTTCTAGGAACTGTTTCAACCGCTCTCCTTTCCCACGACAATCCATTCATACTTGCATACCCAAACTATGTTGAACATTGATACACACAAATTGCACCTGTAGCTGACAACTGCTGCCCTGTAGCGTCCGAAGCGAGAACTAGCGTTCTGCGGTACTGTAAGACTCACCCCTACATCATGCACACCAAACTGACATCATATACTTAAAGCTTCCGTACTTTAAGTGTAATAATGTACAGTATAATATTCTGAAAGTAACACAAGCTATTACAGGAAGAAGAAGTATATTTAGAATCATGGAGAAAAAGTATAAACAGTATTTCGTATGAGATTTTGAAAAATCGTACATACTTTCTCTGGGGAGAAAGTAATAGTAGTCAAGCAAACCGATTATTTTCTTTCCATTTCACTTATATTCCTGATGAAAACGCCCCACCTGATTATCACTTACTCTGCCAAGATTGTGTGGAAATAAATCCATATGTGAAAGCAGTAGGTGCATCTTAAGTGACATGCTGCACCTAATACATGGAATGTTTCAATTAGATCATTGACAGTTGCACATAATTTGGTAACTTCGTATTTCCCAAAAAGCCAGTACACACAGCGGCAAACTAGTTCCAAGCTGCTGATTCAATTGAGTTGATTATTGCTTCGAATTCCTTGTCATTGAGGAGACTGTTTATTTGTGGTCCTACAAAAATCCCTTCCTTTCTTTTAAGCTCACTCAGATTCGGAAACGTTTACCTTAGGCACAGACACCCTTGTTCAAAACTTTTGCAAAAACATCGAACGAAGTTTGATGTGAAGTGGAAGTAACATTATTTTTACTAGAGAAACTAAAGGTGTTTTGAAAATATTGTTATCGAAAATGTTATCATATCCTACTTTTGGCAATGCTCTCTTCAAATAGTGGTTTGCTATGTCAGAGATGTCTGAGGTAAAAAAAAAACCAACAGTATTTTATGTATCCTTCTCGCAAACCAGTAAGTAGTGCCACAACTTTCAGGTCACTGCAGACATTAAAAGTATGGGCTTCGTGCTTGATCGGTTTCAGTAGTGTTGCCATGGTGTCATAGGTTTTCTTGATTCCTACAGCGTGCCCCATGAAAAAGGAGGCCAAGTGATTCTCATTCTTAATCTCTACCATCAGACTAAATTTGAATTAATACACATGAAGGCTCCACAAACTAATCCGTTGTTGACTAAAGTTGATGGTACGGAGAACATTACACACCCCGCATATACCACTGAAATACTACAATTATACAAATTTTCTTACACAGGAAGAAAGTACACAACCTGACAAAACTTCATTTCTCCGAAATAAACAAACAACTAACAAAATAGACGCCAGTAGTGTTTGAATACGCTAAAGTCAATTAGTGCATGGATGGTAAATAATTTGCATATAATTAAGAACTAAGTTGCACAATTTGAATAAATTTGCATATCATTAGAATAATTTATATTTATGTATCTGCATATTTATAATTTTATGAATTTTTAATTATTTATTTTATGAAAAATATGTAAATAGAAGGTATTTAGCGTAACTAAACGCTATGCATATGGTTGGTTTTATGTTAATTACTGTAAAGTATGTAATGTGTGACACAATAATAATGTATGTTTATGATATTGCAAATAAAAGTTTAGGGTTTATTCAACACTATTGCGTAATAGTAAAGGTACAATTATGATTTAGGACGGTCCCGGTACTCGAACCCACAATATGTAACTGTAATAATTATAGTGCACTGAGGAATCATAATAAATGGCATGTAAGACATTGATGAAAGACGAACTATGTATAACGTGTGAGCTGAGTCTGATGCCAAACAGAAGACTGTTTCGAAATGTGAACTCCACGCAGGTAGACGACAAAGGAATTTGGGGGATGTGCGGACAAGGTCAAATGATGTTAGAACGCCAGAACAAAGAAAGAACTCGATTCACCAATCGGTAAATTTTCAGAACCGGTTTTTTTCAAGGTGAACCAGAACGCAAGAACAGGGGAAATGTATGCAACACTGTAGCACAGGACAAGTGAGGGATTGAACCAGACAACAAAGGATGCGCGGTCAAGGTCAAATCTTTGAAACTGCGCGTCGCTTGTAGAACCGGTTTTAGTCAATTAATGTTCGGCTCAGGGTTGACCCCAGGGAACGGGATGCCGTAGCTCGAGTTTTAGGGTAGAACGCTAGCATGTTAAAACATGTTTCTGTCATAGTGGCCAAGAAAAAGGATATTTGGTTACCCAATCAGATTGGAGCGAGAATTTTACCCTGAACAAGCAGAACGAAGCGTAAGGGTTTTATCTGAACTAGGAAGAAGGGAGAGCTATCTGGAACGGGCCTAAACATTTCACTATTTGCTTTTATCACGGGGTCTCGAACTTCGGAACCCTTGATTATTGGTTTAGTTAGTAAATTTATGTTACTGTGTGTTTTAACATAAAATTGAGTTTATTTTTTTATCAAATATTGACTTTATGTCTAATATTTTACTAGTTTTTTTAAGTAATTTTACTCAAATAACACAATTTTATCTATTTAGTCAACTTTTTTATTATATTTTAGACTCACAGAGACATTCTTTCATCTTTTAACTTATTATTTTACAAGTTTATACTTATGTTTTTACGAAAATAACACAATTTCATCTATTCAGGCAACAATTTTTATTATTATTTAGACTCACAAAGACATATTTTTCAACTTGTAACTTATTATTTTACAAGTTTATGTACCTAAAGTTTTCACTATTTAATTTTATCACGGGGTGTTTACCTCGGGCCCTGTAATTATTGCTTTATATCGAACAGGATGTTTGTTAAACTAGTGAATTTCTGTTACTGTGTGACATTTAATATAATATTGAGTTTCATATTACCAAACTTTTATTTTATTTTACAAGTTTTTTACTCAAATAACACAATTTTTACGATTCAAGCATGACTTTTTGTAATATTTTCAAACAAAAAGTACTTTTTCCAAGTTTTACCGGATTATTTTACAAGTTCAGGTTTATTTTTGCCTAAGTAAGACGATTATTTCTGTTCAAGAAAGACTTTTTATTACATTTTGGCACACAAAGTAGTTTTGTCTGTTTATTTTACAAGTTTAGGCTTATTTTTACAAAAATAACACGATTTAAACGTGTGTCTTGTCTAATTTTATTTGGTTATTTTCCACGTTTATCCTAATTTTTACTAAAATAACACAATATAACCCAATCAGGCAAGATGTTTTATTATTTTTTGGACGCAAAAAGGGTGTTTTCTCAAGTTTTTCTTTTTATTTTACAAGTGTTTGTATATTTTTTTTATTTACTGTGTTTTGTATCCCATATTCAATAATTTTTAACTTAAAGTTTGGTTTTCTAAACACTAAAGAGAAAGTAGTTTTGACTAAAAGTTATTTCATAGTTTACGGTTTTCAGATTTCCACTATGCTATTTTTTGGTTTTGTATTTCTATATTTATTTAAGTCAGGTTATGCATGCTACGTGAGAAAGTTCGTATATTTTAGAGTTTCAACTGTATTTTTTTACTGTTAATATTGGTAAAGGTTCCTAAATATATGAGGTAAGGCTCCATATATTTTTTTTTCATGTTTTTGATATGATGTGATCAGCACTATGCTCCAAGTCTTTTTACCGTATGTTTCTATTTTATTGAGGCTAAGTGATTTCTAGAGCCTATTTATGTAGGAGAGAAGGCTTGAAATTGTTTTTCTCAGATAACCCACAACCATATGTCAGAGTATATTAAACTACATTTCAGATTTATTATGTGCCACTAGAATATCACTGTTTGCTTCATTTTTATGTGTTTATTAGATTATATATTGATTTTGGATTCAAATGAAACTGAAATCTTCCCGAATACATGGTTCCTACGAAAGAAAAAAATCAGTTTCATTTTTTATAAATCCATCATTTGCCATTTCTAGTAACTACATGCATCAGAAGCACTTTCAGCCAAACACTAACTAGACTTCTATTTATATAATATCAGGTGCAAAATGTAGCAAGAACGATGGTGGGAAACATTTTTTGAGAATCCGACTATATTTTAAACTTATAAGAAAGCAGATTTTTCTATGTAAGTATATTTTTATTTATTGCTAAGTTTAACAAACCAAACACGGAGACGGTAAAATACACTAAACGTAGATCTGTACTATAGGTGGTTGCATGAAAATAACTAGGTCTGAGCTGAGGCTATATATAGGGGATTGCTTTTTTATTCTCACCTTTGCTGGATCGGCGAAGGAACACACTTGTGTGTGGTAGAACCTGAACGGACTCCACCAGCGCATCGGGGACTTGAAGCAGATGGCTTGGTGGAAGAATCCGAATAGGGTTATAGACGCTAGGACCAATTTGGTCACTAGTTTATATATGAGGAACCTAGATTAATAGCCTAACGCTATACCAACTAAGCTATCCGGGTAAAAGGTATTATTTTTTTGAAAAGTTAGTTATGTTAATAAATGTATTGAAACACTTGAGAACACTTTTGTCCCGGCTCGACAGAGAAGGAGACAACATTTACAAACTTTTACAGACTGGTAGTATTTTACCACTATAGAGGCATATACTATGTATAAGTCGAAGCGCTAGAGTGTAGTTATCTTTCAAAATTGAGATTACATAGTACAATATGTTGAAGATTTTGTGTTTGGAGGGGAATCATTTGTTTAGTAATTTTACTATTTTATACTTAATTAAGAAAATAATCCTATAGTTTAACTTAATTTTCAACAAATTGTTACTAATTTTCATATCAAAATTATGTTATTTAGAGTGTATGAAAGCGTATAAAGTTATCATTTATACCTATCAATTATATTTTAAAGAAAAAAGATAATATTTACAGCAAAATTACTTGAATCAGATACTAAAATTTTACAGCAATTGATTCATTCAGCGCTAGTCAATACTTTTCTGCATCAGAAATTTTTTTTTTAAAAAAAATCTTTTAAGCGGTATTCCTAAAATGTATTTCTAAGGCAAACTGGTTTAATTTTCTATTTATAATGCAAAATTGACATTGTTTTCACAAAATTACTAAACAAATGATTCCTTTTTGTTATTTAAAGGATGCTCAACAGCGTAGATCAGTTGTTATATTACACATTTAATTCATACATTATCAAATCTAGAGGCTAAATAACATGAGAAACATAAAACTGGAAGACAGTAACAATATTTTTTTTTAAAAAATAATGTTTTTACCTGACTTTATTAATTAAATCCTAGTACATTTTCGCAAATTATAAATAATATATACCTATTTCTTTGGTATTTGTGCTATAGTCAAATGAAATGTTACTAAAACTTGGCTAGTAGATTGTGCATTTACAGTAAATCTAAGACGTTTAGCATTATTTGTCCGCAATTGGATATAGTGTAACTTGTTAAGCTCGCCAAACACAAAATCTTCAACATATTGTACTATGTAACCTCAATTTTGAAAGCAGACTGCACTCTAACGCTTCGACTTATACATAGTATAGGCCTCTATAGTGATAAAATACGACCAGTCTGTAGAAGTTTTTAAATGTTGTTTCCTTCTCTGTCGATCTAGACCAAAAGTGTTCTCAAGTGTTTCAATATCTTTCTTAACATAACTAACTTTTCAAAAAATTATACCTTGTGCCCGGATAGCTTAGTTGGTAAAGCGTTAGGCTATTAACCTAGGTTCCTCATATAAAAACCACTGATCGAATTGGTCCAAGCGTCTATGACCCTACTTGGGTTCATCCGCCATGCTATCTGCTTCAAGTCTCCGATGCGCTGGTGGAGTCCGTTCAGGTTCTACCACACACAAGTGTGTTCCTTCGCCGATCCAGCGAAGGTGAGAATTATAAAAAGCAACCCCTTAAATATACCCTCAGCTCAGACCTAGTTATTTTCATGCAACCACCTATAGTACAGATCTACGTTTATTAAATTTTGCAGTCTCCGAGTTTGGTTTGTTAAACTTAGTAATCGATAAAAATATACTTACATAGAAAAATCTGATTTTTTATAAGTTTAAAATATAGTTGGATTCTCGAAAAAAGTTTCCTACCATCGTTCTTGCTACATTTAGCACCTGATATTATATAAATAGAAGTATATTTCGTGTTGGGCTGTAAGTGCTTCTGGCGCATGTAGTTACTTGAAATAACAAATGATAGATTTATAAAATAGTCAAACTGAATTTTTCTTTCGTAGGAACTATGTATTCGGGAAGATTTCTGTTTCTTTTGTAGTATTTTGTACATAATTTGAAAAAAAAAATGTATTTATACTCACCCAAATCACTGTAAGCATTGCAGCCTACTAGAGATACATATCAGAAAACACAACATCGAACCAGAAAGCCGATACAACATTTACAACAACATGGATGCCGTTAATCGAGGTACTTTCACCGACACAAAATTGATTTTAAACCATAAAAAAATTACATTATCTTAGATAGAATAGAGTAACCGGAATGCGTCTACAGATAAGATGAAATCTACAAAAGTTACGTGGAAGCACTCTCCACACATACAAATGTGCCAGACAGGAAACCATGTGCATATTCGGACGAATTCCATTACCTTCAATTGCTGCGGGAAAAAAACATAACAGTGGAAATCAGCAAAACCACCGGAAGAATCACCCTCAACTTTGAACAATGGCAAAAATTTCTCTCTTATCATGAAACCCTCATGGAGGAATTCCAGCAGCGGCTAAATCGTAATGACTATGTGACTTTCGCTTTTTGGTAGACTACTTTTCATATATATAAATCTGATATATTCTTGAATTGATTATTAAATAAAAATAAACTTTTAAAAATATATCAATTGTTTCATTTGAATCCAAAATGAATATGTAATCTAATAAACAGTTACTACAAGACAACATATAATGGTTCTTGCAAGCTAATAAGGCTCTAGCTCCTACAATCCTCTGTAACGTTCGTATGATTATTCAATAAACATGCTAAAAGTCCACTTTACACCCTGAGGTTTAATCTTCAGCAAGAGGATTTTAGTCCTCAGGGGCATATAGTAATTGTATTAAAATAAAGTCTTGTATAATATAACAGATACAAATAAACCCTGATATTAAATCTATCACTCAAAAAAGCCAGTGATACTTGAAGAGTACCCTGAATAAAAGGACAAATATTTCTTCTAGCATGGTAAAAATAAGTTTGGCAACTAAACCTAAGGCTCATATAGTCGAGTGCGAGATTCGTCTAGTTCTGTGATTTGTCATTATATCGTATCATTCTACAGAATGATGGGGATCAAAACCAGTCACTCCCACAATAAGTCAAAGGGTGATCATCATTCATCATTCATCTTCAATGATGGCACAACTAAAACTAAATAGCTTAACAACTAGAAAAGACAATGGTCACTCATTGGGTTTTATGAACCTTCGAACCTGAATCATGGCTGGGTAAGAATAATTACCTGTCTATCTGAAGAGTGATGATTGATACAAAGTAACGTCGAATCAAATAAAACTAAGACCTCTCTAGACTTCGTTGCTCGTTGACCAGGACTCGCCTCACTCTCCCTCAAGTCATTTCTCCAAGCTCCTCTCTCCTCAATCCAAATCAAAAGTCAGTCCCTTCTCATTCTGTCTCACCTCTGTATCACCCAGTCCATGGAGACCTTCCTCCATGCCGAATCGAGATTATTCCTACCTCTATAGCAAACAGCTGACTCCATACACCTGATGGAACTTCCTATATCCTGAATGCATCAGGAAGTTTGCATAGCACAACACTGTGCATTATTCACATACCACAGAGGTTGAGACAACTGAAGTAAACAAGTGAATGCCCTGGTCAACATCAAGCATCCAGATAGAGTTTAAATAAAATATAATCTTATAGAATAATACGATATTGTTTAATGGTTATACAGAAAAAAAAAACAATGTTGGTAAGCTTACAGTTATGGACCCCTCGGTAAAGGGATTTCAGTCTTTATAGACACAAAATAATTTTCGTTACAGTAAAAGTAAGTCTTAGCTAAAAACACAATAACAGCGTTGCGGACAAAAAAATAAGCAAGCAGTGATATTCTAGTGGCACATAATAAATCTGAAATGTAGTTTAAAATACTCGGACATAAGGTTGTGGGTTATCTGAGAACAAAATTTTCAAGCCTTCTCTCCTACATAAGTAGGCTCTAGATATCACTAAGCCTCAATAAAATGAAACGTGGGGTAAAAAGACTTGGAACATGGTGCTGATCACATCATATCAAAAACATGCAAAAATAAAAATATATGGAGCCCTACCTCATATATTTGGGAAACTTTACCAACCCTAACAGTACAAAAATACCGTTGAAACTCTAAAATAAACAAACATTCTTACGTAGCATGCATAACCTGACTTAAATAAATATAGAAATACAAAACCAAAAATAACATTCTGGAAATCTGAAAACCATAAAGTATGATATAACTTTCAGTCAAAACTACTTTCTCTGTAGTGTTTAGAAAACCAAACACTAAGTTAAAAATTATTGAATATAAGATACATAAACGCAAAAAATAAAAAAATAATACAAACACTTGTAAAATAAAGAAGTAAATCTTGAGAAAACACTCTTTGCGCGTCCAAAATATAATAAAACATCTTGCCTGAATAGGTTAAATTGTGTTATTTGAGTAAAAATTAGGATAAACTTGGAAAATAAAAAAAAACTTGACAAGACACACGTTTAAATCGTGTTATTTTTGTAAAAATAATCCTAAACTTGTAAAATATACAGGCAAAACTAGACAAGAGACACTTTGTGTGCCAAAATGTAATAAAAAGTCTTCCTTGAACAGAAATAATCGTCTTACTTAGGCAAAAATAAACCTGAACTTGTAAAATAATCCGGCAAAACTTGGAAAAAGTACTTTTTGTTTGAAAATATTACTAAAAGACATGCTAGAATCGTTTAAATTGTGTTATTTGAGTAAAAATACATAAAAACTTGTAAAATAAAGTAAAAGAGTGGTAAAAAGAAACTCAATATTATATTAAAAATCACACAGTAACAGAAATTCACTAGTTTAACAAACATCCTGTTGGATATAAAGCAATAATCACAGGGCCCGAGGTTCAACACCTAGTGATAAAAATAAATAGTGAAAACTTTAGATACATAAACTTGTAAAATAATAAGTTAGAAGTTGAAAAAATGTATTTGTGAGTCTAAAATATATTTTAAAAATGTTGCCTAAATAGATAAAATTGTGTTATTTGAGTAAAAATAGACAAAAAACTTGCAAAATATTAGACATATATTCAAAGTTTGATAAAAATAAACTCAATATTATGTAAGAAACACACAGTAACATATATTTACAAACTAAACCAATAATCAAGGGTTCCGATGTTCGAGACCCCGTGAAAAAGCAAATAGTGACAACTTTAGGCCCAGTCTGAGATAGCTCTCCCTTCTTCCTAGTTCAGATAAAACCCTTACGCTTCGTTCTGCCTGTTCAGGGTAAAATTCTCGCTCTAATCTAATTGGGTATCCCAAAATCCTTTTTCTTGGCCACTATGACAGAAACATGTTTTAACATGCTAGCGTTCTACCCTAAAACTCGAGCTACGGCATCCCGTTCCCTGGGGTCAACCCTGAGCCGAACATTAATTGACTAAAACCGGTTCTACAAGCGACGCGCAGTTTCAAAGATTTGACCTTGACCGCGCATCCTTTGTTGTCTGGTTCAAGCCCTCATTTGTCCTGTGCTACAGTGTTGCATACATTTCCCCTGTTCTTGCGTTCTGGTTAACCTTGAAAAAACCGGTTCTGAAAATTTACCGATTGGTGAATCGAGTTCTTTCTTTGTTCTGGCGTTCTAACATCATTTGACCTTGTCCGCACATCCCCCAAATTCCTTTGTCGTCTACCTGCGTGGAGTTCACATTTCGAAACAGTCTTCTGTTTGGCATCAGACTCAGCTCACACGTTATACATAGTTCGTCTTTACATATTGTGGGTTCAAGTACCGCGACCGTCCTAAATCATAATTGTACCTTTACTATTACGCAATAGTGTTGAATAAACCCTAAACTTTTATTTGCAATATCATAAACATACATTTTTATTGTGTCACACATTACATACTTTACAGTAATTAAAAAATAAACCAACCATATGCATAGCGTTTAGTTCCGCTAAATACTTTCTATTTACATATTTTTCATAAAATAAATAATTAAAAATTCAAAAAATTATAAATATGCAGATACATAAATGTAAAGTATTCTAATGATATGCAAATCTATTCAAATTATGCACATTAATTATTGATAATACGCAAATTTTTTCATATTATGCAAATATACCACCCATGCATTAATTGACGTTAACGTATTCAACCACTACCACGCCAAAATCCTTGAAATGTTGGTAGGTAATATCAAAATGTTTCCGCATACCGTATATGACGTCACACGTGTATCTCTGCACTTGTGTTTGAATTATTTATGTATTTGAATTCAGCATGCCGAAATTAGTAAAGGACACATATGTACTTCTCTAATGCAAAATAAAAGTTGCACAGTGTAATCCAAAGTGTGGTCTCCACGACCAGAGGCCTGCACTAGACCTGGAACATACCATTTTTCGAAAAAAAAGTTCCTAAAATGTTATGCAATCTGCGCAACAAACCCCCATCTGAAAGCTGCCTTACCACCTGCCCACACGGATCTTGCCAGGTTTTCAAAACCCGTCAGGTATCCGAGCTCCTGAACTGACTAGCAAGTTTTAGTGCGTTGTTTCAATCAGATGAACTTCCCTCCCAATGCGTGATGTAGTTGCTGCACGTGGAAACAATAGAGTTGCCAACTGCAGTGTATTTCCACTATTATTGGGACAGCCTACTAACCGGTGAGCAATCACAGCGCAGAACGGTTATTTTTACAAAATCCTTTTTTCCTGCTGGCTGTTTCGAGGAGGAGGGATTGTACGTGTAATGTTGTCGCTCCTTGCCCAAGCGGTGTGTCTAATTGGCTCTTTGACCATGAGTGCCTTCGTAGGTAAAGGCGGCAACAGAAGTTCAATACCAAAAAAGACGCTCTCCGCGCCGGATGTAAGGACGTCCTCAGAATACATAAAAAGCTCCGTCCGTAAGCCTCATGGTCGATCGTGAAAATAGGTTTTCCGTAGTGCATATTCCTCCATTAAAATATGTAATAAACAACCACACACACACATGCGTGTGTGTGTACGATATTGCCACTTACATTTTCTATATCACTCTCAACTCTGCAACGAGGGACCAGAATTCTGCGTGTCTTTGGAACAAGGAATAGCCATTCCTCTTGGTATTCTGACTCGACATATATTGATTCACCAACATCGAGAACCTGAGAAAAGATTTTATTGATTTTGATTTGTATTTGACATTGCTACAAATATTTTACACTCAGAAAATAGGGAAATTTCATGTCATAAACAATAATATTTAGCAACTGTAGAAGGAGTTTACGATATATACAGGTAACGTAACATTACTCTAGTTGCAATTCTTCTTTACTGTCCGTAATCACAATCATTCAAATGAACGTCTATTTAGCTATAGCTACACTGTCAATATTGAAATATCTTAACCAGTAACTTATGTTGGCCTTAAACAAATCTTGGATAGAATATATTGTCAAACATTAAGTTATTTTATGTGCATTTCGAGGTCTGTAAATTTGATGCCAACGTTTTTGCCTAAGTGGTGATTTTATATGAAGTCGCTGATGTTCATCAAATCATCACTCATCCCCATCATTGTGATTAATTAATTAATTTATTTATTTCAAGACATGACACCAAAGGCAAATGCCAATTTACAGTGTCTTGTATTATCACATTGTTTGTTACACAGAATATGCGATCAATAGAATCGATAAGGTACAATAACATGATAATGTGTTACAGTAATTAAAAATTAATATATAAATTAATATGAGAAACTAATATGAAAAAGAAATGGAGAGCAGAAAGTAGCAAACTTACAAGTGAGGCTAAATCTTAACCAGGATATGACAAGAATAGTAGCAGAGAAAAACAAAATAACGAAAGAATAACATATGAGGCACACATTACATGTAAATGATGAGGTATAGAAATAATGGTAGTAACGCAAAAAACTGGTCCATAGCATTACTTCTTTCACCTGAATAAACCAAGTATGTACATAGAAAATCTCTGAACTGCTAAATAATGTCAAATCTTGTTTTAAAAGTAAGTTTCAATTTTTCTTTTGAACTATTGTAAGCTTTGGAAGATGTCCACCTTATCATATGATTTTGCAATTTCATTATACAGCCTATACATTTTCCGAATGAGTGCTGCATTGGCTGAATTTGTTAGAGCTCTCGGTACTTGACTCAGCTCATTCCGCAGTTTTACCTTATTATATGGTATATAAAAGGACTTCCTGACGGCAGTTGAGAGGAATCTAATGAGTTGTTAGAAGTCTGTTTAAAAATAGTAACTGATGTATACATGGTGTGACCGTATCAAAGACTTACAGGGATGATGGAAGGAAACAAACTCAGCAAAATGAGATAGAAGACCCTTATCCGGGAATGCCCCAGTCAAAAGTTACAAGCCCAAACCTTCGAAGGGCAGGTAGCCACGCACAACGCGGAGTAGAACCATAAAAGATGTGTGGAGAAGTGGAAAATAAACGCAGAAGAGTAGTGGCTTTAATAAGTAGTAACTGCAGCCATTATTACAGCAGTTGTTCAAAGTGACGCTATCCTCGATACAGGCAAGACAGCGTCACAATAAGCTCTTTCGCATCCGCTATAAATTGCAAACTAGATCACAGACTGCAAGGATTCTTGCAAAGAGTTCCTCTACAATACTCTGAAGTATCTCGTACACCTCATGACTCATGTCATGTACATAACACCACAAGAAAAGTCAAGTGGGTTCAGATCAGGTGAACGGGCAAGCCAAGCAACAGCTCTTCCTATACACCGCTGAGGGAAGGTCTGCGTCAGAATATCACGAGCGCCAGCTACGAAGTGGGCTGAGGCCCCTTCATGCTGAAAGCACATGCGTTGACGAACTAGTATTCGAACATGTTTGAATACCTCGTGGAGGATGTCTCTCAGAAACACAGTGTACACTGATCCAGTTAATCGTGGCTTGCTTGTAGCCTATTCACGTCGAGATTAACGTTACGTCTTCTCCAGTCCATGAGCGGTGGATTCTTGCCTCTTTCGTATTTAGTTCCCCTCTGCGTTGTGAGTGGTTGCCTGCCCTTCGAAGGTTTTGGCTTTTAACTTTTAACTGAGGTATTTCCGGACCAGGGTCCCCTATCTCATATTGCTGCGTTTATTCCCTTCCATCATCTCTGCAAGTCTGTAACACCGTCACAGAAGCACCCTCTATATCTTCTGTAGTGTAGATAGGTATTAAACGTGGAAGTGTTTTCTTAAGGTGTCATAAGGAGCATACTTGGAGTAAACGTCGTCTTTTCTCAGTTTTAGCGTCTCGTTCACCTAGAGGAACTGGGATCGGTTGAGGTTGGTAGCTCAGTTCATCACTCATCCCTCATAATGGAGCACTAATCAATCATGTAGAACTTGGATTTGGCATGCAAGAAGTGTCTAATACAGAAATGAATGGCAACACATAACTCTTGAGTTCAAATCCCTAAAGACTGGATGTGCATTGTATACCTGTATCTGCATGGCAGCTGCAGTTCTGCGAAGGATGACTATGGTCGTGACTATACAAATAGTCTGACTCGCGACTCGCTCCAACATGTCCTTGCCCAAATCGTACTTCTGCTTCTATCCCTGCAATGCTCGTAACGGACCACTCACCACCGTCCTCCCAGACATTTATTCCGATCGAATTTACTAAACAATGCCGAATCAGTTACCTGTAGTATTTTCCTTGATTGCAATTGTTTACACCTGTTTACAACGATAGCGATCAAGGAAGCTCGGCAATGTCTGACAAGGCATTTAGATATTTCCTGTCTGGAAAAGTGATGGCTAATTGTCTGGGATTTGGAGTTTTTTGTACTTAATATTTTCAATGATTATATAGATTGTTACGATTCCCTTCTGCGGAAAAGAATTCCTTTGAATTCGTCTTTATATGTGCTCCAATCTTATAGGGGTCCCTTTTATTACAAAAACACAATACTAAATACCCATAATACATGAAATGATAAAAAAATAACTGTAATCCCATCAAATACGAATATCCTATGAACTAAATGACTCGAGAATATATGCGTCAACACAACCAATTGTTTTGCTGAACGTGTTTTGCTGGATAGTGTGACATAACAAGACCCGTACATTTGTTGATATGTATATACAGGGTGTATCATAAGTGATGGTAATAAATGAAAACAGAGATAAATCACGTCAAACCCAGCCGAAAGTTCCTCTTCCACTTTTCCTAGAGATGCTCAGTGTCGGAACTAGACACCACCGAAAGTGTGGGAAAGTACAGTTCACACCTCGGTAGGACGAGTACTATGGCAGTTAGAATGGCGGTTCCAAAGAAATCATAAAGGAATCTTATGCCCTCTACCAGAAACGCACCGTGGGAGATCTGTGGGATCTATGCGGAAGGGACTTTCCATACTATATGGGGTTCTCCGTAGAGAGAATACGTGAAATGGATATCTTAGGAAGCAGGTAAACGTCAATTACATGATATCCAGATACCATTCACAATTACGGAAACACCATAGACGAAACCGGGATAATTTTAGCATGGTTGCGTTGCAGGAGGGGCAATAGACATAGCAAAACCGACAGTAAATGCAAGAAATTGCTCGTTGTCTGGCGAATGTTATGGGAAAACAGTGTCTAGCTGTAGTTGGTACTTTGTAAAAGATGGATAGAGTATGATGTGTGAAGGGAATCTACAAAGGCCCATGAAAAACCTCCATCCCACCTTTGTGACGGAAGAAACAACCGTACAAAAAAGAGAATACGTGAGATGAAAGAAACAATACCAATACCTACAGGGACAAAATTAATTGTGTTTTCCGATGGTCACGGGACTTGCACCGTCAACCTATTTTATGTAAGCCGAACACTTTACTACTTGGCACTGTGACACAGTAGTGTTGTGGTGTGAATGCAGGATGTAGGCACGATACCTACCTATATACTTGTACATAGTGGTTCGCATCACACATTAAAACACTGAAATACAAAGATAATGAAATAATTAATGTGTTTCAAGTTTGTAAAAAAAATCGACCACAAGGGGAATCGAAAATAGGATTTTAGCTTACAAAGCTGAGATTCAACCGACATGGACACAGACCACGGTGAGAAAATCAAGCTAATCAGGTAATTTATCCATAAGATTGCATCTTTTCCTGTCAGCTTCAAATCTTTGATGTCGCTTCTCGCTAATTACATTAATTTGAAAGCAATACGCTTCATCAGTAAGTGTGAATATGATGTACCTTGCTGACAGAATACCAGTGAAGCTTGTGCATGAAAATTAATGAAGACTTTAAGAAGTTGTGCTTTTGAGGGAGGTTAGTGTTTCCATCCCTAAATGATCATCGTCATCTAGCTTCCGTCAACATAGCGGATTCTGCTAAGTGACGATGAATCCAACTAACCAACGGCACATATATTATATTATTTTTAAACTATTTATTTAAAATAGAAGTCATTATTGTTTAATCTACGGAGACATTTATTCAGCCGGTACGGATTTTACGAGAGTAACCAATCTATTTTTGTGCTCCATTACGAAGCCAACGTGCACGTGTAAAAAAAGGAAAGCCCGAGAGTATTTATTTTACAAAAATTCAATATACTGTTCAAGTAAAATGAGAGGACAACCATTAACTTATTGTTAATAGCCTGGATGACTGATGTGTGGTGGGCGGGTGTGGCGGGTACCTCCTCTCATGTGCCTCCCTGGCTGTAACAAACTCTTGGTGCTATCGGTTCTCTATTATTTTCCCATCGCATATCGACTTTGCGATTCTGTTTGTCAAAGTGGATGGGGAAGAAGTTTATATGTTCTTCAAGCCATCTCCTGGACTAGGATAACACTTTGTCCGAAAGAAAAAAATAGTTTTTTTGCATCATTTTCAGGAATTACAACAGCACTATTTCCGCCTTGCTTTTCCTAATTGCGTTTTTGTTTCCTTTCGTTATTTAGTGATGCATTTCTTCCATTTTCGGCTACTAGCAACGATGAAGAGAGACTCAAAAAGAACATCCATGCTCAGGCCAAATTCGAACTCGGAGCCCTCGCATTCCAACGCATTGTGATAACTACTTTTTCACGAACGTCAACAATGCGTTTTTTTCAAATGTGTTTTTCACGAATTTTTCGCATTTACATTACTTTCATTGTAGACGTGGACAGTTCAGTTAATTAATATTTAAGCTGCAATCTTTCCATTAGCCCTTTTCATTTAGTCTGAGAGACACAAAGTGCCCTGCATGTGGTTAAAATGTTTGATAGTAAGCAATACTGCTGCTCTCCGTACACTTAATTCGGCTGTACTTCAAGACACGTTCGCCTACGAAGCTGGACTTCAACTCAAAACGAGTGTGCCACTTTTTGTGAACAGAAGTGTACTGAAACCATATGGTGGCTTAAACTTTTTCCCATTCTTCCCAAGAAGAATGTTATTTTCTTACTAGCCTTGGTGATCAACCACGACCAAAGAAAATTTTGTCATTTGCGCTTAACGCTTCCTTTTTCATTTCTTCAGCTTTCTATTTTCGTAGGGAATGCGTAAAAATAAATTTCCGCTTTATATTTTCTCTTCCTCTTTTTCCGTGAACAGAATCTTTGTGATCGTGAAACTTTGCGCTAATATATGCTACCGAGGCTGCCAGGACTTGGGATCCCTCTATCAGAGGGACAACTTTAGCTTCCGTCAGAAGCAAAATAAGTTTGCATAATTAATGCTTGACTTGTGATTTTTTATCTTTTAATACTGTATTTTTGAGTTTGGTTTGATTTGGTGTTTTAAGTCCACTTTATGCACAGTAAGGCTAATCGGGACTGGACGTACAGTTTAAAGTGGAATCCGAACCACTTGTGCCTCCACCGGGTATCGAACCCGGGACCCCTTGATTACAAGGCGAGGACGCTACCACTGCGCCGTCGGCGAGGCCCCCACTGTATTTTTGAGCAGCAGCTTTTAACATATAAAATAATTTCAAGATTTTCTTTCATTTTTTTAAAAAAAAAACTCTTCAAGGTAACTTTGATATACATTACTGGCACTGATATTTTTTATTGCTTTTCCAATTTGGCTATTATTCAATACATACATATATATATATGTATTTATAAAAATTAACTTCATTTACAATGCTTAATTTTATATGCTTCACATCCTGAGGTGCAATCATTTATAGTTTTATAAATATAACTTTTTGCTTTTCTTTAAAAAATTACAGTCATGTACATTTTTCAGACGTACATGATTTGAGAATATATATATTTGGACGAAATAATGATATATATATATACTGCCACTGGTAATAACTTTATATAAGTATCTACATTTTCAATTGTAGATACACTGCACTGTACTGTACAGCAAGTGCTGTACACATCTATTTTCTTTTTAAAAATGTGATAATTGTAAATGCTTGCTTGAAATATGGTGATTTAGGCTCAAAAAGTCAATTTTGCCCTATAGAAATGTAAGAAATATGTGATTATAAATGCTTGCTTGAAATATACCGATTTTGGATCAAAAAGTAAATATTGTTCCCTATAGTAGTTATGCACCCGCGTTGAAGTCGATAAATCAATTGATTGGAAAAGATCGATCAAAGATCAATTGATGACCAAGCAGTGTGGGCAAGCAAGGGTGGGGGTTTTGAGCGTTTTGATTGGTTGTTGGGAAAAAGTGGGCGGGGCTTAATGATATGGATTTCCTGTTGTTAATGAGGAGATTGATAAGTGGGGGGCGTTTTCGGGACTTTGATAAGTTTGGCGGGAAGTGTTTCCTGTTGTTATTGAGGACTTGATAAGGGTTTCCGGTGTTGATGAGATAGGTGGCTATTTTTGGGGGGCGTTTCCCGTTTGAGACCGTTGATAAGTCTGAGATTCCTGGAAATGGGTGTAACGGTTTTTCTGTCTGAATAGAACATGTCCGAACATGTTTTGGGCGTAGGTTTGAATAAATTTGCAATTTCTGAGAGTCACGTGACTGTGACGTCACAAAATGGAAGTCACGTGACCAGATTATATTATTAAATTATTATTAATTTAAATATTATTATATTATTATTATGAATTGTTTTAATTTCTGTGACGCCATTTTGTTTTTGTTACGCTATTTTGGCGTGTGACGTCATATATAAATTGGAGTACGTGTTTCCGGTGTTTGAAAACAGATGGCGTTGATGTGTTGTTAATGAGTGATTGATGTGGATTTCCGGTTGTTGATGAGATGGGTGGCTATTTTTTGGGGGCGTTTCCCGTTTGAGACCGTTGATGAGTCTGAGATTCCTGGAAATGGGTGTAACGGTTTTCTGTCTGAATAGAACATGCCCGAACATGTTTTTGGCGTAGGTTTGGATGAATTTGCAATTTCTGGGTGGTGTAACGGTTCTGTGTGAACATGCCCGAACATGTTTTGGGCGTAGCCTTGTAGTTTGAAGTTTGTTTAACGGAAATGGTGACGTAGGAGGGAAAAGGGTATAAATAGAAAGGAAAGAGGATCTTAGTATCATGTGAGGATGGATGTAAGCGGTACACGTTTGTCTGATAATGGTGTGAATTTCTACGAGATCAGCTACGAAGAGTTCTGGGAACTTGTTCGGTCTTGCGGCGATCTGGACAGTGATCGAACGACCCTGGATCGGTTGCTGAGTTATTTCCCGTTTATGTATGTAGCGATACCTGAATCTCCCTGGTGTGGATGTCACGTGGTCAACGGCTTAGGAAAAACAATTCACCGTCGCTGCGAGACTTTGAAGGAGATAGAAGAGAGGAAAAGAAGAGGTGACGAGAGAACAGGATTTCCGAGTCACGGGTGTATCTGCGAACTACGTCGCAGGAAGGAAGAGTTGGGCGAAGCTTTGAAGAAGAGAGTGAAAGAGTGGCTTTCTTTGTTGGCAGACAGAAATTCCGTGTGGTGTTCTGGCTGTGATCGTCCATTGTTACTTAACTTAGAAGGTCATCCTTGTTTCCCTGTGGTTCCTCCCGAAGGTTCCTCCCTGTGGTTCCTCCGATTTTCGCAGACGGCTGTTCCCCGACGATCCTGAGGATATTCTGGCTGAACCTTTATCGCCGATACCAAGGACCCCTTCACCTACAGTATCTGATTTTGAGAATATTCTGGCTGAACCTTCATACCCGATACCTACAGTACCAGACGAGTTTTTTTTGTTCGACATATGAGAGTGTATACTTACCATACTCGTCTGATAGCAGGCGGTCCTTTTACCACCGATTATATGTCGGTGAATGCGAGATACAAGACTTACAGAAAGTGGCCAATAGGATTACGTCAGACTGCTGAAGAATTAGTCACTGCAGGTTTTTATTATTCAGGATTCAGTGATAGGGTAATATGTTTCCATTGTGGGTACGGAGTGTGTGATTGGACATCCGAAGATTGCCCGATTCTAGAACATTACCGGGCAATACCAGCCTGTAGTTACATACAGAGTGTTGCAGCGTTACACAGTGATTCGAAAAGTTGCAAATATTGCGACAGTGTGGAAACTACTGAAAAAACATCCGATAATCAGAGTGTGGATTCTGTGCTACTCTGTAAAATATGTTTTGAAAACTCTTGCAGTGTGGTAATTCTTCCGTGTCGACATTTTGTAGCCTGTGGTCTCTGTGCCTCTCAATTGGACAAGTGTGCCGTATGCCGGGGCAGCATAGAAGATACCTTAACTGTTTTCACCTGTTGAACAAAATGGATGCCTGTTTTTTGGACATTCAAGGTCTTCGCGGAGCAGGAGGAGAATTTGTGTGGAAAGAAGTAGGGATTTTAAAATTTCCTTTCGACAGCGCATTTGACTGTTTAGTGAAATCTCCATATGGTTTTCACTTGTTGAGTGAAAAGTATCGCCGGGTGAATTAATGGCTCCGTACCAACAAACACGGTCTGAACTGGGGAGATGGGTGGCTACCGTATGAGAAATTAGGAGACGTTTTATATTTTATGCTTGTGAATCAGGAAGTGTACGTCAAAGGTATGGAGAAAATTAAATGGTTGGAAAAATTACTTGGAGAAAAACGTATGGGTAAAATATCTGTGCGCAACATCGAAGAACTTGAATGTCCAAAGTTGGATAGTGTGAAAAAGACTGCAGGAAAATGCCGAGAACATAGTAAATGTGAGAACGTGAAAAAAAATTGTGCAGTTGAAAATGTCTGGAAGATGTACAGTTTCTATTGTAATAAATACAAGAAATAAAAGATTTTTTGAACATTTACAAATGTTTTATTTATAATTGTAGATATAGGTTAACAATATGATTCGATCACGATGTGAAATATATTTACATATGGACATCGATAATGGTAATTTTACATAATACATAAAAGTAACAATGGTTTATTTACAATATGAAATACAATGGATAGTTTACAACAGCAAATATAACAGATTTTATTTACAATACCAATGTGTGTCCAAGATTGTTCTCAAGATATATTTCAATCATCAGTTCGTTGTACCAAAGTACATAAAAATAGTTCAATACATCGGGTACTTCTTTTTTTTCTGAAACCATATTATTTTTTATACAATATACAAAAGCCTCCATTTCGGGTTGTAATTTATGATAACGTTCGTTCATTAATTTTTGCAAAGGTCTGAAAAGATTACACATAAATAAATGTAGTTCAGAGGCTGTGAAAATGAAAGCATCCGGTGAATGATGTTGATACATCGAGATGCAACGTTTCCCGAAAAAATTTACACCACTAACGGTGATATTTCCAGTAACCAAATAATTGAATCGTCGACCAGTGTCAACGTAATTCAGTAAGTCAGATTTTGAAGCACACAGTTCTCTAATCTGTTTAGAATGGATGCGTACGGGTGATCTCCCCTGTTGCGAAAACTCCCACACCAAATTGAAAGGGGATTCCTTTTCGAATCCTATGGCTACGTATTTGTTTTTTTCCTTGTTCAGAAAATATGTGTTTGCAAGATAGAGATCTAATCATGCATCTACGTCATGTAGTTTAGGACACTCGATTTTGTCTGTGGAAAAACCAATTTCCCTACGTCTTTTTATGAAATCACAGTCCGTAGTGACATCCATTCCTTCGTCAGCCGCCTCGTTCTTGATAGTAATGGTTTCTAATTTAATGGGTTGCACACGTTTTCGAGGTTTACGTTTGGAAACATCATCCTGATTAGTCATGCGCGTCACAAGTTTGTCGTGTTTCTCCATTATAGAAACAGCAGGAGGTTCCATGATGTGTTCACTAGAACTGTCTCGATCGCACTGAGAGAAAGATACGCAGCACACATTTAAAATAGATTTCTTCATGACACGAGCCTGGATCGTGTGGATAGAACAACACGTTTGTTCCCCTCTGGGACACTTGGAATGTGGTAAACATTTGAAGATCTGACGAAAACGGTGCAGGATATATCCATCTTTACTGATACCTGGTGGAAATGTCTGGATGAAATCCTTGGTTGTAACGTGACGTGCTTTGTAATAAGCATACACGCAACAGTAATGACCGCATGTTGTGGCCAATATCCCCTGTAAGGGAATGCTGTTGTAAGTCCAGACCGAGGAATGACTGTTCAGGAAAGTTACGAATTCTTGATAGAAAGGATGAAATCCGTATGAATCGAAATACTCGGCCACATTGTTTTTGTCGAAACAGAAGGCCACCCAGTGTGTACCCCGGGAGTCGGACTTGTCAGTGTTTGCAATGACCAAGGCCGGCTTAGGAAACGTCCGAGGTAAAAGATCTCTCGGGTAAACACCGTAAAAAATGTTTCTGGTGGAACAGTTTCAAGATAGAATCTGTCTGATCTGCGACGTGTTCATGCTGCTTATGTTTTCAATAATGTATAATAATGTGTCTGTTTTTGGTCATTTCTATGCTTCCTGGGCTGTTGTCAAATAGTTCGGGAAACAATTGTATGTTCACAGGTTTTGAAGTTGTCACTTTCGAAGAAACACTACTATGGTTAATAGTACGGGTTATCACTTTGGTGGGTTTTTCCATCACAAGCAGTATAATGTTTACATAAGAGCTATTTCGGTAACACTGTGAGTCAGAAACACAGGCACACATATTTATGGAAAATTCGGTCTCACTGATGGAGGATGACACTTCTATCTTTAGGTATATCTACTGCAGATTCAAATTCAGCATACAAAAGGCATGTTATATTTTCCGACAGCTGAGGAGAAAACTGCATCTCGGCTCCGATGATGCCTTGTTCCTGGAGACTGGTGTGCGTGTCGTTTCCTGAAGAGTCTGGCGTTATGTCGTAAATCAGGAAAAAGAATCCGTTCTCGAACATTTTCCGTGTGATCTGGTGTCCGTAATTGGCGTGGTGAAAGCCTGTACCGGAAAATAGAGTTTGATAGGCACGTGTTATCAATCCGCTGTTTCCTCCTGTGGTGATTTGTAAAGGTTCGGAAGGTACGAGTTCTCCATTTTTCACAAGATGGAAAGAAGATAGGTTAAAACTTCTAAAGTCGAACGGATTTTTCTTACTGTCTCCGAGAAAGCTGGCGGTGGATACCATAGCAAAAAGAACAACATTCGGAAAAGGACCTTGAAAAGCATTATCGATCGAAATCTGTTGCGTTCCGGCGACGTAAGAATAAGCTTTGATGACGCTTCTGGTGAACGGATAATGAGCAGGAGCGTAAGTGAGTGCTCTGTCTATGGCCAAACTGGTGGTAGGAGTAGGAATGATGTGATTTATTTCGAGAACAGCCTTTAAAATTTTTATTCTTACTGTAGGTGATGTCTGGTCTCCCCAGATGTAAAAAGCGTCACGTGATCTAGCTAGATCGATGCGTACTTCAACACCGTTGAGCAGGTATTTAGATTGGTGGAAGAAATCTATGTGAAGTTTTCCCATAAGGTCGACCACGGCTGTCACTTCCGTAGGATTTCCGATCGTCGGAACATACTGGAAAAATTTTTTTCTTGTGGTGAAACCTGTGTTGTCGGCAGTGATTTTATCCTGATGTTCAGGTGTGTCCAAATACCATAGGGCATTCGTGAGATGCGTGTTTGCGGCATCGCTTCCGTAATTGATAGCTGCTTCGAAGATCGCTTTATATGAGTAATTGTTATCGGCGGTTGTTACAGCAATGCCGTTGAGAGTCACTGTACATTGGGAAAAGAGTGAATGGAGAAGATAATTCACGACCCCGCAGTTTTTTGTGAAGGGCATTTTCTGTTTCGGAAGCACTCATGGGACTTCCATCCTGTTTAACCATTTGCGTTTGCAGACGAAGATAGGCAGATGAAAGATCGAGAAAATCAGTTCCTGCCGCCGGTATGACAAACTGAATTATATTCTGATTATCGATGGAAGCGATAGGTTTGTAGGAGGCTGTGTACGTTTTTTCCACATTTTGCTGAATAGGTTTTTTCCGGAAGAGGTCGAACTGCGGTTATCCTCCATCATTATCCAAAAATATCTTTCCCTGAGACCTTCTGTTTGATTTTTCTTTTACGTGTTCTCCTAGATTTTGCAGATGTTTTTCTTCGTTTTTTGGATGCTCGTTTTTTACGGATCGTAGATGTTCTAATACGGGTGGCTGAACGTTTTAACATCAACTGAGCAATTCTTGTTGCAGGTTTGGTTCTTATACCAGAACCTACCAGAGAGTCGATTTTCCGTTGTGCTTTACTTTGAAGATTTTGACCTGCTTCACGTACCCGTTGACGAACAATAGTTTTCGGAGTTTGTTGGGTTGTTGCAATGTCGGTGATAATGTTAGCTCCTGTTTTTAAAGCTTCTCTGCCGATCGTCTTTGCACCGCTCCAGAGTAGAGGTTTCACCATTCTAAACAGTCCTGCGAAAAGTGACCCCAATCCTCTCCCTTTCTGATTTCTAGTTGAACGGTAGATGGGCCCAATTCCTCCACGGATTTGGTTACTATAATATTCGGTCTGCGAATTCATGGTGATTCATTCGCTTTTCGACAAAGACTGAGAGAAATAGCTGTCTACTGTTTTTTAAAAGGACTTTGCTTTTCTACGAAAATGTAAAACAGCGATTGTGGGTACGGACCCAGTTCTCAAAGGTAAGAAATTTCCTTTTCTATCGTACAACGCAATTTCTATTGTTTCGAAAGAGGCTTTATCCAGAGGAACGTAATGAATTGGGTCGAATGTTTGATGGGCTACGGGTACTGTGCAAGACGTATTTGTGTCCGAACACTGTTTTCGGGTAAGACGCAAGAGACGTACCATTTCTCCCACGACCAATTGTTGTTTCACCAGATCAGAGTAAATAAATATGTATGGGTTTTTATCCACAACACTATTGGACATTGCGTGCGTAGAATAAATAGATTTCAATATGTCATATCGAAATTTAGCATAGTCATCAGTTTCGTCTATGGGTGTAACGGTATTTGTTGGAGCATCGTCAGGTTCAGGCTTCGGAACCCCTATCACGGATAGATGTTTGTACACGGCCTGTTTGAAGAAAAACCTGAGATGAGTAGGAACAGCTACATTAGCAGGGTCTGTTTTCAGGAAATAAATCAGATCCTCTATCGTATATGTTGTTGCAGGAATATAAAATGGTTGTTCGTTAATATAGAGTGTGTTATCCGTACAGGTAGTAGATCCAAATGTTCCCCATTGCGGTTCCGTCAAAAAATGCCAGAATTTCTCGAGAACGGATCTCCTTATTTCCAGGTCGTCGGGGAGAGATTCGATGATGGTAGAGACTAGGTCCTCAGCACTTGCATATGTCCGAACAGGAAGAGTTAACATTCCAGAATCAGTTTCCAAAACATTGTCGTATAGAGTTGAATAATGTAGTTCTGCCAATCCGACTTCCCACAATTCTGGAGACAGATCGATCCGTTTAGCAAGTTTTACGGTGAAATGGGTGAGTGTGTTGTCTGGAAAATATTCCTCCGATGCAGATGATAGGAGGTAAACGTAGAAATTATCATCCATTCTCGCCGAACACAGAAGACTCACTGGATCGCAGTACCGTTATATTTTGATATAAATATGTTTTGGAAATTATTTTCCCGATAACTGTTTTACGGAAGATGCCTTGATCCATGAATCGAAACTAGGCGGATATCCGAGCCAACGAACCAGGTATTCCAAATTTTTTCCTTTTCCCCGGGTGTTCAAAATTTTATCAATTTTATACTCTTCGTCAGGATCCGAATAAACTTTCTGCAGTTCATGTTTGTAAAATGTACCTTTTACTGGTTCTTCATTTAAGTCGTCTAATATGTATACAGGTACAGGTGTTCGCTGAACAAGGGAATGGATTTTGAAAAGTTCTCGTGACCACGTTTGTTCGTATCCTTTCTCAAAATGTCATTTGACGACAGAAATTCGTACAATATCACCTACATTAAGATCTGAAGACGGTTGTGAAACATGTTTGTCAGGCTTGTTGAGACGTTTCCACACAATGTAAACGTTTGTTTCGTTGACATCTCGAGGGGCCATTCCTATGGAACTGTGGATTGCTGTATTGTAACCTTCGAGAAGTTGCGGTAAAATATCTACATAACGTCTTGTCTGTTTTGAGGTGAAATATTTCCACATCCGTTCTTTTAATGTTCTGTTGAAACGTTCCACTACACTCGCTTTCACAGGATAATTTGTTGCTGTCGAGAACTGTACATGTTCATTTTTTAAAAATTTCTGGAATGTAGAATTTGTAAATTCCGTTCCTTGGTCGGTCTGTAGTGTAACAGGTTTCCGTCTGTTTTCTTCGAAAATAGTTTTGAAAGCTTCGGTTACCGAATTGCTTCTTTTATTTTTTTAGCGGTAATGCAAAGGCATATTTTGAAAATACGTCGATCACTGTCAGAAGATATTTGTATCCGTCGTTATGTTTTTGTATCGATGTCATGTCGTTGAGATCGGCTTCCCAAAGCATGTCTATGTTCCATACGTTGTAATGATTTCGAGGAAACTTTTTTCTCGCAGGTTTGTGGAGAGTGTAGGTTTCCTGATGCATCAACCATTTTTTCACCGTATCGCGGGATATATTTTTATCCCGTACCGCTTTCCACAGACGATCTACAGATGAGAATGAAGCATGGTGTCGGGGATCGTAATATATTTTGGTGAGAATTTTATTGTGTTTCAACTTAGAGACTCCCATGACCGATCTCTCTGTCTACGGCTTTTTCTCAGAGGAACCAGTTTGTAAGCGTCAGGTGTTCTCAGAAAAGGTGTAGTTTTCCTGGAAACACGGACGGTCACTTTCTTCTTCTTCTTCTTCTGTCGATGAGACGGTCCAGGGCTTTCCGTTGGCGACGATGAGAAGTTCAATGTTTTCGGATCCGGAAGTGTTTTTTCCTGACGTTCGTCTATCAAATGTTGTGCCGTTGATTGGTACTCATCGATGATATTCTGTAACTGATGACGTGTATTACGGGGTAATGTCTCTGCCAGATTCTGAGGAAAATACGTCGATTCTGGTGAAATAGTAGAAGAACCGTCGTTATCTTGCACAATAGGAATCTTTAATGATTCTTTGGATTTTCGACTCAACCATAAATACTCGTCCAGTTCCTTTCTGTAAAGACGCCATTTTTGATCGTCTGATATATTTTACATTTTTAGAATATCATTCATCTTCTTATCTAGAACGGATAATTTTTGAGTTACAGACAATTCGGAACCACGAATACGTGCTAATTGTTCCGGTGAAAGGACGATCATTTTTTTGTAAGAAGATGTCATTTCTCAATGAGGAATGAGAGTACCGAGAAGACCCGACAAGAAGGAGCCTAGAAGTAAAGGTAGAAATCCTCCTTTCTGAACAAGAAGCTTTCTGCGTTTCTCGATGTTCACTTTAGGTTTCACTAGATTGCGTATGACCGACTTGTAAGGTGTCAGGCGGCGTTTTGCGGACGGTTTAATTTTCACGTTTCCTTTTAAAACGTTCAGACAGCATTCGCTGATGAAACGTATGGTCTTTTTCGGAGCACTTTTCAATAATGATTTACGGATTTTGGGCGGTGAATTTTTCAACAGGTGCAAGAAAGGTGAATGTTTCTTGAAAGAAGTCGAATGTCTATTCCTGTTAGAACGTGAGTTGGTACGTGTCTTCCTCGTTTTCCTCATCTCGATGTTTTAAACATTCCTGAGAAAGATATACAGTTGAGTAATTCTGGTTGAAAACGTCTGTCTGATAACGTAAAGGATCCGGTGTTGACTGTGAGAGATCAATATACAAATAACTGTAAGGTTGCGTGGTAGCATCTATATATACTTTTTCGAGTTCCTTCATGCGGTGAGGATGAAGTTGTCGTGCAAAAACAGTGAATTGGTTCATATCTCGAGGATTTTTAAAAATAACAAAGTGCTTCACGTTCAACGAAATGTCCCTGCAATTTTTTCCTTGGTGAAAAAGATTCTGTGTTATGAACACCACCGAAATCTTTTTGTGATGGATGCTTTTTGTGAAAAGGTCGGCGACTTTTTCCCCTTGTGCAACCATCATAAGATCATCCAGGATTATGAGTGTAGGAGTTTTTCCGTTCCACGACTGCCAATCGATGATACCTTTATGATATTGCACATCTCGAAGACTTTGTGGAATACTGTTCTCCTGATCGTAAAACCATATGATTTTCTTGACGGATCCTTCTACAAGATGAACGATGGAATCGACTATGTTTGTCACAAAAGTAGTTTTTCCGCTTCCTGATGCTCCGCAAACCATCATGGTGAAAGGATGAGAAAGTTTAGGAATCATGCTGAAGAAACGTCTTACAGATTCTGAAGAAAAATGAAGGTCTGTCAGTCTGCGAACACGTTTTATATCAGCCCCGAAGGGTTCGAACTCTGGACCGTTACAGACATATTTTAGTGTGTACAGTATCCGAAAGGAAACGATAAATGTTCATGGTCGAATTGTCGTTTCAACAATACTGGCTGAAACAGCTTTTTTTCATTTGTACTGATGACTTGGAACTGTTTTGTTCTTCTGATTCTGAAAATATTTTCGACCATAACTTCAGGTTTCTCATTGTTTATCATGTCGCACATGGTATCGAAATTAATCAATTCTGATTTGGAGGTATTCAATGTAATCCCTTTCACTTTACAGATATACTGTGCTTCGGAGAACGGTCTTGTTATTTTCATGCTGTAACTTTTCGGTCCCGTTGAAACAAACTGTTCACAAACCGCATCGGTGCCGAAATCTGCCAATTCATCGGTGAGTTCTCCTAGTGCGTCACCTGTCTGGGGATGGTATTCCATTTCAGCAGTATCTATGTAAATTACTGAATCTGTATCACAATAACATACCCTGTCACCCAATTTTTCTAGAAGTTCATAAAGTTTCAGACGAGCATGACATGTTGTGAAGGCAGCGATAGGAACGTTTACTTTCCTGTTCTGACTGACAGCCTCTTCAACATATTTCCAGTTCACTAAAACGGTGTCCTGATTGATGAATACGACTCCTCCGATTATGATATTTGGGTCAGTCATTTTATCGAGAAAATGTTTCGATTCCTTGATGATGGTTGTCTGGGAAAGATTGTCCCGTTGGCAGAACTTGCCCCATAAAGAATTGAGGCAGAGTTTAGCCAGAGTACGTTTCCCGGGATTGACTTCGATACTGTTTTCTTCCAACAGAATACCCTCCTTATCGAAATATTCCTGTATGTATTTCTGCTTATCCTCGTCGTTCTGACACCATGAAGGCCACCCGCTCGCTTCCTGTTTTATTTTCAAGAAGGTGTTGACATAACCAGAAAAAAGTCCTCCAGTCTTTGTGACAGGGTCGTACATCGATGTTTCATACTTCCACACTTCCGACACTGACAATACTTTGTAGCCTAAACTGCAAGCTTTACGCACCTCGGCTATGACCCAAGTTCCTGAAAGTACACGCTGATCATCGGAATGACTACATGTACCTTCACATTTTAATCTAAAAGCACATTCCTTGCACAATACAAACATCAGTTTTCCGTGCATTTTTGTAGGTAAAACAGGATGTAAAAGGGTTTTCGGTGGCAGAATAGTACATTTGATGAGTCCCTCCATGTTCAAAACCTCATTTACCGGAGGAATAGAATTTCCTAGAAATATTGTAGGATGTCCGACAGGATAGGCACAGTATTTGTTCACATAAGGGTACAAACTTGTAAAATCGTTGTACTGCAATTTCTCGTTTTCCTTGATCTTGTAATAAGTCCTGACTGTTTCAACTCTTCCTCCATATAAGGCGTCTCGTGGATTTAAAGGAATGCAGCAGACAATAGGATGTGTCGATAGATATCTATTCAGTTCAGGATCTGCTTTCAATATTTTGTTGAAATCGCATTCCCACATAGTGACGACATGGTATCCTTCAGAACGTAAAGCCGCAAGTTTACGACATGTTGTCTCGTATCTGAAGGCTGCAGTGTTCAACATGTCACTGTGTTTCTGACTGTTACTATCCTGATCGGTTTCATCGTCATCTTTCGGATACATATCCCTGTTAACGGATATGCAACGTTGACAACCATGCCAGTAACAGCCCAGGGCCTCATACACTGTTTTCGTCTCCTCGTGATAACCGTCCACTCTGTAACGTCCTCCTATGACATATTTTTCACGAGTACGTCCGCCGTGAAGAAGTATTACATCATTCTGTTCTTCAACGTAGGTTAGCCATTTCAATGCAAACTTCGACATCTGATCTGCATGATGGTAACCTCCTTTAGGAATTATTCCTATAGTGTTAGCAGGCATAAATTTCTGTCTGTAAATTAGTGAACAGGCAGATGCTATTGTGAGGCAATCCTTGAAAATGTCTATTTTGCATATGTCTAGGAAATTCTGTCTCAGCTTCAGACATCCTTGTCTCAACAGGGTAACATCCTTGATGCAGTATTGGAGAAGTTGGTTTCTGTTGTTGAAAGGTATATTTCGCATGCATTCGACGTCATACCAAGACATGAAACGGTGTTGATCTTCAACTGTTTTCATGTATTCATAACCGTATGCAGAAGGAGGAGGCATCGGTCCAATGTAATTTCTGTTCTTGTAGGTGTTCCACAAATGCGGATAATATCCTTTCTGAACAGGCAAACCGAAAAGTTTCGAAAAGCCTGCAAGATTTGTCTGAACGTAGTTGAGACTGTCCACAAAATGAAGATTTTGGTATGTCATGCTGATGATTTTGGTACCATCTAAGATGACACGAGGTTTCATTTCTCTCTCCAACATTCTCCGTAATAAAAATGTACAATCGTAACCTCGTGCATTATGTGCACAGATGATTATGTAGGAAAACTTATGCTGCAATTCCAGATAGGACAGAAATGTGTCTACAGGGTCATCCCAGAATATAAACTCTCTTGTTCCACAAACAGAACACGGAACTGTTAAATCCTCTTTTTTGTAACATGCGTGACAGGCCGTCTGCACCACAATAAGATTCGGAACGTGAAGAAAAGTTTTTTCTTTCTCAAAATAAGGAATGTCAGTGTAGCATTCAAAGTCGTAAAACACAAATAGAAATTTTGAGTTTTGTTTAGGTTTCGGTATAGACATGTAACAGAAATGATTTACAGGTTTCACACAATTACATACCGTACAATATTTCATGTTGCATCTATGTACTTTCTCATATCTATTGTTCGTGAGAATAATTCTGAAACATCGGGGACACTGTTGGATTTCGCTGCAGACAGTACCGTTTCGGAATGATGTAGAAACGTGATTCGTGAAGCAGTTTCTATTTTTGAAAATTCTGTGACATGTCTGGCATATTCTCCGAACCCCCTGTTCAGGTACACACGGTGGAGTTGAACGGCACATACAACACAATTGTTTACACAGATGGTTATGAGCTTTTTGAAATATGAGTTCGTTACACCCGCGACATTCTTGTTTTGCCGCAAATGCTCCAACACGGTTCACTATTACATCATAATGCTGTCTGGTATTATCATAGAGAAGGTATATAAATTTGGAAGCGTTTTCAACCAGTCCTTCAAACAAAACATCTTTAACATCACGAAGATTGTTGTATACAATAATCTTATATTCAGGGAGAACTTGCTGAAATTTTCTCAGTTCCGGAATTCCACTTCCAGTACACGTATTGTCTGTCAGATCTACATCTGCTTTTCGCATCAGTTCGAAAACAGGTTTAAGAAGATTTCTGTTTCTTCTATATTGAGTATAGGACGGGTCTTTATCAGCATGGGCTTTCCCTATGACCAGAGCTTCAGCTAAACAGAGTGGTTTTTTTCTATTTGGCACACCGACAATACTTCTTTTTCGAGTGCTTAACATGTAATTAGGTAGACAATATGTTCGAGTACCCCCACCCCCTCCAACAGGTATATTGACATGGTCCGCTCGTAAAATTAAGCGATCTGTAGCAGTGAAAGTTTTTGCACTTTGCAATATTTTGTACATAATGTTCCACACCATATCACTATGTAACTGATCACATCTATGCCACCCGATATAAATATCTTTCACAGTTGGGTCAGATATGTTAGACAGAGTTAAACCTATTTTGTCTTCTTCCTTGGTGTCCTTTTTAACGTAGGTGAGAAGATTTTCAACACCTTCGCGAATCCAAGTGTGAGGATCGACATTTTCTGGCGGGTGTGAGAAACTGAATTCAACACGTCGTCCCTAGGAACGGAATTTAGGATATTCACGTTCTTGAATGTTATGTAATGTTATATTCCCTATCTGTTTACGAGACACTGAAGCACGTTTCCTTTTCTTACCTTTCCCATTTGATGGCTGTTCTGCTGGGGGTCCGGTCTCCATGACGGTCCTGGCAAAGGCTCCGGGTGTGATCTGGATGCAGCGTTTGTAGAAGTTCCTGTGTCGGATGCCTGCGCCTTCTTGGTGACTCGGGATACAGAATCAGGTGTCGACGGGGGGCCGGGGGACTCTTCGGGAATATCTGTCCATCCTCCTCCTGAAAGATCGGGTGCGGATGTTGTCACTGTCCGTAGTAAGTGGTCATACTCCTCGACCAAAGAGATACTTTCTCCCGCGATGATTTTCTGCGCAATAATCGCCAACACTTCCCGTAATTGTGCAGATGTTGTGTAATATCCGTCACGATATAGCACTAACAGATCGTCAGCGGATAACTGTACGTCCATGATCGTACAATGATTATTTCACGAAGACTGTTTTGTGGAGAGAACGCCGTTCTTTATATACGCAAACATGACGCAACAGTTATCTCCGATCCTAACGGTTCTACTGACCCTATGTGGTTATCCCGGAAATGATTAACAGTCTTCACCACATGTTTTCCTCGTTGATATCACTATGTAACGGTTTTCTTGTTTATCTGTAAACAGAGGAAACAGGATGTAGATAAATTCTTAACGAAGGAACGTGTGAAATGTTTATCTATCGACAAAGGAAGAAGGACGTAGATAAGGAAATAGCTCGGCTCCTAATTGAGCTAGACCGGAAGTGATGACAATTTCGTAATCTGCACGTCGAGACCTTTCATTAGAGTGGTCGGAAGGGGGGTTCTACGATTGAAAATAAAGAAAGTAGGAAACCGCTGGTCCTAGAAGAGGACTTCACTCCGAGTCCAACAACCTATCAATCATCCTTCTATCTCGATTAGGGGCCGAGATATTCAAATTTGAAATATCGTACTCAACATGGGTGCATAACTACTCGACTCAACGGGGGTGCATAACTACTTATATAAATGCAAAAAATTTAAACAGTCGTCCTGCCGGTCCTAATTGAGCTAGACCGGAAGTTATGACATATTCGTAATCTGCACCGCAAGCCCTTTCATCTGAATGTAACATCAAAGATCTCCGACCGGAAATAAAATTTAAACAGTCGTCCTGCCGGTCCTAATTCAGCTAGACCGGAAGTGATTGCATATTCGGAATCTGCACGGCAAGACCTTTCATTTGATTGTAACATCAAAAGTCTCCGACCGTAAATAAAGAAAATAGAAAACTGGCGGAGGATGAAACCTGGTTCATCTGAAAGAGCATGTTTTTCTGAGTAAAATAGCGTTTGAATTATCCCTGTACCTCAATTAGAAGCCGAGATATTCGAATTTGAAATTTTCAAGGTCAAGGTCAGGTCAAAGGTCAAGGTCAATCCCAAGGTCAAGGTCAAAGGTTAAGGCCAAGGTTAAAGGTTAAGGTCAAGGTCGAAGGTTAAGGTCAAGGTCAAAGATCGAGGTCAAGTTCAAAAAATTATATATATCATATATATTATATATACGTATAAGTTATACATATATATATTCCCTGTGAAAGCTTATAGAAGTTCGGATCCCACTTTCAAACTGTAGGTCCGATCCCGATTAGCCTTACTGTGCTTTTCCCTGTGAAAGCTTATAGAAGTTCGGGTCCCACTTTAAAACTGAAGGTCCGATCCCGATTAGCCTTACTGTGCATTTCCCTGTGAAAGCTTACAGAAATTCGGGTCCCACTTTAAAACTGTAGGTCCGATCCCGATTAGCTTTACTGTGCATAAAGTGGACTTATACCACCAAACCCATTGTAAAACATATATAACCAATATTATAAAATACATCTTTATTATGGGAGACACCTGCCTCAACTAATAACATCCATATTTGTAGACTTTTCCTGCCGATCGGTTCATAACATTACATTGGGAAACAGAAAGAAGTAACTTTATATTAGAACAGTTTATCTCAACACTTCTCGACACGGCTGTCAGAGAGCTGTATATTTAATTAGACCCTTATTATTTTTCTATCAGAGTCTGCCAAGCAATTAACCACATGCAGCAATTAGATATCTCGCAACTGTTGACACCAACTTGATATGATACTGCGATCCAAATTTCCCGGATATGCCAATTAGCCAGCAGTGAGTTCATCTCGCAAGTTTTGACACCAATTTGATATGATACTGCAATCAGAGTTTACCGGATATACCAATTAGCCAGATTCAGCAATCAACTTACTATCTTGAAAGGCGATATGATACTGGAATCTGTGTTTGCGGCAGCTGCATATGTTTCTCTACGATCATTTCACACTTTGAAATTGTTAACGAAGAATCAGAATGGAGAACGGGGACGATGTAAGTACCTTATATTAATTTCATTTTGTCAAATAATAAGTTCATATTTACACATCGCAACCTTTATTGGTGTCGATCATCAGTTTACAAAATATATACACAGACATTTTTACACGTAATGAAACTCTACAGGTGAGTAATTATATAATATCAGTGTTGCAACAAATCAATAGTGCCGATCATCAGTTTACAAAATATATACACAGAAATTGTTACACATAATGAAACTCTACAGGTGAATATTTGTATTGCAACAAATCAATAAACTTCCCATCTAACTCTTCGCATGCAACCGCAGAAAATTGAACGGTGTGTTAGTGTATTAGTAATGTTAGTTCTAGCTGTTCAATTTTCTCTTTTTCAAAAGCTCCACCATTCTCTTCTCCATTCCTTTCTCCTCGTCCCCCATTTTCTCCTCTTCTTTCTGCTGTCTGACACCTTTAAATAACTCCATCAATTCAAAGCACACTCGAAGAGATAGATGGGAAGGTACATACTGCCCACGTTTTATATTTTCGACGAAATCCCCGAATGCCGCAGATTTTTCTTTTTTCCCGATTATACATGAAAACATTTTTTGGAGATTGTCGATTCTTACTTCCATATCTTTGCACACTTCTTCCAGATTTTTTAGCAGATCTTCCGCTAAGTTGTTTTCTTCGCAAAAGTCGACGTAACACGCAATATGTTTCTCCGCATGCTTAGCCTGGTTCTTATTCCATAGGCTTCTTCTTTCTCCCTTCTGATTCTCGTTCTTAAGGTCAGCATACAAAAGGTCGAAATCAATAGGTAACAATGCCATCTGAAAATAAAAGAAAAACTGTTATTTATGCACACGTCAGTATTATACAATTTACATCGAAATATCTTTCTTTTCAGCAACAATGGATGAATGTCATAACAAATTATTTGAGACATGTCACAAGAACCGAAATGGAACAGGCCGTCGCAGACATACGTGCCACCATGCTGCGACACCTCGAAAACCAGGAGGCAATTAGCAGGCGTCAGCACGAGTTTGCTACTCAGCAGAGCACCAGAATAGTCGCTGCTGCTGAAACGCTCGCGGACCTTTTTCGCGAGCTTTTTCAGCAGGGCGAGCTATTCCGTGCGGAGATGCTCCAGGATAGGAGAAGAACTGCCGAGCAGATCGACGAGCATTGGA
The DNA here is from genome assembly GCF_977018435.1 of Lepisma saccharinum. NCBI lineage: Eukaryota > Metazoa > Arthropoda > Insecta > Zygentoma > Lepismatidae > Lepisma > Lepisma saccharinum. Next base: position 73,489,920 of record NC_139230.1, read on the forward strand.
ACAGGTATCTATTTTTATATTTTTTTTTCCATTTCATAATTTTTAACAGACTATTTTTTTCAGACTTCGTCGTTCAAGAAACATCTCCATACATAATATTTTATTTTTCTAATTGCTGTTATTATTATTTTTCAGAGTTCACCAAGCAACTCTTGATGCCGGTGCTCGTCTAATCGGCGACCTGCCCCGGCAACTTTTCCAGCACGAAATCATCGTAGCTGCTGGGGTATTAGTTCCTATCCCTGGAGCCGCTCCGCACGAAGAAGTTGCTGACCCTGCGCCTCCTGGCGGAGAGGTAGTGCCTGTTCCGTCTCCTCCACAAATCCCCCAGCAGGAGGAGGAGGAGGAGGAGCAGGATTCACCGTCTTCTTCTCCATCTGTGGTGGATTTGGTGGAGGATGACGACGACGAAAATTTCTGACGCCCTCGTTCTCCTAAATAAAGAACATGTACAGAATACAGGTAATATTTTTCTTCTTACCTTAGACCCCTCTAGTTTTCTTCGGCTTCGGAAGTATCCGTCTCCTCTATGATGGTCGGAAATCGACGTGTCGGAGGACTCAAACTTCGACTGAATTGATCTTCAACCTTGAAGATGCTAGAAAGAAAATCATATTTTCTGTTTAGGTCACTTCTTCTTACAGGATTAACACTGTACTCTGATAGCTCCTCAGGGTCCAGAACACGACCTTTCACCCCCATTACTACGCCTGTCGGGTCTACCAAACCTATGCCGCTCTTGAACCATTTAAAAATTTCGTTCAACGTTAACACAGACTCTCGATAATGTTTTCGAAACATCTGCATCAACGTCGAAACATCGCAGTAATCTACAATCATGTACAGGCTGTGGCATCCTACCCGATAGAGACGTGGAATTTCGTCATTTAACAATTCTTCCAAATTTTCATATCGAACCAATTCGATTCCTGAAACAACACGATTCAGTCTCTCATCCGCCATCATCAGATATTTTTTTACCTCACATTTTGGAGGAACATGTAGATAATCTATATTTACATGTTCCGAATTTAATTCCGATTCGTTCTCTTGGCATATACAGTCAAATGACGAAATTCCTGACAATACGGCGAAAGGTCCTGCATTGTACCCGTGAGCAGCTATCTCATCTACCACACGGTTCGACCACACACCGTATGGTAGGTGGCAATATACCGGTGCTCTTTCGTATATAAAATGTGTCTCGCATAATCCATGTCTACGGTTCTTGCAAAAATACATGTTGATCGGAAAACCGTCACTTTCCATTTCCATATATGTTTCCGATGGTAAATCTTTATTATAAAAAGTAACCAATAGAAACTCCCTGTACCTCACAGGAGCATCGAAAATTAATAATTTTGCACCGTTATTTACAGCCTTCTCTGGTTTAACAGACTTCATTTTTCCTCGACCAGAAACCGTAGCAGGATATGCCAGACACATCGTCTCACCTGGAGGACCTTCCGTATATCCATATAAGGGATTGCACGTTAGATTCTTGAACACAGACTGCTTCCTTTTTCTCAAAGGTTCACCAGCACCGTCGATACAGTTTCGCTTACGCTGTTTTTTTACTTTCTCGTATGTATGATGTGCCGCATTTCTTTCTTCCCACGATTTACGAAATTCTTCTTCACTGATCCAGCTCGGCACATCCGTATTCTTTTCCGTACTCACACCTGGACGTATCGGCGGCTCTGGTGAACATTGAGAAGTAGGTAGCGGCCTACCATCCGTTACCGGTTCAGGTGGGGATGACTTTCCAATCATCCCACCGACAAATGACAGCATCCAGGATACGAAACCCATAGTACTCACCTCGGAATACAGATTTTATACCTAGCTCGTCCAGAAACAAGTGGCAGCAAGGGCGTCCAGGAACAAGTATCAGCAAAATCGCAGATGATTACTACCTGATAGCGTACAGTCTGTCGAACTGTGTAAGTGAAACACGGTAAAACTTCTTATATACCTACCTACCCCTCCTCAAATTCCCTGATATTCTCTGCGCATTCTCTCGCGCAAGGCATCCAACGCCCACGTGCCTCGTCGGTCCTCCTCTTTTCCCGGTATACTATGAATCTCCACCTCCTCCGAGAACACAACTTTTTTTATTCTATTCACGTGCTGCCTCTCGGAACCTTTTTTTCCTTTTTGCCCGCTCTCCATTCCGCCGCCTACTAACGTATCCTGCACACAGTCATACCTTATCAACGTTCCCACAAACTTCCACACGCCCATTCCAAGAAACATCCGACATGTCCCAACACGTGTTCCACAATCTCTCCATATCACTTCAACATCCCAACACATTTCCTTTCCAACTCCTTTATCTTCTCACCCCCCAACCGAAACGGAAACCCATATCATCATTCCCAGAAAACTAACCGTAGTCACTTCCTCATTAACAACAGGAAACCCCAACCCATATCAACATTCCCAGAAAACCGTCACCTCATTATTAACAACAGGAAACCATCTTATCAATTCCCCAACCGCCACCGACTTTTCCTCCTCCCCCCAAACCGTCACCTCATCATTAACAGGAAACCATCTTATCAATTCCCCAATTGACTTTTCCTCCTCCCCCCAATCAAAACACTCCTCACAAATTAATCACAACCCATTCAATGACGTCACACCAATCAAATCACTCCTAACAAAATAAACCCCACCCATTTATGACGTCATCACTCAAAACCAACACCCTTGCTTGCCCACACTGCTTGGTCATCAATTGATCTTTGATCGATCTTTTCCAATCAATTGATTTATCGACTTCAACGCGGGTGCATAACTACTCCTATGAGTTGAACTTTTAATAAAAAAACATAATGATTTTTTACACTATAAAAATAATAAAAATTTGATTTTTTGGATCTATCCCCCTTAGAAAATTAGCTGAAATCGGGGTAAAATAAATAAAAAATAAATGTTCCAGAATTCCTCCTTTTACTCTTCTCTTTCCCTCACAAGAGCCTTTTGAACGGACCACCATTGAGTGGGAATACCCTTCACAAGTACATCAACGCAGCAACAGTTTTTGGGATTCCCTACATGATCGCAGAATCGGTTCCCGATAATTCGGCTAATACAGAGGCGGATTTTCTATATGAGAGAATAATGTTACGCTATGGAATTCTAAGTACGGGGTATTCTGATCGTAGAGGAGCATTCACTTCCATTCGTTTCCAAGAACTGAACAACAAGATGTCTATAAAATTAAAACTCACTCCGACATGGAACCACAACATGATCGGGTTGCAAGAGAGGACCTATGAAATAATACAACAAATCCTGAAGAATAATACAAACAACAGTCACACGAACTGGACGGACTTCTTGCAGCCAGCCGTGTTTCCATACAAAGTAAACAAGAATCAAAATTCGCGTTTCAGTGCATTCTATCTGCTCCACGGCTCTGAACTCAGATTTCTGTTGGAACAGGCACTTCATTCCACCCCCTGCCAGAACTTGTCAAACGATGTCAGGTCTATAGTACTTAAAAAAAGCTCGTAATGCGGCAGCAGAGAATCTTAAGAAGAGGAATCAAGAATTAAAAAAATATTTTGATGGGAGACGGAAGTCCATACGTATCGAACCTGGGAAAAAGTACTTATTTACGACACTAATCAGAGAATCGGTACAACCAAATGTTTCAGTAGCGTATTCAAGAGGCCGGCAACAATTGAGGACTAAAAGTCATAAACGTTTTAAGTGCCAAAAGCGAAAGTGTTGGGAAATGGCATCGTTCCGCACATCAGCCTGTAAGAACGATCACACTAGTGACCTCTTTACACTCCCTATGAACTATTTAAAGGGCTACCAGCCACATTTCCCGTTTACCAAATTATAAAGCATGGCACAATTCACAGTTTAACGTGGAAAACGGTGTTTGAATTATTGTGGTACTTGCAGCGTTTGCCAATTGTAGTCTTCAATTATTATTGTACAAGAGAATCGTAATACGTATAAAGTTCAGTTCGTGAAAAAGAAAGGGAAATCTATAATTTACTCAATAGCTGTACTAACGTTGAAAAAGTACTATGCACCGGATGATCAGGAGACAAAAATGACATAACCAAAGACGAAGGGGATCCACGAATGGAGACAGATCACTAGAAGAGGAACCCTTAGTACGCCGCGCGGTCTGACGAAAGTAAGCCCAGTGTCGCCGAGGCTTTGAGCGAGAAATTTGAATTCGTATACATAATGGAGAAAAATCGTAATAACTCTGGCACTATGGGACCAATCTACTTCGGTTAACTTTTGTTTTGCAGCTAGGACATCAGTGCATGCAACCAAGTAAAATGTGGATGCCCCAACCGCGGGGGGCTTATGGGCGGGGCTGCATCCCCAGAATTTCAATGAAAGAAGCATGAATATGTGGAGTTTGCCCCCTCTTCTCCAGCTACTTTGGGGAGAAAACAGGAACTTTTTGATTTTTTTTAAAGAATGCACCTTCCGCAACAGAATAAAACTTGATTCATGTTCGTGGGTGAATACAATTTGAATAATAAGGCAAAAGGTAAAACTCTAGCGAATTTTAGCCAATTTGCATATTATTCATAAAATTGTTATATCTGACACTGTAGGACCAATCTACTTCGGATAACTTTTGTTTTGCAGGTAGAACATCAGTGCATGCAACCATGTAAAATTTGGATGCCCCAACCGTGTGTGTGGGGGTTACGGGCGGGGGTTGCATCCCCCGAATTTCAATGAAAAAATCATTAAAATGTGGAGTTTGCCCACTCTTCTCCAGCTACTTTGGGGAGAAAACCCGAACTTTTGTTTTTTTTTTCGTTCACACTTGCATCTTGTGTAGCTACTGTCAATCTATTTCTTCCCTGTTGACTCGGCTGTAGTAGTGGTATCAGCCCGGTTCACCAACATCAAGTGAGCCGATTTTTTTAACGATTTAACCTCAGTGATAGCCTTTTATGACGATTTTTTGTGGATTTTTATAGTGTTCAACGATATTTTACTGCAATTCTCATGGCTTATAATTGACGGGTTGACCAACATCAAGTGAGCCGATTTTTTTTTAACAATTTAACCTCAGTGAGAGCCATTTATGAAGATTTTTTTGTGCAATTTTCGCACCACGATCTTACGTGATATAACTTAACCTAGCCAAGAAAATCAATGTCTTGGAAAACGTCAGTACTATTATCAACCCGGCTCTACGCCAGCATGTGAGCCGCAGTGTTGCCAACCCACCCCAAGAAAATTTCACCATATGATATTTTACAGGCGAAGCTAACCTACAAATAGGAGTTGGCAACACTGACTAGTTGCTTCACAAACCTTTTGTTTTTTAAACATTTTGCTATATGATATTTCACAAGCGAGGCTAACCTACAAATAGGAGTTGACAGCGTAGCCTTCTAAGATGATAAGTATGCAGTAAGATGAAGAAGAGTTGGTGACGCTAACTAGTAAATTGTGGTGGTACTCTTGTTACCCCCTCTATTTTATCTAGCATACTGATCTATTGCATGCTATCCAAACCCCCTTAAGCAATATTGGGAGGCAGACTCTTGTAACGCCACGGGTCCTCCACATGTATGTATGTATGTAATGCGATTTGGGGGAAAGGGGGGGGTCAATTTTGAACTTACGGCTTAATTAATCTGCATGCATGCTTAACTTTTGACTTCTTTATTTCTAGTTTATAGTATCTTTAGTATATATATATATATAATATTGTTATTATTATCCTGCTGAAAATGATGTTATGATGATAGCCTAGGTTTTCTCCGTCGCCATTTCAGAGTGGCAAAAATTGTTTAACTGTAATAATTGTTGAATTTTATTTTAGCTTAGAGAGAACTGTTCTGCATATTCAACGAATTCTTTTGATTACAATGTAACAATGTTTCATCATTACTTCATACATTTCAACGTTTTCGTAGTCGTCTAAACGTTTGAGAAAACCTCTCTTTTTTGGTTACGAAGATAGGAGGAGAAGAGAGAGAGAGTGGTTGAATAATTTTGAAAATAACTTCTTAATAGGGGACAGTGTGTTCCTTTTTGGTATAACCACTATCTTGTCGATGGGAACGAGGCAAGAACAACATTACCACTATGCTATCGGGGTGAACGGCATTTTTCCATTATCATTTGTGTCCACGCACAAAACTTCGTGTCTGTCTGCATCCATACCTAGATCAAGAAATTCGAACCATGCCTCAGGCCCTTGTGACTTATTTAATTCTTTCCACTCATCAAAGTATGTGCTTAATAAAATGCCTCAATCGCACGAGCTATGGCATCCTTGGGTACCTTGTCATCCTCTGTAAGCATCCAAGCAACCACATGTATAAATTATAGTCTCCCACACATAATGGTCTTTCATGTCCAAATAGATTCGCTTCCTCCACCATCAGGAGGATGGGCAGTGGGAGCTCGTATACCATGAGGGGTTGAATGGACCTAAAAGCAAAATCGGTTAGGATGGAAAAAGAGTGAGTATACACAGATCAGGATGGGTTTGTATTTGTCCTCTTCGGGATTAAGAAGCTTAGAGAGTTAGTTACTTGATTGTGTCTCACTGCACTATTTAAATTTTGAATAATCACATGTTAGTTATGAACGCATCGTTGACATCCTGTCTGATCATATATGTGTTTGGGTTGAGGCTCCGTATCTGCCTGCAACATTTCTTTTCTTCTTTTTCTTATTATCTGATTTCTATATTGAACATTAGAAACGACACATTTCCATTAACAGTATTTCATGTTAAGCAAACATTTAAGTCTATATGCCATCGGGGGTGGGATTGCAACAACGTCATCCGACAAAGGCTAGGATCGGTATTGTTACATTTTTATTGCTCAGGTCATTTTTTTCTATATGTACAGCTATAGGTAAACATAGTAATTTAAGCCCTGAGAGTCGTAGACCGACAAAAGTACACCTGTGTTAACCGCCTCGTGTGGGGAGGGGGACAATTGTAGTTGTTGGTGTAATGAACTTCGAAGCAGACGTGCCCCACTTCGTCAATTTAATCAAAATAGCCATTATCCATCCTCATTGTTGGCATTAACCAAAATAGCTTCGCTTCTTCTTCTTTTTTTACAATTTTCGTGGTGATCTCCGCAAGCACTGGGCATTTGCAGATTAACAAAAAATGTCTGAAGTTTGAACACGCCATACCGGTGCAAGCTGTTTTTGTGATTGTTCTCCTCGATTATTCAAACTGTCTAATTTTCGCATATTCAAATACAAACAGCTGAAGGGGGTTCATAACACGTTAGTGATTTTAAATTGTATTCTCGGAGCCATGCACACATTTCCTAACATTGTTGCCTTGTAGTCGATGAGTTGTGCAGGTACAGCTGTGAAGTTGTTAATAAGACCAAACACAGACAAGGCCTCCAACATTGATTTTCGACATAGATTTTTAACTAGAAAACTGTTATGATTACAGTACACCCATATCAGTATACAATAACATGGTGCCATTTGCTGTTTCTGTTGCCAACAAAAGCAAATCTACAGGCCACAGGTTCGAGAAACAAGACTTTTTTTTAAAAAAAAATTCTCCTGCACATAACATGGACCACCTATAGCAATGATATAATATAAATCGAATTAACAAACATAATTCAAAGTTATGTAATGAAATTTGATTTAGTATTTAATCACAGCAGCTAAAACAAACTCTCCATTCGCTTCACATCAGAGATTAACTATATTTTGCATACATGCAGGTACGCCCCGCGAGGTGTGCTATTGCCTCAATACAAGTGAGCAGTGGAGTAAAATTCTTTCTTTTACTTTGATGTGAACAAAAGTTTTAGTCCATGTATTGATCTGAACCCACTTGTCCAACCAAAACAAAAGCTCCGGTCCCATCTGGAGACTGCAACACTGATATGTCCGTCTATTCAGAGAAACCCAAAAGTTTTAACATCCATGGACAATACCGTACTGTGGCCGTTGCGCCCTCCATGTGCAATGTTTTATTTCCCTTGTTGGCTGAACGCAAAGATGCCCGAGACTGCTTTCGAAATTGCTTTCAGCTTCACATCACGATACAGCCATATGCATATTAATCTATTTCATCACACACAGGCAGAGGGGTAAAAGGTAACATTTCTCGCCTTCTCTCGCTTTTAGCCATTGTACAGTGTCCTTCTACATAGCAGGTGAATCGTGACTAGCAAATGTATTGAAATCGAAATGAGAATTATCCATTTTGGTCCCCCTCCCTTCCTTGCATGCATGTTGCATATTACGCTCGCTGATATTGAAATAAAAGGAAACACACCGTTATGCTTTAATAAAAAGAACATCCATTGTACAACTGTATAGGTCGAGGTTCATAAGCCTCGTCCATCTCATGCCAGGGACTGCATATTTTGTGTACAGTTTATAGTGGCATCATATTCCTTCACCAGATATCAAACTCGCGAGACTTGCAAGACAGCTCAGGTTAAAACTCATTACTAGGTCTGTTTTAAAAAAATAATAATCGTGAGTTCATATGACAATGTCAGTGATGAAATTTTTATGCTGTTTAACCTAACAGCTGAGGGGGCCGGGGACTGAGCTTTTTGCATTCCACATTTATCTTTGCTAGAAAGCGTAGTGCAATAAATGTCCTTTTGTAAGTTATACAATAATTTTGACATTATATTCATGTCCATTTTCCAAGACTAGATTTATATACACAACCAACTCGCTCTTGCAATATATTATCTGATGCGACATTATGAAAGGTTCTCGTATGTTCGCGAAACAGGAAATACACGTCATAGCTTCCGCGAATTGAACGCAAGGTTACTGGGGCACGCAAAATACCGTAAGAATTATATATTCTAAATGCAGGCCTCATTTTTCTTTCTTCACAGATAGAACAATCGGGCTGAATTTACAGTCTAAAACCACCATGTTCTGGCACCAAGTATCAAAAACCTGTGGTAATTTTATTATATGTTAGGAGGTGAGTGAAATAGTTATTGCAAGTTACCTTTTAAACCCAGTACGTGTGTAGGAAAAACTGCGTATAAGCTGTCTCACTCTCTCTGTCTGTGTGTCAGGTGGTCGTGTCGATCGCTAGTTGTATGTCACAGTTTAACCCGTACTAGGTAATATTTTTAAATGAAGTAAGTCAGCATACTCTAGTAAGGTGTTTTGTATGTATATGTTTCAAGCGTCTAGCTGTAGAGCATTAGCTTTATCCTATTTGCAAAAAGGTAAGTTTGGTAACACTGCTCTTCGAAAGCAGCTCAAACAGTGTTGCTAGCTGTAGGTTAATTTACCCCCGTCAGAAAATATAAAAACAATTGCAAGAGGTAAGTTGTTTATACCCAATCTGGAAGGCTTGGTGTGTATGTGTCCATGGCTTATGTCGTAGGTTAATTTAGTTTGCAATAGATCGTGTGTGTTGGCCCTTACAAGTGAAATAGCAGCCTTACTCTGTAAGGCATAGTGTGTGTGTGTTTGTGTGTGTGTGTGTGTGTGTGTGTGTGTGTGTGTGTGTGTGTGTGAGCTGGTGAGGTTAGTTTAGTTCACCTGTCACGCTATGCACCACTTTCTGCTTTTGAGTCACCTGTAAGGCTATATGTGGGTGGGTGAGTGAGGTTAGTTTAGTTCAAGATAGATCACAATTTAAGACAGTAAAATTAATCAGAAAAGTAAAATTGTGTGTATCTCATGTCGAACTAGAAATAAAGAAGTCAAAAATTGAGCATGCATGCAGATTAATTAAGCCGTAAGTTCAAAATTGACCTCCCCCTTTCCCCCAAATCGCATTACATACATACATACATGTGGAGGACCCGTGGCGTTACAAGAGTCTGCCTCCCAATATTGCTTAAGGGGGTTTGGATAGCATGCAATAGATCAGTATGCTAGATAAAATAGAGGGGGTAACAAGAGTACCACCACAATTTACTAGTTAGCGTCACCAACTCTTCTTCATCTTACTGCATACTTATCATCTTAGAAGGCTACGCTGTCAACTCCTATTTGTAGGTTAGCCTCGCTTGTGAAATATCATATAGCAAAATATTTAAAAAACAAAAGGTTTGTGAAGCAACTAGTCAGTGTTGCCAACTCCTATTTGTAGGTTAGCTTCGCCTGTAAAATATCATATGGTGAAATTTTCTTGGGGTGGGTTGGCAACACTGCGGCTCACATGCTGGCGTAGAGCCGGGTTGATAATAGTACTGACGTTTTCCAAGACATTGATTTTCTTGGCTAGGTTAAGTTATATCACGTAAGATCGTGGTGCGAAAATTGCACAAAAAAATCTTCATAAATGGCTCTCACTGAGGTTAAATTGTTAAAAAAAAATCGGCTCACTTGATGTTGGTCAACCCGTCAATTATAAGCCATGAGAATTGCAGTAAAATATCGTTGAACACTATAAAAATCCACAAAAAATCGTCATAAAAGGCTATCACTGAGGTTAAATCGTTAAAAAAATCGGCTCACTTGATGTTGGTGAACCGGGCTGATACCACTACTACAGCCGAGTCAACAGGGAAGAAATAGATTGACAGTAGCTACACAAGATGCAAGTGTGAACGAAAAAAAAACAAAAGTTCGGGTTTTCTCCCCAAAGTAGCTGGAGAAGAGTGGGCAAACTCCACATTTTAATGATTTTTTCATTGAAATTCGGGGGATGCAACCCCCGCCCGTAACCCCCACACACACGGTTGGGGCATCCAAATTTTACATGGTTGCATGCACTGATGTTCTACCTGCAAAACAAAAGTTATTCGAAGTAGATTGGTCCTACAGTGTCAGATATAACAATTTTATGAATAATATGCAAATTGGCTAAAATTCGCTAGAGTTTTACCTTTTGCCTTATTATTCAAATTGTATTCACCCACGAACATGAATCAAGTTTTATTCTGTTGCGGAAGGTGCATTCTTTAAAAAAAATCAAAAAGTTCCTGTTTTCTCCCCAAAGTAGCTGGAGAAGAGGGGGCAAACTCCACATATTCATGCTTCTTTCATTGAAATTCTGGGGATGCAGCCCCGCCCATAAGCCCCCCGCGGTTGGGGCATCCACATTTTACTTGGTTGCATGCACTGATGTCCTAGCTGCAAAACAAAAGTTAACCGAAGTAGATTGGTCCCATAGTGCCAGAGTTATTACGATTTTTCTCCATTATGTATACGAATTCAAATTTCTCGCTCAAAGCCTCGGCGACACTGGGCTTACTTTCGTCAGACCGCGCGGCGTACTAAGGGTTCCTCTTCTAGTGATCTGTCTCCATTCGTGGATCCCCTTCGTCTTTGGTTATGTCATTTTTGTCTCCTGATCATCCGGTGCATAGTACTTTTTCAACGTTAGTACAGCTATTGAGTAAATTATAGATTTCCCTTTCTTTTTCACGAACTGAACTTTATACGTATTACGATTCTCTTGTACAATAATAATTGAAGACTACAATTGGCAAACGCTGCAAGTACCACAATAATTCAAACACCGTTTTCCACGTTAAACTGTGAATTGTGCCATGCTTTATAATTTGGTAAACGGGAAATGTGGCTGGTAGCCCTTTAAATAGTTCATAGGGAGTGTAAAGAGGTCACTAGTGTGATCGTTCTTACAGGCTGATGTGCGGAACGATGCCATTTCCCAACACTTTCGCTTTTGGCACTTAAAACGTTTATGACTTTTAGTCCTCAATTGTTGCCGGCCTCTTGAATATGCTACTGAAACATTTGGTTGTACCGATTCTCTGATTAGTGTCGTAAATAAGTACTTTTTCCCAGGTTCGATACGTATGGACTTCCGTCTCCCATCAAAATATTTTTTTAATTCTTGATTCCTCTTCTTAAGATTCTCTGCTGCCGCATTACGAGCTTTTTTTAAGTACTATAGACCTGACATCGTTTGACAAGTTCTGGCAGGGGGTGGTATGAAGTGCCTGTTCCCACTGAAATCTGAGTTCAGAGCCGTGGAGCAGATAGAATGCACTGAAGCGCGAATTTTGATTCTTGTTTACTTTGTATGGAAACACGGCTGGCTGCAAGAAGTCCGTCCAGTTCGTGTGACTGTTGTTTGTATTATTCTTCAGGATTTGTTGTATTATTTCATAGGTCCTCTCTTGTGACTTTTTTAGCCTAAATCACCATATTTCAAGCAAGCATATACAATTATCACATTTTTAAAAAGAAAATAGATGTGTACAGCACTTGCTGTACAGTACAGTGCAGTGTATCTACAATTGAAAATGTAGATACTTATATAAAGTTATTACCAGTGGCAGTATATATATATATATCATTATTTCGTCCAAATATATATATTCTGAAATCATGTACGTCTGAAAAATGTACATGACTGTAATTTTTTAAAGAAAAGCAAAAAGCTATATTTATAAAACTATAAATGATTGCACCTCAGGATGTGAAGCATATAAAATTAAGCATTGTAAATGAAGTTAATTTTTATAAATACATATATATATATATGTATTGAATAATAGTTAAATTGGAAAAGCAATCAAAAATATCAGTTCCAGTAATGTATATCAAAGTTACCTTGAAGAGGTTTTTTTTAAAAAAATGAAAGAAAATCTTGAATTTATTTTATATGTTAAAAGCTGCTGCTCAAAAATATAGTATTAAAAGAGAAAAAAAATCACAAGTCAAGCATTAATTATGCAAACTTATTTTGCTTCTGACGGAAGCTAAAATTGTCCCTCTGATAGAGGGATCTTAAGTTCTGGCAGCCTCGGACAGCAGCTATCTCTATATAATGTTTTAAGATGCAATATTATAATTGACGAGCTTATAGCTTACTACTACTTACATAAAAATGGTCTAACCGAAGAAACTAAATGTGTTTGCCTATATACGTACGGTTCCATGAAATGATGGAATGTAACTGTGTTCCTATTGGCTGCTGGGAGTTTCCCAGTACAGTAGTGACGAATTTTTCTGACGCAATGCGGTTGGATTACTGTGATTCTGTTAACATCCTGTTAAAAGTCAATGTCTGAAATCAATACTTATTACATGCAAAGTTACTTATCATTCATGGGATAGACGGCAGGAAGAAATATACCTGCATTATTCTACAGCATGTGTAGATCAGATAAGAGAATACAACGAAACAAAGAATTGTTGTCGGATCAGATAAGAGAATTCAAAAACATGTAAAGGGTTATTATTTATTCATCTATCCGACACGAAACGGAGAAATATATGTTGTATTCTCTTATCTGATCTTCGCATGTTATAGAAATGAGCTTGATACTTCGATTTTTGCTTTTCGCATCCGAAATTTAACTGCGAACTATTTAAATACGAAAATCTCGAGAATGAATTATCATAAAAAATAGGTTTTCTTGCATTCATTTCATCTTGAAATTCTTTTTCATTGGACACCTGACTCGACATAGGTCATCATAAGAGAAGATAAAACTTTTATTTTATATCTCAAGAATTAATATAACGTTGTTGCCTTGTAATCAAGGGGATGCCGGGTTCGATACCTGGTGGGGTGCAAGTGGTTTGGATCTCATTTTAAACTGTAGGTCCAGTCTCGATTAGCCTTTCTGTGTATAAAGTGAACTTAAAACACCAAATCAACCAACCAACCAATCAAGAATTAATAAAAATATAATATATTAAAATGATAATAATATTCCAAAAGAAAAAAATGCCAATGAATGTATTTGGCTATAAGAAAGAATATATTTCCAAAATAGCAATAATTCCAGACAGCAGCATGCAAGTGATTTCCGATCTTCATCGTAAATTGAGATGATTGGTTATTATTCAACTTAATAGTATATGGTACGAAGTTGATGAGAATACCAGAAAGCAACTATATGTTTTTAACAACAACCATCCATCATATGAAATCCCTGTGACAGGAAAGTTCCAAATAAGTATCTCCTCTCCAAATGCTGTTGTTGTTCATGTAGGAAAAAATCTGTATAGGACTAAGCACGATAATATATTTCCTAACATACCATACGAGGTGGAAGTTGGTCATTTCCTTTATGCGGAAATAATTGGCGATTATGATAAACGAATTCTTCTCTTCATCGAAATAAAAATATTCTATCCTCTCATGAATATATAAATACCGAAACAAAATTAAAAATAAATAAATAAAAATAAAACATAAATAAATAAAAATAAAACATAAATAAATAAAAATAAAACATAAATAAATAAAACAAAACAAAATGGACAGATTTGGAAACAGAAGAAGGCAGAAAATACCAGATAATTCCAGCGACATTGCCAAATTAGACGAACGTCTTAAGAAATTTAAATCTGATTTATTAATATTACAAAATTCTTTGAATGTAAGCTTATATGCTGAAATTACTAATCTACAGTCTGAATTAATTAATCCCATAGTGAAAATTGATGGTGAACTAAAATCTCTACTTCAAAAATATACTAACTTAGCGTCTCTCGATAACGTTGAAAATTTAATGGAGAATTTGGCTATATTAAAAAATGATCTTGAAAAATTCCGTCAAATTCAAACAACTACCTCGGAGCATCTAAAGCAAGAACTAAATAACCAAGCGAATACTATTCGTACCGAACTACTTTCCATAATTGAAACTATCAAGACTCAAGAGCAATATGAACTGCTTAATACAAGCATTCTTGAATTACGGGACCAATTTTTATCTTTTGAAATTCCCTCACTGGAATATATTTAATCCGAACTGCAAACAGACCAATTACATGCAGCCACAACAGAAGTTCAATCCAAACTACAAACATTAGAAGACTTTATTAATAATTTACCTAAATCTTTCGAATTAAATGCCATCGCTCGCAGTGTTGCCAGTATCAAATTGCAATTAGAAACTTACGAAGATTTTGGAAAGATACAGGGTACCATAGCTCATATTGAAGACACTTAAACAACCATTAGAAACAAATTGACAAATGTACTCTGGAATTTAAGTTGAAAAGCATAACTGAATCTTTAAATGTAATTCAACGACAGATCAAAAAATTAGAGAATCTCAACACTGAGTCTGAATCTCATTTTGTTCATCTCATATACGACATACAGAACAAATTGCAAATACTGAAATAGTCTACCCTTACGCAAGATAACATACAGCAACTTAAAAATGCCTTAACCAGTGTAGCATCTGCTACAGACTAAGATGTAGTTAAACAGGCCTTGAAAACACTTCAAAACACAGTATCCAATTTACTCACTTCCCAGGAGATAAGATCCGTAAAAAGAGCAGTAAATTGAATACTCAAGTCAGAGGACATCAAAAATATTCAAGCGGTAATTGCTGTAATTCAAGATACCATTGCTACTTTGGCTACGAACCAAATAGCTAACGAACTTTATGCATTGTTTGAAGAAATCAGAAGTCAGGTACACGATCTTCCGAACCAAAGTACCAAATTGAAACTTGTAGAAAATTTACAGGAGATTATTTTTAACATTAACCTACAAATCAGTACCCTCGAAACAAGTCAAGTTCTGCTTTACCAGGTTTTACCTCGAAACTTCAAGATCTCAAAGAACAATTTAAACATTTGTATGTCGATGTGAAAATCAAACCCAGCTACGATGAAGTGGTACGCACTATAAACGAATATCAAGAAACAGTATTAAGCAGATTAGACGATCTCGAATTAAGTCAATTTTTCACCGTTGAGATAGTTAGACTTGAGAGTGTACCAAATGTACGAGGGCACTGGACTTATATTAATGCAGGAAATGTTTACAAAATGTACCCTTACAGTCAATCTCATGAATTTTTCCTTGATGGCGATATTAATTTTTTTTAAATTTGACTATGTAAAGAAGGGGAAACATGTGGAAGTACCAAATTTCACCATACAGAGAATAGATGGCGTCTACAGAGCACTACAGATACCTGTTACATATTGGGACGAATCTCGAAAGAAATATAAAATACATGAGGATCTAGAATTATCTGTTTTCCCTGTGCAAGCTAATGACCAAATATTATTTGAAGTGAAACAATAATACCGCGAGGATAATCCATTTTATGTTATATTTTCTTATAAAACTCGATGTCAAGACAAGATATAGTTAATGAATTACACAGATCAGCTCGTCGCAACTACAGGCGACTGAGTGTGGTAACAAAAGGTGCGAATGCATTTTTTCTAGGTGATCTGATTGCGATAGCTACAGGGATTTTAAAAAAATTGGATAAGATAAATCATGGTTACAAATATATGCTTACAGTTATTGATACCTTTAGCTAATATGCATGGTCTGTTCCCCTAAAATCCAAGACTGGTACTTGTGTTACCGAGGCTTTTAAGTCGATATTTAGTGAGGGAAGGATACCAAAACATTTACAAACAGACAGAGGGAAAGAATTTTACAATTCTACATTTGCTAAGTTAATGCAACAACATAATATTAAACATTATTTTACATACAGTGATCTGAAAGCTAGTATAGTGGAACGATTCAACAGGTCAAAAAAAATCGCATGTGGAGACAATTTACTCTACAGCGCAATTATAAGTGGGTGCAAATTTTACGCGAGCTAGTTCATAATTACAATAATACAGTACACAGTACTATTCACATGAAACCTGCTGAGGTAACCAAGTCTGATGAACAACGATTGATTACTACTGTTTATTGTCAAAAATATACATACACTACCAAGAAGGCAAAGTTTAAAATAGGGGATCAGGTAAGGGTCAGTAAATATAAACAGTTATTCGAGAAGGGGTTCACTAAAAATTGGAGTATGGAGTTATTTACTGTAGATCACGTTTTACCAGGGAAAAGAAATACATACATCATAAAAGATAATTATAATAAAATTTTGAAATGAATATTCTATGAAGAGGAACTCAGTAATACAAAATATCGAGATACATATTTAATTGAAAAAATATTGAAGAAGAAAAATAATAAATTGTATGTGAAATGGTTAGGTCTGCCAGACAAAAGTTGGATAAATGCAAACCAGGTGATTCTTTAACACCAACATGGAATGTGGTACAGCGTTTACCAGATGTAGTGGAAACTAATAAAAAAAATGGGGAGCTTTTACCTGAGAACATAAGGTGCCTCATTGCAGGCCCATCCGGTTGTGGATATACCACTTTGCTGGTTGATAATTTCTTACTTGCCCCCAATAGGCTAGATTGGAAAAATAGACACTTGTATGTATTCTCAAAGAGTTTAGAACAACCGAAATAACAACAACTCATGAAGCTGTACGAGCGACTGAGCATAGCTACATTTCCATCAACAATAAAACCTCTCGAACAATGTTTGAAAAATTCTGTTGTGGTGTTTGATGATGTTATTCTGGAAAATCAGAATGAAATTTTTTTTTTTTTACACAGGGTCGTCACAAAGAAATAGACTGCTTTTATTTACCTCAAACTTATTCCAAAATTAACAAACAGTTACCACGAGATAATACAAACCTAATCTGTTTGTTTCGTCAAGATCATACTAATTTAAAACATTATACGATGATTATGTGGGAAGAGACTTAAATTACAACCAATTTTCAAAATTCTGTTCATCTTATTGGAACAGTGACGTTTTTGGATTTGTCACCATCGGCATGACTCGTAAACCTAACAATGGTAAAATCAGAAATAAAATCAACGACATTTTGAACGTTGAAGCGATATAAAATAACAATTAATTAAAAAATTAATATGACGAAGCACAAAATTGAAGATAATTACTAGAGTAATTGTCCAAACGATACAAAGGTTGGAAATCAGAGAATCGAGGCTTTTACGAACAACACATAAGTCAAGACCAACCCATTATCGATGCGAACAGTGATCTTGGTAAAGAGATTAAGGGTGTGACGGAACAAAATAAAAATCTGTCTTACTGCTAAAAATTATGCAGATTTCCCTCCTACGCCTTTGTCTAGTATCCACACTCCTCTGATACTCAAGGAAGCACCTGCTAAACACGTATAGAAGAAGCAGAGAAAATTGAGATAGGTCCCCTGGCAAGGGATTTCCTAAATACTGGAAAATTAAAAAAAATATGAAGTATTTGGTTTATATCCAACTATGGAACCAAATGAAGGTGTAGTATGGAAAATTGACAAGTCTAAAGTAACATTCGAAGGGGATAACATTAAAATTAATTTGGGTGGGAAAAATAGCTTGTCCAGATATCCTGGTACAGTTGGGCTATGGGAGCTCATCACTAAGAAACAACGAAAAAATTTTACAGAAGATGATTATCAAAGTTACTCTGAAATTTTGACACTCTCTGATGCTCTGTACCAAAATAATGATGCTAGTCAGAAGCGAGTGAAATAGAGAAGTGGTGATAAATACAAGAATCTGTTCAAACCCATCTAGAACCAACTCAAAACCGGTAATTGTATCAAGCAATACAATACTTTACCTAAAGAGTTTGTTTGGGTAAACGATGTTAGAAAAGTCATAGATTGTAGATTGCTGGTTATAGCAGGGGAAGAAAATGCTGGGAACAACAACTTAAATAATGAGAAAATTAGAATTGTAAACATGATCAGTGACAAACTCGCTAATTTTATTGTAGACGATCCCAAAGGTATAGGATACTTAATTAAAATTATCAATACTTTACCTCCTAAATTCTGGAATATATCAGAGGGTCGAGGTTTGGTGAATGATATTATTAATAAACTTCCATTCGAATTACACGTACCTCGATGCAGCTTGTAAGAACATGACATTGCATACAACACGCACAAAGATCTGGATGATCGTCATGTGGCTGATCAAAAATTAGATGATGCAGAATTTGGAAGATTATCTAGCAGAAATGCTTCTTTGGGTGAACGAATAACAGCATTGGGTACAACTATTTCTATGAATACAAAACAAAAATTAGGGTGGGGTTTGTAATATAAAAAAATATATATTATAAATACCTTGAAAAATATTAATAAATAATAACAACAACATGAAACCAAAAGAAGTTGTATACCAAATACCATATCACAATCTTAAAAATTTAAAAATAAATTCGATTTTAACTAAAAATCAACAAGAAAAGAAGAGACAATATATAGCCAAAGGAAATGGAATGAAATTATTACTCAGTACACTACAATTAAAACGATTGCAAAATACAAGAAAGAAAAAATATAGTGGAGGATTCATATCCAGCATTGTAGCAATCCTGGCCGCTTTAGGGGCAGTAGGGAGCTTAGCTGTGGGCAGTGCGGCTATAGCCAAAACTGTAATTGATTCAAAAAATAATTAGGCAGAACTAGAAGAGCATAAGCGTCATAATCTTGCCATGGAGAAAGAAATAGGCAGTGGTGTGAAGTCCAAAGCACTAAGAAAATTAGAAAAAAAGAAGAAGCACTCACGAACCAAGACATTGAATCTTTAGTTAAAATATTTAAAATTAAACATGTTTTCATGTCTGATTCTCTCCCTAAAGGTAGTCCCCCTTTCTCACTAGAATGTGGTGTGGTGAATTTGGATAAGTCCGAAAACATTAGTACGCACTGGATATCTTATTATAAACAAAATAACAATGCTTTTATTTTCGATTCTTTCGGAGGGATACCCCCTACAGAATTAATTCATTACTTAAAACATGTTAAGGTTTATTACAACGACAAGATTTCGATCAAATTATATGTGGCCATGTTTGCATTACGATGCTCAGAATATTAAATAAAATACCAAACATCAAATTAAAAGATTTTCAAAAAGCTGTATTATATATTAAATATGAGAATTTTTCATCTCTCCAGCGAGTCTTCGGTCTTGAAACTACATCTTCACGATGACATTGTCTATCCAAAATCAATAGCTCTAAGAGCATTCTACAGTATGTATCTGATTCCGAATGTAAGAAACTACAACAATACTATATTAGTAGGTAATGAAAAAATATTATTCCTCCCGGACAGTATAACTTATCTACTTTACAATCCGAACTTCCAAAAAACAGTATTACTATCTCAAAATTCTGTAACACACAGAGTGGAGATTGTGTCTACCAATGAAACAGTGGACTTATCTTCCATGGGGGAACTTCTAGGATTCGAGAACAAAAGCAAATTAGAACCAGGTGTTAGGCACATAGGTAAATTTATACCAAAATTCTTAGCTATAGAGACATTAAATATTCAATGCAACATTGCCAAAAGTATGATTATCAAAGCAGAAGAAAATTCGATTGGTAGTCACAAAGAAACAGGTATCATTGCTACATTTAAAGCAAATTCAGAATTTGTGGAACCCATGTTCTATTCCCCAATCCCACCAGTCTATTTCCCTGTTTCTATTGATAAAGTTAATTTCATAGAGATAACAATTACAAATGATAAAAATGAAATCATCGATTTTGCCTTTCCCAATAGCACTGCAATAATTGGAATTAATATTTAAAAAATATTAATAAATACCGAGATGGAAAATATCGAGAGTTATGAATTACAGTCCTTCCCTCCAAACAGGAGGACATTTGCAAATTTGATTTGATTTGATTTGATTTGATTTGTTGTTTTAAGTCCACTTTATGCACAGTAAGGCTAATTGGGACTGGACCTACAGTTTAAAGTGGGATCCGAACCACTTGTGCCTCCACCGGGTATCGAACCCGGGACCCCTTGATTACAAGGCGACGACGCTAATTTGCAAATTTGAATCAGCCCAACAAAGAGATACAGTATGACATCACAGTGGTGGATGGGTTCATTCATCCAGATAGATCAGATTTGTATATAAAATTTGATATTGTAAAACAAAGTAATGGTGAAGAATATCCCCTCTCCGGGGCTAATGTGAAACTGATAGATAATTTTGTTCCGTTCTTGATCTCTCAAATTAAAATTAGGAAGCATGGTACAGTGATTGACAGGATTGATTGCCCTGGAATTACATCCACTACAGTGGGGACATTGAAACTATCCAAATCAGAGAGTGTATATTGTAAAGTTGGTGGGTTCGAAGCTGGAACAAAAATTCAAGCAAAAAGTCACACAGTACTCTTCCCTATGAGATTGCTATTTGAATTTTTCTCTGATTATAAAGAAGTTACGTGGAAAGGTGGTTTAAGTGTCATATTTCGCAGAGCACCCAATGATCATAATGTCATCATGAGATACAAAACTTTGAATGCAGATGGATAAGCTAATGAGGCTATTTTCCCCGAAGCTACGAAATGTGTGATCCAGTCTATTGAGTTCCGAATGCATATAGTTGAATATGAGTGAAATTATGCTCTCAAATACAAAGCCAACATTTTGAAAAATCCTCAAATTCCGATTCAATTTTATACTTATCAATGCATTCAGAAGCCTGTAGAGGGTAATTTTTTTTTTAATTTGACATTACTAATTCGGTAACGCGTCTGACTACCATGCTCAAGGTCCCGGGTTCGATCCCCGGCCGGTTCAAATCCGGGAACTTTTCTAACGGTGGAAGCGGCCCCGGCGCCTACCCAGCGTCGAATAACATGGGTACCTGGGGGAAACCCTGGGGGGTAAAGGCGGCCAGGGGCGTGATGCTGATCACATCACCCCCACTCACGACCGGATCAAGAAAGTGTGGGGCGTTACCCCCACACCCCCTATACGCCTTCATGGTGTGGTGCTATGCACATGGGAATTAGTTTCAATCTTTACAATACAACATGCCAGAGTTTGTAGCTGTGTTGTTTCAAACAGGGAGAGATGACAATCAGGAAAAGGATAGCAGCCAGTTTGATAATTGTAAAGTTAAAAATGTGTATCTGAAGAATGGCAGAAATGAGGTGTTCTGTCGTGAAAATTATAATTTAAACATTGCAGAACAAGAATATTTGAAGTTATATGAAGCATTTAGTGCTTTTAAGAGAGTGACTGAAGGTAACATAGACATGTATTATAATCCAGATGAGTTCATAGTTCACAGACCAATGTTTTTAATCAATGCATCAAAAAGAAAATTGGTAGTTATAAATGATCGAACAAACATTAAGTTAATATGTGAGTTTCATGAAACTCTACCGGAAAGTACCATATGCAATGTAATTTTAATTCTAGAGAAATCATATATATATGATATAAAGAATGAAAGAGTGATAGAACAATTTTAATTTTTGTACTATTTAATACTAATATATATAATGCAATATAATTTAATATATTTTTATTTATTTTTATTTTAGAGCATAAATTTAGCCTTAGGGCTACTCTACCACAACCTAACTTAAATAAATATTACAATAAATAAGAAAAATATTATACAAAATTTATCACAATGTTTACTTGTATTATAGTATCCTTATTCTTTAGTATGGACATTGCAATCTAATATTTTTACAATTTATTATTATTACTATCAAGAGCTACTTTATTTTTTGTAGTATAGACACCAGCTGATTTCCTAGTTAAATAAATATATTTTTTAAATCTTTCATTGTGAGTTCTCTTGTTCATGCTCAACTTATATATATCACAATGTTTACTTGTGTTATATTGTCCATATTCTCTAGTATGGATGTTACAATCTTATATTTGTAATTTATTGTCATTGCCATCGAGGGCTATTTTACTTTCTAATGACATATAGACAGCATGTATTTTGTCAGTAAAATGATATGCAGACATCTTTCTTGTTTTCTTGTCAAATGAACATTCTTTAAAATTTTCCATTGTAAATTCTCTTGTACATGGTCGACTCACACCCTTAGCTCTTTTAATTTCTTCTTCTTCTTTCCTATTTATTTTCATACAATACATTTTTGGTCTTTGACCAACACATTCTGATATTATAGAACCTGCTGCCTCATCTTTCATTTTCCCAAAAACCATCTTATTTTCAATACTATTTAATAGATGATATTCTGGATAGTTACTAAAATCAAAATGTTCTTTCATATCTAGCAAATCTTTGTACAAATCCTCTGTTTCTATTTCATATACAAAACTATCTGTATCCATATATAATATTTCAATTTTATTTCCGTATCTCAGTTTCATCACATTGTAATGAAATTTATACATTTCTAATTTAGGCAATTAAAGAATTGCAGTACCCACAGCTATTGGCATATTACATTTTACATTAGTATTTCTTCTTTCAATAAGAGTTAGATTACTATCATCAATTTCTGTTAAACCTTTGAATCTAGGATCATCAACAAGTTTTTTAATTCTGTTCGGTTCATTTTCTAAATTACACACTACATGCTTCTTATCGTGTACAGTTTTCCCATATATTGAATTATTCATACATTTACAATTATTTTGCTCAACTTTTGAAACTGTTCGTTTTCGTTTGTCTGTATTTTTCTCAATATAAGGTTTTAGCTATTTACTTTGTTCCAATTTTAACCCCTGATTGATTCTAAATCTTATACCTTGCTGTTTGTAATATTGCAACAGTCGATAGTGAACATGATAATTTATTTTAGTTGATAGGAATTTTGTTTCTTCTGTACCTGGGACCTTCTGGGAAACTGGTGCCATAGCTAATCCATGGTGATAGTCATGAAGATCAGATGGATATTCCAAATCAACATTTAAGAAAGCACCCACTGGATAATCTTCTGGCCCATCTAAAAATTCTTTATTTTCAAGTTCTTCCTTGCTCATCCATTTGTAATTACCAATTGGGAGAGATTGTATCATAGCACGACCATATAAGTTATTCATATCGATGTATAATATGTATTTTGATGGTTGACAAGTATGATATTTAGGTAAATATTTATTGTTTGCTTTTGCATATCTTTTAGGACACTGAACTATGCCACCACGTTTAGCAGATTCAACAAACATGAACTGGTCAATATCGTTAATGAAGTCAATTTCAACTTCAGTACATAACAGCATAGCCTGCCAGGATAAAACTGGTGTTGTGTACATAAATACAGGATCTAGTCCATATTCTCCAAAAATAGTTTTTCGAAAATTTTCAAACACATCAGCCAACTGGAGAGTATCTAACATCAAGTAATTGTCATGATAATTACACATTGTTGTATAATTTAGAATGTTCCAAATTCTCTCTGAATGTTGATAATCTTCCTCGCTACATACTTCATTTCGAAGTTTGTTATTAAATTTTTCTTTTGGTGGTAACTGTGTCTCTTTAAATTTTTCAAAATCATCCATGTAATCATATGTGTAAACCCCTTTTATTTAACAAATCTATCTTATCCTCTCCAAAATATTCTTTTGTATAAACAAGTTCCTTGTTGGTTAAATAACTCACCAGAGTAGCTAAACTGTTTGGAAGAAACTGATATGAATCCAAGAATCTAAGAACAGTTGGTTTTCCATTTTCTAATCTAATAGTTTTTCTATGGTAATAAATGTATTTGTTGTTTGTGGTATAATATTAATTTTCTCTGTGTCATAATCTAAATATTTAATAAATAAATGTGAATCAATATTTTTTGAATAGTGAATCAATACTCGAATAAAATTTGGTTTCTGTATTTTCAAGTTACATGTTTTACAAATTCTACTAATATATTCTCTACTAAAATGATTGTGATGTTGAACTTTTGGATGATGTGATTTAATATTATTTTTACAGTATTTGCAACTTAAAGTATTATAATGATTCAGTTGTTGTTGTGGTGTAAGAGTCTTCATTGATTTTTTCATTATAAAACTTTGGCCCATGTTTTTGTACCCACTCTATAAGTTTTTGTATAATTTTTTCGGGTGCATCTTCGCCTCGATAAACACATTCTTCTGATTTATTCGGTTCATAAGTATTTATTTAATTTAGTGCAAAACCACATGCTTTATGTTTGGCTGTATGTGTCGTACTTGATACATTTGGATCTGGGAAACAGGTTGCTATTAATTCATATATTGTTTCGAAATCACCATAAATTACATATGGATGTGGTAACAATGCTTTAAAATTACTAAATTTACACTTTTGGTTGAAAAATCATAAATTCACAGAGGGTAACGAGAACAATATTGAATATGTTCATTTAATTGCTCTTCACATGTTTTCTCACCTCTTCCATAAAATTTTGACAAGCATCGATCACATCTTGCTATTTTACCATGATGTAATGTTATTTGTTTTCCTATCAATCGTGATAGATCCTGTATAAGACAAAAATGCTTCTTGTTTCTTTCTGTAACATATAATAATCTAATAACTTGTGTACCATCTGCTGAACATTTGTATCTGAGTGGATAAATAACATGATTTTTATTATAGCCAAAAACAAGCACAGTTATTGGTCGATTGTTGTATTCTTCATATTGTTTTTCAAATCGACTCATAGCAGTGCAGTTTTTTTGGATCGACAGGATATGTTATGCCTGACATAGGTATATCAAAATCTGCTATATATTAAGGTTAATTGTAATTAGATAAACGATGTTTATTGTGAGATACTGGATGATAATAGGCTATGATGCACCAGAGAAAACATTTATTATCTTCATTTTGAATATTTATTACAGCTTTCTTGTTTTGATCTGGTCGGGTAACTTAATGTAACATGATCCCCCAAGGGGGTAATGTTTTGCTTTTTTAATTTAAGTTTATGGTTTGTATCACAAAGTGTCCATCCAGATCCTCTATCTTGGAATTCATGGTGTTTTTTTCTTAAGTTCTTCGCAAATATTTTTATAAATATCTTGCAAAGAATGAATATCATTATGTTATTGAAATAATACATTGGTACGGTGTATACATTCTTTTTTTTCATTTTAAGAATATGCATAATTTGATGATAGAATAAAATATACTTTGAGAGAACTTATTTCAAGTTTATTTTGAATTGTATTTATAATTTTTGGCTCTAATTTTGCTAGAAAGTTTGGAATATCTGCATCTTCGTTATTTATGTCTGAAGTAGTATATATTATTGTACACAAAATTTCTTGTTTTTCCATTTTATTTATTTTTTCTTTTTATATAATTTGTATATATATAATTATATATATATTTTTTAAAAAAAGTTGGGTTTTATATATTTTTAAAAAAAATAAAAATATTTTTGGTTTTATATATTTAAATTTTATTTTTAAAAAATGTTTCGTTTTATATATTCTATTTTGAAAAATGTTAAAATAATTTATACTCAATAAAAAAATAATTATAAATTTTATATGTTATTAACATTATATACTTTGAGGTGCAATATATTTTTATAAAAATAGTTTTTTGCTTTTCTTTAAAAAATTACAGACATGTACATTTTTCAGACGTACATGATTTCAGAATATATATATTTGGAAGAAATAATTATATATATACTGCCACTGGTAATAACTTTTTATAAGTATCTACATTTTCAATTGTAGATTCACTGCACTGTACTGTACAGCAAGTGATATTTTCTCTTTAAAAATGTGATAATTGTAAATGCTTGCTTGAAATATGGTGATTAAGCTCAAAAAGTCAATTTTGCCCTATAGAAATGTAAGAAATATATGATTATAAATGCTTGCTTGAAATATACCGATTTTGGCTCAAAGATTAAATATTGTCCCCTATGAGTTGAGCTTTTAATAAAAAAACGTAATTATTTTTACACTATATAAATAATAAAAATTGGATTTTTTGGATCTTTCCCCTTAGAAAATCAGCTGAAATCGGGGTAAAATAAATAAATAAAAAATAAATGTTCCAGAATTCCCTCTTTTACTGAAAAGGTAGATAATTTCCCATTTGGGAACCTTCTAATTCTTTTGTTTTGCTGACATGTCATTCATTCTTTTACTTTCTTCTGTATGAAATGTTTCATGTGTCGAAAATAAATCCTTGTTAGGGCGCTTTTATAGTTTTTGGTAAAGGTCAGATGTGCACCACCGGCCCGAAAAAGTTTTGCGTTTTTACCACAGACTCGTGTAGCGATTTTGGTATGCATAAAAGTGTTTTGCTTCCTCCGCCTAATTTGTGCAGTCTATACAATAATCCATTCTCAAGAAAATAATAGTACTCCTCTCTTTGCATGGAGGGGGTCGGCCCTGCCCCTGGTGAGTGGATCTGTGATGTTCTGAGTGGTTCTGCAGTGTATTGGAGTAAAGGAGAAGTCTTTGATTAGGTTGTTCCTTCGAATTAGTTTGGAAGACGAATTGCGTGTGGTGCGAATATGAGTAATTGCTTTATTATCTGTATGTAAATGAAAATGGCGACCAATTAAATTAGAAAGGGAACTATTTAAAAGCATGCAAGATTGCAGTAATTTCCTGCTCAAAAACGCTCAGTTTTTTTCTTTCCGTTATTACGTGACTACGGTAGGACACGGGTTGCTATTCGCCTTCAGCGTTGGCTTGCATCAGCACGCCGCCTACTGCATCCGTGAATAATTTTGTATTCTTTTCTGGATTGTACATAAGTAAGGCTGGAGCGGAAATTAGAGCTTCTGTCATTTTTTCGAAGACGGTTTGCTGTTCTGGTCCCCAAACAAACTTATTTCCTTTACCAACAAGTTTTGATTAATGGCATAGCGATGTCTGAAAAATTCTTTATTTATTTCTTGACATAACTACATAATCTTAAGAACATCGTAGTACCACTGGTGATGTTTGCAGTCTTGTAATTCTTAATGGAGCAGATTATACAATCACTAATCTTATAGTCAAATCTCCGAACTGTGTGACCGAGCGCTAGGACCTCAAAATATGAAAATTTATATTTTTTAGAAGCCAGTTTCAAACCTTCGTTTTGTAGACATTGGAATAGCTGTTTCTAGTTGGTTAGAATCTCGTGGAAACCGCTCGAAAAAATAAACATATCATCGACAAAATATGCAATATTATTAGTATTCATACTGAACACACCTCGTCAATGCAACGGGTGAAGTCACGTGACCCATAGGGCAAAAAATCATGACATACTGTACCTTAACTGGTATTGTAAGCGCTGTATACTTTTTAGTCCTCGGATAGTGGAATTTAAAAATAGCCTGACTCCTAAGTCTACACTGCAATAGTACTTTTCCCCTCCGATATTATGTATTACCTCACTACTATTTGGGAGAGAGATGGCGTCGAACAAGGACCTGAAGTTTAAAACTCGGAGATCCTTTACCATTCTCTATTTCCCGTTTTTTCTTCTTAACCAGATGATCGGGGAGTTAAACGGTGAAATTGCGTGCTTATTAACCCGTTTTCCAAAAGAGTGTCAATTTGCTGATTAATTTCTGAACGTAAATGCACAAAAATGGGATAGGCTGGTACATGAAACTCTGAGTCCTCCTTAAGTATATTTCTATGCGTGTAATTGGTGACCCGTCCAATGTCCTGATCACACCAATCAAATACATTTGCATATTTCTCTAAAAGTTGTAAAAGTTTCTGTTTCTGATCGGATTCTAGCGACGGGTTAATGTCAAACTTACTCATGTCTGGGACTGTACTGCGTACTGTTACTGACTCTTCTGTTGCATTAACCTGTGCATGAATTCATTTTTTACTTTCCCTGAGACTGGGATTTCCCACGCCTCAATGTACCAATTCTTGACCTCTTTCTAATGATGACAATATGGTTTAGCGGATTTGTACCCCAAATTAAGAGTGACTTAGGATTTGCGAGAGCTCTGGGTACCATAAGCCCTGATCTTCCCTGAAACTGTAGGTCCGGTTCCAAAAAAAAAAAATATATATTATTGCTAGAGTTTACTAATTTGATAGGTATGCATAACAGAGTGCTCGTTTTGCCCCTAATTTTCTTAGGTGCAATGAGATCCGGCACTGGCAACTCTCTTATCAGATTCGCTATTTTTATGGACATATCAAACGTTTTCTTGTTTTCGGTGTTAATTTGGTTTCTCGGACGGGTCCTGTATCTCCTTAAAATCTCGTTAAAATCCAAATGAGCTTTTTGACTCTTTAAAAAGTCATTCCCTAGAATTGTCCCATGAGCAAAATTTTGTATTACACGAAAATGATGTCTAAAAGTGTAGCCATGAAAATGTAAGTAGGGCAATTTCTTTTATGAGAAGATGATTGTTAGATACCCCACTAATGACAGTGTTGATTTCGAATATTTAGCGTTGGGTGGTATTCCCTGGTCGCCGGTGACGCTCACCTGCGACTCGGAATCGACGAGAAACTCTTGCTGTTGTCCATTTATTATTACATTAATGTATATGAGTTTTTCATGAGGTAAAGTGGAGGCCGTTATTTTTTACTGTCTAGATCTGCACATACGTCTCCGTTATATGCAGTTAATGCTATTTTAAATAGTGTTGATTATCGTGACAAGTTGAAGAATCGTGATTGGGATAGTGGTACTTTCCACACCTGATACCTGGTCTTCTTTCCCATTGTTCAATTCTCCCCCTTCTTGAACAGGAAGAGAATCGAGGAGGCTGAGAACGAAAATTGCCCCCACGCCATTGTCCGTTTTGTGAATACTGATATTGTCTATCGGGGTTATAGTTGTTTTGTTTATAGGAATTTTGCCGATAATTCCCCTGATCTCTATGTGAAAAGCCTCTACTATTTCCACGATGAGATCCCCTAAAATAAATATGTGTTTGAAAATTACTTCTATTTGGTGTTTGGAATGGTGAATCAGTACATGGTCGCTTTTTGTTTTGCTCCATTACTTCATTCAGCATGATTTTTATAACCTCGACTTGTTTTTTTCAACCCTGTCTCTTGAGACAGTGGTACTGGGTTCGGGGATTCAACTTGATTAGCTTTTAGCTGGTCGAGTTCAGCTTGCATAGCATTCATTCTCTTTTGAATTTCGGTATTAGTCTGCATGCGAGCAGAATCGCCGTTCGCAACATCTTTGTTCTCTAACTCAATGATTTGCTGAGTTTGCAGGTTTGTTTCACTCGGAAAGAGAACAAAGAGTCCTTTTGAGCTTCGCAAACCTTTTCCGCATTATGTACTGGACTTTCTTGAAATGTTCAAGATACTTTAATAGATCATGCACGGACCCATATTAATTTTTAAATGTTTCCCGGATTTACTCGTGTTGGAGGCCTTGAGTTATATGCTTGACTTGCTTACTTACACAGATGGTGTGATCGAGTTTAAATGGTAGCAGCTGTTTTTCCCTATCATAATTTGAGCCAGATTCGTTCTCTCTACGGAAACGATACCTAATTTGCTTCTCTACTTGTAGTTTATCGAGCGACCCGGTAAATTCTTCCATTAACTTCGTTTTGACAGTGTTATAATTAGGAGCTTGTTTTTATTGGGTTCGACTCCTGGCTTTGTGCCACCTGAGGGCGGGACTTAAAAGCAATACTGTGAGCATTTGCTTTCTCTTCGCTTCGTCCCATTCGTTCAATATAGTCAAACTTTTCTAAATTTGTCTATAAAATTTGTGACGTCTTGACCTGCATTGGAATTGCATGCCGTCGAGCATGGCTGAGTGCATAAAGTTTGATTTTGCCATTCTGGTTTTCACTCTGCTGAGCTTTTAATAACCGTTTGCGATTTCGGGTCAAAATCGGGCTTGGCGTTGGAGTAGTAGCTGCAAAGGGAGCAGTTTCGTCAATAATGAAGTTTACAGTTCTGCCTGCTAGCTCCATTAGCCTGTCGAAACTTTCATCTAACTCATTCTCAAAATCTAATCTCGACATTTAGCATGGCTTATGCAAAATGTTCCCCCAATGATATTTTTAAAACGAATTTCGCGTACAACCTAACGGATTCTGTACTCAAATGCATACTTGAAGGTGACGAGGATCTGATGACTAATTGAATTTTGACAACAGTTATATGTCCTTTGTAGATAATAAGAATGAATGTTCGTTGCTTATGTCGCTTAATAGGGTCTGACGTCTTGGTTCTCATTTATTTGGAGTAAAATAAATGAAAATTCTCGTGCCAACCACTAAATACCGACTCTTTTTATTTCCTACTCAAGCAAAATGAAAAGAACCGGTGCCTCCATCTACGTTTCGTTCCCCTAGAGGAACTGGGATATGTTGCTAGTGATAGCTCAGTTCATCAAATATCCCCCATAACATATTGTATAATGCAATGCCATTAAAAAGAAGCACATGGTTGACAAGCATCATCCCTCGTCTACAAGGAACAACAATCTATTGTTATCAGACGTGAAGGCGCATGCGCTCAAGGGCGAAAAGTAAATACTTGTTCGGAAAACGCGGGCTCGCGTCATAAGGAGTTCAAAAGCATGGATGGTGCACGCGTGTTGTGACAAGGGATGAGACATTTGTCCATCATTACACTCCCGAATTCAAGAGAACATCCATGGAGTGGAAGAACAAACAGTCTCCTGTGAAGAAGAAGTTCAAGACAGATCGATCAGCTGGGAAGGTGCGTGTGACCGTTTCCTGGGATGCTAAGGGCGTTCTGCTTAAGGACTTTTTTGAACGAGGAAGAACAATTAATGCTGACCGTTATTGTCAAACATTGGATAAACTGAAAAACGCAATTCGACATAAGCGACCAGGTCACCTGTTAGCTGGTGTCATTCCTCTTTATGATAACGCTCGCCTCCACTCAGCAGTGCAAACACAACACAAAATTGAAGAATTGGTGTGGGAACGGCTGCCCCACCCTCCATACAGCCCGGATTTAGCGCCGAGAGATTTCCATCTTTTTCCGGTCTTAAAGTCTGAATTGCAAGGTTACCGTTTCGAAACAGATGAAGAAGTGAAGCGGAAAGTGAGAATAGTGCTCAATAGCCAGAGCCCTGATGTTCTTGCAAAGGGTGTGGACAAATTGGTGAAACGGTGGGACAAATGCCTGAATCTCTATGGGGTTTATGTGGAGAAGTGAGGAAGGATCCTCCTACACATGTATGTATGGTTTTCAAATGTATCTTAAAAATACATTTTTTATAGCATACGGAAATTTATATATTGAACCACCCACGTAGTTTCATTTAGTTTTTGTGGGGACCAGACAATAGACGCGTATTGCGACTTCGGTCTTACGTAGATATTGTACAGCATTTGGAATGTTTCTCTGTCTTCTTGAAGTCGTTCCCATTCTCATTTTAAACCCAAGGTTTCTGCACATTTCTGCCACAATGCGGTCGATGTGCCTTCGGAAACGGTTACTTTCTTCAAACTGAACTCCTAGATCTTTATTGCTTGAGGCTCTGTCTAATGTGTGGTCACTGACACTGATTGTGTAAGTGTGCACACAGTTTTTTTTATTATTTTTTTTAATTTTTTTAGAAAGTCATAATTTTACATTTGTGAGAATCGATTTTTAGTTTGTTTTGAGTGCACCATTCTACGAGGTTTCCAATGTCCCTTCGCAGTTCCAAGGCATCGTTATCGTTCGTTATATACTTAAATATTTTCAGGTTGTCAATACAGTAGTATTTTTATTATTATTATTATTATTATTATTATTATTATTATTATTATTATTATTATATTGTTAATGCAGCAGGCATTCTGAGACATCGGTAACAATCACAAGAAATAGCAGTGATCCAAGGTTCGATCCTTGCGGGACAGCCGAGGAGGTCTGAAACATATTTAACACGCAATTATCATATCAAACATTCTGTTTCCGGTTTTTAAGGTACGACGAGATAAGTTCTAAAACATGGGCCGAAAGGATAATATTTTGGAGAAGTGTATCATGATGAACAAGATCGCACGCCTTTGAAAAATCAGTATACATTACATTGACTTGCCCTGTCTTCTCTAGCATCAAGGTTATAATGTCGGATATTTCTAATAAATGTGTTTAGGTAGGAATCCATGCTGATGAGTGAACAGTATCGGATGAAGATGTGAAGATGCCTAGAAATGTATTTACATAAGAATTATTCGAAGAGTTTGGAGGGAGTTGAAATGAGAGCGATGGTCTATAATTGTTGATATCAGCTTGGTCGGAAGTCTTCCGGACGGGAAACACCTCAGAAAGATTCCACATTTCCGGAAACAGGCATGTGGGGATTGAAAGGTTGAATAAGATGTGTAGCGGGTGTTTAAGGCTTTTCGAGCAGCCTTTTATCACGTCTAAGCCCACAGATCCTCTCGGTTTCAGGGATTTTATCAGTGGCGTAGCGTTATAGTACGCCCATACGCCCGGCGTTCCCTGATCTAAAATTTCAAAAATACGTAAATGCTGTTAATATAAAGTAAATCTTGACTAATTTCATATATGTTTGACCTTCATGGCATTATAATAGCTATTTTTCTCGATCCGCTTGCAACGCTCCACTAACAACACTCGTTCCAGAATTTTTTTTCAATGCCTTTCCTGCCTGGACGCCGGGCAGGTTCGGCGTAAAGAACTCTGTATTCCTTGCTGCCTTTCTGGAGGGAAAGCTTGGATCTCTACAGCACGCGCGTAAATGCTCTCTCGTACGCCAGCGTACGGAGCAGGGGTCTACCGTGATTGGTTCATGTGACCCTTCCTGCCTTCTGAAGCAGACGACAGCGGTAGAATTCCTATCCGGTTTCTCGCGCTCGTGCCACTCGTGCTATGTGATGCTACAATACGCAAGATTGACTGACGTAATTTTACCAAACTCAAATAGGCCTATACCATTTCTTAGAGACCATTGCATTGTATAATTTATCGCACGAACAGCGATGTGTATTAAAAACTAAAAGATCAACATAGTTTTTGTCAAATAAGTTGGGGAAGTCCTCGTGGTAGAAGTTAAGTCTGTGCCTGCTCTACCACTTAACCCGCAAAACTATTATTTTTTTATTATTATTATTATTTCGTTAGTATCTAACTGTTTAATATTGTGTCAATGGAAATGTTTAGCATTCATTTGAAAACTCTTAACATCGAATGGTCTGTGGACAAAACTATTTTAAAATGTTTATTACCATTCCAAGATGCAATAAACAGGGGTCTGAATTACTATTCGGCACTGTTACGTCAGTAGAGTGTACGATAGTTGGATCATCCACCCACCTCCGTGTCAGTGTGTTTTGCGCACCGCGCCAAGACGACAGAGGTCCCTGGTTCGAATCCCGGCGTGAGCACGGGTGTTCTTTGTCAGTGTCCCTTCATCAATATCATCACTCATATTCATATTAGCGATTAACCAAAAGTGGTAGAAAAGCGACGTAAAATAAACCAAATCAATCAGTAGTTGGATCATCCACAACAATGACGTCTAGTGTTGTTCAGAGGCTCTTGTGATTCAGGTGTGTTTTCTAATGACTTGCGTCATACCGAAAAGTATAAAACACCGGAGTTCAAAACATTTGTGGCATAGTGAGGCATCTAATTTTCTAGCTAAAACATGCATAGATGATGTTTTATTGAAAACCCAGCTGACTTCAGGCAAATAAACAATACCTGTCGCGACTAATTCCATAAGTAAATTATTAAGCAAAAAAGGGCCGACCCTTCCTTCGGACTTAGCGTTCCCACCCGAAATGCCCATGCTACGCCACTGGATTTTATTGAATGTTCTACGTCAGTAGGGAGAATTTCACCAATGTGGAACATGCACAATAGTTCTTTAGTGTTATCCGAGGGGAATGTTGTTTCGTAGCTTGATTTGTCATCGCTATAGAAAGACTTGAAGTGACGACCAAATGCATCCGCAATATCTCTACCGCTTCGTAGTGATTTGTTTTGGTAGGTGATGGGGTGGGTTGGTGTTTTCTTTCTTTTGTTTTTTAAAAGAGACCAAAATATTTTGGGATCGCATTGGATATCTAATTTACAGTTAAGCAAATATGTTTCGTACATCTTGGAGATGTGTTTCTTAAGATTCTTCGGCAACTCTTCAAATTTAGCTTCATGAAAGGCAGTGTCTCCAATCTCTCTATTCCATTTTCGGTTATGCATAGCTTTAAGAGCTATATCCTTTTCTATTTCGCACGTGAACCAGCATGGATATAGTTGCGGCTTGAAGTTCGTGTAAGGGACGCATTAATAAATCCGGAATTTAAATACTTCCCAGTTTACTACTTGAAATTCTTGGAAGAGTTTTAACAAAATAAGCTTTTTGGAAATTATATCGTTTCTTCCTTGCTTCAGGCTTGATGTTGCGTGGTTGCAGGTGAGAAACACATATCGTCAGCGCCGGCTGGTGCTTATCTTCAGGTACTAGCGGCAGCTCATTTTCTTCAACAGATACGTAGTTCAAATTGGTTGTGACTAGAGCCCGGAAGTTTGGCAAAATGCCTCTTTTTATCTACTGCATATATTGATAAAATTTTTCCGATATACGTTTCTTATGTTGTTTCGAATGTTTTGGAAGCCTTTTCATTTTGCCTATTTTGCCTATTTGGGATCCCACTCCCTATTTTTAATTGTAATGCCTTTTTTTGCCTTTTTCAATGAAATTTGACATTTTTTTAAAAAAAAATGTGTATATAAATTATTTTTCTCCCAAAAAACGTTGTTGGCATTTATTTTTCTTCCGTTTATTATGTGAATAATTTTCGCCTTATTTAAGTAATATTGAACTCACGCATGTTTCAACATTGCTGAAGGAGAAAAGTGTGAGAAAGAAGTATTTCATGCTGAGCCAGGATATTGCCTTTCGGTTAACATTTCTTGTGCATGATTGACTGCTGAAGTGGAGAGGTTGATTTCGAACACAAAGAAAATATTTCTGAAATCTCCCTCTCGAACACGAAAATTTCAGGAAGTTACGATTGAGCTTAGTTTACCTCAGCAACCAGTCTTGACGAGATAGGGAACCTGGATATCAGCAGCTATATATTATGCTAACAACCTTCAAAAAATCAGTGAGGTGATCGATGCTCTTCCAGAAAATGAAGCGGCTTCAATTCGTGAAGTGAAAAAACTCCTGTGCTATTCAAGTTTACTTTTGCACAATGTGGTGCATTGCCAGAGACAATTATAATTATAGCATCCATGAAAATCTTCGAGGAATCTATGTAGGAGATGATGGAAGTGCCAGGAGAAAAGGGGTGAGCTGTTGCGGAAAAGTGCTAACGGGTAGTGAGTGCAAATATGTATGCTCCAATAACTTCTGTCGAAGTAGAAAGATCATTTTCTATTATGAAAAACATTCTCTCTGACAGACGACTATCAATGAATGTTTAGAACTTAAAAAGCACCTTGTAGTTATGTGCAATCAAGACAGAGAAAATTGAAATGCTCTTCCCAATTTAGATTTTAACATTTTGCCAGAAATTATAGATAAAAGTAAGCGACTTCTAAATGTGCCTTTTTTCGGTATATTTTGCCTTTTTTCATTTTTAGTGCCTATTTACCACATTATAAATGCCTTTTTGCCTGCCTATTTTAACGAAAATAAATGCCTGAACTTCCGGGCTCTGGTTATGACTAAATCTAACGTTTTGTCATAAGCGTTTAAAACATCTTGCATTGCTGAATGGAGGGGAACCTCGCGGCCTCATTGCTTGGCGAGACAATCGGCGTCAGCTTACCTGGATGTTGCAGACGATGGACGTTGCTACGTGAAGGTCGTCAAGAAATTTAGCGGTACCTCGCCCCTGCTCTTCTTTGTCGGCTGGGATCCCTGGGGTGAGGATAATAGGGTTCTGACGTTGACCAGTTGCAAAACGACCTTGGATGTTGTTTACCTTTAGATTATGGGCGTCTGTAAACTCCTGCAGGTCTTGTTGCGTATATTTGCGACCGGCGATAACGAGTTGTCGGAAAATCAGGTGGGATCGATGACCTTTCCTTCGGGCGTCATTCATAAACGGAAGCAGCTGTTGGTGTTCCATCCTCACACTGAAAGAGAAATCTTCATGTATGAAAACTCCAGATCCTTTCAATTTGTGTCAATTTCTCAAAACTTCATCCTTCATCTTGTTGGGAAAAAATCTGCAGACAATCAGAGAAGGTCCTTGCACTAAGCGTGCCTTTATTCTATAAAAACGTTGAATATCATCCTCATCTAAATGTACTTGCAGTTTCGTTCCAATGAGGTCATTCACTTTCTTCTCCGTCTTCTCTCAATCGTCCTTGCCGTCTTCCTGAGGGATGCCAAAAAACACCAGGTTCTCGCTCCTGCTCCTGTTTTCTTGGTAGCATTAATGGGACGTAATGTAACCAAAATGTAAATACAATATACTTCAATGATATAATTAATTCCATTAAGCTAACAAAACATTCTGTTATTTGTTTTGTGCGCATTATCTTGTTATTCATACCTGCATGCTATGGTTTTCAGTGAGTACTGAGTCAAATTGTCTTTAATCTGTTCACATATGTTAAATGCATGTAGATATCTTCCAGAAAACGTAACCTTGATCATCTATTACATTTATATGGATTCATTTTTCCATTAAAATTTTCATCTGCATGATATTCCTTCCTAGTAATTCCAAACTTTACAAACCTATTTCAGATTATTTTTTTCATTATATACTTATTTCTTCAGCGTAGTATTCTTTATAGCTTCTTCATAAGAAATTATTTTAAATCGTGATATGGTTTCTGTATAATACAAATCTTTAAAACTTCATTAATGACCTTAATCTCCAGCACGCTTTTGTGTAGCTATGTAATAAGCCTCAGTTCCATTCATTAATTTTATGTGTGTAACTAATGGTATTTATCACATTAATTATTTAAACCTGTTTTCTCTCTCAAACATAATATCCCTTGTTGTTTGTAGTTGATTACATTTCAACATTATCTTAGTGTTTTACATGGGAGTTGTGATGACGGGGAGTTTGAACAATCAGTCGGCCCCTTTGGAAAGTGGAATTTTTCTTTTTATTTCAAGAGGAAAAAATCATATTTTGAAAGGCGATAACAGAATTAATGTTAACCAAATGAAAAATTAGATAGAAAGCTGGATGTGAAATGCAGAAACCAGGTCAGGGCTTTGTGTTTTAATATTCTACGACTTTATCCAATTAATAAATGATTCCATATATTTTCAAATGTATTGAACGTGTCTTATTAACGGTATGGAATGTGAAACAAAATCAAGAAAAATATGTATGCTGACTTGTTGGTATTACCATTAATCAAAAAGTATCAAGAATTCGAATCATGTATTATTATTGATGAAAAACAAATATTATATTGACATAAGACATAATCATCAAAAATGTCTGAAGTAGCCTATATTTCTAAACACAATCGCATAATCTAGGAGTTGGAAATAATGAAATACTTACCACAATGCTGTATACTCTTTTATCTATCTTATACAAAATCTCAGCATTTCTTGATGTCTTGTTAGTAAATTTGATAATGTTTGTTGCGCCTTCAGGTTCCATTGCGTTCAAAACTGGGCCAGCCATTACGTTCCTTTAGATTAAATAAATATAAATTAATGACTAGTTCAAAAATGTATTTATGCCACAAACACAAGCACCTCCCACACACACATACTAACACACATATATAAACATAAATAATTAAATTGATACAAGTCAGTCTCTCCGTTCCCTCCTTGGCTAAGTTGAAAAGTCAAAATAAATATTTTGCGAACTTTCAAAATAAATAGGATCCTGAAATACAGTCATATTCGTTTTGAAATGAATAATTTTATGCATATATTCTCACAAATATTTTTCTCTGTATTTTGGTCACTGAGTCTAGGCTTCGCAGATTGCCTAGATAACATTGATTAAATACCTTGCGATACACACACACACAACACACACACACACACACACACACACCAGTGGCGTAGCATGGACATTTCGGGTGGGAACGCCAAGTCCGAAGGAAGAGTCGGCCCTTTCTTGCTTAATAATTTACTTATGGTATTAGTCGCCACAGGTATTATTTGCCTGAAGTAAGCTGGGTTTTCAATAAAACATCATCATTGCATGTTTTAGCTAGAAAATTAGATGCCTCACTATGCCACAGATGTTTTGAACTCTGGTGTTCTATACCTTTTTTATATCTGTCTGCATGACGCAAGTCATTAAAAACCTACCTGAATCACAAGCGCCTCTGCACAACAGTAGACGTCATTGTTGTGGGCGATCCAACTACTCATTGATTTGGTTTATTTTACTTCTCTTTTCTACCACTTTTGGTTAATTGCGAATATGAATATGAGTGATGATATTGATGAAGGGACACTGACAAAGAACACCCGTGCTCACGCCGGGATTCGAACCAGGGACCTCTGTCGTCTTGGCGCACTGTGAAAAGCAGAGTGGATGATCCAAATATCGTACACTCTACTGACGTAACAGTGCCGATTAGTAATTCAGACCACTGTTTATTACATCTTGAGAATGCTGATAAACATTTTAAAATAATTTTGTCCAGAGACCATTCGATGTTAAGAGTTTTCAAATGAATGCTAAACATTTCCATTCACACAATATTAAGTAGTTAGATAATAACGAAAAAATACAATATAAAAAAAATAATAGTTTTGCGGGTTAAGTGGTAGAGCAGCCACAGGCTGAATTTCTATCACGAGGACTTCACCAACTTATTTGACAAAAACTGTGTTGATCTTTTAGTTTCTAATACACATCGCTGTTCGTGCGATAAATTATAGAATGCAATGGCCATTAAGAAGCAGTATATTTGAGTTTGGTAAAGTTACGTCAGTCAATATTGCGTATTGTAGCATCACACAGCACGAGTTGCATGAGTGCGAAGAGTGAAGAACCGGGTAAGAATTCTGCCGCTGTCGTCTGCTTCAGAAGGCAGGAAGGGTCACATGAACCAATAACGGTAGACCTCTCGTACGCTGGCGTAAGAGAGTCTATTTACGCGCGTGCTGTAGAAATGGAAGTTTTCCCTCCATAAAGGCAGCAAGGAATATAGGAGTCCTGTACGCCGAATCTGCTCGGCGTCCGGCCGAGAAAGGCATTGAAAAGAGATGCTAAAAAGGGTGTTGAGAGTGGAGCGTTGCAAGCGGATCGCGAAAAATAGCCATTATAATGCCATGAAGGTCGAACATATATGAAATTAGTCACGTTTTACTTTATAATCACAGCATTTAAGCATTTTTGAAATTTTAAATCTGGGAACGCCGGGCGTACGGGCGTACTATAACGCTACGCAACTGACACACACACACATACATGCACATATATAGTCGGAGTAAAATAAACTGATTCAATCAATCATATGTATCGTGATTGTTTCATTTAGTATATTTAGCATCGCATTTCTATCACATTAGATAATCTCGACAATGGGGATGAATGGCGATCAGAGGCCATTGATGTAAAGACAATCACAAATGCACGTAGACAACACACAACACAAATCCCACAGAGCATTATACTGGCTGTGAGTGTAGATGCAAGAGCTTCGGTAGCCTGCAAAATGCAGTCCAGGGTGTTTTACATTGAAGAGAGATTGACATTCGGGTGTTTTAACAAAGGTTCACACCTTAAATCTCTCTCCCCCCCTCTCTCTCTCTCTCTCTCTCTCCATAAATGGTTGCTTTTCTAGCACTTACCATACCAGTTCGTCCAGTGCCATTTACGGAGAAGTATATGTACAACGTAGCGACACATTTCGACTTTCTTCCAGCAAAGTTGCAAAACCGCTAGCATCTGCGGTCGACGCGTACGAATCTTGTGACTGACAGTACCTACTGAACGTCGGTCGGAAACGGAGCAATGGAGCAACGTGCCAACATTAAATTCTGTTTCAAATTTGGTAAAACTCAGGATAAGTACAAATTGAATTGTAACCACGAATTTTCAGAATCAAGAGGGCTAGAGAATTAATTAATTAATTAATATTTAATGTAATAAAGGTATTAATATAGTATTCTTATTGAGAAGAGAATTTCTACTAAACTTATTATCCTCGTATGTTTACTAATAGCAGTTACATTTGACATGTCTGACTAATCGAGAAGATGAGTATCACAGTACGTCTTATCGTTCTTATATAAACGTTGAAACGTTTAAGAACGTATAAGAACGTTTACCGAAACGTTTTAACGTTTAACGTCACATTACTTCGTTAGTTTTTTACTTTCTTAATAGCATATTCTAAAGGAAAATTAAAAAGCAATAAATATGATGCATCTTTGTTTTATAATATATCATGAATTGTACATTTTGTCAGACATATTAACAAGATTTATAAGTATTTTAAATCTCTTTTGACCGAATCATATGCATTTTTTAAAAAAAAAATAAGTGAATAGCTTGATTATATTCCCACTTTTCTCAAGTGTCTGTCTGATGTGAAAAAATTAATCTGTTACGTTTAAATCCACATCGATAATCACATATATTATTTTATTCGTATATGGGGTTAGTCTTGTTAAAAGAATATTATATAACATTTTATATGTTATTGAGAGTAGAGAAATTCCACGATAATTATTGCAGTTCATTTTATCACAAGAACAATTATGAATTCTTTCCACTGTTGAGGGATTTCTTCTTTATTCCACTAACTAACTAACTATCTCTCTAACCTTCTTAAACCCGAAGGTTCATGGCTGCAGCAACACATGCCTTCCATCTGTGTCTATCCTGAGCAAGATCTAATACTTTTTTCCATCTCTACCGATTTCCTTTAGGTCCATCTCAACATTGTTCCTCCATCTTCATCTTGGCCTTCCTACAGGTCTCTTACCATCAGGTCTCCCAACAAGAATCCTGTAAACTCCTTTTTCCTGTACCACATAGCCTGCCCACCTAAGTCTTCTTTATTTAATTGTTCTAATAATATCTGGACATGAATATAAATTATGTAGTTCTAAATTATGTAATTTTCTCCACTAACCTGTCTTCTCATCCCTTTTAGGTCCAAATATTTTCCTAACAATCTTATTTTCAAATACTCTCAATTTATGTTGGACCAAGTTTCACATCCATATAATACTACAGGCAGAATTACTGTTTTGTATATTTTAACTTTTAGTTTCTTAGAGAGAAGTAACATGCATTTCCTGAATTAAGCATACTTTTTATTTTATTTCCTCTTTAATATAATTTTCATTTGTTAATATTACTCCTAAATATTTCATGAGATTTGGTTGCCTGCAAAAGTTAATCCATTTAACTCCTTGTTAGTAATAGTATTTTATTTATGTATCATATCAGGTTAGAAAAAAATTCGCGCCTCAGTCAATGCAATAAGTTGTGTAATGATGTTGTCTGTTTCCGCATTTGACTCATACCAATCATACGTATATCGTCTCCTTCCTTCCCTCGCCTCATGAAGCTCATCCATCCTATCGGCCAATTTTTTGCCTGCAGCCCGAAAAAAAGACTCGGGATTCTGAAAGTTTTTCATATCGCTTATTTTGCGAAGATTGTCCATAAAAATCATCTCGCACGGTGGACAAAATTCAGGCACTATTTTGCTTAACTCAACGAGCCTCGCAACATCCTCACCTGTGTACTCAAAAATCTTGTACAGCAGTTCAAGTGGTAAGTCAGTTATACAAGTTGTCATTTTTATAAGATATTATTTAAATAGAAGTTTCTCGGTATTTATATATAAATTTTCTCGGGGAAAAACACAAAACTCACAATCAAGTTAAAATTCAATAAGATTCTATTTATTAGAAAAAAACACTTTTAAACTTACAATAATTGATAAAATATTATTTAAAAACAATAGTTATAATTATAATATTTTTTTTCAGCTCTGGTATTTATATAAAAATTTTCTCGGGAAAAAATTCAAAATTCAATACAAATACAAATTCATACAAATATCAGATTTCTTGGGGTTTAAATCAAAATTCTATACTTAATAAAACTATGACAAATTGTAATGCCAATGGCTTACGTGCACGAAGGTAGAATAAATATTGATCTTCAGAAGCACTGACCTACCACAATTGCATGTCTGCTCAGGCATGTTGTAATGTGCATAGAAAAGCAATGACCTAATGCCGGTATCGATTATGTATAGCAAGCTAGGACAGATATCTAACCAACTCTAAATATAAATAAATTACAATAAATAAGTTGGATGTCCTTTACAGACCTGTATGAGAAATACTGCAACAACATGTCCCACTAACTGATATGTAAATTCAACCTATGAAAAATTATATGACCTTACTTGGGTTTTTCTGCTTCTAGTCTCCTATAATTAGGCGAAGAGTTCTATCTCTCGCAATATAGGTTCCTCTGTGGGTTCCTCTGAGAAATCAGCACTGTACTCTGACTTATATAGATTTATAGATCCAATAGAAATCTTACTTACTTAAACCAATCAGGTATAAATTATTAGCCAATCAAAATCTTTGTTATTTTAGCTATCATATAAAAAAAATG
This sequence comes from Lepisma saccharinum, assembly GCF_977018435.1. NCBI lineage: Eukaryota > Metazoa > Arthropoda > Insecta > Zygentoma > Lepismatidae > Lepisma > Lepisma saccharinum. The sequence continues at coordinate 73,532,917 of NC_139230.1, forward strand.
CAAAATATCCCAGTTTCAATTCGATCCATTCATCTGAATCGAAGAAACCGACAATTCACATATCCCCATATTATTGTATGCTTGCCTTATTAGCACCTCTTTTGCTGTTGTACTCAATTAGTTTTCACTAATTGGCGATTTTCTTGAAGAGGTCTAATAGAACAAGATACGGCGGTATGAGAAATATGTGAATTTCAAGATATTTTAGCAATATACGACGTCTTAAGAAAGGCATATTCGGCTCCAAAGTACTTTGTCTAACGCTTACTACCATTCCCTATTGCTGGCAAAAAGAGTTAAAAATATTGACGTATTGAAAAAAGTTGACTTGCAAGTGTTCACCGAGTTCCGACATTTGCACATAGATGGCTCTGTTGTTGTCGCTTATCAAATAATATATATATTTTTAGAATATCTCTAAAACAGGCAAATTTTGTTTACTGTTTTCTACAATTGGGAATACTGACATGTATTACTCACCAGATGAATTCAAAACACAGAGACCCATGTTTGTCATCAACACCTCAAAAAGAAAACGAGTTGTGGTTAATGACAGGACAAACATTAAAATTATCTGTGAATTCCATGATACACTTCCCGATGACACCATATGTAGTGTTATTCTTATAGGTGAAAAATCATATGTTTATGATGTAAGAAATGAGAGAGTGACCGAGCAATTCTAGAAGAGTTTTGCATATTATATTTTCTTAGTATTAGATAAACAAGTTGTACCTGGTCTTGAATTAAAATATTTAGAATATTACAAGTCAACATATTAATTCTCTGAACTTAAACCGGAAGTGGACCGGAAGTGAACCGGAAGTAGACCGGAAGTGGACCGGAAGTGGACCGGAAGTAGACCGGAAGTAAATATGTGTTGTAAATATATGTAGGTATAGGTATAGGTGTAGGTGGGTATGTGTGGGTGTATGTAGGTGTGGCAGTGTGTGAGCATCTTGGATTAGTTTTAAGTGTAGTCAAAACAATATCAAGAAAAGCCATATTTTTAACAAATTTATAAACAGCAATTTTAGCAAATTCAGGTTTAGCCACATCAATTTGAGGGGGTCATCTTTTCTCGGAAGTTTTTTTTTTACAAAAATCGTAGGTTTTACACAGTAGCAATAAAATTTTATAGACATTTTGCCTTAGTTTTAAGTATTTCAATTCAGTCAAAACACCTCATCATTTATCGCCCTAGTATTAGTATATTTTACACTACTGATACAGGGTTCCCTCATTACACAATTTTTCATCTCTGCATCTCTTGTCTTTTCTAAACTTACAAACTGCTTATCAGTGACGTTTGCAGAATGATTTCAGTTATTTATACAAAATTGTGAATGGCAAAATCCGCTGCAACACACTTCTTGAGGAATTCCAGTTTAGAGTACCTATGTCCACAACTCGCAATACAAGATTATGTTATACAAAAAATCCTAGACTAGAAATTCAAAAAAGATCTATCTTTTACAGACTTGCCACACAATACAATGATCTCTCATCAAGAATCGATATATTTTCCTCCGAGTTTGTCTTTCGGTCATCTATTGGAAGAAATGTTTTTAAATAATATCAAATATATAATTTACTTATTTTTTGTTAATTTACTATTCACTTTTGTGTTATTTTGTTACTTTATTATTTTTTAATACTTTTTGCTTATTATTATTATTTTTATTATTATTATTATTATTATCATTTCATTTTGATTGTTGACAATTTCAGTGTAAAATGGCCACCTGTGCTGTATCTGGAACGTTTTTTAATAAATAAATAAATTTGAAAAAAAATCCAGAGTGGAACACTGCAAAGAAATGAAACAAGCAGCTGATGTGGATCCAGGATTCATGTAAAGCATTGAAACAGGTGATGAAACATGGTGCTTTCAGTACGAACCACTCACAAAGCGTCAGAGTTCAGAATGGAAGAGTCCAGGCTCTCCGAAACCGAAGAAAGTGCACATGCAGAAGAGCCGAATCAAAACTCTGCTCACTGTTTTCTTCGATTCCAAAGGCATCATCCACAAGGAATTCAATCCACAGGGTCACTTTGTGAATGCTGAGTATTACGTGGGTGTTTTGCATCGTCTATTAGCATCGTAGAGTTCGGCCTGAATTTCAGGAACGAGGCTCATGGTTTCTGTTGCACGACAATGCACCCGTGCACTAGAGCAGGTTGGTACGCCAGGTTTTGGCCAAAAAAGGGATAGTGGAGTTCGATCATTCCCAACATTTTCAGGATTTAGCTCCATGCGACTTCTGGCTATTTCCAAAACTGAAATTGGCTTTGAAAGGAAGGCGTTTTGATTCCTTTCCAGACATCCAAAAGGCTTCGATCGCGATTTTAGAGGCGAAACCGAAACAGGCGTACCAAGACTTCTTCACAAAGTTCTACAACCGCTTCAGTGCATGTATTGACTCACAAGGTGTCTATTTTGAATAAACGTTATTGTACCAGTCCACAACGTCTTGTCTTTAATTTCTCATTAGTCACCCTTCCCACTGGACGGACTGTGTAGGTTCAAATTGTGCATTAATTGTGGCCAGAAATTTGAAATCGGTTATTCTCCAATCTTCAAAACATTGGATGTGCAATATATTGTCAATATATTCTTGCATTATGTCTTGGTGCATTAACTTGTTACTATCATTTGGAATTCTGGTAGTTTATCGCTTTGTATTTTATGCCTTTCCATGAAAAAATGAAAAACACAAAAACTATTGTTACAAAATGCTTGCACCTGAGGAAAATTATTGTCTGTAATTTTTCGATTGAAACAAAGATTTATATATAGATATAACCACTTTGATATTGTACTTCAAAACATTATTTTATGTACTTTTATCTGATTTAGGTGACAAAGGGAAAATGTATATCCTAGTGGCACATAACACAGTGACTGATTCATAAACATTGTCTAACTTTGACAAGGTGATGATGGTATCATACCATTAGCAGCAATTACAGACCTTAGTACTTGTATGCCGTGAAAATGTAGTTAGCAAATCGTCGTATGTATAACATAGTGCAGTTTCCTGGTATTTGGACATGTAAACAACTTGTTTTAAAACACTTGCAGCGCATCTCATATTGGAACTTGACAGGTAAAGAAATCTCACATCCTATTTTATCAAACGCACTTTGACGATTTGTAAATTTTCCATGTAGGTTAGATTTAATTCTTATTTTAAATCAATTAAAATTTCCCCAGAGAGTGCACAGTATATTTTGGGCTGATATAAAGTCAAATTTAAAAAAAAAAGAAAATGTAAAGTGCACCCCTGTGCGTAGCACAGGCGTAGGGGGTGTGTGGGGGTAACGCTCCACACTTTCTTGATCCGGTCGTGAGTGGGTCAAATTCACACTGTCAAATTATTTACCATATTTTCTGAAACTACCCCGGTGATGTCATATTGCACAGTGGTTCGGATTCCACTTCAAACTGTCGGTCCAGTCTCAATTAGCCTCTCTGAGCACAAAGTGGGCTTTAAAACAAAACTCTTGTTGTGAAATTTGCACCTTATGACCTGGGGGTCTTGGAGATAAGTATCATACATTTCAATCAAGCCAAGTCTGGATCCCAATGTTATTTGTAAATTGGCTACTGCAATAATGAGATTGCACTCGTAGACATTTCTTTAAGAACATTTTTACACTTTCATCTCTGTATTGAAGACTATGTAAGGACCACCTCTCTCCTCTATATTTCCAAAATATTCCTTGATTCTTTAAAGTCTAACAATTCTTCCTGATATGTTGAAAGTATTTAGCGAAAAGAGTATCGCATATGATCAGTTTTTCATTAGTAGAAGAAGGGAAAAAATATTGATAGTTTCTACAGGGCTCGAAATGGAAATTTTTCACGAAACGGAAGGTTTGGCATTGGTTAAAGTTGTGCGGTCTTTCTTTCTTTTTTCCGTTTGTCTCTGATTACTACAACGACGAGATTAACAACTAGTGAAATGACGTGATGTGTTACAGTTAATAATATACTGCTGGACAAAAAAAAACGGACACCTTAATATTTGACATCTGAATTTCAATTACTTATGAATTACGTTCTCAGTTAAGTATTGAACAATTGAACATTCATTATTGAACATTTTTCATAGTTTTTCCGTTTATTATTTATCTATTTATTTATTTATTTACTCGTATTTACTTATTTGGGACACTTAGTAGGCTCAAAATTAATTTCATGCAATTTTGTTTTAATTTATTGATTTTCAATTCCTGTTGATATTATTTTGTTTAATGTCTAGATAGTTATGAATTTTGGTTCATAGTAACCACAGTAACAGATATTATTGACATTGTCATTGCTGATGTTTTTCTTGCAAGTGTATTGTAAGTTTGCTAGCTTGAAAATGAGACGTGAAGAGGTACTAAAAGCAGTAGCTCTTCGTGATGATGGTCGTAGTGTGCGCTATATTGCTAGGGTGCTAAATATAGCACGAAGTACTATCCATGAAGCTCTCAGACGGTATGATGCAACTGGTTCCTATGGTAGAAGACCGGATTCTGGTCGGAAACGATGAATAACAGCACGGGAAGATCGTCTCATGCGTATCATAGTCTTAAGAGACCGTCGTACGACTTCAAATATTTTGGCACGGCGTTTGAGAAATTTTCATAGCTGTGGTTTCTTCACAAACAGTTCGTAGAAGACTGAATGAAATTGGTTTTTCATCTCGGAGGCCGGCTACAGGTCCCAGGTTGTTACCACGTCACCGGAAGCGAAGACTGGAATTTGCTACACAACACTTACATTGGAATGTGAAGCAATGGGAAAAGGTTTTATTCTCCCATGAGTCAAAATTCAACCTACGTTCATCAGACGGGCGTGAACATGTGTATAGAAGACCTAATAAGCGTTATGCACAATGTTGTTTCGTTTAAATATCACCCTTTGGAGGCGGTGGTGTCATGGTCTGGGGAGGTATTTCTTTACAAGGACGTACAGAGTTGGTTCTTGTAGAGAATGGGGCAATGACAGATCGCAGGTATATTACAGAATGTTTGGCAGATTATGTAGTACCATATGCACCATACATAGGCCCAGATTTTGTTTTTATGCATGACAATGCGCGTCGTTACATTGCGAATATTGTCACGGAGTACCTGGACGAAGTTGGGATAACGCGATTAGAATGGCCACCACAAAGTCCGGACCAAAATCCGATAGAGCACGTCTGGGATCAACTGAAACGACATATCAGAAACCGCGCAATAGTTCCAGAAACAATTGAAGAGCTAAGACGTGCTATTCAAGAAGAATGGGAGAAATTGGGCCAAGAAGTGATTGGCAACCTTATTCGAAGTATGCCACTGCCGTTACAAGCTGTAATTGATGGCAGGGGAGGTAACACCTGCTACTAGACACCTTATATACCCCACCAGTACCAGTTAACAATATTTTAAAAAATATTGCTAAGATTTGTTTTCTAATTTTTTTTGTAGTTTTCTGTAACTTTTGTTTATGTTTTAATTTAACTTATTAACAATAAATGTTAATTTGTTTTCTGTTGAATATATTCTTATTTCCAATAATTTCTGCAACTTTAGTTAACCTTCGAATCAGAATTTATGCGTTATCACAAAAAATGCAAGTGTCCGGGGTTTTTTTTGTCCAGCAGTGTAGTTAATGTTATAATATTTACATAAACATCAAATAATATAAATACGCTGGACAAAAGTCTCCTGGAATTTTCTTTCCTTTCTAAAATGTAAACAGACGGAAATCGTAAATAGTCAGCTCGTATATCCGGGTTTTTTAAAAATTAAATGTGTACGTATGCTTACGAGTAGAATCAATTTGTGCAAGTGGAATATATTTCGACATTTTTATATTCTGTATGATCAAGGATCAAAACGCCAACAATATATCTCCTCAGCATAAGAAAAATGAGTTGCCGTAAAAATAGAACCCAAATTTCTGCAATTATTTTGTGCAGTAGGATATCTCTGTCAGAAATATCGAATTCACAAGAAACGTAAAAAGATAATAATTAACCAACAAAAAGTAATAAGAGAACAACAAGACACAAAAGATGAAAGCAACATAGACACCTTCATTCTCTGCTAAGTCCTCTCACAACAACAACGAATCTCCACTTAGAAGGGAACCTTCATAAAGTATTTACAATTTAGTTCACTCCGAAAAGCAAAATGCAGTAAAATATGCAGAAAAAAGGAATAAACGAACCGGAACAGTCCGTCGCCTTTTCTGACGAGACGGAATTGGAAGGTACATATTTACGAACCGGAACGGCGTTCCGGTCTGCTCCGGTCCATTTCGAACCCTTGTTTTCTAATTACAGACGCTTCGTTAATTGTGTTCAATTTTGTGTCTTGAAGAGAAACATATTTTACAATAAATTCTCTTTTCAACTGAAGATCAGAGGTTATAAAATATTTTCTCTTCTTCACCAGATATTAGGCAACACATTTTCCTTTTTTACTCCCAAGTTCCATTCATTGTTATCCCAGACTATGCTGAGGAACAAACTTCTTTGTTCTAAGATTCTAATCCTTGACTTCTTATTCAATCAGCTTCTTTACATTTGTTAATTTTGTAGACCAATCTTGTTCTGACTTTTTTGGCAAACCTTTAACTTCAGGATTCTTTAGCTGATCCACAAAAGGAGTAGCTGTTTTCTTCAACATCCTGATTGGTTTATTAATATTTTTGTAGTTCAAATTGCTTTTAAATGATCCAAGTACACTAAATACATACACTTGGTACACGCACTAGAAGTCGCGACATGAATTCCGATCAAAATTCTCAAAGGCACGTTTCTTCGTTTGAAGTTGCAAATGCAACAAAGGAACGCCACTGCCAGATGAGGAAATCCCGTTGTTTCCTTTGTCAATAGCATTCACGATTCCTGTACACTGCATTTGATCTGGCTCCCAATACATTTGAACTTGAGAACTTGTTTTAAATTGTCTTTTAAAAAGTATTTAGTAGCCGGCCCCCGTGGAGAAGTGGTTAGCACATCGTGCTACGACACCAGGGGTTTCGGGTTCGAATCCCGGTCTGACATGGATGTTTGTGAGTGTTCATTCATCAATTTCATCATATCATCAATCATCTCCATCTTTGCAAGTGACACAAAAGTGAAGTAAAATTAATAAATCAATCTATCAATCAAAAAATATTAATGAGATTCAACTTTCTTGACACGAACCGTCTTGCCTCTATACTCAAATATCCATATATTTTTCTAGTAACAAATTACCAGACCTAAGCAAGTATAGAAATATACATATAATAAATAGACTGCAAACAATCTACATTAGTACCACCGTTAATGAACGTAAAAGCCTTTTGATGTTTCTCTTTCGTTTTCCGACAAAGTTAAAACCTTTTACTGACAACAATTAGAGTTGCACACGAGACCGGACAAGACATTGGTCTGTCTCGTCTCGTCTCGTCTCGTATCATGTCTCGTCTCCTATCGTAAAAGTAATGCAGGGTATCATGCCAAAACGTTAGTCTACAATCAAGCTTTCACAGCGCATGCACGACTCGAAAAAAATAGATTTTATAAAAAAGGTTTCATATACGGAAACTTTCAGACCGAATCGACGAGAGGATTGATTGATTGATTTAGTTTATTTTACTTCGCGTTTTGTGCCTCTTGGCTAATTTGCGAAGATGGGGATGAGTGATGAAATGATGAAATTGATGAATGGACATTCACAAACAACCAAGCCCGACCAGGATTCGAACCCAGGACCCTTGGCGTCGCAGCGCGATGTGCTAACCACTCGGCCACAGGGTCGGGCTAATCGACGAGAGGAAAGCGACACATGTCGCTTGGGAACAAAGCAATCAACAGCAACGTTTCATACCGTAGAGGCATGACATGCTGCACAAGCTTGAATTTGCTTGGTGAAATCCACAAGCGACACTTGTCGCGTGACGCTTGAAGCTTCGGTGTGAAATCTCTTTAATGGAATTTTCAGACTGAACTAACAGGCGACAAGCGACACAAGTTCCTTTAGTATATTACCAAGCATTCACCTCACATGCTCTACCAAGAGACAAAGATAACACGATATTACAGGGTGTGTTTCTCAATCGTCGGGCCGCGGCCCTGTACCGGGTTCTGGTGTCAATTATACCAGGCTGCGGGAGGTTCTCCTAAGCTTTGCAACTTGCAGCCCAGGCTGGTAACCACCTCGAAACATAATCTCTCGTTCGGGCTTCAGGAGAGGAAATCCTTTCTCGCCAGTGCTGGTGAGAAATCAAAGCCGCTCAAAGGGGACTGTTACCCGTGAGGCCTCCTAATTTAAATTTTAACCCTTGGTTTTTCTCGTGTTAGAACAACAAGGGTGAACCGACTTGCAGCCAAAGGTGCCAACGACCTGGAAAGATGGCTTGTCGTTCGTGCACATAACTCGACGGGTTCGGAAGATTGCAAATATTACTGAGGATTCATTTCCAAGCGACAGGTGCCTGTTGTTGCCTGTCGAATGTCGCTTATTACTCCTATGACTTCAGGCAATATACAGCGTGTCCCGCTTATAAGTATAATAAAAGAAAAATTCACAACTTTTTTTACTTACCAATATTTTTTGTCCAAACTTTGTACAAACATGTAACAACTCAGAATTATTTTTTACAAATCAAGAAAACTAAGGCCCTTCCACATGTGAACCGTTAGTGGCACGGCAAATGTCAAACCGGTTGTCAGCCTCAAGCCACACGTTTTGAAGCATGTCCGGGGTAATGTTGCTTACTGCAACCACACTTCTTTCACGCAAGTCTTGCAAATCTCTAACCGGTGGACAGTAAATTTTATCCTTAACATACCCCCCCAAAAAAAATCACACACAGTGACCGTGGGGGCCATTCAATAAAATTCGAACCTCTTCCTATCCATTTTCTATCAAAATGCTCGTCTAGTAAGTCTCTAACGAGTTTCGCTTAACTCTTTTTCCCATTTCTTTATTGAAATGTACGATGGGACTACTTCTTTAGCACCCAAACCATAACGTGCACGAAATCATCTCTGCACAAGTATCACAGACTTCACTTCAAACAACGTTAAAACACAAAACACCTTTTCTTGTGGCGACCACATGACGAATGGCTACTGAGAAACTGATAATACCAGTTTTCAAGACATTCTGGCTACTGCGCATGCGCAACTACCACTAAATGTGTTGCTAAAAAATTCTGAGTCATTCTTTAAAATGAAATAATAATCGCATCATTCTGACAGTTTGTTTGGAAGTTATGAATTTTTCTTTTATTATATGTATAAGCGGGACACGCTGTATATTATTTATGATAACGCAGAGTATCTAAGCATATTAGTATTTTACTAAGTTTTTAGTGCGAAATCTTTTGAGTTTGCAGCCAGGACTTGAAGGTGCTGTTGAATTTGAGAAGAAGGTTGCAACGTTATGAAAGGATTGTCAGTAGTATGACTGGATCAAGGCCTGCAGTAAACAATGGCTATTTCGACCTCCGGATCTTTTTTCACAACGACGAGTGGAAGAGAGCGCTTGGATAGTAGATATAAGCCAGATTTAAGGCATTCTGAATAAATTTCAGTAGGAAGATACGGATTTTTGAAGTAAAGATAGTTGGGACACACAGCAATAAATGCAATCTTTCGAACTGAAGCAATTCGACAAACAGGACGAGACAGAACAAACAAGACGAGGCAGACATACAGTTTCGTCTCGTTTCGAACTTTAAAAAGCTTGTCCTGTCTCGTGGGCAACACTAGCAACAACATGTCCAAGAAATCTGTCAATGTCAATAATATTAACTTTCCGTTGAGTATGGTCTTCACAAACAAGGGGCCAGGCGGGTGTATCTCAGTTTGTGTTGAAGATTTTCGTCACAAGGAGACATAACTCAAGATAGCACTGCTTGCGAAAATAACCTTTTTGACAACCGTTGAGATACGACACATTGACAAATCCTAAATCGTTGTGTACCTAGAACACGGTCAATAGTTGAAGCAACGATATGTCGCAACTCTCACACTAGCACTGCTTTATTGAAACTTCATATATCTAAGATAACGAGTCACTGTTGACACTGTTGACAAGAAAAGGGCGGAAAAGAAGCAGCCAAACTGCAAGAGCAACAACCATAACGACGAGAACAAGAATTGTCGCCCAGGACGTCACGTTCAACATCGATGGAACAGTGGTTTACGCTGACACCTTGTCGAGTTTGGGTTTTGTTTTATGTCCCCTTCATGCACAGATAGGCTAATCGGGACTGGATCTACATATTAAAGTGGGTTCCGAAGGAGTATGAGTCTCCACCAGGTATCGAACCTTGGTACATTTGATTTCAAGGTGACGGCGTTACCACTACCCCATCGGAGAGGCTCTACTGAGGCCTTGTTATCAAGGGGTCTCGAGTTCCTTTCCCGTGAGGCACATTTCTGTAGTTTGTATCCCCGATCAACACAACAACCGATACCAGAGCTTAACGAAATGCCTTACAGAACAGACACAAACCTTCCTCTACTTTACACAATCTGAACCCTCTTTCCTCTTAAGCCATCCAGATGCATCCCAGGCAACCACCTGTTCCCTGAAGTTTCCTGGATTACTGTACTTAGGTTATAACAGTACTACGTATTCCTTCCCTACTTAAACTTCATTCCTTACCCAATCCAGGCTCTGTCCTGTAGTCTCTTTCCTGAACAAACGCCTACCCAACAATGAACTATATTAAAAATCTCACTTCAATTAATGTAAGACAACCAAATTCACGCCTCATGTAAACCAAACCTGTACTGGTTACTAGCAGAAGAGACTTGGTAATTAATTAGGAAAAAGACTATTGTAACATACTGTAACCATATTAATAGTTAATAAAAAAGTGAAGAAGTAAAGTGTTCCCCTGTGCATAGCACCACGCCATGAAGGCGTATAGGGGGTGTGAGGGTAACGCCCCACACTTTCTTGATCCGGTCGTGAGCGGGGGTGATGTGATCAGCATCACGCCCCTGACCGCCTTTACCCATGTTCCCCGAGGTACCCATGTTATTCGACGCTGGGTGGGCGCCGGGGCCGCTTCCACCGTTAGAAAAGTTCCCGGATTTGAACCTTGAGCATGGTAGTCAGACGCGTTACCGACTGAGCCACCGCGGCCACCAGTTAATAAATAAAAAGTTAATAAAAATAAACGGGGCACAGCACAACTTCCGCGGAACAGACGTCCTGGTCTAAACTTAAGGCACCAGGACAATAAGAGCACACCCTGGAATGTGTGTAGGTGGATGATGGGAACAACTAGAAACAAAACATAACGTTTATATCGAGACCCGATTCGCCTGTCTTAACACAATGTGTTAAGCAAAGTGTGGCGAGATATCTTCCTTCAGCAATGACAGTAAATATATACATGATATATTCCCACATGAGGAGAAAAACTAATTCAAGAAAGAAAAAAAGACACACTCGATACTTACAGTGCTAGTAAAACAGTCTCTGATGTTAAAAACCCAAAGAAGCCTCAAGCACTCGCGCAATGCAAAACAGGCACAACAAACTGAAGAGCGGAAAATTTCGACGACTAGCGCGAACTCCTTTGGATAACTCAATGACACAAACTGTTCCTTCAGCCATGGATAGCCTTTTTCCGTTGAAATGGTAAGAAATTTTACACGGTCCCATTGTAAGTCATATGCAAGAGCTGGGCTGACCTGCTACAAATGAATTTGAAGGAGCGTGGGGCGACAGCTGCACAAGCGCTTAATTTCACTTTTCAGATTTTGATAAATAATTTTCAACAGTTGAAATAAAATAAATTAAATAGTGTGGTATTTTACGACACAGGATTCGGATGTAGTTTTGGGGTTGCAGAGGGAACCGATCGGTGAGTGCAACGAAATATAGGGAGTGACAAATGTAAGGTGCGACGAAAGATGGAAGGCGACGAATGAAAAGCTGGCAACGAAAAATAACGTTGGCGGTTTTTACTTTGTTATTTGTCTTCGCTTTTCTTCCACTTTTGTCTAATCAAGAGGACAAAGATGAGTGTTGGTGTGATGAAACTGATGAATGGACACTAACAATGACAACCCATGCCCAGGTCGGAATTCGAACTCAGGATCCCTAACGTCGTAGCGGGTATGCTAACCAGTACGCAAAGGAGACCAGCCTGTAATAGGGGTGAGAAAATATAGGACTAACAAAAGATGGGGGCGAGAAAAGACAGAGACAAATATCGCACCTAAGCAAAATTTTCGGCAATAAAGGAACACCCGTTTTTGCCGAATCCCCTTTAGCCGAATATTTTGAAGCAAAGAATATTCCCTCCACTGAGAAATTTTAGACTAAAGAGAAAAATAATTTCAACGAAGTCAGAAATGCGCATTTTAGCTGGAAGTTCCTACTTAACCAAGTGACCCAACCAAAGTTATTTCTTCTCCTATATATTCTCAGTTTAACTCATTGTTTCATGTTCACATTGACTTCTTTCTTTCCAATCTACATAAATTATTTCATTATCTCTGTAAGTTATATAAAATTCGCTCTATCTAATGCCCCCCTTTTCCCAGATCCACAAAACATAAAAATAAAAATACACTGTTCCTCAACATAACTTTCTAATTCAATTTCTGTTGGTTTACACATGATATTTCCCAACAGGGGGAAAATATCCTCCCTTCAAAATATTCGGCGAAAGGTGTTTCGGGAAACGGGAAATCCCTTTTCACCGAAAATTTCACTTAGGTGGAAAAATCAGATTTAATGCTCCTCTGGGCCATTCGGTGAAATGGGATTCGGCAAAATGGAATTCGGCAAAACGGGAAGACACATGGAGGCTGCTGACCTTCGTAGATAATCAGGGGAGGGCCCGCGGGAGGAATGACAACTGTACAGAGATTGATTTTATTTTTGAGACTTTGATAACTAATTTACACGGTTGGGATAAAAAAAAATATTGAAGCATTTTGCAACAAATGACGACACAGGTGAGCTATGAGGAGAAGCAATTGACTAATCGAGAAAATTAAGGACTCAATTAACAATTCCACTAACATGCCTAGGTATAATTTTGAAATAAATATATTGACATGAGAGTCTGCGTGTTCGAAACGCTGTGGCGAACACATTATATTTGCATTTCTTCGTTCGTCGATTTCATCAGGGGCCTCCCCGATGGCAGTCTTATTTTTGTAATCAAGAGGTCCCGGGTTCAATACCCGGTGGAGGCACATAAAGGTTCGGATCCCACTTTAAACTGTAGGTCCAGTCGCGATTAGCAATGTGCATAACGTTGACCTAAAAAAAACAACTCAACGAATCGATTTCATCATCCTCTGTCTCACGTGTCTTTCACGATTATTGATATTACATGACACTCGAAACACGATGGAGACATTTTAGAATGAGCAGCCTTGAATTACAGTCCTCCTTTATTGGAAATTCTTTGTCTTGGTCAGTTTGTAAATACTGTAAATATTTCTTACAACATAACAAGTAACATTAGTAATTTGTATTTTGCTCAAGTAAGACTCCCAAGTTGTTGTTTTCAAGTCTTCTATCTTAACAAGAGACGTTATTGACTGGCAAACCAGTCCCGCGTCCATGGAAGATACGTCAGAGCGATCGTTTGCTGTGATGGGTTCCATACACACAGGTTAGATTTTCAGGCTTATATCGTAGAAAATAAGCGCCTTCGAGATAATGTTTATCAGCAAAAGTATTTTTCTAAAATGATATCTAACAGCACCCATTCGTTCTTAAAGTAGTTTTAGGACACCCTGTGTGTGTGTTGGTAAACATGGGTGTTCGGGTCAGAGGTATGTGGACCTTTGCTTATGGAAAGTGACTGCAGCCTAGCATAATTCATTTCGTACGTATGCTTTCATGCTTTAATTTTTATAATTAAGAAATTTATGTTTAGACGTAAGAATGGCACAGAGCGTTGACAGAACACGATATTATCAAATTGAAACAGTGTTTTGAAGGAAAATGTTTTGCTATCCCCACCTACTGAAAAATCCTAAGGGACGCCCATACCCAAGATTCAATGCAACATATATTAAGAATATTTATGACTTAAATAAGCATAGTATTATATCGCAATTGTATGCCATTAGGGATGGCGTCGAGACGAAAGACGACGAGACTTGGTACGGTAGCCATTTCCACGGTCGTCTTGGACAGGACGTCTACATGGTTCTCGTCCACGTCTCTAGTTTTAAAACCCTGTTTTGATGTCAATCACGTCTCGATTTATGGCCTCTCGTTTCAATCTCTGAGAACAAGTCGGTCTCGTATCGAGTATAAAAATATGTAGTACTGCCAAAATATACAGAGTGTAGCCGGACAAATTGTTTACGTGTATTGGTGACATTAAAGCAAACAATTTTTCCACATAATAGTTGATTTACACTTCGTTGAAAACGCAATCTTCACTTCAACCCCCCCTCCACGAATGTACGAGGGGTGTCCCATAAGTAGTGAGCCTGATAGGGTTCCCATAGTTCAATCTGAATATAATTTGGGGATTTGAAATAGCAATTTTTTGTAAGTGTATAGGCAAAGTGGTGTCCAGTTCGAATCATCCTATTCGTCTTTGAAGGAGCTAGAAGTGTGCTAAGTGCGTAACGTCAGAAAAATTAAGAAAGAAGAGATACGAGCAGTGATCAATTATCTGCTAAAAAAGAGGTTGAGTCCCAAGGAAATCCATGAGGATATGGTGACAACATTAGGAGAGGATTCTCCATCCTCTGCCACAGTGAAGAGATGGGTAGCCGAATTTTTGTGTGGAAGATGGCCCTTGCCCAGATATTACATAGGAACTGAAGATGTCCAAATCAACAGTGGAGCGCATTGTAGATGACCAGTTGGGGATGAAAAAGGTTTCTTCGCGTTGGGTTCCAAAACTTCTGACAAGTGAACAAAAGTTGACAAGACGCATGATCTCAGAACGAAATCTTGAACTGTTCCAGACCGATCCAGACGGATTTGTTGAACGACTTGTGAGTGTTGACGAAACTTGGGCTCATCACTATGTACCGGAGCCAAAACAGGCATCAAAACAGTGAAAACACCTCGGCTCCCCCACCCCAAAGAAGGCAAAGTGCGGTCCCTCTGCTGGGAAAGTGATGACGACAGTCTTCTGGGACTCTAAAGGTGTTTTGTTGGTCGATCATCTCCGAAAGGGAAACACCAGGACAGGAGAGCATTATGCTTCCCTGGTGAGGCAATTACGGGGTGTTATGAACTAAGCGATGGGGAAAGCTCTCTAAAGGGATGTTTCTGCATCAGGACAATCCACGTGTTCACACATCGCTTGTTGCGATGGCAAACATTCGTGATTGTGGGTTCGAATTGTTGGAACATCAACCTTATTCACCCGATGTTGCTCCATCAGACTTTGATCTCTTTCCTAACTGAAAAAAGCTTTGGGCGGTGTGCATTTTCAGTGTGATGATGAGGTCATCAGTGCTGTGGGTGACTATTTTGCAAGCCTTGAGGAAAGCTTTTATGAGACTGGGATAAAAGCACTGCAGAAGCGTTGGCAAAAGTGTGTGGACCTGGAGGAAAACTACGTAGAAAAATAGATTGCTATTGAGGTCCCATCCGGTTTTCTTCTAGGTTAGGCTCGCTACTTATGGGACTCCCCTCGTATATACACCGAGTAGACGCTCAGCTGGCGTCGATGGACTGGTGGATCCAAGCGCTTACGCTGGACATGCTCTCTATCAAATTTGGGAAATGAGTTTTTTGGCACTTGCAAGAGTGGCAGCTTGCATAGAGAGCAAAACTGAGTCCAGTACCGGACAGCAGGCTACGAGAACGACGGCGATTTTCCAGGATAGGAGCCGGCGGGTGGCAGTGGACGGCGAGCATCGTGGAACTTCGGCGGCCACTTCATGATCCCAACAATGGACCAATAAAGGGGGAGCGCGTGCGTGGATCCTAACGGTGACAACAAAGCGCACAGCTCAACACGCGACTAACGTGCCCGGACGTACGTTCCCGTTTGCTTGCTGGACGAGACAACTCCGAAGTGCCTTCCTCCAACGGAGAAAGCTTAGAATAGGTTGTTCCCTGGTTGCTACTGCACGGACCCTAAACACCTCCCTAGTGGCGGGTAATCAACGCTGGTGGAGGAACTCAAGATGTCCTTTTAAATTAAGAACGAACACCGCTAGTGCTGAAAGCCCTTCATGGGACTGGAAGCACCGAGCCAAACTGTTATGTCTTAATCTTATTGACATAATCATAAAAACATATCATTCGAATATGAGCTACTATCTTGGTTCGGAGACGAACTGTGAGCATTGTTTTCTTCACTGTCGCTTAGTTCCTGCTGATGCATTTCATTCTTAATTGGAAGATAAAGATATGCACTATCATCATATTCCTGAAGTCTTTCTGACTGATTTGAATCTCCTCTCGTTTCATGAAGAATCTTTAAAAATGAATAGTGCACATTTCTATATGTGCCTCTATCTACATCTCTCACTTTATAAACAGCAAAACTGCTTATTTCCATAATTTCTCCTTTTAGATATATCTTTCCTTCAGGGCAGTAATAATACATGTTACTTCAAACGACAATCTCTCACATTCATAATGGACATTTTTAGTGTCATCTTTAATGATTATGTTATTTGCAATGTTGTAAGAAAACAGTGACGAACTTGGGGATGTTCCAGTTGATGGCAATGGAGTATTGTAGGGATTCTACTTCAGTATTCTATTTTCTTACATTCCCCCTTCGAAAATCTCCTATGAGGGTTAGATACCTTTTCACGGTATTGACTGTTTTCTCAGCCAACCCATTTCCAGGAGGTTTATATGGACATGAGTGCTTTAGCTCAATTTCCAACCTTTGACAGAACATTTTAAATTGTTCACTAGCAAAGGGTTGTCCATTGTCTGAGACTAACTCTTTTGGAGAACGTAGTATATAAAATTGGCTTTTTAAATGTCTAATTGCTTCCTGAGCCGTTAAATTAGAACATTGCAAAACATTCAAAAATTTTGTGTCGGCATCAAGACACAACACGAATAAATAACCTTTGAAATAACAATGATCAACA
This sequence comes from Lepisma saccharinum, assembly GCF_977018435.1. NCBI lineage: Eukaryota > Metazoa > Arthropoda > Insecta > Zygentoma > Lepismatidae > Lepisma > Lepisma saccharinum. The sequence goes on from NC_139230.1 coordinate 73,549,974, forward strand.
TGTATGCGTTCCATGGGTTGTGATGTCTGTGTCCATGATACAACTTACCCTCTTGCTGGAGCTCTTGCAAGATTGTGATGCTGACACGCATCACAATCTCCGACAAACCTCTCAATATAAGAAGCCATTTTAGGCCACCAAGCTAACTCTCTACAAATCTGTTTTAATCTCACAACACCACTGTGCAGACCATGAATTTGAGTCAGAAACTTGCATCGCAGTGTCTCTGGCAATACAATTATATTTCCCTACATCAATAATCCATCTTCTGTTGACATTTCTAGACGTTTCTTCCATAAAGCAACTGCTTCTTCATTGATTTGTAAATCAATTCCTCTTGGCCAATCATCCTTAACATAAATTATTACTTTAGACAACAATTCATCGCGTTTTTTATGCTCCTTGATTTCTGATATTAGTAACGGTTGTAACTTTTGTTCTAGATCTGCATACGCTGTCAAGACAAAATCTGATAGCAATTCTTCAGGTGGTGGTAATCTTGACAAAGCGTCTGCTATTAGAACCTTCTTAGAATACACTATTTCGTAATTCAGAGATGCCATAAATATTTTTGACCTCTGCCAACGTGCATTATGTTACATTGGCACTGGTGTATTCGAATCAAGCTATGATGTTGTAGTCCTTCAATCAGTGTATATTATTGTATATAATTCTTGAACTGCCAGATATAAGTGAGTTCCGAGTTCGATTCCCGGTGGAGGCACATAGTGGTTTGGATCCCACTTTAAGGTGTAGGTCCAGTCCCGATTAGCCATACTGTGCATAAAGTGAACTTAAAACACCAACTCAATCAATCAATCGGATATAAGTAAAAATGCTTAACAGACGAAACAATGGTCAATGCCTCTCTTTCTCCCTGACAGTAATTCTTCTGAGCAGGTGAAAGTGTAGCTGAAAAACACGTCTCTGTTCGATGATTACCCTGTGCCCTAATCGTCCTCCAACACCGTAGCAAGAACTATCCGTTTCTAGGAATATTTATTTTGAAGGATCGAAAGGAATTATAGCAGGTGTCTGAACAATCTTATCTTTGACAGCCTTAAATTCCGATGCACATTGATTAGTCCACAGCTATTTATCGCCTTTCCTCAGAAGTCGATATATGTAGGTGTGGTATTGTAGATAACAAGTTTTGTAGAAAAAGGGTTTGAAATGCAACCATTCCTAAGAAACATTACAGTTGTACCTTATCCTTTGGCTCTGGGCTTTGTAAAACAGCACGAACATACTTTTCAGTTGGTGTGATTCCATTTGCCGTAAAACGACTTCCTAAGTAAATCACTTCCTGCACTAGGAATTCAGATTTACTTAAATTTACCTTATTATTATAATCTTTAAAACGTTCCGGGACTTGTTTTATTCTAAGGAAACATTCTTCAGAATTGATAACATCATCAATAAATGCTGCAACCCTTTCCAGGCCTGTAAAAATTTGATCAATTACCTGTTGGAAAAGATGAGATGAAACATTTGTACCAAATGGTAAACGTTGCATTCTGTACAAGTAAGAATCATATTTTAAATACAAAATGTTTTATGAGTCTCTATACAAACTTACTTGTAAAAGTTGCTGAACGCAAATCGAGCCTGGTGTAGTACTTTCCTATTTTCACTTTTTGTAAAATATCAGGAAAACCTTGTAGAGGGTACACTAAACCATCGGTTTGAAAATTGACCGTTTTAGAATAATCTACGCAGATACTTATAGAATTATTTGACTTTTTACTGGCACAATAGGACCAGCCCATTCTGAATGTTCTATTGAAGCTATTATATTTTGCTTACAGATATTATATATTTCTATCTTTATTTGATCTCGCAAAGAATATGCTATTCTGTACGCTTTCCTGAACACAAGTCTGTCGTTCTTCTGTGAAGGTATTGATACCTTGAAATCTTTAATGGGTGTAATATCCTCATTAAACAATTCTGCAAAGATGTCAGCAATTGTGATCGACAGTCTTCTACGTTCATTTGTTCTAAATTACTTGAATTATCTACGTCGGCCTTGTGTTTGCTCAGAAACATGGCTTTGCTATTTTGCCCTTGCACAATTGTTGTTCGTGAACATTCACCCATTTCATCAATCTTCTACTGATGTACCTTTTGCATATTAATTATACTTGAACGCTGAATTTTTGAACAAGCATCTGGTAGGGAATCATTCGGTTCCAGACCTAAACAAGTGTTTGTAGAATCTTCCTTCTGAACGTGCACAGTTTCAGGAAACTCATTTAAAAGTTTGTTACGCCAATCACCAAACAATATGTTAATTCCAGCTCTTCCAATTAATATATCTGTATTGATGCTATCTCCAACAACAAAAGGCTTGACGTACATTTTGCTATGATAGTAAAGTTGTAAGCTTAATTGGCCTAATAAACACAAAAATTTACCTTATCTTGACGTATATGAATTTAATAACGGACTCAGTGTGAAATTGCCAATAAGATTAGTTAACAAATCTCTGGAAATGAAATAAGCAAAACTACCAGAATCGACAATAGCTTCTAACGATTGGTCTTGTATTGTAAAATTAATGTACAAAGCAATTCAATTTGTTCAAGTGCATGTTGCAAATAAGAAATAGATTCGTTTGCTTATTTATTGAACATTTGTTGTGTGTTTGTAGTTAAGAAGGTACATGTACTATCTTCTTGCACACAGAATAAACTATGTTGATAATTTCATTCTCTATAACCATTACATTTGGTATCTAAATTACTGTTTCTCATTTCACAATTTCCCTTATACATAGTAGATAATGACTGTAGGTCCGTTATATTGTTTATTTCTTTAGAAATATGCAGGCGAGAAATATCTTTCTTCTTACAGAAGCTGCAAATAACATTGAATGCAGGACAGTTCTGTTTGAATGTACGTACAACCTACCTGGCACAGCGCTTATATTATGTATCATTTGCCTGATTTTGCCGTGATACAATTTTTTGGCTAAATGCAGTATGGGGTTTAGATTGTGGCATGCCTTTGTATGCATTATGCGTTCTGAATCTTGATTCCCTTGTATCTTGATGATTCTTTGAAAAATGGGCTGGGATTCTTTAAAATAATTCTCACTATACTTGCGCTGGCACCAGAATCACGAGCATCTTGCCTGATACTCACGTGAGGATAGAGATGGAAGGCTGCAAGTACACCAGCAGACAACTCATCTCGAACAGGCCGAGCAATGCGTTCATGTTTGTGACTGCTAGAAGGCTGAACATTGCCCCTTTTGTGTACACGATCGGCAACGGTTGCAAGAAACATATCTTGAACGATGTTCCCGATCGGGATTCCTTGCAGCTTACACACGAGCAGGCAGCAGAACTATTTCGTTGGCACTCGTGAAAGGCATTATTAGTTCAAATTCGACAATTTGCCACTGCGAATTAAGTACAGGAATGCACACTACCCGCGAGGAACGCACTGTAGAATGTCCAGAGGTACCAGACAATGCCTTCGACGATGCAACCACTTGTAACAGACAACGGTGAATGTGACCAAGATTGGAGGAGCGTATTCGCGTTATCAGTGGAAGCACACTGGAACCGACTGCCATGCAGGAGAGCTCGTCACACCTCGACCTGTGGTACTTTCCGATTGCCTTTGTTGAACCGGGCAGTGGGAACAGCGTACGTGCAGTCAAATGGAACTGGACGCACCGGCAATTTGTCGACTGGGCCAGCATTCTGCGTTGTGTACTGCAGCCTACCCAACACGTGGGCTTATGCTTATTCCTACTCGTACACAATGGACCTGAAGTTTTACTCACTGCATGTTTTACACTCACAGAAGCATGTACTACTATGAAACCGCAAACTTCTCACCCGGACGTTCAGTACACTGACGTTACATGTGACGGGTGGCATGGTCTGACAATGGTAGCGAACCAGTAACCATTTAGAAACATTGTCACGAATAAACAGCTGTTCGGCTGGCATTCTTTGTACAGGATCTTATGTACTCTTTCCAGTGTCTGTGTTTTGCTATTTACGTACGTAATTCCTCACTTTGGAACACCAACTTCAGGGGTCGGAATTGTTTTGGTTACCATTTTGAAACCGGTCAGTGGATTACAAACTCATGTTTGCATCCTTTTCACGTTTTCTGTGACCTTTAAAACGAGCTATTACTCGACCCCTCTTGCCCTTTAAAATTTTCGAGTTTTTCCCTAACTTTAGACCCTCTTTTTTGGGTCACTCGGTTTCATCCTTTTTTAGTCGCACAGTCATCATTTGGCATATCGTTGGAAAGCTTGTGTCCTGCACTTTCCGAAACTTGGTTTGAGTTGGTGTTTTAAGTCCACTGTATGCACAGTAAGGCTAATCGGGACTGGACCTACAGTTTAAAGTGGGATCCGAACAACTTGTGCCTCCACCGGGTATCGAACCCGGGACCTCTTGATTAGAAGGCAATAACGCTACCACTGCGCCATGGGGGAGGCCCAGACTTTCCGAAACTGTTGTGCTACACTTATCTTAATTGTTAAGCTCGGTATACTCGATTTGGCTCACCTTCCATTTTTTGCTAAACCATTTTCTACACGGAAAACGGTAGGTGGTACAGCTGGGAATTTACTTGTTGATTAGCTCTAGGCGCTGAGTAGAGCAACCGCCGTAGTGCTGACTGTGGGGTTATGTTGCATCGGAATGCGCAATTCCGCGGTTTCTCTTTCCGCCCTATGCATGAGTTCTTGCACTTTCTTACGGCGCATTAAGTATTTAGAAATCTGAAATTCCTTGAGATCATTCAGAGGCTCCGGGACTGAATTGTACTGCTTCTTATATATTTCTCGGATAAATTCAGATTCAAGACCTTAGTTGAAATATTTCAGTTGTATATTTATTTACATGTTAGGGTCCATTTTAAACAGAAGGGTCTGTTTATCCATAACATAAGAAGATACCGGTTTATCATCCCTGCGAAACCAATATATTATCTGCTCCTCAAATTGCAAGTGATCGAGAGAGCCAGTAAATTCCTCAATTAGCCTTTTCTTTACATCACTATAATTTGTTAGATATAACCCTTGCTGCTGGCTAATTGCATTAAACCAACTCAGAGCAGGGCCACTTAGCAAGACTGGGAACATTTGGCGTTTCCCAACTATTCAAAATCGCCGCACTTTCAAAATGATCTATTAACTTGTTAACATCCTCCCCTGAGGCACCCTGAAACTGAATGCTCTCAAAAAGGAGGGGGTGGACGAGATGTGTTTGAGCCATGGTGGGCGGATGATTAATGAAATATTTTGAATATTTGCTTGCGCACCTGTGCGACTCCTAGTTGCAACAGGGCTCCGAGGAGGGGTGGAGGAAGTACACTGCATTTTCGGCGATATTGATTAGCCGATGCAAAGTGGTATCAAGCTGGTCTTCTACTTTCCAAAACGACATGAACCATCACTATGAACAGGAACGCAATTTGCGTAATACGACCCCCCAAAAAATAAAATAAATTTCGCGGGGAAACAATTCTAACATGTCACTAAATCATTTCATTTCCATTCCATTTCCGAGAAGAAAAAAAAATGATTAAAAAACACCATGTCTCGATGCCTAATCTTTCAATTTCCATTTATTTCGAGGGAAAAAAATGAAAATTCTAGTATCAACACTAAGCAATGACTCTTCTCACTTCCGAAAAAAAATGAAAAGGCCCGCATCTTTGGAACGCGGGGATCAAACCAAGAGGTGTTGCTCACCCCCAGAAAATGTAACACTTGATGGTAGAGATGGCCCCAAGAGTTAATACCTAGCTTAGCATTAATGTAAACTCATATTTTGATATAAACACTTCTGACTGAGCAAAGAGAATGGCAGGTTCAGGGGAAGTAAACTTACCCAGCTCGCTAAACCAATAAATCTATAGCTCCAGCTTTTGTTTTCTTCAGACTATTACACCAAAATACCTCGTGCCACTCTCCTCACCTGGTTTTGTTCTCTTTCTTTGACCTTCGTGTAACTTGCTAAAGGTAAACGTCCTCGCCGTTTCCTGTGTAAAACTCCTTATTTTACAATATTCTGAGCAAGTCCTGACAAGATCTTTATTCTTTTTCCGAGTGGGGAATTTTATGAAATGATACCGTTCTGATTTCTGAAAAATCTCCAGAAATACGAAGGATGAACTAGTACCTCCCTGCGACAGAAAAGGACTCCGAACTTTTAAAACGCTGTGCTTAGTCCTTTTTGCATTAAGTTTACGGCGGAATCGTGCCTATGACGGATGGTGAAAAGTTGATGTGTGTGACAATAATAGTGTATGTAAATTTCCATGTGGCCAACAATAAATTACTCTAGATACTTAAGATAATAGATTTTATAGATAAATGCTCAGAGTAGACATTAAATAAATCTTTAAATTGTCGCTTATATTCATTGTTGCAGCATTTTATTTTTCCAGTCCTTCAAAATTACAAATTTCTATCCTCCATCCATGGAGTAGGTGTAAACAGATGCACATGGCTGAGAAATTATATTTATTATTTCCGATGGCAGCTGTTCCAAAGCATAAGAATGTACAACATTTGACAATGGAATGTTTTTGTTTACTTTAATTTATTTCTTGTAGTGGATTGAGAATAGCACACCCCAGTCCAGTATTTTAAATTTTTGTAGGTCGGGAGGGGACGTTCCAGTAAATTGTTTGGAGGCATAAACATATACGGGCTGATTCTAAAGGTAGGGTACAAACGAAAACCACAGATACCTTCCATGAAATAGAGACGAAAGTGTCCCTTCCATTTTGCCGAGAAATGCCTCCGTGAGGAGCTAGACAACGCCGAAAACGTGTGAAAATGAACTTCACACCGCTGTACAGCCAGTACCAGTGAAGATAGAAAGGCGGAACAAAATAAGTAAAAAGGAACACCAAAGTCGCCCATCCGAAAAACACCAGGCGGCAGCTGCGCAACGCATGCGCATGGGGTTCAACAAAGGAAATAGGAGTGTCCCGCAAGACAAGTTAAAGGAAAGGGTAGCGATCGACAACAGTAGGGACAAAAGAAGCAATGAAGCATGAAGTAACAATTGCACAGCGGGAAACAAACACCATGACTGAAGCAGTGCAGTCGAGAAAAGTAGTGCGGGGTTGCAGAACCACGGGAGGACGAAGAAACACACCGAGAATGCAAGAAAAGTGGTCCGTGACACTCGACAGGCAACAGACGCGTACATGGTTCGGGGCAGAAATGGCGGAGCTGGCGGTGCAGAGCATGGGGAATCCCCAAACACAGTGGGGAGACACCGCAGCAAGCACAGTGAATCAAAAGAGAAAGGGGACCGGACGGGGAATGGTATCCGCTAAGGAGACAACAAATGCGGGACGAGGGATTCCCCGTAGCAGTACCGAGGGGATGTCACACAGAGGTCGTGCGCCAGCAGGACAAATATGCATTCATATGTACTATAAAACTTTGCCAAAAGTAGTGGAAGTGTATTGGTTCTAAGTACTCCTTGTAGGTATGCCTAGTATTTAACCTTAGTTGTGACATAATTTGATGATTTCGATGATTTTTTTTTTATTTTATTGCGTTCGACGATGTTCTAGCCCTATTTTTTGCTCAATCTTATTTTTGGAGCCTCTTCTTTGTAGGTATGCCATGATCTAACGTGATATAACTTAACCTATTCACTTTTTTACTGCCTTTTAGGGGTTAAAATAACCTAAAAGAGTAAAATGATTATTTCTACGCAACCCTTGTAGGTGGACCTAGTATTTAACCTCAGTTGTGACATATTTTGATGATTTTGAGGATTTTTTATGGATTTTATAGCATTTGACGATGTTCTAGCCCTATTTTTTGCTCAATCTTATTTTGGGACCTTTTTTGTAAGGTGGTGGGTCCTCAACGTAAACGCCTACGTAGGTAGGGTGGGCCCTCAGCGTAAACGGCTACGATGTGTGAGCCCCCCCTTTTCACGATGTAAGTCGTGGCAATAGGTTGAATGCTCCCACTACTACTTTTGGAGGGGGCCCACAGTGGGAGGGGCTCGCAGTGTTGCCAACATACTCCACAAAAATTTCACCATATGATATTTCACAGGCGAAGCTAATCTACAAATAGAAGTTCGCACTACTCAGTATTGTCATAAATTTCTATAGTATAGTGATTTTTTTAGTGTGAAGAATGTTTGGATCTAAGGTCAGTGTAATTTTTATAGAATTATCAAAAAAAATTCTTGTATCTAAAACTGTTCAGTCACTCTTACATTCTTGACATCATACACAAAAGTTTTCTCTGCAATAAGAATGACGCTGCATAGAGTATCGGCAGGCAAGGCGTCATGGAACCCGCACACGATTTTGATGTTGGTACGATAGTTTACAACCACCTGCTTTCTCTTCGATGTGTTAATGACGAACATGGGTCTGCGAGCTATGAACTCATTGGGGTTGTAGTACACGTCCACATTGCCGGAGGTCACTCTCTTGTAAGCTGTGTATGCCTCGTACAGATTCAGGTAGTCGTTGTTTGCAATGTTCAGGTTGTAGTTCTCACGCGGGAATATCTCGTTCCTGACATTTTTGAGGTAGATGTTCTTGATCTTGAAGTTGTCGAACTGGCTCGAATCTGTTTCTTGGTTGTTGTCCTCCCCTGTCTGGAAGAGCACGACCACAAATTCTGGCATATCGTACCGGATGCTGTTAAACTGTGTTGTCACGTCAAATTCAAAATGGTTGCCGGAAGCAGGTTTCTGCACGCACTGGTAACCGTAAAATTGGATGGGTACTTGGGGATTCTTCAAAATGTCTGCTTTGTACTTGAGAGCGTAGTTAGTTTCGTATTCCACTACGGGCATGCGCAGCTCCATGGGCTGGATGATGCACTTGGCAGGATCGGGTAGTGTGTTTGGAAGTGCTGAAACGTCTGCACTCAAGGTGCTGTAACGCATCAGCACATTGTTGTCGTTGGCGCTTCTGCGAAAAGTGACGCGCAAACCACCCTTCCACATAATCTTTGTGTAGTCGGAGAAGAAGCCAGGAAGCAGGCGCATGGGAAACAGTACTGTGTGACTTTGAGTTTTGATTTCTGTACCTGCTTCGAATCCCCCTGCCTGGTAGTATGCTGCATCGGTCTTGGAGAGTTTCAGAGTTCCCACAGCTGTAGAGGTAATCCCTGGGTAGTCAACCCTATCGATGACGGTGCCATGCTTTCTAACTTCCACCTGCGAGAATAGGTACGGCACAAAATTATCTACAAGTCTTAAATTTGCATTGGCAAGGAATGCTTCGCTGTTGTCTCTTTTCACAACATCAAACTTGATATACAAATCAGCTCTGTTAGGGTGAATGAACCCTACCCCGAAGTCCACGTCGTATTCTATCTCTCGATTCGCTTCATTGAGGTTGGCAAACGTGCGACGATTGGGAGGGAAGGACTGCAACTCGTAACTTTCGATTTGCTCCATGATGGTTATTTATTATATGTTAATCTCCACGACGGCAGTGGTCGTGGCTCCTGCAAAATCAACCACCTCCCCCTTCTCGTTGGTAATTGCCAATTCTATGTTTTCTATGCGATTACGAGATACAGGAAAGTATAACGGTTGGGAGGGTGTGCAGATAATTGGCTCCATGAACTCAGAGTTTGGTTTCAACGTAGCGATAATACCTGTCTGCTTGTGACTCCCTGGGATGCCGTCCGAGGATTTGGTGATCATACCTTCTGCCACATTGCAATGTATGTTCAGAGTCTCGATGGCTAGAAATTTAGGAATGTTAGCACCGATGTATTTGATGCCAGGTTCGAGCTTTCTGTTGTTCTCGAATCCCCAAAGCTCTCCGATGGTACCCAGGTCTACGGTTTCCGTGGCAGACACTAGTTCCACCCTGTGAGTTAAAGAATTTTGCGACAGCAATACACTTCTTGGCAATTGAGCCTGCAAGGTAGACAGGTTGTACTGGCCAAGGGTGATCCGGTTTTTTTCGCTGCCAATTTTGATGGTATTGTTGTGTACCGTCACATTAGGTATCAGGTACATGCTGTAGAATGCACGAAGAGCAATAGATTTAGGATAGATGATATCGTCATGCAATGCGAGTTTCAGAAACGAAGTCTTGCTTGTGAGATGGAATACCCCCATAGTGCTATAGGTGCCACAATGCTTTCTGGAAATCCTCGATTGTTGGGTAATTCAATTGCGAAAGAAAGACAAGCATGGAAACGCAGAGATGTCCACAGTTCACATCGCTGAAACCCTGAATGCGTTCGTCATTGTAGTAGAGGTTGACAACACTGAGATACTTTACCAACCTAGCAGGTGGCGTGCCTCCGAATGAATCGAAAACAAATGTTTTGTTGTTGTTGGCTTTGAGGTAGCATATCCAATGTGTACCTGGATTTTCGTAACTGTCTAGGTTAACCACACCACACTCTTTTTTCTTCACAACAAAAGGTAGAGAATCAGACATGAAAACGCCCCTGAAGTGCTTGACCCCCAACGATTCGATCAAAGATTCAATATCGAAGTTGGACAGGGCCTCTTCTTTTTTCAAAACTTTTTCAAAGCTTCAAGGTTGTTCTTTCGCTTTTTGGTCACACCTTTCCGCTTCTTCTCCATAGCCAGGTTGTGGCGTTTCTGCTCTTCTAACTCGACCTTATTCTTTTTTGCATCGATGACGGTCTTGGCAATAGCGGCACTGCCTCCTGCCAAGCTGCCTACAGCACCCAAAGCTGCCAAGATAGCCGGGATACTGAATATGAAACCTCCAGTCTTCTGCTGCTTTCGCGAACCTTGTAACCTCCTCAACTGAGGAATGCTAAGCAGCAATTTCAATCCATGACCTTTTGCCAAGCAGGAATGTTTCTTCTCGCGCTGCTTTTTGGTGAGCATTCCATCAAGAGGTCCGAGAGACTTGAGGTTTGCGTAAGGTATTTGGTAAACAACACCTTTGGGCTTCATGGTGATAGTATGTTATTTATATATCGTGAAAGGGTAAGGCTTTGCCCCCCTAATGCAATGAAGTGATGATAGGTTGGTTATACAAGTTGCTTTTTTTCACAAGGGTTATTTAGTTACAATCCCCACCCTAATTTTCGTTTTGTGTTCATGGCGATGGTCGTACCCAATGCGGCAACCCGTTCACCTAGCGAGGCATCTCTGCTGACGAGTCTCCCGAAAGCCGCATGCTTTAACTTTCTGTCAGCATCGTGACGTGCGGCGAGATCTGTGTGTATGTTGTAAGCAATATCGTGGTCCTTGCATGCTGCGTCCAGGGGATTCACACCCTTGTCTCCTCTCTCCAGTCGCTGTTCGAGTTTGGTACCCGGACCGCAGTAGTCGTAACCCGGCAGAAGCATCTCGAAGGGTAGCTTGTTGATAATATCGTTCACGAGACCTCGACCCTCGGCTACATTCCAGAATTTGGGAGACAGGGTGTTGATGATTTTGATAAGATAATCTATACCTTTGTTGTCGTTGACAATAAAGTTGGCAAGCTTGGTGCTAACCATGTCCATGATGCCCACCTTCTCGTTGTGGAAGTTGCGATTGCCTGCATTTTCTTCGCCTGCGATAACCAGGAATCGATCTACAAGCTTTCTTTCGTCGTCTACCCAAACAAACTCCTTGGACAAGGTGTTGTAGAGTTTGACATCGCTGCCAGTCTTGAGCTGGGTCCATATTGGCTTGATGAGGTTCCTGTACTCTTCTTCACTGCTAGATTTCACGCGATTCTGTGTTGCATCGTTGTTTTGGTACAGTGCGTCCGTCATGATCAAAATTTCTGTGTAACGTTGGTAATCCTCGTCTGTATAATCTTTAGGTTGCTTCTTAGTGATAAGTTCCCACAGTCCCACCGTGCCAGGATACCTGGTCCAGCTGTTCTTCTCGTCCAAATTAATTTTTACATCGTCGCCCTCGAACGTGACTTTTGACTTTCCAATCTTCCAAACCACACCCTCGTTATATTCCATGGTGGGGTACAATCCGAATACATCGTCTTTTTCGAATTTCGCGGTGCTTAGGTTATCCCTCGCCACCGAAGCCAACTCGACTAGCTTGTCCGAAGAGGTACTGCCTAGGGCCTGACGTCTCGGAGCCGGAGCAATTTCTAACGGAGTAGTGTGAATGCTGGATATCGGTGTAGGTATGGTATAATTTCGAGCAGGAAGTGGCACAAGCTCGTTGATTAACTCTTTGTTTTGCTCGGTGACATCTTTGATTTCATTACCAAGTCCACTGATGGCATCGATGATAGGTTGGTCCTGACGTTTTTCTCTTCGTTAATTGCACGATTCTCGGATTTCCAACCCTTAAACCGTTTTGCCAGGTAGCTACGCAGCTTCAGGTTGTCGTCTGCAAGTTTGCGTTTCATTTTTTGTGTATGCAGTTATTTATAATAGAACGTTTAGAAAATTATTAATTTTGTTTCTGTATTTTCCGTTATTGGGTTTCCTCGTCATGTCTATTGTGGCAAATCCGAAATCATCTTGGTTCCAGCATGAAGAGCAAAATTTGGAAAACTAATTGTAGTTTATGTCCCCACCTACATAATCATCGTAAGCGTGTTTTAAATTGGTGTAGTCTTGATGAAACAAACAAACGAAATTAGCATTGTCTCGGAGTAGCTACTTGGGGATTTTGGAAAAATTCTGAACAAGATAGAAGCATTCCATGCCTCTGAGCCGACTCTGAGTAAAAAAATTGCGAATTTCGTTCTGGTTCTCCAGGATCACATCGTCAAAAACCACCACCGAATTTTCTAGACAGCAATCTAGTGATATCACTTCAGAAGCAAATATAGCTATGCCTAGTCCCTCGTACAGTTTCGACAGCTGGCGATACTTCGGTTGTTCCAAACTTTTGGAGAAAATATACAGGTGCCTGTTCTTCCAGTTTAACCAGTTGGGTGCAAGAAGAAAGTTATCAATAAGTAACGTTGTTTTTCCACATCCTCAAGGTCCAACAATAAGGCAGAGAATGTTGTCGGTAGAAGCTCGCCATTTTTCCTATCCTGACGTTCCGATGGAAAATCTGGCAGTCGCCGTACCACATCCCAATCACCCGTTACACAATCACCTCGTTTGCGTAGATCCAACTTTTTTCCTCGATTCCCAGCCATTTCACCAACAGTTTGTCACCTTTTCTACGTAATACTTTTTCAATAAGATGCATGTCGGGGTATTTTGTTTTAAAAAGTTCCTCTTCGTAAAATCTTCCTTTCAGAATTTCGTCGCGATTATCTTTTATTATATACGTGTGACGGTTTCCGGGTAAGACTCGAACTACGGTGAAAAGTTCCGTACTCCAATTTTTAGTGAAGCCTTTTTCAAACGCACGCTTAAATTTACTGATTCTCACCTGATCTCCAATTTTGTATTTCGGTTTCTTGCTTGTAAATTTGTACTTTGGGCAATAAACCGTAGAAATTAAACGCCGCTCGTCAGATTTGTTGAGGTCAGCTGGTTTTATGTTTATCGTGCGATGCAAACTGTGATTATAGCTATTAACAAGTTCCGGAAGCATGTCGCGCCACTTGTAATTCCCCTGAAGCGTGAATTGTTTTCACATCCGTGTTTTGAGAGTTTGGTTGAAACGTTCCACTATGCTGGCTATGAAGTGACTAAAGGTGGAGTAATGTTGAATATTTTGTTTTTGAATAAATTGACGAAAGACAGAGTTGTAGAATTCTTTTCCGTTGTCTGTTTGAAGAAATCGAGGTCGCCTGCCAATTTCATCGAAAATAGTTTTGAATGCTTAAACTACACAGGTTCCTGTTTTTGCCTTGAGGGGTAAAGCCCACGCAAATTTTGAAAATGTGTCTATAACGGTGAGAAGATACTTGTATTCCTTGTTGATTTTTTGTAAATTTGCCACTGCTCATTTCCACAAGGTCAGCCTCCCACAGGTCGTCTATGCCTTTGGTCACTACCGCCAGTCGTTTGTAGTTTCGCCGTGCAGGTTTGTGCAGCTCGTTCACAATAGCCTGCCTAGACATTGCGCGAAAATAAGAATATAGCTTGGATGGGATTTCTGGCCGCAGATAATGCCGGGTTTTCTATGTACAGCTTGTCACCTATTTCTATGTCGATAATTTGAGTGGCATCTTCGGCATAGGCAGTCTCGCGAGTTTCGGGGTGGGTGAATTCGACCAACTCCACTCCTCTTATTTTAGGCTCGTCACTGATGTTCGTCACGGTCATGGTCGGGTAGTGGGTTGCGTGAGGCAAAGACCAGTATGAAACCTTGACGAACTGAAGTGTGCCAGCGATGAAAAACTGGTGAGAGGCTTTGGCAGGAGTCAGCATGTAGAGTTTGGCACCCGGATGGAAGAGCGAGGAAAATTCCATTTTTGGAATGCTGTACAGTTCGATGACAAAAGTGGACTTGAGATTGTCGATGCTGGCGTTCAGGGTGTTTACATTCGTTCGAACCTCGCTCTCCACATCCTCCAATCTACTGTTCACCGATTCCAGGTGTTCCTCGATAGCACGGACAACAGTGTCGTAATCGGGCTTGATCTTCACATCGACAATTAGCCTCTTGAATTTTTCGTTTAAGTCATCTAGTTGGGTGCTGAAATTGGTTACGTCCGATTCCTTGCTCGCCTCGATGCTGCCAATTTGCTCTTTCATATTGGCGATAATCTGCTGTAGACTTTCCACGAGTGTCAACTTGGAGCTCTGGGTTGCGAGGTCGTGGACCTGGGTTCTAATTTCCGCAAACAAACCACGTAGCTCGCTGATGTTCTGATTTGATTTGATTTGGTGGTAGTAGTGTAATTGGACCTACAACCAGGACGAGAAAGTATGAACCCCCCTCAGGCAGATTTGCCTACACTTAAAACAAGCTCAACATGCCCATATGAGCTTTTTGCTCAAGTGTGGAACCCCGTCTAATCCACGATTTTTGTAAAAAATACCCTCGGGAAGTTCCTGAGAAAGTATGACCCCCTCAGATTGATTTGCCTACACTTACAAAAGGCACTTCTGTGAGATTGATGTCCATAAACCTGTCAAAAATAAGCCTCTCTTGATATTTTTTTTGCCCACAACCTAAAACTAAGCCACACCCACCCACATACACCCCTACACCCACCCACATACACACCCACACACACACACTGACCTTGACCTTGATCTTGACTATTTTTTTGATTATTTTTTTTCGATTATTTCTTCGATTATTTTTTCGATTATTTTTTCGATTATTTTTTTTCGATCATTTTTTCGATTATTTATTCGATTATTTTTCCGATTATTTTTCGATTATTTTTTCGATTATTTTTTCGATTATTTTTTCGATTATTTTGACCTTGATCTTGAGATGATCTTGACCTTGACCTTGACCACACCCACCCACATACACACCCACACCCACCCACACCCACCCATATACACACCCACACACACACACACACACACACAAAGCACATTGTTGAACCCAACTGATATTTTTTATTAAGTATAGAGTTTTGATTTGAACCCCAAGAAATTTTATATAAATACCAAAGCCAAAAATATTAACACACATACACACATACACACACACACACATACACACTAAATATACAAAACACACTGCTGAACCTAACTGATATTTTTTATTAGGCATAGAATTTTGATTTGAATCCCAAGAAATTGTATATAATAAACAACAACAAAAATGTCAAATCAAAAATATTGTAATCAATGCAAAAAAAATATATCCAGCCCCAATTGGGCTAAGCATCAAAAGAATTGTAATCCAGACAAATACAGAACTCCCACAAAAATTTGCCCTAAATGCCATAGAAAATATAATCTGGAATATTTCACATATAAACATAAAGGTACTTGTTCTGCACAGTCATCAACATTTCCCCCACAACCATCTACATCTGCTCTGAAAAGGAAGCATGAAACGCCTCTTAATGCTGGACCAGCAAAGCAGCCACGCTATGAACCCATCCATAGCAGTTTTAATGGCCAATTAAGGGATCACCGGTTTGTATCAGAGCAAAAATGTGGTATTAGGAATTTTTTGAACAGTATAAATCCAGATGTGCAGGCAATTCTAAATGCACAAAATGGGTCTTATAAGCTGTCCCTCAAATTGTTTACACAATATAAGAAGCCAAATGGCACAAAATTTACACAGCCCCACATAACAGAAACTGTACCTGTATACTCAAATGCAAATTCAGACAAAATAATAAGCAGTTTGATAGATCAAAATGAATATTAAACACTCTGAATTTGCAGCAAAAGAGTCTGGATGGAGCCTATGCGGATCTCCACACAAGTTATATGTTAATATTTCTGAATTCAGCCCATTACAAGGATCTACATATTTGCCATTACCTGCCAATATCAAAAACAAAACAGCCGTGGTTAATATAAAAAATAATGACCAGAAATGCTTTTTGTGGTGTATTTTAGCTGCTTTGTATCCAGTTTCAAGGCTTCCTGAGCGAATAAGTTATTATAAACAACATGAAAATGATTTTGATGAGGCAATGGAGGGTTTAGAATATCCAATGTCTGTTCAGAATATTGATAAATTTGAAAAAAAGGCCCGGGATATCAATGGCAAACAATTATCTATTAATGTATTTACTTGTTCCACTGGCCGTGTCAATTGCTTGATAGATCCTCTCAGAATCAGTACATTTGATGATGAATCTGCTATTCCGATTGATCTGATCTTAATTGAAAGGGATGGCACATATCATTACACTCTGATACATAATCTTGAAGCTTTAGTCAGAAAACAATTAGACAAATCCAAGACAATATTCAAGTTGTGCAGAAGATGTTTAAGTGTTTTTGATGGTAGAAAAATAATAAATGGGGTTCGTGAAAAAAATGCAGAAATTGCTAAAAACAAGTTAAATGAGCATCTGAAATACTGTGGCAACCATAAACCTGTTCATATGGTGATGCCAATGCCAAGTGAAAATGCAAAATTCAAAAAGTTTGAAGCCTTGTTGGAACACCCAGCATATATAGTCTGTGATTTTGAATCAAACCTCAAACCCCTTGCATTCTGCAGCCCAGACCCTGAGGAATCTTCAATTACACCATACCAGTTACATGAACCTTCCAGCTTTTATTATGTGGTTGTACAGGATGGGGTTGTTAGTAAAGAAGATTTATACATGGGAGCAGATGCCATCAAAGAATTTGCACATAGAATAGAAAATGAGTGCCATGACATAGCATCTAATATTTTATTAAAATCAAAACCGATGTTGCCTTTAACAGAGAAACAGATTGAAGATTTCAACAATGCAGAAAAATGCCCGGTATGTGATTCTGAATTTTCAGATATAAATATCAAGGTGAAACACCATTCCCATACAGATGGTAAATTCTTAATAGCCCTGTGTAATAGCTGTAATATTAAGATCCAGAGACCAAAATGTGTCCCCATATTTTGCCATGGAGCATCCAATTATAATTTTCATCATTTGATCAGGTACGAGGGGTTTGACAAGCAGAATTTAAATATTTTAGCAGAAAATGATGAGAAATATATTGCCATTAGCAAAATAATTAAAGTTAATGCTGTTCCTATTCACTTAAGATTTCTTGATTCTTACAGAATTTTATCGGCTAGCCTGGCTACACTGGCCACTCAATTATCTGATGATCAATTCCAAATCACATGTGCTTTGTTTCCAAATCAGGACCTGAAATTAATTAGGCGGAAGGGTGTATATCCATATGATTATGTTACAGATTTTTCTAAATTTGACGAGTGTTCTCTGCCACCAAAACAACAGTTTTACAGCAAAATCAGAGGATCTGGAATCACTGATGATGATTATCACCATGCCCAATTGATGTGGAACAATTTAAAATGCCAGACATTTGGTGATTATCACATGGCATATTTGAAACTTGATGTGACCCTCTTAGCTGATATACTGCAGGCATTCAGAAAATCTTCCATGCAAAATCATAAGCTGGATCCAATGTATTTTTACAGTGCTCCGGGCCTAGCATGGTCTGCAATGTTTTTGAACACTAAAATGCAATTGGATCTGATCCAGGATCAAGATATGTACTTGTTTATGGAACAATGTATAAGAGGAGGCATGGTGCAATGTTCTCAGAGATATGCCAGAGCAAATAACAAATATATTCCTGATTATGATCCAGCACTGCCATCAAATTATATACTGTATGTAGATGCAAACAGCCTCTATGGTTATGCTATGATGGATAAACTGCCATATGCAGGGCTTGAGTGGGTTGAAAATTTCAATATTGAAGATCTTAAGGACTTTGATGACAGTAACTATGGCCTCTTCTTAGAGGTTGATCTGACAATTCCAGATAATTTACACAGCACATTTTCTGATCTGCCCCCCATTCCTGAGGTTGAGTGTTCACCTGGCTCTAAACACAAGAAATTGATGATGACTCAAGAGCCGAAACAGGATTATGTCATATATTACAAAAACCTCCAGTTTCTGATGAAACATGGTGTTCAAGTGATCAAAGTTGGAAAAGTTTTGAGGTTCAGGCACTCAACATGGTTGAAGCCATATATTGATACAAACACAGAGCTTCGAACATCAGCAATAAGCCAATTTGATAAGACCTTGTTTAAATTGATGGTCAATTCAGTGTATGGCAAAACAATTGAAAATGTCAGAAAACATATTGATGTTAAAATAATTACTGACCCCAGCCGGAGCAAAAAATTGATTGCAAAGCCCAACTTCAATTACAGAAGAATTTATGATGAAAATATGGCACTTTTCAACATGAAAAAAAACAAAGATCAAATTTGATAAACCTATTTATATAGGGGCTGTGATATTGGAATTGGCCAAATTACACATGTTAAAATTGTATTATGATGTGTTGAAACCTTTGTATGGTGATTGTGTAAAATTGATGTACATGGACACTGATAGTTTTGTTCTTGATATTCAAACAGAAGATGTTTATAAAGATATTGCACAGCCTGAATTGTTTCAATACTTTGATACCAGTGAACATTCAAAAATTCAACACCACAACAAAAAATTACCTGGCAAGTTAAAAGATGAGACACTTGGTGATGTTATTGTGGCATTTGCTGGGTTAAGGGCCAAGATGTACAGTTTTGAAACAAGTAGTGGCGCTGTTGCCAAAAAGGCCAAGGGCATTGGCAGAGTAATTGTTGACAAAGAGCTTGAATTTGAGGATTACAAAAATTGTCTCAAATCATGTAGCACAATCAGAACATCAGATAATAGAATTCAGAGTGTGGATCACTTATTGACTAGCAATATTGTAAGAAAAGTGGCTCTGGACCCACATGATGATAAGAGATGTATTTTATCATGTGGCATACATACCCTACCATGGGGGCATTGTGATTTGAAAAATGGCAATCAATGCCCAATTACAGAGCATGATTTGAAATAAATAAACATGTCTATGAACTTATTTGGGTTCAAAAAACAGGCTATTATGGAGCTGCCAACACCACAACCCTCTTCTGATATGATATCTAAACTGAGTGCTTTGTTAATTATTCATCTGAACAGCATACTTACAGATGTTGATGATGAAACGGGTAAAACATTGTACATATTTAACAATAATTTAAATCATTACCAATTACCTGTAGGTGGTCAATTGCAATTTATTACAACCCCTGAGGGTGATGTCAAGATTTCAGTGGGGAGAAATATTTATAGAATTAAGCACTCAAACATGATTTCTGGCACTGTATATACTGTTTCTGCTGGTGACTGCTTATATATTGAGGTCCCGGGATCATATGACAAGCGTGTACCCTTTTTTATAGAATTAAGAATCAGATTTTCAATAATAAATAACCACTAAAACAAAAATGCCTAATGATATATTTGGCCATACAAGGCATGAAGATCACAGTGATGAGATTCTGATGCTTGATGTCAGAGTCAAGAGATTAAGAAGTGATTTACAAGCTTTACAAACCACACTCAATGCCAGTCTTCAACTAGAAATTACAAATTTACAATCACAATGCATGGACCCTCTTCTTAAAATTGATTCTGAACTCAAATTATTGCTTCAGAAATATACTGATCTGGCCACATTGGATAATTTTCAAAGTTTAGAAGAAGCCGTAGCAGCTCTTCAAGCCAAATTTAAGACCCAGGCTAACAACTCTGAGCAATTGAAACAACAATTAGAAGAACAGATTAATAATGTTCAGGCACAGCTCCAAACAATTGTCAAAAGCATAAAATCAAAAGAAGATTTTGATCTAGTGATTTCCACTCTAAAGGAACAGATTCAATCACTCCAAATACCTAATCTGGACCATCTGAACAATGCCATAGCCGAGGTTAAAGAAAAAATTGAGACACTTGAAAATTTTATGAACAACTTGCCAACTTCTGATGCTTTGAGTGCAATAACTCGGAGTGTTGCCAATATTAAGCTGCAAAGTGAAACATATGAAGATTTTGGAAAAATTCAATGTACCATAACCCATCTTGAGGGTACAATAGCAGCAGTGCAAAGTGATTTGACAAATGTACAAGAATATCTAGAATCCCGCCTGCCCGGTATTGTAGATACCCTTGTTAGTGTCCAGGAACAGATCACAAAGCTTGAAAACCTCAACACTGAATCTGAGCTATCACATTTTCATCACTTGATCGATAATATCCAAACAAAGCTTGAAATTTTACAACAATCAACACCCACTCAGGCAGATATAGCCCTGCTCCAAAATGCTATGCAAAATGTGGCTGATGCTTCTGAATTAAACAATGTGAAATTGGCACTTGAATCTTTGCAAAATACTGTGTCAAATCTGCCTACATCACAGGAACTTAAAAATATTAAGAGAGCTGTGAATAGGATATTGAAATCAGAAGATATCAAGAATATCCAGACAGAGATCAAACAACTTACTCAGACAGTTGCCACTCTACCAACCAATCAACATATTAATGAACTGCATGCCCTGTTTGAGGATATCAGAAGACAGGTCCATGATCTTACTGCTCAAAATTCAAAATTGGCAGTTATTGAAAATTTGCAACAAATTGTAGCTAATATCAAGCAACAGCTAGGGACCATGGAATCCAATCAAGCAAATGCTCTGTCTGTTTTTGCCACCCAGCTACAAGAAATTGTGCAACAATACAAGAAACTTGTTGTGGACATAAAAATCAAGCCGGGCCATGATGATGTTGTTAGGACCATCAATGAGCACCTTGAATCTGTAACAAGCAGATTGCTTACAGCAGAAAAAGAAATAACAGGCATAATTGAGAATCCAAAACATACAGTAATTCTTGAATTGTACAGCATCCCCAACAAAGAATATGATTCACCACTTACACCAGGTGGCAAAATATATATGCTGTCCCGTGCACAATTTTATTACCAGTTTTTTGTTGGGGGCACACTGAGACCAATCAAGATCAAATATTGGCTTCAACCACAGGCACACCACTACCCTACCTTATCAATAACAAATGCTGATAACAAAGCAAAAATCACCAGTGTAGAGTTAGAGGATTTTACAGACCCCAATACATTAGAAACAGCCTATGTTGAAGATGATGGCTCTCTGGAATTTAAAATACAAATAGGGGACAAATTATATTTAGAAAATCCTGTAGTATCAGCTGCTGAACACCCTATAGTTGCAATATTCTTGTTTACATATTATGTCTAGACAAATTATTGTTGATGAATTACACAGACAAGACAGACATAATTTTAAGAGACTGCCAGTAGTCACAAAAGGCATAGATGATTTATGGCAAGGGGACTTGATTGAGATGGCAAGTGGACAGTTGAAAAACTTAGACAAAATCAACAAGGGCTACAAGTATCTACTCACTGTAATAGACACATTTTCAAAATTTGCCTGGGCTGTGCCACTCAAATCCAAGATTGGAAAATGTGTTACACAAGCCATCAGGACAATCATCAATCAGAGTGGAAGATCACCGCGCTATTTGCAAACAGATAATGGCAAAGAATTTTATAATTCTGTGTTCCAACAATTTATTAAAAGCCAGTCAATAAAACATTAATCGAGTTACAGTGATCTCAAGGCCTCAATTGTAGAGAGATTCAACAAAACTCTAAAAAATCTTATGTATAAACAATTTACACTTCAAGGTAATTATAAATGGCTTAATATTCTTCCAGAACTTCTACATAAATATAACAACTCGGTCCATTCTACAATCAACATGAAACCCTCTGAAGTAACTCCATCTGATGAGCAAAAATTGATCAGGACTGTTTATTATCCTAGATACCAGCCAACAACAAGAAAGGCCAAATACAAGGTGGGTGATCAAGTAAGAATCAGCAAATATAAGCATTTATTCAAAAGAGGCTTTACAAGAAACTGGAGCACTGAATTATTTACAGTGGTTCAAATTAAACCTGGGGCCCTTAACACATATATAATAAAAGACCACCGAGGAGAAATTCTCAAAGGCAGATTCTATGAAGAAGAACTCAGCAAAACTAAACAGCCTGACACATATCTCATAGAAAAAATCATCCGCAGAAAAGGCAACAAGTTATTTGTCAAATGGCTAGGACTTCCAGAACACAGCTGGATCGATGCAGACAAAGTGATAATATGAGCACCTGGGATGTTATAAAGAGGCTGCCAGAACCTGAACAGCAGATTAAGAGAAATGGCAAGTTGCTGCCTGAAAATATTAGATGTCTTATTGTTGGGCCATCAGCTTGTGGTAAAACTACACTAATGATTGATAATTTTTTATTGGCACCCAACTGGTTAGACTGAAAAAACAGGCATTTGTATGTCTTCTCTAAGAGCTTGGAACAATTAAAATATCAGCAGCTGATGAAGCTATATGATGGATTGGATATAGCCACTTTTGAACCAGATGTTAAGCCACTTCATGAATGTCTCGATAATTCTGTTGTTGTGTTTGATGACATTATACTGGATAATCAAAACAAGGTTAGAAATTTCTTTACACAGGGCCGACACAAAAACATAGATTGTTTCTACCTGGCACAGACTTTTTCAAAAATACCCAAGCAGCTGATCCGAGACAACAGCAATTTTATATGTGTGTTTCATCAAGACCATACCAGCCTCAAACACATACATGATGAATATGTAGGTGGGGACTTGAGCTACAATGATTTTTCCAAGTTTTGTAGTAGGTGCTGGAACCAGGACAGTTATGGGTTTGTCACAATTGATATGACAAGAAAACCCAATAGTGGCAAATACAGAAACAAAATCAACAATTTTCTAGACATTGAAACATATATAAATAACCATGAAAAGGCCAATCATTGATGATCTTAAATTAAGAGATTATCTTGTAAAAAGATTTAAGGGATGGAAATCACAGAACCGAGGAATTTATGAACAACACAAACAAACAGAACAGCCTATTATTGATGCTATTAGTGAATTAGGTAAAAATATCAAAACTGTTACAGAGCAAAATCAAAATTTGATCACAGAGCTTGTACCTGTAGCTGCAAGGAACATATTAGATTATCCAATCACCCCACTTTCCAGTATTCATACACCTAGTCCTATTGCTCCTCGAAGAATTGAAGCACCTCTGGATCCTATTGAATTGGGTCTTCTTGCTCAAAAATATTTAAGCAGACCTAAAGACAATAAAGATGAGGTCTTTGGCTTATATGCTGACACAGAGCGTGATGGTAGCATCATACATAGAATTGGCAATTTCAGAGTAACATTTATGGGAGATGATATAATTGTATATTCAGAATCTCATCTTGGAGAAAAAGGTGCTTTTGTTAAGTATCTTGGCACACCTGGATTCTGGGAACTGATGACTAGGAAAAGGCCTGGCAGCTATACAGATCAAGATTATGAGCACTACAAGGAAATATTAATAAAATCAGATGCTCTATACCAGAACAATGATCCCACACAAAAAAGAGTCAAGTCTAGCAGTGGAGCAAAATACAACAATTTAATCAAGCCCATATGGTCACAAATTAAGACAGGCAGTGGAATCAAACAATACAACACCCTGCCCAAAGAATTTGTGTGGGTTGATGATGTCAGGAAACTTGTAGATAGGTTATTGGTGATAGCTGGGGAGGAAAATGCTGGCAACCACAATTTTTACAATGAAAAAGTTGGAATTATGGACATGATAAGTACAAAATTGTCTAATTTTATAGTGAATGACACTAAGGGGATTGGATATCTTATAAAAATTATTAATACTCTACCACCTAAATTTTGGAATATTTCTGAGGGTCGGGGGTTGGTTAATGACATTATAAACAAGCTGCCATTTGAACTACATATTACAGGCTATCAGTATTGTGGTCCAGGCACAAAATTGGAGCATAGATTAAACAAAGGTGATCCTGGTGTTAATCCCCTAGATGCAGCTTGTAGAGACAATGACATAGCATACAACACACATTCTGATCTAGACAAGAGACATGTTGCAGACAAGAAATTAGAAGAGGCTGCATTTGGTAGATTTGTAAGCAAAGATGCTTCTTTGATTGAAAAAATAGCAGCATTGAGGACCACCATAGCTATGAACACCAAACAAAAACTGGGGTGGGGGCTGTGAATATGTATATAATAAACCTACAATGAAGGCCAAGGGTGTTATGTATCAAATACCTTATGCAGGTCTTAAATCTCTTAAAACTATTGACAGTCTTTTAACCAAAAAGCAGCGCAAGAAAAAAAATTCTTGTATTGCCAAGGGTCATGGTATGAAATTGTTGCTTAATACCCCCCAATTAAAAAAATTACAACAATCCAGGAAAAAATCACATGTGGGGGGTTTCATATTTACTATCCCGGCCATCTTAGCAGCACTTGGGGCTGTTGGGAGCTTGGCTGGGGGATCAGCTGCCATAGCAAAAACAGTAATAGATGCCAAGAAAAATAAGGCAGAATTAGATGAATTGAAGCGCCATAACCTGGCCATGGAGAAACAAGGCAAAGGTGTTAAGAGAGCCATGAATAAGTTTAAAAAAACAAGAGCCGCTTACAAACCAAGATATTGAAGCTTTAATCAAGCCACTGGGCATCAACAATTTTAGAGGTGTGTACATGTCTGATTCTTTGCCAGAGCAGCCACTCAACAAAGAGTGTGGCATTGTTAATTTGGATAAGTACAAAAATCAGGGCACTCACTGGATTTGTTATCTTAAATATTTAAAAAATGAGGCATTTGTGTTTGATTCATTTGGAGGTGTTCCACCTGAAAATTTAATAAAATATCTAAATTCAGCTAATCTTTATTACAATAAAGCCCGTGTTCAAAATTTCAAAGATGTTAATTGTGGACATTTGTGTTTATCTGTTCTTAGATATATGTCTCAAATAAATAAACCATCAATTGAAAATTTTTAAAAAGCCTTGTGGTATTTAAAACATCATGGGGGTATTCCATCTCACCAGCCAAAATTCAATATTAAAACTCAAATTCCATGATGATATAGTGTATCCCAAAACAATAGCTCTCAGAGCATTTTATGGCATGTACTTGATCCCTAATATTACACACCACAACAACAAAATTGCAGTAGGGGATCAAAAAATTGTCATCACTCCAGGGCAGTATAATCTGTCTACTCTAAATGCTCAGTTACCCAGAGGTATAGTATTAACTCAAAATTCTGTCACTCACAGAGTAGAGATTGTATCTGCTACAGAATCAGTGGATCTGGGTACTATAGGAGAGCTGTTAGGCTTTGAGAACAACACAAAACTTGAACCAGCCATCATACACACTGCTATTAATATACCTAAATTCTTAGCCATAGAGACTCTGAATATTCACTGTAATGTGGCCGATCACCAAATCAAATGGCATAGGCACTCACAAACAAACTGGCATCATTGCAACATTTAAACCTAATTCTGAATTTATGGAGCCCATCAACTACACTCCATCCCCAACATTATATTTTCCTGTGTGCCATAACAGAATAGATAATATTGAGTTGATGGTCACTAATGAAAAAGAAGAATTAGTTGATTTTGCTGGAGCCACAACAACTGCTATCATAGAGATTAATATTTAAATAAAAATACATACAAGAAAAAAATGGAAAATATTGAGAGTTATGAGCTACAATCATTCCCCCCAAACAGGAGGACATTTGCAAATTTAAATCAACCCAACACAGAGATTGAGGTTGATCTTGATGTAGGGGATGGCTTTATACACCCCCACAGAGCAGATCTATACATCAAATTTGATGTTGTAAAGCTCGATGGAACAGATTATCCAGCAAATTCAAATATAAGATTGGTAGATAATTTTGTGCCGCATCTGTTCTCTGAAATTGAGATCAGAAAGCATGGTGTTGTTATAAACAGAGTGGATTATCCCGGCATTACCTCCACAGCTTTGGCCACACTCAAATTATCCAAAACAGAGGCTTCTTACTACAAAATAGGTGGATTTGAGGCTGGTAATAAAATTATATCTAAGAGCCACACAGTGCTGTTCCCTATGCGCCTGTTGCCAGGATTCTTCTCAGATTACAAAGATATTATGTGGAAGGGTGGTTTAAGAATCACATTTAGAAGAGCTGCCAATGACAATAATGCTTTGATGAGGTACAGCACATTAAACTCTACAGGGGAAGCTCTGCCCAATACCCTACCTGATGAGGGCAAATGCATTATTCAGACTATGGAGCTAAGAATCCCGGTTGTTGAGTATGAAGCCAGTTATGCTCTTAAATACAAAGCAGATATAATAAAAAATCCACAGATTCCTTTACAATTTTATACATATCAATGTGTACAGAAGCCCGCATCTGGTACCTATTATGAGTTTGATGCTACAAATTCATTCTCCAGTATAAAATATGACATGCCGGATTTTGTGGTGGTATTGTTTCAGACTGGAAGACACAATAATGAGGAAAAAAATTCAAGTAAATTTGATAGCTGCAACATCAAGAACATATATCTTAAAAATGGCAGAAATGAGGTATTTCCTAGAGAAAATTATAATTTAGACATGTCCAAGGATGATTTCCTTAAATTATATGAGGCATTTTCATCATACAAAAGGGTCACTACTGGCAATACTGACATGTATTACACACCAGATGAATTCAAAGCACAGAGACCCATGTTTGTAATCAACACTTCAAAAAGAAAACAAGTTGTGGTTAATGATAGAACAAATATTAAAATTATCTGTGAATTCCATGAGGCATTACCTGATGACACCATATGTAGTGTTATTCTCATAGGGGAAAAATCTTATCTTTATGATGTAAGAAATGAGAGAGTCACAGAACAATTCTAGAAGAATTACATTATCTTAATATTAGATAAACAAATTGAACCTGGTATCCAATTGAACTTAAACCGGAAGTAAATATGTGTGTGTGTGTGTGTGTGGGTGTGGGTGTGTATGTGGGTGGGTGTAGGTGTGTATGTGGGTGGGTGTGGCTTAGTTTTAGGTGTGGGCAAAAAAAATATCAAGAGAGGCTTATTTTTGACAGGTTTATGGACAACAATCTCACAGAAGTGCCTTTTGTAAGTGTAGGCAAATAAATCTGATGGGGGTCATACTTTCTCAGGAACTTCCCGAGGGTATTTTTTACAAAAATCTTGGATTAGACGGGGTTCCACACTTGAGCAAAAAGCTCATATGGGCATGTTGAGCTTGTTTTAAGTGTAGGCAAATCTGCCTGAGGGGGGTTCATACTTTCTCGTTCTGGTTGTAGGTCCAATTACACTACTGGTGTTTTAAAGTCCACTTTATTCACAGTAAGGCTAATCGGGACTGGACCTACAGTTTAAAGTGGGGTCCGAACCACTATGTGCCGCTGATGTTCTGGTTGGTGGGTAAGGTTGCAACAGACTCCCGAAGCAATTCAAATTCGGTTTGGATGTTTTTGATGTCGTCGGATTTGAGTATTTGGTTGAGAGCCCACTTCACGCTTTTCAATTCCTTCGAGGTAGGCAGGGTGGCCACCGTGTTTTGGAGCGACTCCAAAGCTTTTTTCATCGCATCCAACTCTGAGGCAGCAGCAGCAGCGCGTATGCCTTCTTATAATTGTGTTATGTCGTCCTGGGTGGGGGTGGATTGTTGCAAAGTTTCCAACTTAACTTGTATGTCGTCGATCAAGTGATGAAAATGCAACAACTCTGATTCGGTGTTTAGACTTTCCAACTTGGTGATCTGCTGTTGGACGCTGGCCAGAGTATCCCTGATGCCAGGCAGTTTGGATTCCAGTGCTTCGTGTACGTTTGCCAGATCATTTTTGATGACAGCAAGAGCATCCTCAATATGGGCTATGGTACCTTGCAGCTTCCCGAAATCCTCGTAGGTCTCAAGTTGGAGTTTGATGTTGGCCACGCTACGGGCAATAGCATTCAGCTCGCTGGACGAAGATAGATTGTCGATGAACTCCTGTAGCGTTTGGAGTTTAGTTTTAACTTCGTTGATGGCTGCATGCAAAGCGTCCGTTTGAAGCTCAGCCTTGATGCTTTCCAACGTAGGAATTTCGAATGATTGAAACTTTTCGTGCAATTTGGCAATACTGGCGTTCACGCGATCGTAGTCATGTTGAGTTTTTATACTCTGGATAATGTTTTGCAGTTTAGTCTGGATGGTGCTAGTTTGGCGCTGCAAGTGTCGCTTCAGCTGTTCCCCATCGGAGGTCTGCGCATGCTGCAGCTTCAAAAATTCGTTCTGAAGCTTGCCTATACTCAGCGCCAAGTTGTCGAAGTTGTCTATTGACGCGAGGTCGGTGTACTTTTGCAGCAGCGATTTAAGCTCGGCGTCAATTTTGAGTACGGGGTCCAGGCACTGAGACTGCAGGCTGGCTATATCTGACTGGAGGCTGGAGTTGAGCGTGGACTGCAGGGCCTGCAGGTCGCTTCGCAACTTCTTGACCCTGTTCGTCGAGCATGAGAAGCTCGTCGCTGTGGTCGTGGCGTTTCGTGTGACCAAAAATATTGTTAGGCATTGTTGCTATGGTTATTTATTATAAGGTATGTGATTCGCATCTCCACAAAAAGAGGGATGAGTTTGTCGTAGTCGTCCACGAGATCCACGTACAGGCGATCGCAGCAGACACATCGTACGTAGTGGTACTGTCCATCCTAACATGCTTGATGCGATAGATGTTCTTGCCAGAGGAAACCTTGGCCTCCCCTTTGTTCTCGGGATTCATGTTGAACTTAAGTTTGCCGGAAACGAGGAACCTGTAATAATTCAAGTTGTTGTTTAATACATAGAAAGTTTTGCCCACATCCTCGTCGTACTTGGTCAAAATGCTATTCAAGAGTATAATTAACAGACCGTTAAGTTTAGAGTTCGTTGAAGCTCGACGACGTAGGCTGGACGTGGACTTCCATAGCTTGCTTCCTGCAGCCAAACAGGTTCATAGGCATGGTTATTTTATATGCTTGTGTTGATAGAAATATTGCCAGCCGTAAGGTTTTTTTTATTGCATTGTATGCAATTCTTACTACTATCTAAACGATAGTGCCCCCAAGGCAACGTGTGATTCCCACAAGACAAAATACATCTTTTATCATCATGTGGATCTAATGCTACTTTCCTAACTTTGTTTGTTGTAATCACATGGTCTACACTTTGGATTCTTTTTTCCAATCGTAGCTGCTTCGTCAATTCCTTCACACAATCAATATAGTCTTGAAATGGAAGTTTGTTTTGTACAGTATTTTTACCAACACCTTTAGCTTTCTTCGTGATGCTGCTCTCAGTTCTAAATGTATACATTTTGGAAAGCAAACCGGCAAACTCGAGAATGATGTCACCGTTACACTCGTGTTTTAATTTACCTAGAACGTTTTTGTTACTAGATGGAATTCCAAATCTGTTCGGTTGAGGGTAGGAAGAAGTATCATAATAATCAAGCAATGACGGATTTTTTACATCTTCATGCAGATTGGATGTTTTAATGCTATAAATAAAACTGTCCGTGTCCATGTAAAGTAATGAAATGCTATCGTTGCAGAAAGGATGCATAACATTATAGTGAAATTGAAACATGTGAAGTTTCGATAAATCTAAAACTGTTGCTCCCACATAAATTGGTTTTCGGAATTTTATCACTTTTATATCTAGATTGAAAAGTGACAAGATTCTCGTTGTAAATTTTTCGTGATTTAAATCTAGGTTCAGCCACCCACTTACAGCATTTATTTTCATCTGAAACCAATCTCACGTCCACGTGATTTCTCACGTTCTCCATTGTCTTGCCATATACAACATTATTCATCAATTTGAAAAAATCTTTGTCTAAATCGGAAGTGGCAACTGTTCTATGTTGTGTGTTTGTTTCAATGTATGGTTTTAGCCACTCGGAATGTTTAAACCTGAGGACTCTTCTAATATCCAATACCTTAACACCCATCGCGATCAAAAACTGTAGACTTTTGTAATGGAGAACATATATTTCTTTTTCTCCAAAGTTAATAAAAGCTGGCGTTGATTAGAATTAGGTGGACATTTAAGTTCGGGTGCCGGTGGTAAATCGGAAAAAATATCATGCAAATTGTCTGGAAATTCAATATCCACTTCTTCGAAGGAACCAAATTCACAATCGTCAAAATCAATAATATTTATGGAAGTTGTTTCAATCCATTCGAAACCTCCATAAGGAAGTTTCTGTACCATAGCATATCCATAGAGATTATTAACGTCGATGTAAAAAATTTAATTCGATGGTTTATTTGGATCATATTTTTCTTCCATGTGCATGTTGTTGGCTTCTGCATATCTCTGTACAAATTGTACCATCCCACCTCGAATCCTTCTCTCGATGAAAAGTAACATGTCTACAACTGTTAATAATTCTAACTTAATTTTTGTTTGCAACAACATTGCAGACCACGTTAATCCCGGGAGGCTGAAGAAATGTGCAGGGTCCAACTTGTAAATAGACATTGACGTTTTCCTGAATGCTTGAAAAACATCCGCAAGTATTTTTATGTCTAATTTCAAGTATGCGTTGTGATAATCTCCGAATGTTTTACATTCTAGTTTATCCCACATCAGTTGTGCATGTTCGTATTCTTTGTCTGTAATTCCTGCTTTTCTCAGTTGATTGAAGAATTCTTTTTGAGGAGGGAGAGTGTCGTCAGTATATTTAGATTCATTGTTTACTTATTCATACGGATAAATCCCTTTACTTCTAATCAGTTTTACATCTATGTTGGGAAAACTAGCTTTCGTAATTTTGAATTGTTCGTCACAGAGATTACTTGCTAGAGCGTCCAAACTTGCAGAGAGAAATCTGAACGAGTCAAGAAACCTCATCTTTATGGTTTCGTTTGTCCCCGAAATCTTAACTTTCTTACTTATAGAAATGTATCGTTCTTTATTTTGAGCAAGAATATCTATTTTTTTGTGTCATATCCAAGTTTCTGAATTAAGAAATAAAAATCGTAATTCGATCCAAGTAGTACAGTAAATATGCCTTCTAGATCAACACTGATTTTTTGACCTCTAAGAAAATCGCACCAAAACCTCAAAAACTCACTTTCTCTCCACGTTCCGCGCCTCATTTATTGCGCTGACGATGTTTCACAGCGAAGAAAAGCAGTGATGAGAGTACTGCTTTTTGATTGTTTCAAAATAATACTTGGTACGAGCCCTTTTTTTATGGATTTAACCTCAGTGGTAGCATATTTTGACGAGTTTTTGTTGATTTTATAGCGTTTGACGACTTTTCAGTGCAATTTTCACGGCATCTAATTTTTTTTCCACTCATACTTGGTACGAATGCCACGATCTTACGCGATATAACTTAACCTATTCATTTTTTTTATTACGTGCTAAACTACACGAGAGCCTCTACGTGCTTTGACCTACTTTAGAGTAGTGTATTTTAGAGAGTTCTGCGTCATCAAGTGAGCCACAGTGTTGCCAACCCACCCCAAGAAAATTTCACCATGGTGATATTTTACAGGCGAAGCTAACCTACCAATAGGAGTTGGCAACTCTGATTAGTTGCTTCACAAACCTCTTGTTTTTTTTAAACATATGATATTTCACAGGCGAGGCTAACCTACAAGTTACAAGTTGAATGCGTAATCTTCTATAAGATGATAAGTATGCAGTAAGATGAAGATGA
Organism: Lepisma saccharinum; assembly: GCF_977018435.1. NCBI lineage: Eukaryota > Metazoa > Arthropoda > Insecta > Zygentoma > Lepismatidae > Lepisma > Lepisma saccharinum. The sequence continues at coordinate 73,582,030 of NC_139230.1, forward strand.
AGACGCCAACTGGCAATAGCGGTGTTAATGCTTCCTCCTCTCTACCCCCCCACCCTCACCGGGCCTCCTCCTTTATGGCGGGAACCCCAAACTTTCTGGCGCAGTCTTTTGATCTACTTTTTTATTTTACGACGTTTTTTACGGACTAAACTAATCTACAATGAGAGAAAAGTGGAGAGAAAAAAGCTCTGGCATCACTTTTTAAGCTATTTTTTACCTCCTGCAATTTAGCTCTTATGCTACCTCGTCATTTGACCTACTTTTGAAATGACTTACCTTTAAGTCTGTCTCCTCTTACTGTAAGGTCCCTCAGTGTAATCTACAACCTTGGTGACAATGAAGTTCGACCAGAAAGGAATACGTGATTAAATGCACAGAGGCATAGGCGGTGGAATGGGTGACCCGCAGAACTGACGCATGTGTATAAGAGGAGGCGTGTGAGCAGGCAAGAATCGTGATCCCAGCATGTTGCACCCATGGTCACGTAAAAAAAGAAAACGGGGAACTATACGCGTGACATTGAACTTCGACCAGGCACCAGACCCATACGGGAAAATTCCAGATAGTGGCGCATTCGACGGAAGCATGACGTCACGCACACGATAAGAGAGTCCGCCGTATATAAGCGCGTGCTGTGCACCGAGGAACCGCAGTGCATCATCACCATGGCCAGGGGCAAACCTATTGACAACACCGTGAGGAGAAGAGTGGTGGAGTTGCAACGGGGTGGACTCAGTGAACGGGAAATAGGGCGCCAACTGAACTTACCCAAGTCAACCGTCCACTGCATCATCAAACACCACCAAAATACGGGTACTACAGAGCCAGGTAAGGCCCCCGGTCGAAAACGCCTGCTGAGCGTGCGTGACCTACGGATATTTAGGCGCTATATCCGGACTAACAATCATGTTTCTGTGGCCGAATGACGACTGTGGACTCGAGAACGCTTTCACATTGAAGTGTCAACCAGAACCATTCGCCGTTACCTACAGCGATGCGGTTACCGAGTGTACAAGGCGAAACGTAAACCATTCCTTTCCATGTTGAACAAAGGCAATCGACTACGGTGGGCACGAATGTACCGGGGATGGACATTTCGGCAGTGGAACAGGGTTTTGTGGACGGACGAATCAATTTTCAATGTTGTGTACGGGAAAATACGGAAAACAGTCATTTGTCGGAAGGAGGAACAGAATGAAGCAAAATGTTATGCACGTCGGGTACAGAAACCTGCGTCAGTGATGGTATGGGGATGCATGACGGCATCTGGGGTTGGCCCACTACACGTCTGTGAGGGCATTGTGAATGCACACGTCTATACACGCATACTGGAGCGGCATCTTCCCACAGTGCGAAGGCACCTGTTTCACAGGCGGCGTCTCATCTTTCAACACGACAATGCCAGGCCTCATACAGCGCGGCTGACAAGAGAATGGTTGACTGGCCATCACGTGCGAACTCTGCCATGGCCACCATCGAGTCCCGACCTCTCGCCCATTGAGAATGTGTGGCGTGTTCTTAAGCGACGTGTGCAACAGAGGGGACCCACGACAGTGGCTGCTCTTATCGCCTGCCTGCAGGAGGAATGGCACCGCATCGATGTGGAATACCTTGAACGATTCGTCCGCAGCATGCCCCGACGCATTGCCACAGTTATTCGCCGACGGGGCGGCGTCCCACCATGGTAAACAGGATCCCCTCTAACAGTGGTCGAACTTCAATGTCACGTGTAGATGGACGAAAATGTTTTATTTTGTGTGGACACCATACATTGCTGCGTTGTAGCGGAAATTTATGTTTTCCTTTGTTCCATGTAGCCTGCTGAATAAAATATGTTCAGCATATGCATGTGTTCTCCTTCTTTCACAACGCACTCCTATATTTGTGACTGGTCGAACTTCATTGTCACTAAGGTTGTACTACGACCTGCTAATATTTAGGCTTCTGCTCTCAGCGTAATCTGCCACGACCTAAAAATACGATGTGTGATCTTCTACAATGTGCGGACCCCACCCTGCTACGACCTAACGGGACCTCTCTCTCCTACGATGGTTTTGTGCCCCCACTGCTACGATGTTTTTCTCCTCATGATGAAAAAAAATGGTATTGTAGCGGTATTTGAAAATCGACTGTGCTGCGTGTGACGGGGGAAAAAATCTTCATGTTCACTGAACAAATATAGGAGAGCTGGAAGAGAGTATACTTCCTGGCTTTTCATCGAAAAAAAACGGAGGTGCGATGATGATGTTCAGTTCAGACAAATGAGAATTGGGGAACTATTTTTTCGGATGCGGATTACGCCACCTCGCAAATCCCTTATAATCCGAAAGCTCTCTGCCGTGGAAACTTCCATATCATCTAGAGCGACTGTTCTGAAGGCGATATTTAAAACTGCTCCGTCACCCTCTCGTCTTCACGTCGTACGCGAAGGACTTCTCTGCAACCAGGATGACGCTGCACACGGTGTCCTCGGGCAGCGCGTCGTGGAACTCGCAGACGACCTTGATGTTGGTGCGATCGTTGACCACCACCTGCTTCCGCTTCGTGGTGTTGATGACGAACATCGGCCTGTGGGTTTTGAATTCACTGGGCGTGTAGTACATGTCCACGTTTCCCTCGGTCACGCGCTTGTAAGCAGAGTACGCTTCGTAAAGTTTTAGGTAATCATCTTTGGTCATGTCGACCTCTGTTTGTCAAAAATTCGAGATATTTGCAATTTAACGCAGGACTTGGAAAAAATTTTCGGAAAATTTTTGGTTCCATGACGACCTATGTTTATTTTGGTATGGGTGGACAGAGGACACCGAGACTCGACCAACGCACTAAACCCGACCTTTCTACGACAATTCGTTCAAAAGTTACGAGTGATCAAAGTTTTGGAGGGTGGGTTAACTTCTTACCCCTTGACCCCAGGACCTCCAAAACTTGGTACACGTATTCTACACCTCCAAAATCGACAGGGGTGTATCTAACGATACCGGATGGGGGTGTTTTTCGATATATTTTTTCGATAACTCTTACCATTTTCGAGATATTTGTAATTTAAGATTTTTTTAGCGCTGGACTTGGAAAATTTTCGATTGATGAAAAGAAAAATGGTTCCATGACGACCTATGTTTATTTTGGTATGGGAGGACAGAGGACACCGAGACTCGACCGACACACTAAACCCAACCTCTCTACGCGTACTCTACGTCACCAAAAAAAAAATCGACAAGGGGAGATTTTTCGATAACTCTCACTGTTTGCAAGGTACTTAGGTTTTTGAATAGAGGACAACGACGGAGTCATCAATGAGTAAACATCTGTGAACTCTGTGAACAAGTCAACTTCTGCAAACATTCCCCGAGTGTGCGTGCGTGTGTGTATATGTGACGTCGACCTGTTAAGAATGTCACGTCAATAATACTAGCTTGGATATGTCATGACCTTCTTTTTTTATAGAGAAAAGAGAGAGACGGTGATTTGCTTGGCTAAGGGGAATTTTCTGAGAATTCTTTCCATTCCAAATATTCTTGTATATGTGTGTGTGTGTGTGTGTGGTTGTGTAGAGATTGATGCGCTTATGTATGTGTGTAAACATTAAGGCATTGACTTGTTAAGAACGTTACTTCAATAATACTGTCTCGGGAATGTTATGCTCTTCCTCTTTCTCTATAAAAAAGAGAAATTTGTGTTGATTGTTTGGTGAAAAAGAATTTCCTAATTATTTGTTTTGTCACAAGAATTGTTTGCATTCCAAACATTCCTAAGTGTTTGCATAAAGATTGATACACTTACAGCTATATATGTGCATTAACTTGTTAAGAATGTCACATCAATAATACCGGCTCGGAAATGTCATGTCCTCTCCCTCTATAGAAGGTCATATAAATGTGCTAATTGGTTGGCTAAGCGGGATTTTCTTATTAGCAAATTGAGGTTATAAATACGTACGTATAACGGTTTTGCTAATATGGAATGCTAAAGCTCAGTACTTGGCTCTCTCAGGGATTCGAATTTTATTAGGTTAAACAGCATAGAAATTTCACAGCAAGAATTCTCATATTTACTGATGATATTCTTAACAACCTGTGTTGTGATTCTATTATAAACTGTATACAAAATATGCAGTCCCTAGAATGAGATGGACGAGGCTTATGAACCTCGACTTATACAGTTGTACAATCTGGCAATGAATGGATGTTTTTTTTTCATTAAGCATAGCAGTGTGTTTTCGCTTATTTTAATATCAGGCAACAATATTAGAAAGTGGCCCCCCAAGAATACAATTTAAAATCACTAATGTGATATGAACCTTTTTACTTGAGTGTATTTGAATATGAAAGTGAGGTACTTTAAATAATTGAGGGGAACAATCACAAATAAGCTTGCAACGGTATTGGGAGGTGTCACGAGTTCAAATTTTAGACGATTTCTGTTAATCTGCTAAGGCGATATCAGTACGAAAATTTGTAAAAAGAAAGAGGCAATTTTGGCTAATGGCAACGATGAGGATGAATAATGATAATTATGATGAAATTGATGTGTGGCACTTAGAAAACAAAACTTCAAAGTGTATTGCACCAACAACTACCCCCTACCCCCATACAAGGCAGTTAACAGAGGTGTATTTTTGTTGGTTTACGAGTCTGAGTTCTTAAATTACTATGCTCACTATAGCTGTACATATTAAAAAAAGAAATAACCTGAGCAATAAAATATAACAATACCGATTCTGGCTTTTTGTCGGATGACGTAGTGGTAACGTTGTTGCAATCACACCTCTGATGGTGTATAAACTTAAATGTTTTGCATAACATGAAATATTGTTAATGGGAATGTGTTGTTTCTAATGTTCAATATAGAAAGCAGATAACAAGAAAAAAGAAGAAAAGAAATGTTGCAGGTAGATACGGAGCCTCAACCCAAACACATATATGATCAGACAGGATGTCAACAATGCATTCATAACTAACATGTGATTATTCAAAAATTGAAATAGTACAGTGGGAAACAACCAACTAACTAACTCTCTAGGCTTTTTAAACCCGAAGAGAGCAAATACAAGCACAAGCGTAAATAATTAAATAAGTTACAAGAGGTTCGAATCTTTTGATCTAGGTATGGATGCAGACAGGTACTAAGTTTTGTGTGTGAACACAATTGATAATGGAAAATCCCCTTCAATATAGTAACATAGTGGTCTTGCCTTGTTCCTATCGATAACATAGTGGTTACACGAAAGAAAGAAAGAAAGAAAAAAAATTAAAACACTGTCCCCTATTAGGAAATACTTCTCGAAATTATTCAACCACTTTTTTTTTCTCTTCCTATCTTCGTAACTAAAAAAAATGTTTTGTCAAACGTTTGGATGACTATGAAAATATTGAAACATATGACGTAATAATAAAACGTTGTTGCATTGTAATCAAATGAATTCGTTGAATATGTAGAATATGGTAGGATATATCTTAAAATGTTAGAAGCTATTTGTTATGGTATTTTTTCTCTTTCTCTCTCTCTCTCTACTCTTTCTTAAATTTTCATCATCATAGTTAAAATTAATCCAAGAGAAAATATATATTTTGTGTTGACATGGGAAACATGCAATAAAAATGCATGATCAATAGTTAAAGTCAAAATCTGAATAAACAGTGAGGGTGATACACGCAAGCTTCCAGCTGTGTGATTAGTACAAAACTGAGAGATGGAAGGCTTTTGTTGCTAAACCTTCGGGGTTTAAGAAGGCAAAAGAATTAGTTGGTTAATACGGAGCTAATTAGGAACTGGCATCCTCGAAGCTTCATGCTGCAAGCCTCGCTCTTTACAAGTTTATTTCCGACATGATCCTCATGCTTTCTTGTTGTTACAGATAACATCAAATGTCGTGACATGGCTATTCTATTCACAACACAAATACTTATGTTTCTTTTTTTTATATATCGCAACGATGAAGATAATTAGTACTATATGGGGTTCGGTAAATCTCAGACTTCCAAGAAAAATAAAACTCCTGTAGGATTTTCTGTGTAGCAGTGAGACATACTAACTAACTAACTAACTCCCTAGCCTTCTTAAACCAGAAGGTTCATGGCTGCAGCAACACAGGCATTTTATCTGTCCCTATCTTGAGCCAGTTCTATATAATCTTTTCCATCCCTACCGATTTCCTTTAGGTCCATCTCAACGTTGTCCCTCCTTCTTCGTCTTGGTCTTCCTACAGGTCTCTTAAGTAGGATTAATTCAGGAAATGCATGTTACTTCTCTCTTCATAAACTTTTGTCTTCTCGTTTTAATATCTAAGAAACTAAAAGTTAAAATATACAAAACAGTAATTTTGCCTGTAGTATTACATGGGTGTGAAACTTGGTCTCTTATATTGAAAGAGGATCATAAATTGAGAGTATTTGAAAATAAGATCCTTAGGAAAATTATTTCAGCCTAAAAGGGATACAGAAACAAGTGAATAATTTAGAAGTACATAATTTATGTTAGTTTCCAAGTATTATTATATTGATGATTAAATCACGAATACTTAGGTGGGCACGAATGAGAAAGGAATAAAGGAGATTTTACAGGAGTCTTGTTGGGGAAAACCTGATGGTAAGAGACCAAAACGAAGATGGAGGCGAACCTAAAAAGAAATCGGTAAAGATGGAAATGGAATATATAAATCTTGCTCAGGATAAGGACAAATGGAAAAAACTATATTGCTGCAGCCATGAATTTTCGGATTCATGTAATTCGGATTTCGGTAAACGATGTTGATGCATCCAATAGAACGTTGAAACGTTTATATAGGAACGAGAGAGATAGACGCAATTCTGGACGAATACTGCAAAAAAAAAGTTTTGTAGGAATTCCCTTGTCAATATGAATACCATGTTGCTGCCTTTTGGTTTCTGAAATATGTTAAATTATATTACATTGAATATCAATTAACTAACTAACTCTCTAGCCTTCTTGAATCCGAAAATTCATGGCTGCAGCAATATAGTTTTTTCTCTTGGATTAATTTTAACTATGATGATGAAAATTTAAGAAAGAGTAGGGAGAGAGAGAGAAAGAGAAAAAATACCATAACAAATAGCTTCTAACATTTTAAGATATATCCTACCATATTCTACATATTCAACGAATTCATTTGATTACAATGCAACAACGTTTTATTATTACGTCATATGTTTCAATATTTTCATAGTCATCCAAACGTTTGACAAAACATTTTTTTTAGTTACGAAGATAGGAAGAGAAAAAAAAAGTGGTTGAATAATTTCGAGAAGTATTTCCTAATAGGGGACAGTGTTTTAATTTTTTTTCTTTCTTTCTTTCTTTCGTGTAACCACTATGTTATCGATAGGAACAAGGCAAGACCACTATGTTACTATATTGAAGGGGATTTTCCATTATCAATTGTGTTCACACACAAAACTTAGTACCTGTCTGCATCCATACCTAGATCAAAAGATTCGAACCTCTTGTAACTTATTTAATTATTTACGCTTGTGCTTGTATTTGCTCTCTTCGGGTTTAAAAAGCCTAGAGAGTTAGTTAGTTGGTTGTTTCCCACTGTACTATTTCAATTTTTGAATAATCACATGTTAGTTATGAATGCATTGTTGACATCCTGTCTGATCATATATGTGTTTGGGTTGAGGCTCCGTATCTACCTGCAACATTTCTTTTCTTCTTTTTTCTTGTTATCTGCTTTCTATATTGAACATTAGAAACAACACATTCCCATTAACAATATTTCATGTTATGCAAAACATTTAAGTTTATACACCATCAGAGGTGTGATTGCAACAACGTTACCACTACGTCATCCGACAAAAAGCCAGAATCGGTATTGTTATATTTTATTGCTCAGGTTATTTCTTTTTTTAATATGTACAGCTATAGTGAACATAGTAACTTAAGAACTCAGACTCGTAAACCAACAAAAATACACCTCTGTTACAATATAACTTCAAGTTGGCGGCGTCATCGTCATATGCCCTATAACATTTCCCCCACCCCTATTACAAAGCTATAATGTTAGTTTTGCAGAATAGTATGCCATTCAACTTTCATTCGGGTGTCTCCACACTTTTGGACCACCCTGTATTTCCTCTCCCACTTCTTTACAACTCAAGTCACACATATCTAATTTCTTTGCAACATGTGTGAATACTTGCGCACAAACGTGCACATGTTTACAACACCTGAGAACAAAAGATAGGTAACAAGTGTGGCGATAACAACTTATATACAAAACGTTGCCCATGAACTTATTTATGCTGTGATAAATATGAATCTCTAAACGTAAAATTAAATAAAAATGTACACTTCCCAATTAATTAGTTGACAGACTCGAAAATTTTCAGTCCAGAATTCGTTACCCTAACAACAGTGTAGTCAATTTTCAGAGGAGTCCCTCAACTAGACGAAAAGTGCTCCGGTGAAAGGTTTTCAATCTCGCACACAATTAATCAACTTAAAAACAATAAACCGCTAACACGAAACTGTTAATTGAATTAAAAATCTTGAACATTTTTTACGATTCTGCGTGTTCAATTTGAAATCAGATACATTTATGTAAAGATTGAAACACTGCATAGGGTTCTGCTTCACGTGGAGGAAATAGCCATTACGTTTGAGCAGAAACAGGCACTTTTCTTCGGAGTTTAGGCGATTTAGATTTACCATACCCTGTACAATATCGAACAGCAGACGTCGTTACCAGCACGCCATCGGAGAGGCTTTACTGACGCCTTGTGATCAAGGGGTCTCGCGTTCTACTTTCATGAGGCACATTTCTGTGGTTTGTATCCAGCCAGATTAGCCTGTCTTAAAATAATGTGGACTTTAAGCATAGTTAGGCGACCTATCCTCCGATATCAATAAAAGCAAGAATATGAATGGTATATATTCCCACATAAGGGGAAAACGAGTTCAAGAAAGGAAAAACCATGCACACTATACATACTTACAGTGCAAGTCAAAGAGTCTGATGTTGAAAAGCCAAAGCAGCTCCTAAGCACTGACACCTTCTGCAAGCCAACAGGCACACGAAACTGCAGAGCGGAAAATTTTCAGCACCAGCGTCCCTCCATGACACAAACTATTGCTTCAGCCACAGATGGACAACGTGAGGAATGAAACAGAGACAGAGTGTTTATTTCTGCCGAGTTGGAGAGAAATTTTCCCACGGTGGTATTTTAAGACACATACAAGAGCAGGGGCGATCTACCTCGTGAAATTTGAAGGTACGTTGGGTGCTACAGCCTCACAAAGGCACAAAGGCCTTATTTCATTCCTCAGATTTTCATAAATAACTTGCACAGTTGAAATGAAACAAATAAATATTGTGGCATTTTACGACACACATCAGGGCTGTAGTTGGAGGAGCGGTAAGCAGCTCCTACGGAAGTTAAACAGTGATGGATAAGAAATTATTAGATAATTTGGTTAATATTACATCGCTTTTCTGCTATTTTTGGCAAATCGCGAAGATGAATATGAGTGATGATACGATGAAATTTATGAAGCGACACACAAAGAATACCCATGCCCACGCCGGGATTCGAACCGGGACCTCTGGTGTCGTAGCACGCTATGCTAACCACTCCAGCACAGAGGTCGGTACAAAAGATACGGAGTGACAAAAATAGGGTGCGACTAGGGATAAGGCGACGACGAAAGGCAGGAGAAGACGAAATATAAGGGTGACGAAGAATTTATGTATCAAATGTTAGGAGCAACGAAGGATGTGGGCGACGAAATATAAGCACGAAATGATCTTTAGGTGAAGGACTAGTACAACATTACGAGGCGACCGCCTGTCACAGATGACCTGGGAAAGGGGGGAGGAGAGAATGGTCGACCACGATTCTCAGGGTCTTATTTTATTTTCCAGATACTCATAAATAATTTACACAATTGGGATACAAAAAACAAATATTGGATAATTTTTCAACGAGTGAGGGGTACCAGTGAACCAAAGGGAGTGAACCAGTCCACGCCACTCCTACCTACGGGCCCAGCCCCCCTATTCATCAACAAATATGTAAACTACATAAATGTAAGTTCTTTAAGGGCATCCAGGAAGGGTATTAGTCTTTAGACGCAAAGCTCTCTCCTCCACAGTCATCTGCGGCGGCTGCAGAGCACTGTTGCCAATTTAGCTCTTCTGGAGCCAGATCTGTTCTTTCGTGCACTCGTTTGGCTGTAAACTGGAGCGTCCGCCCCACTATGGTGCCATCATTGACTTCGGCCCACATGACAAATTTTTGCCACGAATATACATCTTGCACGTGACATTGTTGTATTGGTTCCGTTGTCCCACCCCCTCTTACCTTTCCAGCTACTCCTTTATAGCGCCATGGCTGACGTGTAGATAACATAATATTGTAATCCAGGAATACTTTATTTTCGATTTCATACGACCATTGATGGATTATTTAGATGGGTGATGCTGCCAGATTTAGACGGTTAAAACTAAGAATAAATTGTAATCAGTTTAACGTTAACGGTAATAGCTGCGCCTCCCCTCCACCTTGACACCTGACTTTGAAAATCTAGCTCCATGAAATTCAGTTTTAGCTCCATTTAAGGTGAAATTTATCTCTTTTACGCGCATCAGGTTTGTGCTGTGTGGGAGATTCATACTCTCTTATGCACCTTTTTCTTAATATTAGTGCCCATTCCGTCGTTATTGAAATAGATGCACAACACATGCATTCTGTGTATAACATGTATAACAATATTAAATGTGACTCTCATTCCAGAAAATATTCCAATGTGGCTCCTTGCTATTTTTCTTTTTGGATGAAGTCAAGTGGGAAGGTCGTAGCCAGAAAGAGGAACACAGATGGCTTGGCTTCCTATAGCGACCATCCTCCTCTGAGAATCTTTTTATGGGAGCAGGAGGCCACTTAAGGAGGGGGACATAAGTAACCGAAAGAAACAGCAGCAATAACCACGACGAGGAGAATGAGAACTCTCGCTAATGGACGTCTCGTTCATCCTCCTTATCACAGTTGATTACGTCGACCCCTTGCTGAATTTGACATTTGTTCTATGCCAACTTTATGCACATATGGTAATCGAGACTGGATCAAGAGGTGCCACAGAAAGGAGGATTATGTCGCAGACTGAGCTATCGAAATTTGGGGGTGTTTTTCCTTAAAATAATATAAAATTCAACATTTATATATTTTTCTAAAATTATGTCGAAACGTTTACCCCTTAGGTGCACCATATTTAATCAGTGAGATGAAGAAAAGGGAGTATTTAGAGCAGGGCTGCCCGTATGCGGGTTCATGGATGCACGTTGAGTCCAACCACTTTTTTTTTTTCTTTTTTTTACAACCAAGGAGAGGACACTGCTTGGGATATTAAGTTTCCAACGGACTTCGTGTAATGGTAGGATGTTGGTATTGATATGCTGAGGTATTAGCTCACACAAGCAAGACATTTCAAAGTTTCGAAGTTTCTTGAGCGCGCCTCATGAGGCGAATATATTATCCGACTGCCAAGTTGACCAGTGCATTACAATTATAAAAACAATTTTCTCGATGCTGATTAATAATATATTTTCTTAAAATATAATGCTTACTCTTGGTATACTGCGTAATGTAAAGCAGGTGCATCGTTTTGATGATGTAGTTCTATTAGCAATATTACTACATTATTCACTTCCTGTGTGTTGTAATAGGTGTATGAAGTGTTCTTTATAGTCACACCTTGAACATTACTCCATAAAGCAGAAAACTAAACAATGTAAAACCAGCATTTCCAACTTATTTTCGTAGGACAATTTTACTTTAGCAAGGGAGATTTGCACAATAGATAAAATACATGTAATTATTGCTATGGATTACTAATATAATTATATCTATCCCAAGCGGAAGGAGCGAGTTCTTTGAAGGAGGCACCTCATTATATTCTAAACCTCGCATTAGTAATTCCTAGATAAGGTTTTCTTATGTCCCGTGAAACAATAATTGAATGAGTCACACGAACAAACCAGTTTGGGCTAACATACGGCTTCAGCACGCCATTTGGTTTACGAAGGTTGATTTTTCAATCTTAAGTTGTGTTTCAATTTGTGTTAAGTACGCAAATATAAAATTTTGGGTTTTAAAAATCTTATTATCTGCTCACAAACACTGGTTACATGCATATACATGTAATTTGGTTAATGAAATTTGAGATTAACTTAAGAATTTAACCAATGAAGGTGCTAGCTTTTCAATATATCGAAAATTTGGAAAATTAAAAAATATATATGGACAGTTTGACAGGCTATTGTGTTCAAAGGGAAAAAAAACAATTATTACGTATGCATCCAAATTATTTTGGGAGGACTGTGATTAATGATTTAAGGGAGGGGTAAATGCGTCCATTGTCTTGAGTGAAATGGGCACCCCTGTTTAGATGGAGAGGTAGATCAAGTATTTCATTAAGTATAGCTAAAAATTTACTTTCAACAGACATGCTGTCGTAATGAAATACGTTATGAGGATTTTGACATGATTTGAGGGGACGGGGGACAACCCGTTGACGTTAGGGGTGATGGGCTCCCCTGGCTGGATCTGTAGTTTTAACTGGGTTCCGAACGAGTATGTGTCTCCACCAAGTATGGAATCATGGGCCCATTAATTAGGGGCGATGACGTTACCACTACACCATCGGGGAAGGTCTATTGATTATTTGTGATCAAGAGGTCTCGAGTTCTTATCCCGTGAGGAACATTTATGTGGTTTGTATCCAGCCAGATTAGTCTGTCTTAACATAATGTGGACTTTAAGCAGAGTGAGGCGAGATATCTTACTTTAGCAATGACCGTAGACATATCTACAGTATGTATTCCCGCATGGGGAAAAAACAAATTCAAGAAAGGAAAAACTATATACGCTATACTCACAGTGCAAGTCGAGGAGTGTCTCTTGTTCAAAAGCTAAAGAATTTACTAAGTTCTCACACCTGCGTTGCACATCAACAAGCACACGAAACTGCAAAGCAGAAAATTTACAGCACTAGCCCGAACTCCTATGGATAACTCAACGACACAAACTGGACTGGCCGCTAGATCACGTGCAGATTACAAGGAGAGTAGCAGTCGAACTGAAAAGAAGTTCACGCGGTGGACACATACAAGTGCGGGGGGGGGGGGGGGGTATTTTCGTAAACTACACTTCCTGCCTTCTTATTATCTACCGGAGAAGTGATGTCACACCTAGGATTACGCGGCTGTGAGTATTGTCATCGGTTTGAAAGTCAGAGTGCAGATGCTATATCTAGGTTACCATGTAGCTATTATGGATTGTTTCGTTTTGAAAATATTTTTTTTTTTTGTAAAACAGACAAACGATGAATGAAATTAATTATATGAAAGAGATAACATTAGCCTCTGCCTTTGAGATGCGGACATTTCGTACCGTAAAAATGACAAGGGTGCTACAAACGAATGCATGAAGTTGAACAACAACTCGCTTCATCTTATGTATTCCTCACCCTGCATGATAAAAAAATACGTGAACAATCGTTTTATTGTTTGAATTTTTGTTTTTAAGTTTAAGTTATTATGCACAAGTAGGCTAATCGGGACTGGACCTACAGTTTGAAGTGGGATCCAAACCAATGTGCAAAGTGCCTCCACCGTCATATGAACTGCTGTGAACATGTAGTTATTGAATGTTTTTCACATGTTTTTCATGTGTGCATTCTTTCTAATTTTTGTGTCTTAAGTGTATATTTTTTCAAAATATAATAATAAAATAGTGTTTATGCAGGCATTGAAGTTGTATATTAACTCACATTTTGTAGTTTTATGTGAATAAGTAATTGTTTATTTTTTGGTTTGCCTCTGTCCAATGATAAAAAGTGCAGATTTTATTATCTGTAAATTGTTTGCCTTCAAGCAACTGACTTTCTACAAAATGTATAATATCAGAGCATGAATTACAACCTCACATATAGCACTTCATATTCCACCAACACCCAGTCATTTCTACTAATGAATTGGAATTTGTAATAACCACTGATGACCCACCTAGTGGTTGCAGGACCTCGTAGTTGGTGGTGGGGCTTGCGTGCTCTGATGATCCCCTAGGCTACACCGGCGGTAGCATAGCTACTGGTAGGGTCTCCCATGCCTGGCAGGCTAGTGGGTAAAGAGCCAGACTAAGAAGCAACCTAACGGTCAACTACTCCACAGGCGGAAGAAGATGGATGACCATCTCAACGGCTGAGGAGGCGGAGGAACCTAGAGGACAAATATATCTTTAAAAAACCTTGGTCCATCTGGCTACGGATGGTAGCACCTTGTAAGGGCCCCTTACCATGGATACGGTGAAGACCTCAACGGCGTCTGTGGAGGAGAAGGAGACCTTCGGAGATGGCGGAAGAGGCAACCCACCCTCTTGGGAGAAGAGGAAAACTACTGACTTGTGGAGAAGGGGAACTTCAAAGGCTAAGGGAGTAAACCCTCAAAGAAAATACTGGTCCCCCAGGTTGGGCGCTGTGCCGACAACTCAGCCGTGAAAAATTCCAACAGTTACGAAACCACAATAAGAGCCTTGGAAGGATGGACATAAATTAAGACGACCAAGGCGAAAGGATATGGACATGAAGATGGGTGCATGGAACATCAGAACATTTCTCAAACCAGGGGCCCTAAAAATAGTCACGGACCAACTGATCAAGGGCCAGTTTTTCAATGTCTAGTTAAGGTTCATGTTAGCACGTAACTGGAAGTTTGTGAAAATTTCTGTTTTTCAATGTACAGTTAGCTCGTAACTGAAACTGGTAGCGATTATCTTTACTGGTACTTCTTCTTGCAGTTACCAGCCTAACTGGAAGTTGCGAAGCAACATGGCTGCCTCATGCAGCTATCGAGGTTCCACACTCGCAACTTCACTGTCATATTAAACTAGATAGATTCATAAAAATGTTAAATTGGTACAGAAGAAGACTTGTTTTGCTTGGCAGAGCTTATCAATGTCCATGCAAATATGGAAATTAAGCAGCTTACTTGCTAGAATTCGCTCGGCAAGGTTGTTTTGGAGAATTTGTAACCAGTATATCCGGTCTATCAGGAGCAAATTATCCATACAATAATTTGGTGCAATGGTTAGCGGCACCACCTTCGAGAGCATGTTGTGTTTTGTAATACGAGTTCGAAATTTCATTACGAATATTGTCCTTCAAGTCTTCTAATGTCCTTGGATTATTTGTGTACACTTTTCCTTTATTAGAAGAAAGCCAAACCTGCAGTGCTGGCTTTCGTTAATTTATTTCGTAAGCATATAGAATGGATATACAGCCATTGTTTCAATCGTTTCCAATGCAATAACGTGCTTTCGAGCGCGGCGCGCTTGTCCGGGTGGCGCATGAAAAACCGAACCCCGCCACGAGCATACAAACAAATAATGAAAAACCGGCCCATATACAGGCTGTTTATTTTCTCTCACCTATTGTCACCTATTGTTCCGAAGCTGTTGCAACCATATATACGTTATTGTTGTCAGTAAGAAAGCCGTGAAGACTTGGTTCAGACGTGTGTAGGTGAGATGTATTCTCTTCAACAAAGAATCGCAATAGTGGAGGGGTACGTGTCTACGGGTCATTTAAGGAAACGCAGGATATGTTTGCAAATAAGTTTTCTGGCACTTCTATACCAGCAAAAGAGCAGTATACATGATTTGGTGAAAAAGTGGCGTACTACAGGGCCAGTTGCAAACGCAAAAAAAATCGAGCCCCATCCGTTAGTACACCTGCCGTGATTGCGGATATTCAAGTACGAACGATCCAAAGTCCTAAGAAGTCGACACGCAAATTGTCGCAACAGGCGAATGTTTCGCGTAGGTCTTGTCAACGTGTTTTACACGATATAGGGTTGAAGCCCTACAAAGTGACATGTGTCCAAGAACCGAAGGAGGAGACAAGGTAAAACGTGTGAAGTACCGTACATGGCTACTTGAAACAATTGTGACTGGATTGTATTTCATGCTGTATTTCATGAGTGACGAAGCCTGGTTCCATCTGATAGGACATGTAAACTCGCAGAACACGAGATACTGGTCAACAAGCAATCCCCATATGATTCATGAGGAACTTCTTCACGATAGAAAAATCGGAGTGTGGTGTACTGTGTCTGCAAGTCGGATTGTAGGTCCCATATTTTTTGTGTATATGGGAATCTTTGAGGAATTTTATGCACAGTTGACCCCCATGAACGCTTGCATGCTTTCTTTCAACAGGATGGGGCAACCTGTCACACTTCACGCGAGTCAATCTCACGAATCCATGAATGATTCACAAAAGAAAGGACTGTCAGCAAAGGATTGTGGCCGCCGCGTTCACCGGACTTTTATCTGTGGGGCAGTCTAAAAGGAAAAGTGTACACAAATAATCCAAGGACATTAGAAGACTTGAAGGACAATATTCTTAATGAAATTTCGAGAATTGATGCCCGCAGAGTTGTCCAGAGTGTATTATAAAATGTTAAGACGTGCACAACAGTGTATTGAAGCACAAGGCGGTCATTTTCAGCACCTACTGTAAAAGACAAGATCGTTTCAGTAAGAAAAGACCTTTGCAGTTTCTTATTTCTTTTAAAAAGTGCAGACCTTTTAGACCTTTGCATTTCTTATTTGTTTTATTTATTTTATTTCTTGTTTGTATCTGCTCGTGGCAGGGTTCGGTTTTTCGTGCGCCACCCGGTAGTTCTACATTTAAACGCAAGACTGTGTGCCAATCGACGCGGTTTGAAACTATACTAACAGATGGCGCGCAGATTTATTTCCTGCAATTTCCGTCCTTCAGAGTTGCCAACACACTGTTTTGGAGAACGAAGTATGGTTTAGTTAACTGGGAGTTACTTTCACATTTAAAAACCCGGTGCTGGTTAAGACTGGCTGTTATATCCAACTGGCAGTTAGTTAACAGAAAGGTTAACAGGACATTGAAAAACCGGCCCTAAATATAACATACATTTTGCTGCCCTACAGGAAATAAGGTGGACAGATAATGATATATGGGAAACAAAGACACATGTTCTATACAGTAGTGGCAAAAAGAAAGGGCATACAGAAGCAGGGGTGGAGAGAAGAATGAAAGAGAACATAATTGATTTTAAACCTATAGATGAGAGAATATGTAAAATGAGAATGATTGATTGATTGATTGATTAGGTGTTTTAAGTCCATTTTATGCACAGTAAGGCTAATCGGGACTGGACCTACAGTTTAAAGTGGGAGCCGAACCACTATGTGCCTCCACCGGGTATCGAACCCGGGACCCCTTGATTACAAGGCAACGACATAAAATAAGAATGAGAACTAAATTCTATAGTGTAACCATCATAAATGTCTATGCACCTACAGGAGAAAAAGGACAATTAATAAAAGTTGACTTCTATGATAAACTAGAAAAGACAATACACAGTGTACCATCCAGCGATGCGAAGATGATAATGGGGGAATTGAGCGCACAAATAGGCAAAAAGGAAATGTATAAAGAAACAATTGGAAAGCACAGATTACATGGAAATTCTAACAATAATGGTCAAGGACTCATTGACCTGGCAATTAGTAAAAATATGATAATAGCGTTCACAATGTTCCCAAGAAAACAAATACATAGATATACATGGAGATCATCTGAACCAACAATCAAATAGATCATGTTTTGATAGATCGAAAGAGAGCAACAAGCATTATAAATGTACGATCATACAGAGGGGCCAGTTGCAGAACAGACTATTACCTAGTCAAAGTAGTCTTCAAAGGACGAATAACAATATCGCGAAGAAATAAAACAGAAACGAATCAGAATTACGATATTAAGAAAATGATAGAAAAGATAAATAGTGAGAGGTTTAAGAAAGAATTACCGCACAAACTAGAACAAATATGCACAACCAGCATGCAAATACCAGTCTGTTCCAGAAGTCCTGCACCAAGATCACACTGAGCTCTAAGAAGTGAAGTTTGCGAGGGTAGGTGAAAGACTGTTGCCAGGCATAGAAGACAGGTTCGTGGGATCAAGTGAAGGCACGCACTGCATGTGTAGCGAGTGTTCCGTGAAGTAAAAGTGGGCACGATGAGTGAGGACCAAATTTCACTTCGTGCAGTGCTACGATTTTTTATGGAAAAAAATACTAACAGCAAAAGCAGCAGCGGAGGAAATTTGTCGTGTGGAGAATGAAGAAGTGGTGAATCGGTCGACAGCTTCCCCTTGGTTTTAAAAAAAATGCTTCAGGTGATCTACGCCTCGCGAACAAGCGCCGCACGGGGTGACCTCCGATGGACATTGAGGAGCCTCTGCAGGATGCTGTGAATGCTACACCACAATCCAGCACACGTGTGCTAGCAAGAGTGGTTGGGGCATCCAAATCGACAGTAAACCGTCGCTTATATGACATGGATTACACCAATAAACTGCCCCGACAAAGTTCGCACGATTTGACAGAGGTGCGGCCCAGTGCAGAGTTGCAATTTGCCAGACATTGCTACAAAACCCGCATGATGTTCGTTTTTGGAGGAGAATTGTGACAGGAGACGAGAAGTGGGTGTTTCTGAAAACCCTGATGCACGTAAACAGTGGGTGAAAAGAAGACAGGAAGCCATCGCTCATGTGAAACAGGACAGATTTGGGAAAAAGCTCGTGCTGAGTGTGTGGTGGAATATTCACGGGATTGTCCATTATGAGTTTGTTCCAGAAGGTCATGCTGTAACAGGTGAACTGTATTCTGAACAATTACGCCGAGTGTATGCCATTGTGAATGGGAAATACCCGGCATTAACGAGGGGGAAGATATTACTGCTGCAAAATGACAATGCTCCCAGTCACCGGTCTCGAAGAGTGACCAAGACACTAGCTGAGCTTGACGGATTTGAGTTGTTACCTCATCCCGTCTATAGTCTGGAAGTTGCACCATAGGATTACAGTTTGTTTAGCTCTATCTCACATTTCCTGCGTGGTCGGAACTTCAATTCATATGAAGAGGTAAATTCTGCCTGTCGTGAGTTTGTCAATCCTAAACCTGCAACCTGGTATCGCCATCAGATTGAACTGTTGTCGCAGAGATGGGTGAAGGTAATTGAACATGGAGACCTGTACTTTGCTGAATAAAGTCTGTCTTTGTTTCTAATATTCTGTGTTTCATTTTTTCTCTTGTGTGGTGCCGGACTTCTGGGTTCAGCCTGGTAACAGAAAAGCCAGATTTGGAAGAACTATTGAATAAGAGAAAATCAAATATTGAGGAAACAACGAAGATAGTGTTAGGACCAATGCAGTACAACAAAGGAAAGGAATGGTTTGATGAAGAGTGTAAAAGGATCGTCCAAGAAAGAGATAGGAGCAATTACAGAATACCGGTAGTATCTCCGAATGCTTTCAAATTCGGCATACTCACTAATTTTGGCATCATAATCAGGAATCTGCAGTTAAAATTTGGCAGTCACGTCTAGAAAATGCGAAAGAAGTTGAAATAAGGGGGTCCGTGAACGAAGTGAACACCGGTGATTTATCAAGAAAGCAACAATTTTTTGCAATGATTAGCGTTCAAAAACTATGTTTATGAATACCCTGAATTTTAACTATGCTCGACTAACCTAACCTTACCGTGAATGGTTGGTGGAGCACAGTAAATGCTTTGTCAATGTTCGATGAAGGAAGACGCCATTTTTCTGAAATGAAAGTTCGAACACTGTTGCCAAACTTAACTCTAATCAAAGCCGCAGTCCACATACTGTTCTCCCTGCAGGTTCTCAGGGTCACTGTCGTCATGTTCCTCATGCTCATCGCAGTTTATGGGATTGTATAATATTCTCGCTAGGTTGAAAAATTCTAAAGTGGGGTCCGATCCAAAGTGAAAGCACCTTTTCATAAACATGTATTTTGCAAGATAACCGAAGTAAAAAAATTTCCTTGTTCCAAAAGAATGTAAATTGGCTTTAGCCTTCCTTCACGTCGACTCTATACTGTTTGTATGAGCTCCAGTCTCTTCATCTACGAAGTTAATACTGTGATTTACTTTAAGGTGTTTGAAACCCTCATTCTGAAGCTGATCGTATGCTTTCCAACAGTCGGATATGATCGTTGTACCCGGCAAAACCCATTTCTTATTGAGAGATATCAAAGTTTCCGCGTCCGTTTTCTCTACAGGCACCAGAAAACACCGTCCGCTTCCTCTTTCAATACTTTCGAAAACCCATTGTCCCTCCACACGATGTCCGCGATGATACTTTCTTTTCCCAATCTTTGATTCGTCTATCTCAACTATTTTACCGACACCTCCAATCTTCTAACGGTCCTTGTGAAAGGAATGTTCCACAACTTTCCGACAGAAGGAAGTCCAGTCAACACCTGTGCTGGTCGAAATCTCAGCCTCATCACAGATAATATTCAAGTAACAATTGGATACCCACAGTCTTACGAAAATGCACACTTGTAACAAGGACAACTTAGATCTTGCGAAGAATGTTCATTTCCTAAGGTAAACAGAGTAATTACATGGCTGCGATTTTTTCTTACCGTACTCAACCTTTTTCCAACACTTCCATCGATAGTTATCAATTGACGCATTGTCTTTGCATAATTGTAAAATATGTCCCCGTGGACACATGTAACCTCCTCCCTTGGGGAGAACACCGAAATCCATTAATTTGTTGATTTAGCCCACATCCATCATCTTCCATACTCCATTTATGAAACTGTAGCACATTAACAATCTTCCCATTCCCGTTCTCCGACATTCTTCCCGCCATTCTTCCACGATCAATGCTCCTTCCTGCCATTCTTACACGAGCAATGCCCTCCAAGTAACAAAGCAACAGTGTGGCAACGCTGTAGACAGCGTGAAGAATATCGAACTTCACTTGTAGCATCATCAAAAATAGTGACGATATTAGTGTATTGGCAATTATAGTGGTAATGTATGCATGGTATTTCGCATTTTATAGACGTGGCCGCCAATTTTTAACTGAAGATTCGTGATTTTCAGGTCAAAATTAGTGATTATACAAAATTTGAAAGTAATCGAAAAACTCCCGGTATTCTGTAATTATGCCGAGATACAGTATATCAGTTATATCTAGATAGACCAACAAGAGCAAAGTAAGAAAAACTGGAAGTGCTAGGAAAAAGAGTATACAACATATGTCGTAGGAAGAAAAGAAAACATGTAACAGAGAAAATAAATTAAATCAATCAAGACTTTAACATAGAAATACTTACATGGCATAGAAGGAAATTAAGAATATATGGGAAGGATTTAAAACAAGAACAAACATCTGCAAGATAAAGAGGGAAAACTACTGGGAAATGAAAAGCAAATATTAAATAGACGGGCTGAATATTTTGAACAGTCATTCAACACAACCGAACCCCAAAATGAAGACCAAGAAATGAGACCAAGTAGGAAAGAAGAGCCACCCACACTAGCAAAAATTCGTAAAGCTATTCGGAACCTAAAGAATAACAAAGCACCAGGGAAAGACAGGATACCAGCATAAATATGGAAATATGGAGGGAAGAAGTTCTTAGAATCCCTACACTTACTCCTATGCAAAGTATGGAGCCTAGAACATATGCCAGATGACTGGAAAGAGAGTATAATTTGCCCCATATTCAAGAAAGGAGATAAACAAATGTGTGAAAATTACAGGGGAATATCGTTGCTGTGTGTAGCATACAAGATATTGACAAGCATGCTTAGGGAAAGACTACAACTATATACAGAAGAAGCATTTGGAGAGTACCAAGCCGGCTCTAGAAATGGAAGGTCTACAATAGATCAAATACACACAGTCAGACAGATACTGGAGAAGTGTTGGGAAGGGAACATAGAAATATCACAAGTCTTTCTCGATTTTAAACAAGCATACTCGTATGACTCCATTGATAGAACTAAAATTGGAAACATATTGAGTATATTGAGCATACCCTAAAAAAATAATTCGATTGGTAGAAATGACGATGCAGAACACCAAAGCACGTGTGAAGATACAAGCAAATATGGGAGAGAGCTTTTCAGTTAAACAAGCTCTCAAACAAGGAGATGGCTTGTCACCACTCCTGTTCAATCTGTCTCTGGAATATGTGATAAGGAAACTAATGATAGACACCAGAAAAACATTACAATATAAGTCGACCCAAATAATTGGGTATGCAGATGACATCAATATCTTAGGAAGATCAATAAGATCAATTAAAGAAGTAGTGGAAACAGTAAACTAGAATGGGAAGGAAATTGGATTACAAATTAACACAAATAAAATAAAAATATTAGTTCAAACAAAGAAAGCAAGGTCAAAGGAAAATCATATACAAATTGGAGAACATGAATTGGAAGTGGTATCAAGTTGTCCTTATCTAGGAGTATTCATCACAGACAACAATGATGAGATGATAAAAGTAAGAAATAGATTAGAAAAAGCCAATAAAACATACTTCTCATTACTACCATTGATTAAATATCATGGATTAAACCATAGAGCCAAAGTTACTTTGCATAAAACCCTAATTAGCAGTATAATTATATACGGGAGTGAAACATTGGCATTTAATCAAAGCGCAGCTGAAATGGTGGACTTCTTTGAATGGAAATACTGCGGAAAATATTTGGGTCAATAAAAGTGCAAGATATTTGGAGAATAAGAACCAATCAGGAATTACTTGAAATTTACGAAGATGTACCCATTTCAGCTTATACATATAAGAACAAATGATTAGAGTGAGCAGGACACGTAATCAGGATGGATGACAGCCGAATCCCCAAGAAGGTGATGCAAGGAAATTAAGGAAGGAGAAGATCATTTAGAAACCCAGAAACAGATGGGAAAAAGCTGTTGGAGCAAATGCATTACAACTGCTTAGAACTACTAACTGGAAGAGAGCAGCCTTGGATAGGACAGGATGGAAGAGGAAGATTGGGGAGGCCATGGACCGAATATGGACCCGAGAGCCATAGAACATTAATACGAATTAAATTATTCCTGATATATCATCACTGACGTAGCCGTGTTATGTCAGTAACGCTAGTATCTGCTGCTTTAGTGTAGATATTGTATATACAATTTATTTTGTTGGGTTTATATTTTTGTTCTATAGAACATGTATTGACAGTTTCTGTATAGAGCTCTAATAGTTTACACATAATAACAATTTCACTACAATTTCTATTACTACCGTAACAACAAAGTGGCCATATTTAAAGGGAAAGCTAAACATGATGTACTTGTACTTGGAATGTTGAATTTTTTTTTCGATGAAATTGAACATTCTTTTTTAGTTTTCACCAAGTGATAAATGTTTCCAGGCTATGCAGTAAATAAAGCCTCTCAAACTCTTACTACAACAACCTGCAATAATACTGATTCAGAATACACGCACATCTACCTCAAAGAAGATGATGTCCTGGGTTATGCGAGAGCAATTAGGTCAGATAAGTAACTAAACTAAAAATTTAAGACATTATAGGTGTGTGCCATGTGAAGTATATTTAAAAAATTGAACGTTATTTTTTTTTGTCTAGTGTCCTATTTCCATTTGTAAACATGTATGCCTGCTCCAAACTCTGGTAATTTGGGAAGTTTTTTTCAATAAGGAAACCTGACTACACACAGATAAGAAATGCGATAAACTGGTTTGTGTTGGCGAAGCGTATCTTCCGGGTCAGTCACGAGAAGCTTTGTTTACCTACTCAGCATGGGGTTTAACCTTGACCCACGTAGAGCGGAAACGGAAGAGTTAAGCGCTTATTATAACCAACGTCATAGGAAACATGGTAAATCATACTAATAGTTTAACTGCTGTCATACTTAAGAAACTTTTAAATAATATTGAATTAATATCACCCATCTGTGTTACAAGTAGGCTATACCTCGAAGCTAGCATACATACATGAGAGACTCGATTCTGGAAATGTGTTATCTCCTACTTCACTCCCCTGAGTTTGAGACGTTTGTCTGCCTTCCATATCTGTGTGTAAGGTAATTATCCGCAATCGTAATGTGGACTGGAGTAAAATGTGGAAAACCATACATGAAAGAACTTGCTTTCTTCTGTTAAATTTGTGTGGTATTGTGTTGTTCATGATATAATTGTTACTGATACAAAATTATGTAACAAAAAGTTGTCTGATGATACCTTATGTAGTTACTGTAATCGGGAAGGTACGATGGAAGACTGGTTACGTAAATGTAACAGACCACGAGAAACTTGGAAATACTTATACTCGTAGGCAAAATGTTTCGTGTACCGCATCATAGCATTAATGTACGTACAGAGTTTTTTTTGTCGCCGTCATTTTCTTATTATCCTGGGACAAAAATAAGAAATATGCAGTCGCTTTTTGGACACCATATATAATCTATGGGCCAGCCAAGATGTTGGTATAATTTGGGGATACTAATTTTCCTTTACACCACAGTTACATGGTTATGAATGGATGCCAAAAAATCATGCTTGCCATCTCAAAGCGGTAGCTAATAGAAATGGCGGGCAATCCAAGATAGCGGATGCTGACATTTAACAAAATGACTATATCTCTGAAACCAACTGCCCGATCTCAATGAACTTTTTTTTAAATGAAAGCTTAATATATGTTCTATATTTAATGTTATGTTTAGTTTTTCGATAGGAGCAACCGTTAAGTAGTTATTCACGGATTAATAAAAACGAATCGTATTTTTTACTATTAATTTTATATTTATCAATAATTTGTTAATAATTTAGGCATCTGAGAAGAAAAAGTTCCAAACAAACATTGTAGCGTAAACGATTATCTTTAATTTGACATATTACATTTGTTGGTTTTCACCTCAGAATTCATATAAATCAAATTAATTATGTAGTGTGTGCATCGAATTCTTCCAGCAGCATGTGTCCTTAGTCCTATTTTATTACACGTATTGTAACTGGTACTGAGTATTGAACAGTATATTTTTGTTATATACATGCAATAACATTTAATAATAATCATAATAATTGATATTAGTATTGTTATAATTATTATTAATAATAATAATGATAGTTGTTTATGTTGTAGTATTAACTAGCCATTAATTTTGTCTAATTGTTACCGATGTTCATGGAAGAATGTTATTGATTGATTGAAATTAAAATTTTGTATGTATCAACACTTCTAATTTCACCCGTCATATTATATGAGGCCAAACCCCTTATAATGTATAAAAAAATACCATGCATGTCTCTAAAATTTCCTTACCCAGGGTAAAACCCGAGGCCGTACTGGAGCACTCAGCACATTTCGTATTCCTATGAGCAATACACAGGAGACCATACATACAACCATACAATGGTGGCCTCCCCGATGGATTAGTGTAACGTCGTCGCCTTGTGATCAAGGTGACCCGGGTTCGATACCCTGTGGAGGCACAAAGTGGTTCGGATCCCACTTTAAACTGTAGGTTCATTCCGGATTTTTCTATCTGTGCATAAAGTGAAAATCTCAAATCAAACAACACTACAATGGATTGTGCTGGCCCTAGGTTCAGACGCCAGAGCCTCGTTGGCCTCCAATACTGCAGTTTCTGAGGTGAAGTACGTGGAAATGAGGTTAACATTTGGGAGTGTTAAGAAGAACATGATAATATACGTGTATACTCGTTGTTAGATATTACAGACTAAATGTCTGCCTTCAAGAAAGTTAAAATCTGTAAAAACAGAAGACGGACAAGAGAAGTTATATTATATGTGGGGGAAATGCATTCACCAAAAGACATAGACAGTTTTGTACAGTGCTGCCGTGAGCAGAAATTTTGACTGAGAATAAAGGTGCATGATTTATCGGCTGAAAAATTTCATCGCATGTGTCGAGTCAATTTTACTAATAACAAGACCTTAAGAAGACTAGAAGCAGATGCTTCATCCTCCCACTTGTTCTCTGAAAGTCCTTGCTCATCAAAGCATACTGAGAAACCCTTGAAACCGGCACTCACAGATGGACACATCGTATACGTACATCACGAATTCTGTTTCGTGTGACAAGCAAGCAGCATTCATGTCTCTGACAATATACACCATACAGAGAAAACATTTAGTGAGGCACTTCCTATCGTGTCAATATAATTATTGCCAAAAAAAATGTCGTCTACTTACCACAAAGGTCTAATACTACAGTTATCCGGAGAAAGCAAGAAAGTAGTGCAATATCAAAAAATTGTGGGCTATTGTTCTGTACACAACGCTGTATCTATTTCTGAAACTTTAGTGTAGTTACATTTCTAGCTTAGGTGATTTAAAGTTGCAACTATCTAAAAGGTTCCAGGCAATCTTGCTAGGAAGTATGACTTCGTAATTCATGTAAAGCTCGTGAGACGATGATGGAGTTTCTCTACACCTTTCGCATCTTCCTTTACGTGTTTAGCAGCTCCATGAATAGGGTTCCCTTATCCTTAGCCAAAATGTGCTCTTCTAATCAGTGCTCAAAGTTAGGGGTATGCTTGGGAATGGTATCTCTAAAGTTAGCGAAATTTTCGCAAATCATCTCCTCAGTTACCTCATTCTATAGAAGCATCCCCTCAGCTAACTCCAAGTCTCAACCAAACACCCCCTCAGCTAACATTTTTCCATTTAAAGAGCTGCTTCTAATATGATTTACGTCCTCAGATAGTTTACAAGTAGCAAATCCTAAGTCAGATTACTTATCGTACCGGAAATGCTGAATACATTCTTGGTACAGTGGCTCTCAAAAGCTTTAGGACAACGACATTTTAAACTAGGCAACCCAACTTACCCAAGGCTTTGTTGAGTTGCGTGTAGAGTTAGGCTCAATTTCAGGGTTGCCACATACACAATAGATATTTATAAAATACGCGAAAGAAAGAAATCCAAGTATTATTGTATAAAACTAGAAAAAAAATATCAGTATTACATTTGTTGTAAATGAGAAATACTTTCTGAAAGAAAGAAAATCGATTTTCTAGTATTCCATAGCTAATGAGTCTACACAAAGGAAAATATGAGAGATGAAACAGAAGGGAACAACAGAGAGGTGAAGAGAGAAAGCAGAAGGGGAAGATGAAAAGCTAAGGAGGATAGAAAATGAAGGACAGAAGTGGATAGGAGAAGTAATGAGGAGAAAGGCAAAAGATGCAAGAAAAAAAAAGGAAAATGGAGCAAAGAGGAGAGAAGAGAGGAAGGCAATCAGGATGAGAGAAGAGGAGGAGAGAAAGAGATGAAAAGAGGGGAGTAGAGAATAGAGTGAAAGAGAGAAGAAGAGAAGAACGAAAAGAAGAGGAGAAGAGTGCAGTGGAGTCGGAAATATAAGAGAGGAGAGGAGATAAGAGAAGTGGGATGGAGACAAGAGGGGAGATATGGAGGAGGGCGATATGAGATAAAGCAGAGGAGAAGGAGGGGAGAGAAGAAGGAGAAGGAAAAGAGAAGAACAGAAAATACTGGAGACGAGAGGAGGAAAGATGTAGTTGCAGAAAATATCGTCTCGGCGTCAAGAATTCATACATTGATTAAATTATCGACATGAAACATTTAATAACATTTTAAAATGTATTGGAGAATGAATTAGAAGGGTGCGAAAGGCCTTTTGGTTGTATCAGAGCAAGATAAAATCTACCACGTAAGATCTTTGATTTTACCTGCGATTATACCACTAAAAACATGAATGTAATTTTAATATTTATAAGAATTATCCAATTTTTCTCCACTTCTCGGTTCGTTGAAATGGAGATTTTGTTATCTCCCCTCCTGTTTTATCTGTTAAAAAATGTAGTCAATAAAAATATACGTAAATAGAAACATATGTCTATGAGATACTTAAATCGGGTAATCTGCTTTTGCGTAATTTCTCAGAAATACTGTATATTATTCTCTCCTATTAAAATTTTTCTATCACTCTTTCATTTTTTACATCATAAATATATCATTTCTCCACAATTAAAATTGCACTGCATGTAGTATTTTCTGGTAGAGTTTCATGAAATTCACATACTAATTTAATATTAGTTCGATCATTTATAACTACCAATTTTCTTTTAGATGCATTGATTAAAAACATTGGTCTGTGAAATATGAACTCATCTGGATTATAATACATGTCTATGTTACTTTCAGTTACTCATTTAAATGCACTATAAGCTTCATATAATTTTAAATAATCTTGTTCTCTAAAGTTTAAATTGCAATTTTCACGAGGAAATACTTCATTTCTGCCATTCTTCAGATACACATTTTTAACTTTACAATTATCAAACTGACTGTTATCTTTTTCCTGATTGTCATCTCTCCCTGTTTGAAACAGCACAACTACAAACTCTGGCATGTCATATTGCAAAGATTGGAACTTATTAGTAAGGTCAAATTCATATAATTTACCCTCCACTGACCTCTGAATGCATTGATAGGTATAAAATTGAATCGAAATTTGAGGATTTTTCAAAATGTTGGCTTTGTATTTGAGAGCATAGTTCGATTCATATTCAACTATAGGCATTCGCAACTCCATAGACTGGATCACACATTTCGCAGCTTCGGGTAAACTAGCCTCATTAGCTGTTCCATCTGCATTCAAAATTTTGTATATCATGATGGCATTATGATCATTGGGTGCTCTGCGAAATATGACCTTCAAACCACCTTTCCACATAATTGCTTTATAATCAGAGAAAAATCCAAATAGGAATCTCATGGGGAACAGTACTGTGTGACTTTTTGCTTGAATTTTTGTTCCAGCTTCGAACCCACCAACTTTATAATATGCACTCTCTCATTTGGACAGTTTCAATGTCCCACTGTAGCGGATGTAATTCCAGGACAATCAATCATGTCAATCACTGTACCATGGTTCCTGACTTCAATTTGAGAAAATAAGAATGGAACACAATTATCTATAAGTTTTATATTAGCCCCGGGGAGGGGATATTCTTTACAATTACTTTGTTTTACAATATCAAATTTTATATGCAGATCAGATCTATGTGGATGAATGTATCCGTCCCCCACCGTGATGTCATACTGTATTTCTTTGTTGGGCTGATTCAAATTTGCAAATGTCCTCCTGTTTGGAGAGAAGGACTGTAATTCATAACTAGCGATATTTTCCATCTTGGTATTTATTTATATATTTTAAATATTAATTTCTATTATCGCAGTGCTATTAGCGCCAGCAAAATGGATCATCTCATTTTTCTCATTTGTAATAGTTATCTCTATGTAATTAATTTTATCAATAGAAACAGGGAAATAGACTGGTGGAATAGGGAATAGAAGATAGGTTCCAGAAATTCCGAATTCGGTTTAAATGTAGCAATGATACCTGTCTCCTTGTGACTGCCAAACGAATTTTCTTCTGCTTTGATAATCATACCTTTGGCAATGTTACAATGAAAATTCAATGTCTCAATAGCTAAGAATTTTGGTATAAATTTACGTATGTGCCTAATACGTGGTTCTAATTTGCTATTGTTCTCAAATCCTAAAAGTTCTCCCATGGTAGATAAGTCCACTGTTTCATTGGTAGTTACAATCTCTACTCTGTGTGTTACAGAATTTTGAGAAAGCAAGACTGTGGTTAGAAGTTCAAATTGTAAAGTAGAGAAGTTATACTGTCCAGGAGGAATAATTATTTTTTCATTACCTACTAATATAGTATTATTGTAGGTAGTTACATTTGGAATTACATACTGTAGAATGCTCTTAGATCTATGGACTTTTAATAGATAATATCATTGTGAAGATGTAGTTTCAAAACCGAAGTCTCGCTGGAGAGATGAAAAATTCCCATATTTAATATATAATACAGCTTTTTGAAAATCTTTTAATTTGATGTTTGGTATTTTATTTAAAATTCTGAGCATCGTAATGCAAACATGGCCACATATAATTTGATCGAAATCTTGAATACGATCGTCGTTGTAATAAATTTTAACATGTTTCAAGTAACGAATTAATTCTGTAGGGGGTACCTCTCCGAAAGAATCGAAAATAAACGCATTGTCATTTTGTTTATAATAGCATATTCAGTGAGTACCAACGTTTTCGGACTTGTCCAAATTGACCACACCACATTCTCGAGAGTGATTACTACATTTAGGGAGAGAATCAGACATGAAAAGTCCCCTGAAGTGTTTAATTTTAAATATTTTAATTAAAGATTCATTGTCTTGGTTGGTAAGTGCTTCTTCTTTTTTTTTAATTTTCTGAGTGCTCTAGACTTCACACCTTTGCCTATTTTTTTCTCCATACAAGATTATGACGCTTTTGCTCTTCTAGTTCTGCCTTATTTTTTTTTCAAATCAATTACAGTTTTGGCACTACTCCCAGGTAGCAGCACTACCCCCAGGTAGGCTCCCAACTGCCCCAATGCAGCCAGGATAGCTGGAATGCTAAATATAAATCCTCCACTGTGTGTTTTCTTTCTTGCATTTTGCAATCGTTTTAATTGTGGCGTACTGAGTAATAATTTTATCCATTTCCTTTGGCTATACATTGCCAAGCCTGGTACTTGTGTTACCGACGCTTTTAAGTCGATATTTATTGAGGGAAGGATACAAAAATATTTACAGACAGATAGAGGGGAAGAATTTTACAATTCTACATTTGCTAAGTTAATGCAACAACATAATATTAAACATTATTCTACATACAGTGATCTGAAAGCTAGTATAGTGGAACGATTCCACAGATCATTAAAAAATCGCATATGGACACAATTCACTCTACAGGGAAATTATAAGTGGGTGCAAATTTTACCTGAGCTAGTTCATGATTATAACAATACAGTACACAGTACTATTCACATGAAATCTGCTGAGGTAACCAAATCTGATGAACAACGATTGATTTCTACTGTTTATTGTAAAAAGTATAAATATACTAGCAAGAAGCCAAAGTTTAAAATAGGGGATCAGGTAAGAGTCAGTAAATATAAAAAAATATTCGAGAAGGGTTTTACTAAAAATTGGAGTACGGAGTTATTCTTAGTGGTTCAAGTTTTACCAGGGAATAGAAATACATATATCATAAAAGATAATCATAACAAAATATTGAAAGGGTGTTTTTATTAAGAGGAACTCAGTAAAACAAAATATCGAGATACATATCTAATCGAGAAAATATTGAAGAAGAAAAATAATAAATTGTATGTGAAATTGTTAGGTCAGTTTAGAAATAAAATCAACGACTTTTTAAACGTTGAAACGATATAAAATAACCATTAATCAAAAAAATAAATACGACGAAACATAAAAAAGAATATAATTCGAAATTACGAGAGTACTTGTCCAAACGTTTCAAAGGTTGGAAATCAGATAATCGAGGTTTTTACGAACAACACAAGCATCAAGACCAACCAATTATAGATGCAATCAGTGGTCTTGGTAAAGAGATGCAGAGTGTTACAGAACAAAATAAAAACCTCATCAATGAATTGGTACCTCTTACTGCTAAAAATTATGCAGATTTCCCTCCTACGCCATTGTCTAGTATCCACACACCTCTGGCACTTAAGGAACCACCTGCTAAAGCAGCTATAGAAGAATCAGAGAAAATCGAGTTGGGTCCCCTGGCAAGGGATTATCTGAGTACTGGAAAATTCGAAAAAAATGAAGTATTTGGATTGTATCCAACTATGGAGAGAAATGAAGGTAAATTGAAATTGAAATTGGCAAATCTAAAGTTACATTCGAAGGGGATAACATAAAAATTAATTTGGGTGGGAGAAACAGCTGGTCCAGATATCCTGGTACCCTAGGGCTATGGGAGCTCATTACCAAAAAATTTTACAGAAGATGATTATCAAAGTTACTCTGAAATTTTGACACTCTCTGATGCTTTGTGCCAAAATAAAGATGCTAGTCAAAAGCGTGTGAAATGGAGCAGCGGGGATTAATACAAAAATCTCATTAAACCTATCTCGAATCAACTAAAAACCGGTAGTGGTATAAAACAATACAATACTCTACCTAAGGAATTTGTATGGGTAAACGATGTGAGAAAACTTATAGATAGGTCGCTGGTTATAGCAGGGGATGAAAATGCTTTGAACAATAATTTCCATAATGAGAAAATGGGTATTGTAAACATGACTAGTGACAAATTAGCCAATTTTATTGTAAACGCTCCTAAAGGAATAGGATACTTAATTAAAACTATCAATACTTTACCTCCTAAATTCTGGAATATATCAGAGGGTCGAGGATTAGTGAATGATATTATTAATAAACTTCCGTTCGAGTTACACGTACCTGGTTACCAATATTGTGTTCCTGGCACAAAACTTGAGAAACGAATAGAAAGAGGGGACAGGGGTATTAATTTTCTCGATGCAGCTTGCAAAGAACATGATATTGCTTACAAAACACACAAAGATCTGAATGATCGTCATGTGGCTGATCAAAAACTTGAAGAGGCAGCTTTTGGAAGATTAACAAGCAGAGATGCATCATTGGGTGAAAAATAACAGCGTTGGGTACAAACATTGATATGAATACAAAACAAAAATTTGGGTGGGGTTTGTCATATAAATACCCTGAAAATAATAATAATAATAACAACAACATGAAACCAAAAGGAGTTGTATACCAACTTCCATATCATGATCTTAAAAAATTAAAACTTAATTCGATTTTAACTAAAAAACAACAAGAAAAGAAGAGGCAATGTATAGCCAAAGGAAATGGACTGAAATTATTACTCAGTACGCCACAATTAAAACGATCGCAAAATGAAAGAAAGAAAACACACACTGGAGGATTTATATTCTGCATTCCAGCTATCCTGGCTGCATTGGGGCAGTTGGGAGCCTAGCTGGGGGTATTGCTGCTATTGCCAAAACTGTAATTGATTCGAAAAAAAATAAGGCAGAACTAGAAGAGCAAAAGCGTCATAATCTTGTATGGAGAAAAAAATAGGCAAAGGTGTGAAGTCTAGAGCACTCAGAAAATTAAAAAAAAAGAAGCTCTTACCAACCAAGACATTGAATCTTTAATTAAAATATTTAAAATTAAACACTTCAGGGGACTTTTCATGTCTGACTCTCTCCCTAAATGTAGTAATCACTCTCGAGAATGTGGTGTGGTCAATTTGGACAAGTCCGAAAACGTTGATACTCACTGAATATGCTTTATAAACAAAATGACAATGCTTTTATTTTCGATTCTTTCGGAGGGGTACCCCCTACAGAATTAATTCGTTACTTGAAACATGTTAAAATTTATTACAACGACGATCGTATTCAAGATTTCGATCAAATTATATGTGGCCATGTTTGCATTACGATGCTCAGAATTTTAAATAAAATACCAAACATCAAATTAAAAGATTTTCAAAAAGCTGTATTAAATATTAAGTATGGGAATTTTTCAACTCTCCAGCGAGACTTCGGTTTTGAAACTACATCTTCACAATGATATTATCTATCCATAGCTCTAAGAGCATTCTACAGTATGTAATTCCAATGTAACTACCTACCATAATACTTTATTAGTAGGTAATGAAAAAATAATTATTCCTCCTGGACAGCATAACTTATCTACTTTGCAATTTGAACTTCCAACAACAGTCTTGCTTTCTCAAAATTCTGTAACACACAGAGTAGTTATCTACCATGGGAGAACTTTTAGGATTTGAGAACAATAGCAAATTAGAACCAGGTATTAGGCACATAGGTAAAACCAAAATTCTTAGCTATTGAGACATTGAATTTTCACTGTAACATTGCCAAACTAACTAACTAACTAACTCTCTAGCCTTCTTAAACCCGAAGGTTCATGGCTGCAGCAACACAGGCCTTCCATCTGTCCCTATCTTGAGCAAGATCTATATACTCTTTTCCATCCCTACCGATTTTCTTTAGGTCCATCTCAACGTTGTCCCTCCATCTTCGTCTTGGCCTTCCTACAGGTCTCTTACCATCTGGTTTCCCAACAAGAATCCTGTAAACTCCTCTTTCCTCTCCCATTCGTGCCACATGGCCTGCCCACCTAAGTCTTCTTGATTTAATTATTCTAATAATATCTGGACATGAATACAAATTATGTAGTTCTAAATTATGTAACCTTCTCCACTCACCTGTCTCCTCATCCCTTTTAGGTCCAAATATTTTCCTAAGAATCTTATTTTCAAATACTCTCAATTTATGTTCCTCTTTTAATGTAAGGGACCAAGTTTCACACCCGTATAATACTACAGGCAAAATTACTGTTTTGTATATTTTAACTTTTAGTTTCTTAGATATTAAACGAGAAGACAAAAGTTTATGAAGAGAGAAGTAACATGCATTTCCTGAATTAAGCCTACTTTTTATTTCCTCTTTAATATAATTTTCATTTGTTAATATTACTCCTAAGTATTTGAATTTGGAAACTGGTTCAAACGAGTTGTTATCAATATTTAGATTTTGATTATTACCTAACACTTGGTTTCGGCCTGTAAGCATATATTTAGTTTTCTCTTTGTTAACTTCCAAACCTATCTCTTTAGCAGTTTTGAAAAATATTTTAGCATTATTCTTAATCGTATTTATATCATCCCCCAGTAAGTCTACATCATCTGCATATGCTAACAACTGAGTCACACCATTTAATTTTAGTCCTTCTTTAGTTTCTTTTACCTTCCGAACAGCATATTCTAAGGCAAAATTAAAGAGCAATGGAGATAATGCATCTCCTTGTTTTAACCCATCATGAATTATAAATTTGTCAGACATATTATTACCCACACGAATTTTACTTTCTGTTTCACTGGTGCATATTTTTATCATACTAACAAGCTTCTTAGGTATTCCAAACTCTACTAATATATTATATAATTTATCTCTTTTGACCGAATCATATGCTTTTTTGAAATCAATGAATAGCTGATGGACATTTTGATTATATTCCCACTTTTTTTCAAGTGTCTGTCTGATGTGAAAAATTTGATCTGTAGTTGATCTGTTACGTTTAAATCCACATTGATAATCACCTTAACATTGCCAAAGGTATGATTATCAAAGCAGAAGAAAATTCGATTGGCAGTCACAAGGAGACAGGTATCATTGCTACATTTAAACCGAATTCGGAATTTATGGAACCTATCTTCTATTCCCCAATCCCACCAGTCTATTGCATTTCTCTATCTCTTAAGTTGTACACGGAAAAGTGGTGAACATAGCTAGCTACATTCTTTATGTTGTTTCATCCTGTCTTTCAGCGTCATTATCGTTTCTCCTATGTAAACACTCTGACATTCTTTACACTTCACTTCGTAGATAATCCCTTCCTCTTCTCTGTTTTCGTTTTTCTTGTTTGCATGCTTCGCTATTTTTAAGATGCTCCCTTCCTGTACGTTTTAATGCCCGCTTTCCTAAGCACTTTGCATATCTTTTCTGTGGTCTTTCCCATACTCCTTATTCTAAACCACCTTCGTTTTTCTTTCTCTTCCTCTTTTCAACTGCCACTTTTCTTCCTTGTTCTGTTTATGTCCAGTCTATCCTCCTTCTCGTAGCCATTCTTTTCCAGCTGTTTCCATAGGGTATTTACAGTTGACAAGGGAAGGCCAACTGCTGGAATGTTCCAGAAACAACTTTCTAATAATCTTGTGTCTGGAGGAAAGTGATTTGTGTAAATATATCTTCCTCTTTTGTACCTTGTTTCAATTGTACTTGGCACAGAGTCTGAAGAAGACCTTGCTAGAAGGTTGAAACGTTACGTTTAAATTATGTTTTAAAATAAAATAAATTTCTGCCTTGGTCATCATGTTGAGTTTTTCATATCATGGAAGTAAGGCTTAATGGAGTCACTATTTCAACATGAGAACTATTTTTCAATACCAATTTGAAAATGTGATGTCAAAACGGAAGATTGAGTAAACCACGATCAAACATTTGTGAAGATTTGTACAAGTACATCTTATTTGTCCACAGCTTGGAAAATGACTGCAGTTTGATTTCATGTAGATGTTGGTATCTCAGGTATACGTAATCATTTTCTTTTCCGTGGAAAGTAACAATTAGGGCTAATCTATCAACCCTTCCTATGACAGATAAAGCTACAGTGCCTTTCACGGTCAAGTCGCCCGTACAGCAGCGGCTAGCGCTCAGATGTGAGAGCGCGTCATAGCTTTACGCTGACTTTGGCACTGGACACCTCAGTGCTTCAGTATCCAGATAGCTGGTATCCAGTTTGCACGTGTTTGTGAAGTGTTAAAGTGTTAACAAATGTTTTAGATTGTTTTGTCTCATAGTACTTATTAATGACACTCTTCTTCAGTCTTATAATGTCACGATATACGTACAATTTAAAACAACGAATTTTTATGTACGACTCTTACTTCATTACGAATTATTGAAAGGGAAGTTAGAATTCGTCTTGCAGCAGAATTCACAGATATTCCTGTCCCACATAGAAACACTATTCGAAAAACTGTGAACAAATTTATGAAAACAGGGTCTGTTTTTGATAAGAAGCGAAGGGTGAAACGGTGTGTGCTTTCTGAGGAGAAACTTGACGACGTTGTAGCACGATTGGAACATACTCCTCAAAATTCTCTCCGGCGCCTCGCACAAGAAACAAACGTTTCTATGACATCTGTGTGGCGAGCTACGAAGGTTTGAAACCTGAAGCCATACATTAGAAGAATTTAAAGAAACTATCTATACTGGAGAGAAATTAAAGCAATTTTGATACGTGCTAGTGAAAATTTCCTATACATATGCCGTAAAAGTGGACTTTTTCAACACCTCTTGTAACAAGGTTCGTGCTCATTTTAATTGCGTGGGTGGGTGTAGCTGTAGGTGTTACACTTTAACTCGAAAGAAATTAAGACACTCGTACGAAGTACGAGATGAAAAATCACAGATTTGCAATAGTATAAAATCGACAAAAACATCGTCAAAATAGGTTTTCCGTTGTGATTAAAATTAATAAAAATAATAGGCCTCGTACCAAGTATTACTTTGAACCGCTCCAATACCTCTACTCAAAATGATAGTTATTGTAAAATCAGATAACGATACCGGAACATATACAGCTCTAGAACTCGTTCTGGGCTCATTGGGAATTTAATGGAATGGAAAATCACAAATCTGATAGTCCCAAAGAAACACGCATATACTTATTTTAATGAAGTGTAGAATTTTAAGGGGGAATTGGGGTTTCCTCCATCCTCTCTTGAACCCTTTATATATGACACAACCCAACCAGCGATAGTTATTTTGCACTGGGCATGTAAATTATATTATTAAATATATCATAATTCCAGAGTTCCAGCTATGTTCTGTTAAATTTAGAGCCTCATAGCTACATATAAACATGTCGTTAAGCAATTTATGGCGGATATGTTACATGCCTTCACCTAATCTCTATTAGATGGCAGGTATTCGGTATTTTCTCAGTTTTACAAAATGTTCCATGATCATTTTTCCATCGAATGTTAAAACCGTGCCGTATTTTCCACGTAGGCTGGATCGCTTCGTCCTTTAATGCTGTTAGAGCGCTTGTTGAGCTCTGCTATTCCGATTTCATCCGATATTCTATTTTCTCCGGAATCCAGATTCCCTTCGATATCCGGACTTTTTCGGGACTCCTGATTTTTTTTTCCGTAATATGTATTTTCGCCGCTATACGGATTTATTCGGACATCTGGATTTTTCCCGACATCCCGGTTTCCTCCGGTATCCGGATTTTCCGATTTTACTAACGGGATTCCGGAATTTAGAAAATCCGAATATGGTCATTCCTAGGCCTAGAACAAGTTTACCCCCTGCCGAAAATCGTTCTTTCGTGGTGAAGGGAGTGAAAATATCCTACAACAATATTACCCCTACCTATATTCGTTATTACGGATATATTTCATTTCGCTCAAGTGCCTGTTTTTGCAAATGGTGAGGATTAGGGAAATTGAAGAAAAGACAATCTGAAACACACATGGACAGAATAAAAGCTCACAGAGAATTTTGTGCAAGAGGTTTCAGGAGCCATGGCCTCGTTAGTCTACAAGAACGCATTCCAAAGTGCACTTCTTGGGAGAGAAATTGGCCATCAAAAACTTCACTCCTATCACCTTAGCTAGTTGTGGAGTTGCATGTGTTAAATTGTTAACAGATACACATGTGTTTGTGTGCGCGCGTGTGTGTGTATGTGTGTATTATGGCGGTCCTTAGTTACATGCTATTTTCTGAACTTAAATATTTTTCCTCTCCCAACCTTTAACTTTGTTCCAATGCATGTAAAATTACTGTGTGTAAAATTTCATCTCAATCAGGTAATATTAAAATGGCCTACAAAGTCCCTAACATTTCAGACATTAATAAAATCAATATGACTTCATATTAAACTATGTTTGTCTTCTTCATGAAGCTATTTTTCAGGTTTCAAACCTTCGTAGCCACCCACCCACGCAATTAAAATGAGCACGAACCTTGTTACAAGAGGTGTTGAAAAAGTCCACTTTTACGGCATATGTATAGGAAATTTTCACTAGCACGTATCAAAATTGCTTTAATTTCTCTCCAGTATAGATAGTTTCTTTAAATTCTTCTAATGTATGGCTTCAGGTTTCAAACCTTCGTAGCTCGCCACACAGATGTCATAGAAACGTTTGTTTCTTGTGCGAGGCGCCGGAGAGAATTTTGAGGAGTATGTTCCAATCGTGCTACAACGTCGTCAAGTTTCTCCTCAGAAAGCACACACCGTTTCACCCTTCGCTTCTTATCAAAAACAGACCCTGTTTTCATAAATTTGTTCACAGTTTTTCGAATAGTGTTTCTATGTGGGACAGGAATATCTGTGAATTCTGCTGCAAGACGAATTCTAACTTCCCTTTCAATAATTCGTAATGAAGTAAGAGTCGTACATAAAAATTCGTTGTTTTAAATTGTACGTATATCGTGACATTATAAGACTGAAGAAGAGTGTCATTAATAAGTACTATGAGACAAAACAATCTAAAACATTTGTTAACACTTTAACACTTCACAAACACGTGCAAACTGGATACCAGCTATCTGGATACTGAAGCACTGAGGTGTCCAGTGCCAAAGTCAGCGTAAAGCTATGACGCGCTCTCACATCTGAGCGCTAGCCGCTGCTGTACGGGCGACTTGACCGTGAAAGGCACTGTAGCTTTATCTGTCATAGGAAGGGTTGATAGATTAGCCCTAATTGTTACTTTCCACGGAAAAGAAAATGATTACGTATACCTGAGATACCAACATCTACATGAAATCAAACTGCAGTCATTTTCCAAGCTGTGGACAAATAAGATGTACTTGTACAAATCTTCACAAATGTTTGATCGTGGTTTACTCAATCTTCCGTTTTGACATCACATTTTCAAATTGGTATTGAAAAATAGTTCTCATGTTGAAATAGTGACTCCATTAAGCCTTACTTCCATGATATGAAAAACTCAACATGATGACCAAGGCAGAAATTTATTTTATTTTAAAACATAATTTAAACGTAACGTTTCAACCTTCTAGCAAGGTCTTCTTCAGACTCTGTGCCAAGTACAATTGAAACAAGGTACAAAAGAGGAAGATATATTTACACAAATCACTTTCCTCCAGACACAAGATTATTAGAAAGTTGTTTCTGGAACATTCCAGCAGTTGGCCTTCCCTTGTCAACTGTAAATACCCTATGGAAACAGCTGGAAAAGAATGGCTACGAGAAGGAGGATAGACTGGACATAAACAGAACAAGGAAGAAAAGTGGCAGTTGAAAAGAGGAAGAGAAAGAAAAACGAAGGTGGTTTAGAATAAGGAGTATGGGAAAGACCACAGAAAAGATATGCAAAGTGCTTAGGAAAGCGGGCATTAAAACGTACAGGAAGGGAGCATCTTAAAAATAGCGAAGCATGCAAACAAGAAAAACGAAAACAGAGAAGAGGAAGGGATTATCTACGAAGTGAAGTGTAAAGAATGTCAGAGTGTTTACATAGGAGAAACGATAATGACGCTGGAATATAGGTTGAAACAACATAACGCCTGTAGCTAGCTATGTTCACCACTTTTCCATGTACAACTTGAGAGATTGAGAAATGCGATATTTAAACACACGAGAGAAACAGGACATGACATAGAGTGGGATGAGAATAAGCAGATAGGAAGGGAGAAGAGAGTACTAGTGAGAAAATAGAAGGAGGCCAAGGAAATAGAGAAGAATGAAGAAGAAGACACAATTAACTGGAACGGGGGACTCAAGATAAACAAAGAATGGAAGAAGTTGTTTGAAAGAGTGGAAAGGGAAAGAGCGAAAGAGGAGAGAAGATGGAAAAGGAATGAAGAAAGAAAGGAAAAAGAGAGTGAG
This sequence comes from Lepisma saccharinum, assembly GCF_977018435.1. Taxonomy (NCBI): domain Eukaryota; kingdom Metazoa; phylum Arthropoda; class Insecta; order Zygentoma; family Lepismatidae; genus Lepisma; species Lepisma saccharinum. The sequence goes on from NC_139230.1 coordinate 73,622,274, forward strand.
ATGAAGTATCCAACCACTTTCCAGATGAAAGGAAATGTTTAGCTAAATCGCATGTCAGGTGAAAGTACAGTTGACAAGGGAAGGCCACCTGCTGGAATGTTCCAGAAACAATTTTCTAATAATCTTGTGTCTCGTGGGGAGTGATTTGTGTAGATATCGTAACGTACTCTGAGTACGTGGGATCGAACCAAGAACCTTAACCATTGAGGGGGGTGATGTAGCTCGCTTAATCATTCATCCTCCTTATTTGAGCACTCGCCCTTCAAGCTAAGCCTAATGGTAATGGGCGAGAGGTACTAACTACACACTTGGAAATGGCAAAACAAAAACTTTCGGATTTATACCTTCAAGTCTAGATCAACATGGTTGGAAGTAATAATACCTGTCTGTCTCTGATGATACAATTCCCCGCTGATAGCTGTTCATATCGAAACGTGTTCGACCGCTCAATCTCCTCAGTTCCTTCTTGTTCGGCGATTCCAGGCAAAAGATCCCACACCACACGTTGCTCTCTGTTTTGTTATCTTTCCTCCTTCCCTGGTCGTTGCCCTGAAATACCAGCTGATCAGCACCTTAACTCCAATAGACCATGAAGGATTTGTATATTACTGATGTGACATTCTTTGAATGCCTGAGAGAGCAACGGCTGGCGACAGGGGTTATGAATTCAGGCTAGCTATAAATCTCAATTTAGAGCAGATTGATACGATATATCTTTCTGTTTTGTACCATGTTTCAATTGTACTTGGTACAGAGTCTGAAGAAGACCTTGCTAGAAGGTTGAAACGTTACGTTTAGTTTATGTTTTAAAATTAAAAAAAACTCTGCCTTGGTCAGCATATTGTGTTTTTCATATCATGGAAACAAGGCTTAATGGTGTTATAATTGGACTTTTCCGAGGCTGATGAGGAAAAATAACAACTGGAAGATCTTGAAGAGGAAAGATATACAGAAAGAGGAACAAGAAAAAGTTTCTGAGAAAATATTTGGAGAGAAGCACAGTGCCAAAAGGATTATAAATAAGTAAGGAGGGAGTGGTTTGCAACACCAGGATATGGGATATATTGGTTCAGAAAATGGAAGAAGAACTGATATGGAATGAAATAAGGGCAAGAAGAAAGGAGAAAAAATAATAGAGGAGGACCTGACAAGATTTGAAAAATCTATTGAAGATGGGCTCACCGTTTTTACGAGAGGATATGCATTTTACGAAATGAGAAGGGGAGAAGTTTAGAAAGAAAATGAAAATAAAATTGAAGAAGAAAGGAGAGGGACTGGGATGGAAAGAAGGAAGAAGAGATGAAGAAGAAGAGGAGGACACCAGAAGAAGAGTTGTGGTAATAGAGAATGTAGTCCTATCAAAAGAAGAGGAAGCTTTTCAAAACCTAGAAGAGGTTTCAAAGGTAAAGAAAGAAATGTAGACTATGAAGAAGATTATATATGATATTGAAGAAGCAGTGCTCTAAATGAAAGAAGATCCAGAAAGAGAGAAGATTAGAAGGAGAACAGCAGCCATACTGAAGAAAGAGATGGAAAAGCAGTGGAAAGTAGATAATTTGAGTCAAATAGAAAGGGAAGGCATGGAGAAAATCAAGACAAGAAGTCAGATAAAGGAGGAGCCATTGCGGTGATGGAAAGAGAATGGTACGAGAGGAAAAATGAAGACTTAAAAGAGAACGGATATGAGGAGATTTGTGGAACAGAAGAAGAACAAACTATAAGAGAAATAGTCATACAAGACTGTAGGAGGAGAGGATTCAAGAAGTACATCAAGGAGACAGGAAGACTGCTAAGATTGAAAGGCTTTCCGAAGAAACACAAAGAGGAGATAAAGTTGAGACCAGTAATGGACGGCAGAAATAATATTTTGGAACCCTTGGAAAATATATTAAATAAAGTTATTGAAGTGTTAGTGAAAAAGCAAGAAAGCTGAGCAGTGAGGAACAGTGAACAAGTGGCGGACCTCATAAAAGGACTTAAGTTGAATAAGATGAGGACGACAATGTTTAGCTTAGACGTGAAAAGTATGTTCCCAAGCATCAAGAGGGGACACGTTTTGGACATTGTTAAAAGAGAATTTGACAAGAAATTATAAGAGAATGGGATAGTGAAAGGGTAGAGTGAAGGCGTTGGAAACCATTTGGAATAACGTTTACAGTAAAATGGGGGATAAACTAATGTTGATGAGTGAAGGACTGAATATAGGCTCTAGCCTAAACCAAGCATTGGCTGAATTGATTATGAATGAATGGGAAAAGAAAGTGGTCGAGAAAGGAGGTAACAAAATAATTTTGTTTTGCAGATATGTGGACGATTGTTTTGGCATATGGAAGGGAACGAAGAGGCAGCTCGACATATTTGCCAAAGAAATAGAATATGAAGAAAGAGGGATATTGTTGGAACTCGAAATAGAAGAAGAAGACAAGATAAGCTACCTAGATATATTGGTGAAAAGGAAGAGAGGACAAGAAATTGAAACAGATTGGCATCAGAATAAGTGTGCAGCAGGGGTATTCTGCCACAAAAGAAGTGATGTAAGTGAGGTGACAAAAATAAATTTTATAAAGAATATGGAGGACAGAATCAAGAAAATATGCACAAAAGAATGTGAAAAAGAAGGCAAAATAAATAGCCTATGGAAACAGCTGGAAAATAATGGCTACGAGAAGGAGGAATGACTGGACATAAACAGTGGCGAAGCGTAGAGTTCCTAGCAGTGTAGACCCAAAGTGCAATAATTTCCATTAGTTGCTTAAATCTGTAAAAAGAAAGGAAGGGGGGCTATGTCATGGAGAGTGGTTCAATGTCTCTCCAGGCCTTTTCTTTACTTGACAGTGGCGTGACGTTTTCAAAAGTGTTGTTACCGGCCATCAGTACCATAATTATGTCTTAGACGTTCTCCTCCCGCCCACCGGATGTCATCGATCTAGAGTTTTGTTCATTTCGTTTTTTTTATTTGTTTGTATTTTTTCAACTCTTGATTTATGCACACACCTCCAGAAAGAACTACTAATCTTGAGATATCGCGAAAATCCAACGAATAGTGCTCGAGCCCTGTTGTCAATTCGTCATCACTTTTTTCTAAATGTATTTATTTATTTTGCAATTGAGGTGAAAAGGGCTAGAAGAACCCCATAATCTTCGGGTTAGTCTAACGTTTGTGCCTTGAGCAGACGACAGAATTCCGCACTTTCAGCGACTGTCAGTTTGGTACGTTCTACTGCTGCCAACTTAGTTTTTTTTAGCAAGACTTCCTCGCACCGAGGAAAACACCATTGTTATCTGTTGTCTAACTAAAGGAATGGTTGTAGTCAATTCCAGTCTTGGCTTTCTAGCTAAATAAATTTCTGACACCTGTATGTGCAAGTAAACATAATTTAAATTTTGAATGTTTTCGTCTCATTTGTTGTGCTCTATACTAATCGTGACGATGAGAATGTATGGAGAATGAATTAAAGATGATCAGGAAACATTGACATGACCACAATTAGGTCACCTGGCTTCGTAACGTGTTAGGATGACCACTACGGGGCTTTCAAGAAAAACATAAGTAAAGGTGACCTCTCTCATGCAGTGTGCATACTTCGCATCCTAGTTTGTTCTACCCCTTGTGTTAGTAGACACCTTTACGTGATAACACCGGCAACACGACAGGTTACTATGTAACATATAAACAGGTTATAATAAATGTAGTTGCTTGAGAGAATAGAATCCCAATTTTTAGGCGCAATTTAGCTCTTTTCTGCCAATCCAATGTGACAACACTGGCCTGTTCCGCCAGACCTGAAACAGACATGGCCCGCGCAATAACCCCATAACACTCTTTGTCCTAAACCCAAAAAAACGTCTTCCCTTGCATTGTACTCTATTTGGTCGCCCTCGTCTCTTGTTATCCCTTCAGGGTAAACTAAACTGCCTACCTCTTCGCTTGTGTCGGCTGCATAAAAAATGTCTGCTTGTAATATCTATTCGACGACAGTGTTAACGCATTAAGTAACCTTTCAACAACTTTTAATTTTTTTAAAAAAAAAAATTGCTGTCACTTGCCACTGCTGCTACTTGCAAAGGAAAATAGAGTTCAAAACATTTTAGAAATGATTGTTATAAGATGGAAACATGAAAGACCAAAAGTGGGTCCTACCTTACCGATGATTACATCTTCACTCATTTAAGAACTCGATTGTTCTTGTTTTTCTTGCATTTCAGTTCAGCACTTGTTTCATACATCTGATCGCTGCACACTACACGAATCACAAACAAAGCTCTACCGCCACGAACTTCGCGCTCCGAGCCACGCTCCCTTGTAGCGTCCTGAGCAGGAGGCAAGTTTTCACAGAGAGGGAACAAGCGAGGAAATCCCCATTCACGATAAAAATTAATTATTCTATTTCCAGTTAAACTAAAACTACTTGCAAATATAAGGCGTAGCTAGCATTTTAATTTACAAAATTTGGTATGAAAACTTACTTTACAAATATAAGTTCTTTAGACTTTCTGTTTACGCTATGGTGTTGGGTGAATCGACAAGACCATCAGCACTCTGACCAGAAAACAGTCAGAACTAAAGTACTCCGTAATTTTCAATTTCAGTTGCACTTGTCGATGAAAAGAAGGAAAACCTAAGTTTCGTATAAAATATGGAGAATGTACAATGTCTAATGTTTATAAAAAAATGCTGGTATACCACAAATTTCCAACCCTGACGGAAATGCAGTGTTGCTGATATTCTGTTCGTCCTAGTGGGTAACACCGTGAGGCCGGCTTCACGAACACGTTATAAGCATACGTACAGTACTCGTAAGATTAGGCTTCCTGCATATGCGACCGTACGACTACAGCACTGTAGTACGACGGAATGTGAAGAGAAGAGGCCCCAGCAAATGTGCCTCACTCCGTGGCAAGTTCGTATACTGGACAGGGTTAGAATATTTTTGTAATTATCATAAATGAAAATTCCAAACTTTCCCATTGCATTACATAGTTTTGACGAAATAAGTAAATACACCTTTAAAAGAGTAATGGCGTGAGTAGGCCCGGCCTCCTGGCCTCAAAGGACGCTTCGCCACTGGACATAAACAGAAGAAGGAAGAAAAGTGGCAGGGGAGAAGAGGAAGAGAAAGAAGAAGAGAGGTGGTTTGGAATAAGGATTATGGGAAGACCACAGAAAAGATATGAAAAGTGCTTAGGAAAGCGGGCATTAAAACTTACAGGATGGGAGGGTGAAGCATCTTAAAAATAGCGAAGAATGCAAACAAGAAAAACGAAAACACAGAAGAGGAAGAGGAAGGGATTACCTACGAAGTAAAATGTAAAGAATGTCAGAGTATGTACATAGGAGAAAGATAAAAAAGGCTGAAAGACAGATTGAAACAACATAAGGATGATGTACGACTTAAGAGAGAGAGAAATACGATATTTAAACACATGAGAGAAACAGGACATGGCACAGAATGGGAAGAGTCTAAGCAGATAGAAAGGGACAGAAGAGTACTAGTGAGAAAATGGAAGGAGGACAAGGAAATAGAGAAGAAAGTAGAAGAAGAAACAATGAACTGGAGTGGGGACTCAAGATAAAGAAAGAATGGAAGAAGGTGTTGGAAAGAGTGGAAAGGGAAAGAGCGAAAGAGGAGAGAAGAAGGAAGAGGAATGAAGAAAGAAAGGAAAAAGAGAGTGAGATGAAGAGTCCAACCACTTTCCAGATGAAACGAAATGTTTAGCAAAATCGCCTGTCAGGTGAAAGTACAGTTGACAAGGGAAGGCCACCTGCTGGAATGTTCCAGAAACAATTTTCTAATAATCTTGTGTCTCGTGGGGAGTGATTTGTGTAGATATCGTAACGTACTCTGAGTACGTGGGATCGAACCAAGAACCTTAACCATTGAGGGGGGTGATGTAGCTCGCTTAATCATTCATCCTCCTTATTTGAGCACTCGCCCTTCAAGCTAAGCCTAATGGTAATGGGCGAGAGGTACTAACTACACACTTGGAAATGGCAAAACAAAAACTTTCGGATTTATACCTTCAAGTCTAGATCAACATGGTTGGAAGTAATAATACCTGCAGCAATCGATTGTTTGAAAATTGAGATTCCAAACGAGCGTGCACAGGTTGTGTGGTGGTGTGCAGAAACGAAATCACTTATTCAAGTACAACGAAACTTTCGTCGTGTGTACAATAAGGATCCTCCGACATTCACGACCGTAAAGAAGTGGTGTGATCAGTTTTTGGCGACCGGCAATGTTTTGAAAGGACACTGAGGTGGTAAACCCAGAATCCAGGAACAGGTTGTAGAAAATGTGCGGAGGTCATTCGAAAGGAGTCCACAGACGTCAGTAAGACAAGCAGCGATAGAACTTGGTATGAAACGGTCGACAGTTCACACAGTTCTTCACTGCTTGTCTTACTGACATCTGTGGACTCCTTTCGAATGAACCTGTGCACGCTCGTTTAGAATCTCCATTTTCAAACAATCGATTGCTGCAGCGCCACTAGGGCTATTGCGCGCACTAAAACGTTACCACATAAACTTTTTGAGTTTCTGCTTCTGCTGCTTCCGAAATCACAGCTGTACAATTTAAAATGAAAAAGTTATAGACTTTCAAAATGTTGGAGTCTCATTGTGGACACGCTGTATATCATCCTGTATTGTACCTAGCGTCAATTGCACTTGGTACAGAGTCGGAAGAAGATTGAAACGTTACGTTTAGTTTATGTTTTAAAATAAAATAAATTTCGTCCTTGGTCACCATATTGAGTTTTTCTGTAGAAATTGGTGTAATTTGTATAACAGATATGAATTTGTTTAAAATATATAGGGAGATATGATATTTGTGCCCCCTTTCTCCACAAAACCACGTAATAACGATGTGTTGGGTATGGGGATAACTTGATCTATGATATTTGTACCCCTTTTCACCACAAAACCACGTCTCATCGATGATTTGGGAAAGGGGTAACTTGTCCTAGGATATTCGTACCCTTGTTCACCACAAATCAACGTTATCACGATGTTTTGGTACGGGGTAAACTTGTCCTAGGATATTTGTACCCCTTTACACTAGAAAACCACATAATAACGATGTAATGAGTAGGGAGTAAACTTGTCCTATGATATTTCTACCCCCTTTCACCAAAAGAACACGTAATATTGATGTTTTGGGTAGGGGTAAACTTTTCCTAGGACATTTCTACCCCCTTTCGACTCAAAACCACGCAATAACGATGTTTTGGGTATGGGGTAAAGTTGTCCTGGAATATTTGTACCCTCTTTCGGCTCAAAACAAACAATAACGATGTTTTGGGTAGGGGCTTAACTTGTCCTAGATATTTGTTCCCCCTTACACCAGAAAACCACACTGTAAAGGATGATTTGGTTAGAGGGTACATTTGTCCTAGGATATTCGTATCCCCTTCCACCACAAACTAAACTCCATGGCCCAACAGCCCTTAAAGGGCCAGGGCCTACCAGAGCGGCTTTTAATTGGGTGAAACGTGGTGAGCGCATCAGATCCCATCGCCACTGTTTTCTGGTTTTCGTGACCGGAGCCCGCTACTTCTCAAGTATCTTCCCAACTGTCCTCACGACGCTGGGTAAACGCCGAAAGTTTGGGGCACGCACCCACAGCGCTAACCACATTTTTTTCATTTTTTAATATTCTTTATTTTATGCAGTAGTGACTACTTACATGACCCTATGATAACATTATACATATATCAGATATATATTACATAATTAGATGTACTTAGAGAATTAGAAAAGAGCCTGCAAGAAATTTGCATACAGTGTTAGCTTGGTCAATCTGGTAATAATTCTCACGGTAGTGATATTGCAACGAAATTTGCATTGTCACTGAATTATGTCGTAATATATAATAAATATAGTGAACTACTAAAAACTGGACCTCTCTTAGTTTAGTAAGAGGGAAGAACAAAAAATCTGGGAACAATAAATGATCTACAGTAAATATATCGGGCGATGTTCTAACATATAGTGCCAAGGCATTTATACAAATACTTCCATTGATCTACCGTTGTGGTGCATGTTACGAGGCGATGTGGTAAAGTATCTTCAGCTTGATGACAATTGGAACACAAAGCACTCTCAGTCATTTGGTATCGCCACTTTCTAGAACAGGTCGCAATTGCATCGTGAACTACTAGGTACCATAGAGATCGAACGTTGTTAGAAAGATGAGATGCAGATATATTTCTCCATATGTTTGAACACACGACATTGGTTCGGAGAAGCACAATTCGTGGCTGATGATGTAACCTGCAAGTCAATTGGTTATAGACAAATGTCAATGTCATGCTATCGACATCCATGTAAGGTGAACTGATTAGGAGATAGAAAAACACGACAATAGTTGTCCTCAAATAGTTGTAGTAGGAAGGGATCTTCCCTGGATAAATGGGTGTTCGCAGATCCACTTCATCTATCAGAGTATGTAGTAATCTTGCTGTTAAACTATCAGGGTAATGAAGTAGGAACTCAATGTTCCGTTGTAGAAACAAGACTGAGGCTTGTCTCTCCACTTGGCGCAAGTTCAGTCCTCCTTTACTTGCTGGGAGGCATACGTTTCATGTGCGACGTGAAACAAATGTGCATGCCATACGAGGCCCGTTATCATCTTTCGTACTTGCGTCGCGACTTTCGCAGGGACAGGCAAAACTTACGCAGCATACCACAACTTCGATAATGCAAACATGTTCACATATTGTATTCTAGAGCGTAAGGATAGTTGTCTATAACTGTTCATGTTCAACACTGCGTGGATTGTTGGGAGAATAGTAGTAAAAGTTCTGGAGACAGTCTCTTTGATGGTCGTGTTGAAGTTTATTCCCAAGATTTTCACTGTATCTACAATGGGTATAGTCACAGGTTCAGTCCACAGAGTGGGGTTACGCCCTAGGGGTAAGATTTTAGATTTCTTCTGGTTCAAACTAAGTCCCGTCTGCTTTTGTAACGTTTGAAGTACTGCTTTCATACGAGTCAAATTTAGCCGATATTTCACTATTACGGTCACATCATCTGATTACTCACATACTTTGTGGTCTCTCCAAAAATGCATGAGTCCCTGAAGTTTTTCATGCATCATTCGTAAAATTGGAGCCAGAGCTGCGAAGAATGCAAATAAGGAAAATTGACATCCTTGCCGGAGAGAGCACTGAATAGAAGAGGCTTGCAACAGAAAACCATCGATAGATAACTGACCTCTAGCTTCTCTGTATAAGCTCTGTATAGATTGTACAAAGAAATCTCCACATCCCAATTTTCCAAAGTATTGGAAAAGATAGTCATGGCTGAGTGAGTCAAAGGCACTTTAAAAATCTAACGCTACTAAAGCAGCTTGAGATTCTTCAACAACTTGTATAGAAGTGATGATATCACGTACACTAGTTAAAATGTGAAATATTTTACCACTTGTACCGTATACATATTGATAAGGACCTAATAAAGTATCCGCAAAATGTTGCAACCTTCGCGTGATCGAACGTGAAAGGATTTTATAATCAGCACATAGTAATGTGATTGGTCTGAAGTGTTCTGGCTTTCTGGGCTGAGATATTTTGGGAATCAAAACCATAACACCCGTGAGACTCGTTCTTTTAAGGCGTTTCTTCGTTAACACAGCATTGAGCCAGCGTGTGAACAGTGGAGCCACCGTTGTCCAAAAGGTTTGGAACAATCCTATCGGGACGCCATCGATTCCAGGAGCTTTTCCTCTTTTTCCACTGTGCGACGGTCATCTTCCGTTAACATGTGGAGGTCCATCCCTTGCAGTGGAGGGCGATGGGAGTGTTGATCTTCCTTCTTTTTTTAAACTGATCTGCATAATAGTCCCTTAAGTAATTTCGTATTAACTTGGGTTCGGTTATTCTGGCTGTGGCTGTATCGAGACACGTTATCCTCTTTCGCTGTGAACTGCGCCTCTCTGCTAACACCTGTTCCAGCGATGCTTCTTCTTGTGCGTCAAACATAGGAAGACGATTCCTGACATTGTAACCTTACATACGCTCTCTGTGCATGTTCAGCAGCACTGCTTGCACTCCTTTCACTACTTCAAGCACTGTCTTCCCTTGCATTTGATTGATTGATTGAGTTGCAGTTTTAAATTCACTTTGTGCACAGTAAGGCTAATTGGGACTGGACTTACAGTTTAAAGTAGGATCCGAAACACTATGTGCTTCCACCGAGTATCGAACCCGAGACACCTTAATTACAAGGCGAGATGCTACCACTGCGCCATCGGGGAGACCCCTCTTCCCTTGTATTAGCAGTGTTGTTAATTCGTGAAGAACTCTGTAGTAAAAGTTATATTTCTTATTGAAATCTGAGTATTTTTTACGACTATATGCTAAACAGAAATATTTAATGGAAGGTTTTAGAAAAGTGTCCTACCACATAATAATATCAGTTTGACGCACGCTCAATTCTTCCCACTTCTTCCATTTTTGTTTAAATTCGGTACGAAATTGTTCATATTGCAATAACCGTTCATTGAACTTCCAAAATCCCCGCCCTCGTCGAACTGAAGGTACAGCAAAACTCATGTCGAGTTGGACACTTAAATGATCACGAAAAAAACGTTGGAAAAATTCTAATCGCAGATATTTTGCTAAGCATGTGTGCACTACGTAGAAACGATCAAGCCGACTTGCTGTGTCGGCACGTATGTGTGTGTAGCCGTCTATCTTCGGTCCTTTAGCCATCCAAACATTGTGCAATTGAAACCGTTCAACCAGCGCCTGCAAGCTAGGTGATGTATGGAATCCTGGATATTGGTCCTGTCTTCTCAGAGTACAATTAAAATCACCCACCAGCACAATGTTTTGACGGGTGACACCTAATGCTTTTTCCACTTCTGTAACGTAAAATATGTTCCGAGTATTTCTAGCGTTGGTACCTGATGGTGCATAAATATTTCAAAACCATATGTTGCCTACTTGGATACATGTGATACGACCAGACGGGTGATAGTAAACTTCCAATATATGCAGGCACTCTTTCGCAACTATGGCGGTTCCTAGAGACTTGTGAGCTAAATTGTTGTACATGGTATATTCACTGCCCATACAGAAATCATCGGTCCCGACTTCTAGCAGGAAAATTACATCCAGGTGACTTTGCTTAATATAATCTAAGAATGCATGATGCTTGCCACTGGATGTCATCTTGTTAATATTTATTGTTGCAAAATCATATATGAGTGTCGTCATGTGAGATTCTGTTACATTGTACCCGGTGGGAATGTTATGTGCAGTTACTGATGTTAAACTACGTAGTTACCTTTTTCAAATTCACTAAGACATACGACAAACATAATCATAATAACATTGTGAAGAGGATAACACACTTAATAACTATGATATGTTAGACATATATCACTCATTCACTTCAAGTGACCAATCAGAGCCGCCGCCAAATATCTCACTTTGTTCTCTTGTCGCGCACATCGTTCTACGCAGTCGCCGAGACAGTGGAGACGCCGAATGAAGGGCCATCTTGCCGCAGCGTCGACTCCGTATTGTTCCCAGGGAGACTGCGTTTCTTCTTCTTATTTGGTTCCTTCGTTGTTTTCGGCAGAGCTCCTGATGCGGGGGACGCCGTCTCGGAGTTCCCACCTTCAACTGCATGATCATGATCTGCCTGCTGCATCGAACTATGGTGCACCTCTAGAGTGACGTCCATTGTTTCTACCCCATTCTTCTCTGCTATGTGGGCTGCTTGGTTGACATTCACTTGGTCTACACTGACGGGGAGAGGAACTTCTGCATTGGTCTTGTTTTCTACACTGGGTGGTAAAGTGGAATCTGGTACGGTAGTGAAGCTTCAACGTTGCCCTCTTTATCCTGATCTCCTGAGAGTTTCAGCTGCACAGGTAGTACAGTTGGTGTCAGGGTCAGCATTTTCTAAGCAGCCGGCACATTCCTCGGGACAGGACGCACCGCACCGGCATAGGACAAGTCGTCGTAAAAATCGTCACTAGGGTCAGAGTATGAGCAAGTACGGTCTTCACCGCTATATGTCATCCAGTATCGCCCGCCACTGGTTGTGACGTACGACAGAATCGCACGAGTCAGGTTTATTTTGTCTGTTTTTCGGTCATTTCTTACCGGATAAATATGATTACTGGTATACCGTTCATCGTCCACGGATATTATCTGACCGTACGTACTCAGCACTGGTCGAATAGCGTCATCTGACAGTTCACTCGGTACAACGTGCACTCGAAATTTGCATCTGCCCACGTAATAAGCAATGGACAATCCATGTCTTCGTCACTATATTTATACTCTTCGTTTGACTGCAGCAACAACTGTTCACACACTACGCGGGAGTAACACTTGCTACGTGACTTCGACCTACTAGAGATACGCGCAAACACACCTGTGCCGGACCACTGCTCGAGCCAGACTAAGCACTTGGCTAAGCGGGAGCACCCCTTTCACCAGAAAACCTCGTAATAATGATGTTTTGGGTAGGGGATTAACTTTTCCTAGGATATTTGTACTCCCTTAAACACAAAAGGCACAAAATAAGGATGTTTTGGGTAAGGATAAATTTATTCTAGGCTATTTCTACCCCTTTACAACACAAAACTACATAATAACGAAATTTTGAGTGGGGGTAAACTTGTTCTAGGATATTTCGGCGCTCTTTCACCACAAAACCTCGTTATAATGATGTTTTGGGTAGAGGATAAACATTTCCTAGGATATTTGTACCCCCTCTCGCCTCAAAACCACGCAATAACGATGTTTTTGGAAGGGGGTAAACTTGTCCTAGGATATTTGTACCCCCTTTTACCAGAAATCCACGTATTAACGATATTTTGGGCATGGGTAAACGTGTCCTGGGATATTTATACAGCCTTTCACCACAAAACCACGTAATAACGATGTTTTGGGTAGTGGATAAACTTGTCCTAGGATATTTGTACCTCCTTTCGTCTCAAAGCCACGCAATAACGATGTTTTGGGTAAGGGTAAAATTGTCCTAGCATATTTGTACCCCCTTACACCAGAAAACTACATAATAACTATGGTTTGGGTAAGGGGTAAACTTGACCTAGAATATTTCTACCTCCCCTTTCATAACAAAACCATTTATAAACGATTGTTCTGTAGGTGCTAAACTTATCCTACGATATTTGTGAGTCCGTGTCGCTTTCGCCGAGTTATTTGCGCCGAGGCTTCTTATCGATTCATTTCCGCCGCGACATATGTCAAGACCTTCCTTGGTGGGTTTCCCCACAATCCGGAGTGTCATTACCGCCGCGCGCACGTGTGTTTATGACGTTGCCCAGCTATAGCTGAGTTTATCTTCCATTGAAAAGGAAGGTGATTGGTAAATGAATGTAAGATGAAAGTATATATGAGGGATCTACATTGGGAAATTAGTATTTATGTAAAACTGAGATTTGTAAGAGACGACAAGATGGCTGAGAATATGAAAATATCAATACATCGAAATGGACAAATGTGTTGAGTGTGTTCTTTCGAAGTACAGAAGCTGAGGCGATCTTCGAGGATGACTTCGAGCACTTGCATACCTACAAGAATTCAAATAACGTTTGTACTCTTCTTGTGCAAGTGTATCGAAATATTGTGTTTATATACGTAGCTATTACTTATATAATGTTTACAAAAAATAACACTGTATTTACAATGCTGTTTTGACGATTAACGATAAATGATTAATACTTAATAGGCTGATGCTGATTTATGTATTTTCTGTTGTGGAATAAAATTGATACAAGTAATCCTGTGTAACGTCTTTTGAAATAAGTAAAGAAAAGTCATATTTGACTCTGTGGATAGGTTTAACATTTCAGCGTAAACACAGACGTGTAACGTCATAAACATACGTTTGATTTTATGTTTTAAGTCCACTTTATGCACTATGTCATGTGGCCATAAACACACGTGCGTGCGACGGTGATGACACTCTGGATTGTGGGAAAACCAGCTAATGATGGTCTTGACATATGTCACGGCGGAAATGAACCGATAACAACCCTTGGCGCAAATGACTCGGCGCAAACGACACGACACCGATATTTGTACTCCCATTCGCCTCAAAACAACGTAATAACAATGTTTTGTGTAGTGGGTAAACTTGTCGAAGGACATTTTTACCCTCATTCAGGACGGGACATCATAAAAATTATCGTTTTTTGGGGGTATATTTGTCCTAGGAAATTTTCCGAGGGGGTAAGCATGTCCGGGGGTAAATCTGTCCTGTTACACCGGGCCCAACTTAGACGCCCTCCGCGGGCTAGCACCGCGGGAACATAAACAGATACAGTGATGACAACTGGTACTTCTATTATATGTGTTTAATTAGCCTACCCTTTAATCCAGATCGGGCGTTAACTCTCCCTTGTTACGTGAATTCTAAATAAATATCGATAAGGGGAAAGACCATTAATTATTCAGAGTAGTAAGTACGAGAGAATTCTGGCAACAACCTTGTCTAAGATCAATTGATACTATGGTCTATTTTGGCCAAAATTAAGCTATATTTTCATATCTTCTGGTGGATTTAGCTAATTCATAGGTGTAGCAAATTGTCTCATCATGGTACGAATCCTAAATATTCGTACAATGATGATTAACATTCTTGAATGTCTGGCTTGGGAATATTCTACTCTCAGAGTCAAGTTACACTCTGTTCATTGGTTAGGTGTGAATCTAGGTTATATTAGTATGCTTCTTCCTTCACCTCTCCTCTACACTTGCAGATTTTATGAGCTCATGAATTTTCTGACCATGTCCACTTCCGGTTTTACATACTACCGGTTTTACCTACTTCCGGTTTTACTTACTTCTGGTTTTACCTACTTCCGGTTATGTCAGTATTGCCAAGTTTGGTCTGTGTGGTCTCCTTTTCTATATATACAGGGTGTTTCAGAGCGACACAGACACTACCTTTTTCTCGAGAACGGGAGATCGTATCAAGTTGAAACAAAAGAAATTAACCACTAAGTTGGGCCCAAAGAATCTGTAGATAGTATTTGCAACAGCCCGAAAGCCACCCTTTGTGGTTTTAGTGGGGGCACATGCCCAGTTCGTGCGATTTTCAAATGGGAAGGGTATGTTTGGAATGCAGATTCGGAAAGGCGGGGAAAGATACTATTGTCATATGAAACATTTGTCTGTACCCCCTACCGTTTTCCGTGTAGAAAATGGTTATACAAAAAAAGGAAGGTGAGCCAAATCGAGTATACCGAGCTTAACAATTAAGATAAGTGCAGCACCATAACAGTTTCGGAAAGTGCAGGACACAAGCTTTCCAACGATATGCCACATGATGACTGCGGGACTAAAAGGGATGAAACCGCGTGTCGCATAAATGGGGATCTAAAGTTAGGGAAAAACTCGAAAATTTCAAATGGCAAGGGGGGTCGAGTAATACCTCGTTTTAAAGGTCACAGAAAACGTGAAAAGGATGGGAACATGATTTAGTAATCCACTGACCGGTTTCAAAATGGCGACGAAAACAATTCCGACCCTCAGTATCTGGATCCTATTCTCAAAATTGAAGCTGAACTTAAATCCTTACTGCAAAAATATAGAGGAAAGGAGCCAAATATGGCGTACCATTTACATTTTGGTTCATACGTCAGTCAGATTTACTTTCAAGTGTGTGCAATGTCCATAAATCGTTATAATATTGAATGTTGTGTAATTATTGATAATAGTAGTCACATCGGACAACACAATTAGTCATGTTATACGAAAAATACAAACACTGCACAATTTGAGACATGTCAAGTAAGGTTACTAATATGGCATACTTGTAACTTCTGTGAACAACACAATTTTAGAACCTGATATACATAACCACACTGCGTTACATAACATTAGAAAACATTACGGTCTATGTCATTGTTTTAAAGTTGCGAGTCTCTGGCATAGACCTAATAGAACTCATTCCTAGTCTATTGACAAATGTCACACACATAGCATTCTTTCTCTGATTTAACACACTCCACGTGGGCCCACAGACGACAACATACATATAATCCACTGTTCACCATGAACATCGTTTGAAAATTTCCCATCACAGAACATACAGATGGCATCAGAGTCCTGTGGTTCGTGATCGCCATTACTGCTGAAATTAGAGCTAGATGAATCATCCCTAATGCTCATAACGTCATCTTCCTCCTCGGAATCTGTTGATTGCTGATCGACGTACTTTATTTTCTTTTTCTTGTTTTTAGCTGCCTCAAGAGGAGTCTGCACAGATTTCTCTACTTCAGTAGGACTAATCATTTGCGCCAATTGAAGTTTCTTCTTTGTTGACTTAGCAGGTTCCTTATTTAGTGAAATTTCCAATGTGTTTTTGTATGGGGAAGAAGTAGGAACAACTGAGGAACCAGCCTTCCTTCCACGACTTCCAGCACTTTTCACAATTTTGGGAATGGCAGAGATGTTCCATGGTGTTACCATCGAAGTTGAAGGTCCTGCCACATCCGATGCTTTCTGGGATGAAGCGTTGATGTCTGTAGTCAAATCTTCAGCAGAAACCTCCATCTCGGCATTTATGAATTCTTCATCATCAAAAATGTTGGGGTTGAGAGGATAAATCCCCGTTACCTTTAATCCATTCACAGCAATTGCCCCTATTTGAACTTTTAAGTACGCATTCCCAAATAGTTCTGCAATATCAAAGTTGTTTAGGGGGCGTGAATTGAGTCTCATCCAGAGGCGGATTTCTTCACTGCATCTTGCTTTCAGTGGACTCATAAAACTCCTATCGAAAGGTTGAAGATTATGCGACGCATGTGGAGGAAGGCATACAATGCAAACATGATTCTATCTCTTGCCAATAGCAACACCTCAAGATTTCTAGAATGGCTGTAATAGTCATCTAATATTAACAGTATAGGAGATTGCGCGGAGGGCTTCGTGTATTGGAGGAAATGCCTGAACCAATCGTGAAAATGTGTGCCTGAATCCACCCAGATGGGTGTCATGCAGCAATGGTTCCTGGGGGTGCACCTCTCAATAGTTGAGAATTCATGTTTTTCCTAGGGAAGATCATCATGGGTGGTACATATTGGCACTGGCACTCATACATGTGACTACCGTCACAAGTGCTCCCCTTTCAGCTGAACTAAGCGATGCCACTTGCAGTTTACCTTTACGGGCCAACACCTGGGGAACTCTCGACTGCACTATGCTTAACCCAGTTTTATCAACGTTAAATATTCTGTCTGGTCCATAGTTTTTCTTTTCCATCTCTTCTCCTAACATGTTGAAAAATTTGTTCACATTTTCTCTATTGAATCCCAGTGTTCGGTGATATGATGTTGCTGTAGGTTTTCGGAAAGACAATATTCCTTTGTGCCTCTTTAAAAATAGTTTCAACCAACCTTTACCTGCACAGTGCTCCAAAAATTGGTGTTTTAGTCCATTTTGTACAGCCAGCTGGTATGCCATCTCTTCTCGTGAGACCGAAAAATTATTTCTCCATGTTCAACAGGTAGCTAACTAACTCTTCTTCAAGTCTTGCGCCCCCCTCCATGTAGGACTGCCTTGACGGGGCGAGGGGGCTTAGTAGGGAGGCCATTTTCATCTCATCATTTCATCCATTCTTCACGTCCATACCTCACGTTTTCACCATTCCATCACGTCATTCATATCCATATCTTTGACCTCTCTATAACTAAGGGTCTTGCTAGGGGAGACAACCTCGATAAAAAAAACCTATCTGAAGGTGTGAGTTGCACGTGCCGATGGGACAGTGTTGGCTGCAGGGGTAGGTGCAGTCGCGAACGTGGCCTCGGGGATTTCGGTTTGGTCCTCGAGTAGCCTCCATTTTTGGGGGTAGTCCTTCCTCGGCATAGAGGGCATGTCGAGGCGACAATTTATGGACCCTCCACACTAAATATTATTTGTATATGGGTACAAAAACAATACAAACGGGGGAAAACCCCCAAAACGAACGCGGCCTTCGAGCCTGCTTCATTTGGTATAAAAGACAAGTAACGTGCCACGTTTTCTTGTAATTAGCATAGTACAGAATACCGATAGTAACGATGATTCTGCAACAACAAAGAAACATGGAGCTGCTACATTGAAGGACTTGTCACCGTTTCTTATCAAGAAACAGCTAGACTACGCCGCTGGTTCAGATGTACCAGAAATAAAAAAAGCTGCGAAACGGGAGTCTACTTATCCAGACCAGCACAGATCGCCAGACAAACAACCTTTTAAAGCTAAGATCTTTGGGCGACTTCTCTGTTAATGTTGAACCTCACCGTCAACTTAACAGTAGTAAAGGTGTAATTCGCCACTGGGATCTGCTAAATGCTGAGGAGGAAGAGATTCTTGAAGCACTCTCAGACCAACATGTCACCGCAGTGCAGCGAATAAAGACGCGAAAATCAGGAGAACTTGTGCCAACTGCTTCCATTATACTGACGTTCCAAACGACCACTCGCCCACATAGGGTACGGGCTGGATTTTTGAGACTAAAAGTCCGGCCGTACATCCCTAACCCGATGAGGTGTTTCAAATGCCAGCACTTTGGGCACACCCAGCCTTCCTGCAAGGCCACTACCGCCCTTTGTGGTAAGTGTAGTAAGCCTGATCATGGGACCGAACCTTGTTCTTCTAATCCCAAATTCATTAATTGCCAAGGCGAGCAGCCAGTCTGGCATCGTGACTGCCCCTCTTTCCAACAAGAGAAGAAAATCAGAGAGTTGGTCGTCACAGAGAAAATCTCCGCTGGTGAAGCAAAACATCGTCTCCTTGAAAGTATACGCACCAATTTACCTGTGCCATTCGCTACAGTTGCTGCAGCTGCTCTTACCCGTCGCAGTGTAGGGGTACAAACTAGCGTCGTGTCCACTCAAACAACAACGCTTCCCGTCGTAGCTCGCCCTGTTTCGAGGAAACCAGCAACCACTCCTCGCTCCACAGAGAAAACGTTCAAGCAGTTGCATACCAAAGAATATTTTCTCAAGTCCAGTAGCTCTCCAGTCAGGGAGGCATCGACCACCCTGAGACTTAAAGCGCAGCTGAAAGCTGCCCGGCGGGCGCTAAAAGCACCCGCTCCCACTCCCCCTTCTTCATCCCCTTCACCCTTTGTGACGAAGCCGCGGATGAAGAATTTATCAAGGTGACAGGACCTAGAAATAGAGTACGCCTTAAAAGGTAACTATCATACCTACAGCAATGGCTTATTGTCTCCAATGGAACCTTAACGGTTTCCGTACACATCTCGAGGAACTGCAAATCTTAATATCTGAATTTGAGCCTGCCATCATATGTCTCCAAGAGACACATTTTCGTCCAAATGAATCAGTGATTCTGAACGGATACACGCTTTACCGCACCGACAAGTTTCCTGAGGGTCGTCGTGCACACGGTGGTGTTGCAATCGGTGTTCGAGATACCATCCACTCAACGCCAATCTTTCTCACTACCCCCCTCCAAGCTGTCGCCGTGCGGGTCCATCTACCACAGCCAATATATGTGTGTTGTGTCTACATCACAAGGGAGGAGTGATTCTCTCTTGAGGACCTCCTTTCTATATTCGAACAACTTGCGTCTCCTGTAGTTCTTTTGGGCGATTTTAATTCCTACCATCGATTGCGGGGCTCCGTTCGTACAGAGCCCCGGGGTCAAATTGTAGATCAATTCCGTGAGGCATCAGCTTTAACGTTGCTGAATGATGGGACTCCAACATATTTCAGCCCTTCCTCAGGCACATACTCTGCGTTGGACTTGTCCTTCTGCAGTCCCAGCCTTGCTCCTACCACATCTTGGAGCCTTCACCCTGGTCTCTGTAAGAGTGATCACTTCCCACAGAGTCACTTGCTACAAGGGCTGGACCCTCCGTTGTGTCGTGTTGGTAATGTTATTTTAAGCATTCGTCACATTCTCGTTGAATGTGTCGATCTTGCTTACCTCCGGCAGACTTTTAACCTTTCCGGCTGTTTGTCATCCCTCTTGGGTGATGACAGCAGTATTTTATCAAATGTTTTTAGTTTTCTGCGAAGACTCTTCCACCGTCTGTAAGGAGGTTTTTAGTTTGTTTGTTCTGACTTTTAAATGTGTTGTGTTTGTTTCGTGAAGGTCCTTTTACAACCTGCACTTTTAGTTTTTCCCAAGGGGCTATTTACCCCCCTTTTTTAGTTTTCAGTCAGAATTTTAGAAAAGGGGATATTTCCCCGTATACATAGAAGGGTGCAAAATGGCCTTCAGTGCCGACGCACCCATAAATTTTAAATCAATCAATCAATCAAGTGTTGCGCCTAGCACTGCTTTCCTACCAAGCTTCTGCGTAACAGCATCTGTAATCGGCAAATCAGAGTGAACTAACCTGCGTAATGTTGTGTGTGGTACACTGTACAGCTTGGACGCTTTCAGGAAGCCCATTACTTTATTCCTGCCATCAGCTATTGTTCGACTCATGTTGTCATGGTCCCACTGCTTTCTTTTGGGTGGTATGTCTGAAAGAAGAATACAGACCCTATAGAACCTCCACTAGCATGTTTAGGTAGCTGTTATCGTTCCATTATAGAGGTTAACGTTCGGTTTTGTTTCATATTCCTTCGTAGGCAGTGTGTGACGGTTCCCTATTAATGTGGCTGCCTGCATCAATTACACCCACCGGTCGTTCTATAGTTTCACTGTAGCATTTTTCTACCTGCGCAATACTCTCTCTCCTTCTCTTGCGATTGAACAACGGGCAATAACGGTTCTTTCATATGCCGACGGTTAACCTTTACAGTGGGACGAGTACAACTTGCTTTGTATCTTGTATGGTCTGTTACAGGAAATTATTTATTTATTTATTTCATTTTTAAACAAAACACGTAGTTGATATTTATTACTTAGACTAATGGATACATTTATTTATTATTATTTTATACTTATTGTCATCTTTCTTATTGTTTGTCATCAAAATAATTAATGTATTCCTACAAATGAACATTGAATAGTAGAATACAAATATTTCATGGTGTGGCTACAAATATGGCATACTACTATCGCCATCTATGATTTCCTGATCGAAATCGTACTGAACCCTGGCAGCACACATAAAAACAACTATGCTCATTTGTGCTGCAAACAATAGCCTTTTAAGTGCACACACGGTTATTGCCACTTTGTTGCAACCAAATCAACTGCCGATGGAAATACAACTTACCTTAAAACTTCTGAAATCTTCGAAAAACTAACAAGGTTCTCCTGTTTCACAATACACATGCTGTGCTCAATGCGATAACACTCACAATGGAAAGACCTTCCAAGGGTTCGTTCCAGGAAACTCCAACAGAGGGTAGTAGTTACTAGCAGAGATAATGCACCATGCTAAATTAGTACCCCTATGCCATATATCTCTCCTTTCCTCTACTAATTTGGCCTGAATGGACAAACTTCAAAACTTAGAAGAGAGTGTAGGCAAATTAAAAATTGAGGTTTAGAGATTCAGACTAGACCAGACTACTAATGTAGAACAACTAAAACAACATTTAAATAATCAAACAAACAGTATTCGTACAGAACTACAAGCAATCATCTAAAGTATCAAAACTCAAGAAGATTATTATAGTATAATTGCTGATATGCCTGAGCAGTTTCAATCCTTTGAGATTCCTACATTAGGAAATATAAAAATAATCTACCCTCCTCCAGTGAACTTAATGCCATTCCTCGTAATGTTACTAACATAAAACTCCAGCTTGAGACTTACAAGGATTTTGGGAAAATTCAAAGCACCATAGCCCACATTGAGGATACTTTAGCAAATATGAAAAATGAACTAATGAGTGTCCAGGAAATACTGGAATCAAAATTACCTGGCATTACTGAAACTCTGAATATAGTCCAACAACAAATTACTAAGCTGGAAGACCTGAACATTGAATCTGAATAATTTCATTTCCATCATCTGATAGATGACATACAAAACAAATTAGAAACACTTCAACAATCAACACCTACACAAAATGACATAATACAACTCCAGATTGCCTTAAGTACTGTAGCTGATGCTACTGAATAAGATCCTGTGAAAGAAGCTCTTACGACACTCTAGAATACTGTAGCTAGCTTACCTACTTCTCAGGAACTGAGAGCTGTGAAAAGAACAGTAAATAGAATACTCAAATCTGAAGATATCAGAAATATTGAGGTGGAAATTAAGCAAATTCAGAAACTATTACCACTATTATCTCAGCAAAATTAATTAAAATGGGTGGACGAACCTTAAAGAAAAATATTTGTGACCTTATACTTAAAGTATGGAATAGTGAGCAGATCCCAGATGACTGGTTAGAAAGAATAATTTGCCCTGTATTTAAGAAAGGTGATCGTAAAGATTGTAAGGATTATAGACCAAAAACTTTGTTAAATTTAATGTATAAAATATATGCTATCATATTATACAACAGACTAAATGAGTTTGTAGAAAATCAAGTTGGTGAATACCAAAAAGGCTTCAGATCTAATTGATCAACCATAGACAATATTTACATGATACGACAGATATATGAAAAGTGTCATGAATTTAATATCCAGCTACATAATGTGTTCATAGATTATTACCATGCTTTTGATTATATTAAAAGGTCATTAGTCCCTTAATGTTCCAGTAAAACTAGTAAACGTGATCCAAATTACACTGCAGAATACTAGGGCTAAAGTGAAAATTAAGAATGATCTTACTGATCAGTTTGAAGTAAAATCTGGAGTGAAACAAGCACTTCTATTCAGCACTTCTATTCATCATCGTAATGGATGTGATAATATCCAAACTTGAAATTAGAGGTAATATCTCTACCCGATTAAAACAGCTATCTACCTATGCTGATGATATATTAATAATGGCAAGAACAAACCAGGCCATGCTAGACACATCCATAATGTTGAAAAATGAGGCAATAAAATATGGTCTAATAGTAAATGAAAGTAAAACAAAATATATGAAGTGTGGGAGGAAACCGAATAAAGAGAATAAACTAATAATAGACACAATGAGTATAAATAATGTTGAATCTTTTAAATACTTAAGCTCAATTGTGAATACCAATAATTCAATAGAAGAAGAAATAAGAGAAAGAATTATAGCAGGAAACAAAGCTTTTTATGCAAATAAAGAAATATTACAAAATAATCTACTCTCAAAAAAATTAGAACTTAAGTTATATTGGACAATCATTAGACCAGTGGCAACATATGCCTGTGAAACATGGGTCCTGGAAGATAGCTTAATACAAAGATTACTAATATTTGAAAGGAGAATATTAAGAAAAATATTTGGCCCCTCCAAACTGAGTGATGGCTCTTGGAGAATAAAAATCAAACGACGAGTTAGACCAGTTGATTAAGCATAAGAATATAATTCGTTTCATAAAAGCCCAAAGATTAAGCTGGTTAGGGCATATCGAACGATTGTCCAATGAGAGAAAGCCAAAAAGATATATAAATGGAAACCATTTGTCAAGAGGCCAGTAGGTAGACCAAAAGTTAGATGGGAAGATGATGTTAGAAACGATATTAGATAATGAAGATCTCAAATTTGAAGAAGGATGCCCAGGATAGAATTAAATGGAAGAAAATTGTTGAGCAGGCCAAAACTGATAAAGAGTTGTAGCGCCAAATGATAATACAACCTTAGTGACAATGAAGTTCCACCAGTCACAAATATAGGAGTGCGTTGTGAAAGAAGGAGAACACATGCATATGCTGAACATATTTTATTCAGCAGGCTACATGGAACAAAGGAAATCATAAATTTCCGCTGCAACGCAGCAATGTATGGTGTCCACACAAAATAAAACATTTTCGTCCATCTACACGTGACATTGAAGTTCGACCACTGTTAGAGGGGATCCTGTTTACCATGGTGTGACGCCGCCCCGTCGGCGAATAACTGTGCAATGCGTCGGGCATGCTGCGGACGAATCGTTCAAGGTATTCCACATCGATGCGGTGCCATTCCTCCTGCAGGCAGGCGATAAGAGCAGCCACTGTCGTGGGTCCCCTCTGTTGCACACGTCGCTTAAGAACACGCCACACATTCTCAATGGGCGAGAGGTCGGGACTCGATGGTGGCCATGGCAGAGTTCGCACGTGATGGCGAGTCAACCATTCTCTTGTCAGCCGCGCTGTATGAGGCCTGGCATTGTCGTGTTGAAAGATGAGACGCCGCCTGTGGAACAGGTGCCTTCGCACTGTGGGAAGATGCCGCTCCAGTATGCGTGTATAGGCGTGTGCATTCATGATGCCCTCACGGACGTGTAGTGCGCCAACCCCAGATGCCGTCATGCATCCCCATACCATCACTGACGCAGGTTTCTGTACCCGACGTGCATAACATTTTGCTTCATTCTGTTCCTCCTTCCGACAAATGACTGTTTTCCGTATTTTCCCGTACACAACATTGAAAATGGATTCGTCCGTCCACAAAACCCTGTTCCACTGCCGAAATGTCCATCCCCGGTGCATTCGTGCCCACCGTAGTCGATTGCCTTTGTTCAACATGGAAAGGAAGGGTTTACGTTTCGTCTTGTACACTCGGTAACCGCATCGCTGTAGGTAACGGCGAATGGTTCTGGTTGACACTTCAACGTGAAAGCGTTCTCGAGTCCACAGTCGTAATTTGGCCACAGAAACATGATTGTTGGTCTGGATATAGCGCCTAAATATCCGTAGGTCACGCACGCTCAGCAGGCGTTTTCGACCGGGGGCCTTACCTGGCTCTGTAGTACCCGTATTTTGGTGGTGTTTGATGATGCAGTGGACGGTTGACTTGGGTAAGTTCAGTTGGCGCCCTATTTCCCGTTCACGGAGTCCATCCCGTTGCAACTCCACCACTCTTCTCCTCACGGTGTTGTCAATAGGTTTGCCCCTGGCCATGGTGATGATGCACTGCGGTTCCTCGGTGCACAGCACGCGCTTATATACGGCGGACTCCCTTATCGTGTCCGTGACGTCATGCTTCCGTCGAATGCGCCACTATCTGGAATTTTTCCGTATGGGTCTGGTTCCTGGTCGAAGTTCGATGTCACGCGTATAGTTCCCCGTTTTTGTTCTTTACGTGACCTTGGGTGCAACATGCTGGGATCACGATTCTTGCCTGCTCACACGTCTCCTCTTACACACATGCGTCACTTCTGTGGGTCACCCATTCCACCGCCTATTCCTCTGTGCATTTAATCACGTATTCCTTTCAGGTCGAACTTCATTGTCACCAAGGTTGTAATAAGATTACCACTTTGCCCACTAACCAAATTGTCAGTGAACTTCACTCATTATTTATGGAAATCAGAAGCCAAGTACATGATGTCTCTAGGCCTAAGTTCCAAATTAAGGCTTGTGGAGAGCTTACAGCAGATTATTTCAAATATTAAGCTTCAAATTGGAACCATAGAAACAAATCAAGAACCAGCTTTATCAAGTTTCACCACACAGCTTCATGATTTGAAAGAACAATTTAAACAACTCTATGTGGATATAAGAATCAAACCTGGCTATCATGAGGTTGTTCGTACTATAGGGGTACACTTGGAACCACTGCTGAGGAGATTGGATGAAGTAGAATCTAGTCAGTTGTTCTCTGTTGAGATTGTCAGACTTCACAGTATTCCAAATACACGAGGGCACCGGACATATATTAAGGCTGGTAATATTTACAAACTATATTCTTACTCATAGACTCATTAATTTTTCGTCAAAGGTAATATTCAATTTTTAAAATTTGGATATATGAAAAAGGGAAAACAATTTGAGGTGCCACTCTTCACCATACAAACAAAATATTGTGTGTTCAGAGCACTTCAAATACCAATAGCATAATGGGATAATACTACAAATAAATATAAAATACATGAAGATAAACAATCGTCAGTTTTTGATGTTGAAACTGGTGACCCATTATTATTTGAAGTTAAACAATTGTATCCTGAGGATAATCCCTTTTATGTAACCTTCTCTTGCCAGACAAAATGCCCAGACAAGATATAGTTAATGAATTACACAGACCAGCTCGTCGTAACTACAAACGACTATCTGTGGTAACAAAAGGAATTGATGATCTATGGCAGGCAAATTTTATTGAAATGAACACAGGAAATTTGAAAAATGTGAATAAGATAAAACATGGTTTTAAGTTTTTGCTTACTGTAATAGACACTTTTAGTACATATGCTTGGGATGTTCCTTTGAAATCTAAGACAGGAGCTTGTGTCAATGAGGCCTTTAAATCTGCTTGTATTTTTGAGCAAGGCAGAATGAATACCTCATCACTTATAGACAGACAGAGGAAAATCATTTTACAATTCCACATTCAGCAAATTAATGATCCAGCATGATAACAGACATTATTCTACATACAGTGATTTGAAAGCTAGCATAATTGAGAGATTCAACAGAACACTAAAAATGCATATGTGGAAACAGTTTAGTTTGCTAGGTAACTATAGGTGGGTAACAATTTTATCTGATCTTGTTAATAATTACAATAACTTTATGCATAGAAACATACGTGTGAAGCCTCCTGAAGTGACTAAATCTGACGAAGTACAATTGATTTCTACTGTTTACTGTCCTAAATATCAACACACAACCAAGAAACCTAAGTACAAAGTAGGAGATCAAGTGAGAGTTAGTAAATTCAAACACTACTTTGAAAAGGGTTTTACTAAAAATTGGAGTACAGAGTTGTTCATTGTGGTTGAAGTCTTACCAGGGAACAGGTATACATATATAATAAAAGACAATTGCAATGATATATTGAAAGGAAGATGTTATGAAGAGGAACTGAGCAAAACTAGATACTTAGATACATATTTTATTGAGAAAGTATTACGCACAAAAAACAAAACGTTATTAGTGAAATGGCTGGGACATCCAGAAAAAAGATTGATTACCACAAACCAAGTAATTCTATAACAACAACATGGAATGTGGTAAGACGTTTGCCTGATTTACTAGAAACTAGAAAGAAAAATGGTGAGCTGCTCCCTGAGAATCTCAGATGCCTCATTGTTGATCCATCTGGTTGTGGAAAAACTACACTACTTGTAGATAATTTTCTGCTTGCTTCCAATTAGTTAGACTGGAAGAACAGACACTTGTGTATTTTCAAAACGTTTGGAGCAACCAAAATACGAGCAGCTGATGAAACTGTATGAGGGACTGGGCATAGCTACCTTTAAATCAGAAATAAAACATTTTGACAATTGTTATGAAAACTTTGTTGTAGTCTTTCATGATGTAATTTTAGAAAATCAAAATGAAATTCGTAATTTTTTACTCAGGGTCGTCACAGGGGAATAGACTGTTTTTATCTGGCTCAGACGTATTATACGATTCCCCAAAAGTTACTTCGTGATAATATAAATCTAGTTTGTCTGTTAAGTCAGGACCACACTAATTTTATACATGTATATAATGACTATGTAGGAGGAGATTTAAACTACAGTCAATTTTCAAAATTCTGCTCTTCCTGTTGGAACAAAGATGATTTTGGATTTGCTACAATTGATATGACTCAAAAACCAAACAATGAAAAATATAGAAACAAAATTAACAATTTTGTAAATGGTGACGTTATAAATAGCCCCTAAACAAAACTGACAAAACATAAAATTGAAGACAATTTGAATTGACGTGACTATCTAGCCAAAAGATTTAAAGGCTGGAAATCTGAAAATAGAGGATACTATGAACAACACAAGCGTCAGGATCAAACAATTGTTCATGCTATCAGTGGTCTTGGTAGAGAAATTAAGGGTGTTACAGAACAAAATAAGAATCTTATGAATGAGCTAGTGCCTGTTGCTACTAGAAATTATGCAGATTTTCCTCCTACACCACTATCGAGTATTCATACTCATCTAGTACTCCAACAACACCTACTAAGGTCATAGGAGAATCAGAAAATATTGAGTTAGGTCCCTTGGCAAGAGATTTCCTGAGTACTGGGAAATTTCACAAAGATGAAGTGTTTGGATTGTATCCAACGATGGAGCCTAACGAGGGAGTAGTCTGGAAAATGGGAAAATCTAGAGTTACATTTCAAGGGGATGACGTGAAAGTCAGTTTGGATGAAAATAATAGCTGGTCTAGATATCCTGCCCTGTGGGACTGTGGTAACTCATCACCAAAAACACCCCAGAGATTGTACAATTAAGATTACCAGAGTTACTCAGAATTTTTGATACTGTCTGATGCTCTATACAAAAAAAATGATGCTAGTCAGAATAGAGTTAAATCTAACAGTGGGGATAAATACAAAAATTTTATTAAACCTATATGGAACCAACTCAAAACTGGTAGTGGCATTAAACACTACAATACTCTACCCGAAGAGTTTGTGTAGGTGGATGATGTAAGAAAACTCATAGATAAATTGTTGGTCATAGCAGGAGAAGAAAATTCTGGCAACAATAATTTCCGTAATGAAAAAATAGGTATTATGGATATTTTTAGTGCTAAACTAGCCAATTTTATTGTAAATGACAGTAAAGGCATAGGATACTTAGTTAAAATTATTAATACTCTACCTCCTAAATTATGGAAGGGCCAGGGTTTAGTTAACGGTATTATTAACAAACTTCCTTTCGAAATGCACTTACTTGGTTACCAATACTGTGGTCCAGGGACTAAACTAGAACAGAGACTGGAGAGAGGAGACAGAGGTATTAATCCTTTGGATACAGCTTGTAAAGACCATGACATTGCCTACAATACTTACAATGATCTTAGTGCTCGTCATGAGGCAGATAAAAAATTGGAGCAAGCAACATTTGGAAGACTAATCAGCAAAGATGCTTCATTAGGTGGAAAATAGCAGCATTAGGTACAACCATTGTCATGAATACAAAACATGGCCTTGCTGGGAAATGACTGGAAAAATTACTGGTCCAGATTACCAGATTCAAACTCGGGTCTTCCGTGTGGTAGCCAGATCCTCTGCCAGCTTTTTAAATAGATTTATTTCCGTATATCAATGTACACTTATCTCATAGTTAACAACTAGATTTTACGTTTGATTAGTTACAATGTATTTTCAAGTATTCCTGTATATTTATAGTATTAATGTTTTATGAATATTAAGAACTGTTCATGAAAAACCAGTAGTAGAGGAATACGATAAACTTGGTCGGTGTTTAATATTCATGTATTTACATGTATTTAGAATATATTTGCATGTATTTACAATAAATTTGCATATTATTAAAACTAATTTACATTTATGTATCTGCATATTTAAAACTTTTATGAATTTTTAATGACAAATATGTAAATAGAAAGTAATTAGTGTTACTAAATGTTATGCATATGATTTTATATTCATTACTGCAAAGTATGAAATGTATAAAATGATAATATTAATATTTATATTATTGAAAATAAGATTTTACGGTTTAGTAAACGCTATGAATGGTGGTAATTGGTGATGGTAAAGGTCCTATTACGATTTAGGTCGGTCCCGGTACTGGTACTCGCGATATGTAATGGTAATAATTATAGTGTACTATGTAATAATGTTATATGGCATGAAAGAAGTTGATCCGAGAAGCTAGACAGGAGACGGTGAACTCCGCGCAGGTAACGACAAAGAAATTTGGGGATTGTGCTGTCAAAGTCTAATGACGTTAGAACGCCAGAACAAAGAAAGAACCCGATTGACTAATTAGAAAACATGTCGGGAGATTTTAAGAATCGTTATTTTCAAGGTTAACTAGAACGCAAGAACAGGGGAAAGGTATGCAACACCGTAGCACAGGACAAGGGGGGGATTGAACCAGACAACAAAGGATGCGCGGTCAATGTCAAATCTTTGAAACTGTGCGTCGCTTGTAGAACCGGTTTTAGCTCTTTAATATTCCGCTCAGGGTTACCTCCAAGGCACTGAATACTGAAGCATGGTGTTTATGCCGTGTCCGAAAGGTGCAAGACCGTACTTGAAGCGAGAATCCTCCGAGTATGGTCTTGGAGAGCGGTCTTCAAGTCGTGGACTGGAAGTGTTGTCTTTCGAATTGAACTTCGACTGCAGCGCCAAATACGATCAGGAGATAAAACTGATTACTCGTTGTTTTCCTCGCCATTTAAACACTTGTTTTTTACAATAGTAATCACATAGCATTTTCAAATGCTCGTACACATACATTTCCACACATTAGAAGAACTATAACCAACAACTTGCTGGCCAATAACGTATATCTATTTGTGCTGCTCGCTTTCTACCTCCGTGATTTAAATCAAATGAACAACGAGTGTGGAAACAACGTGACGTAGTCACCAACCATCTGTACTGCACGCTCTGCACTTGCGTCCTTCTGTTCTTGGCGCTTTCGAACTGTACTAATTGACGTCACCTCCGCCAAGACCATACTTCAAGTCTGCACTTTGCATCTTTCAGACAGAGCCTTAGGGCAGAAGGTTTGCATGTCAGAACATGTTTCTGTCAAAGTAGGCCAAGGTTACCGAGAACACAAGAAAAAAGGATTTTAGGATATCCAATTAGATTGGAGCGAAAACTTTACCCTGAACAAGGGGAACGAAGCGTAAGGGTTTTATCGGTACTAGGTACTAGGGTACTAGCTATCTGGGACTCGGCTGAAAGTTTTCACTATTTACCTTTATCACGGAGTGTCGAACCTCGGACCCTTTGAGTATTGATTTAGCTAGTAACTTTATGTCAATGCGTGTTTTTTCATATAATATTGAGTTAATTTTACTAAACTTTGAGTTTATATCAAAGATTTTACGACATTATGCTTAATTTACTAATGTAAGACGATTTATTGTATTCAAGACAGAGTTTCAATTACATTTTTGACACACAAAGTGTATCTTGTCAAGTTATTTCCTATTAATATACAAGTTTCGGCTTATTTTTACTCAAGTAACAGAATTTAATCTTATAAGACAAGAGTTTTGATTATATTTTGGATGCAAAAATTATGTCTTATCAAGTTCTGCTCTTTTAATTTACAAGTTTATGCTTATTTTTACTCAAATAACACAATTTAATCTATTCAGGCAACACTTTTTATTATATTTTGGTCTCCCAAAAATATTTTTCCTTTTTTTAACTTATTATTTTACAAGATTATACCTATTTTTCCTCAAATAACACAATTCATTGAGTTCAGGAAAGACTTTTAATTACATTTTCGACACCTAAAGTGTGTTTCTTCACGTTTTACCCTTTTATTTTCCAAGTGTAGGGTTATTTTTACTCCAATAACACGATTTTAACAATTGAGGTAAGATTTTATATTACATTTTGACCACACAAAGTGTGTTTCGTCAAGTTTTACCCTTTTATTTCACAAGTTTATCCTAATTTTTAATCAAATAACACGATTTTAACATTTTAGGCAAGATTTTCTATTACATTGTGGATAAAAAAAGTACTTTTTCCAAGTTTTGTCGGATTATTTTACAAGTTTATTATTACTCAAATAACACAATATCATCCATTGAGGCAAGATCTTTTATTATATTTTGTCTTGTCAAGTTTTACTTTTTTCATTTACAGGATTAATAAAATTTTCTGTTTATTGCGCATTGTATCCCATATTCACTAATTTTTAAGTTAGAGTTTTGTTTTTTATTTAAATTTTTTCAAAAACACTAAGGTGAAAGTAGTTTTGGCTAATATTTATATTATAGTTTACGGTTTCCAGATTTCTACTATGCTATTTTTAGTTTTGTATTTCTATATGTATTAATTGAAGTCAGGTTATGCCTGCTACGTAGGAAAGTTTGTTTATTTTAGAGTTTTTGAGTATTTTGTTACTGTTATACTAGGTAAATTTTCTAAATATATGAGGTATGGCTCCACATACTTTTTCTATTTTGGTGATGATGCGATCAGCATCACGCTTCAACTGCTTTTATCCACATGTACCTAATTTTATTGAGGCTTAGTGAATCCTAGAGCCTATTTATGCAGAAGAGAAGGCTTGAAAATGTCGATCTCAGATATCCACAACTATCTGTTAGAGTATTTTAAAGAATAGTTTTAAACTTATTATGTGCCACAAGAATATCAATGCGTGCTTAATTATTATTATATTCTGTTATTGTATTCTTAATTAAGGCTTATTGGATAAATTACACGAAATGTTTTTCATTTCGACTATTTGCACTTGAGATATTATATGAAGCCAAACTTTTACTGTAACTAAAATTATTATGTGTCTATGAGGACTAAAGTCCCTTTATCGATTGGTCTATAACTGGATGCTCACTAATATTGTTTCTTTTTTCTCTTAAATATAACTATTTAACAATATAATGGCAATTCACAGTACAAGACGATGCTCACAGACTACTATATGTGCCATAGGTCAGTCCACTTGCCAAACTTTTTTACTATGCTAGAAGTAAAATTTAGTTTTATATCCCTTTTTCATTGTATTTTTCAAGTGTTACTGTTTTTCTTGGGTGCACCAACACTTGAGGTACTTGCATTTGCTTTATTATACGAGGCTACAATCACTATCTGATCTATCAATCTAAGCTAAACGCTTAGGCTGTAACAAGGCATTTACCATGAATATCGACAATTTATAAGACAACACGAACCTTAGAGAGGATTGTAGGTGACGTAGGACCACACGCCAGAGCCTTATTAGTCTGAAAGAAGCACTTACAGCTAATGTTACGAGGAAATAAGGTTCATTTTTTACTGTTTCACAAGAAGGCTATTCTTTACACACCCAATATTTGCTTTTTCAAGTAACTATATATACCAGATGCACACAGGCCAACACTAACTAGATTTTGATTTATACTATATCAGGTGCTAAATGTATCAATAACTATGATTGTTTATATGTAGATCTTGCTCAAGATAGGGACAGATTGAAGGCCTGTATTGCTGCAGCTACGAACCTTTGGGTTTAGGAAGGCTAGAGAGTTAGTTAGTTAGTTATGAAAGCACGTGTTACTATAAAAAAATACAATTCCTGGCATAGAATGAATTTTTAAAAGATGAAATTTGTTTCCACATAATGAACCTCAACCTATACAATTGTATATATTTTTTAATCTGCAGTATTTAAATTAAACAGACTTAAATAAGAATTGGGAGTACGTACATAATAGAATAGAATCAACAGTTAAATAATGTATAAACCAAGAAAAAAGTAAGCAATGGTTCGCATAACCTAATAGAAATAGACTTAGGTGGTTAAAGAACAGCGTGTTTAGAAGTAGCAAAAAAAAAAAAGAGATTACTAGAAAAGTAAAATTAACGCAATTGAAATAAAAGTATCAGAGGTGCAAATAAATTTAGAAAGGGACGGCAACCTAAAGTTAACTGATAAAAAATGGACATATTTTTAACAAACTTATGAATAACAATCTGACAGATACAGCTTTTGTAAGTGTAGCCAAATCAATCTAAGAGAGGGGGTCGTACTTTCTCAAAAACTTTTTTTGTACAAAAATCTTAAATTAGATAGAGTAGTACACTTAAGCAATAAGCTTATATAGGCATCTTAACCTAATTTTAGTACAGGCAATACCTCGTACTTTCTCGCCCCAGTAATAGTACAAATACCACTACTCCCTTCCATTTAGAAAAAATCCGATGGCTATATAACAAAACATGTACAAAGGAAATCCGTTTCCGCAATGAAGAAAACTCTAACTAACTAACTAACTAACTCTCTAGCCTTCTTAAACCCGAAGGTTCATGGCTGCAGCAACACAGGCCTTCCATCTGTCCCTTACTTGAGCAAGATCTATATACTCTTTTCCATCCCTACCGATTTCCCTTAGGTCCATCTCAACGTTGTCCCTCCATCTTCGTCTTGGCCTTCCTACTGGTCTCTTACCATCAGGTTTCCCAACAAGAATCCTGAAAACTCCTCTTTCCTCTCCCATTCGTGCCACATGGCCTGCCCACCTAAGTCTTCTTGATTTAATTATTCTAATAATGTCTGGACATGAATACAAATTATGTAGTTCTAAATTATGTAACCTTCTCCACTCACCTGTCTCCTCATCCCTTTTAGGTCCAAATATTTTCCTAAGGATCCTATTTTCAAATACTCTCAATTTATGTTCCTCTTTCAATGTAAGGGACCAAGTTTCACACCCATCAATGAAGAAAACTTTTTTTTTTTCAATGAAGAAAACTCATAAACTTCAATCGTTTTAGTATATAATTTATAAATGCGATGTAGTAAATATTCTATGTTCCTTTTGCAATCAATTTTGTTGTGTGAACTACAATTCATGTGAAATATATGCCTACTGCTAAACGTTTAAAAAAAATAGCTAAGAAAACTGCTGTGGAAGTTCACCCACCCTCTTGGGTCCAGTGCCAACAAAACTGCGCAGTAAACATTAAACCCTTATTGATAGTATGCTATGAAGTTCAAAGAACCTTTTACTTTATTATAATAAACATACATCATAGTAGTTTAAAATGACCCTAACAAATAATAGGTAGACCTGTTTAAAAACGATGAGAAAATAACTTACCTTTTGGAACTCGCCATGCTCGTAGACTTATCAACTACAACCTACTTCAACAATAGCTCGCGCCAAAACGAATGCAACGTTCAATTTGATAACGCCACTGCAGATCACAGTTGCCAACTCGTAACTGATAATACCAACAATTTCACTATCATTTTTTTGCATAGTTTGTGGGCATGATCAATTAGTGCCAACAGGCGCCAACAAATGTGGGCACTGGGCACTAAACACGGTGAAGCACAAGGACCCTTGTTCATCGACACGGAGACAGGTCAGGTCATAAACATTGATGGGATCCAATGAACAGATGGTCACACTTTGAGGCATCTCCCCCCTCTGTCCGCCAATTGTTTCAGTTGAGCGGCAATAGTGACCGTGTTACGCAATTTACTTTTAGATAAAATGTCCAGTGATATTGGCAGTAAAGATTAAGATTAGCTTGCCATTAGTTTCGAATATTTGTGTAATTTCGTGTGAATAAACTTTCAAGAAAAAAATAAAATCTGCAGAATGAAAGTCTTGAAAACCCACTTATTCCTTCTCTGCATTTGCATAATTCGACACTGCTTAGTAAATTATCAATTACAAAGCTTAGGAGTAAAATGTGATCGCCCGACTCCGCTCCACCACCCACTTAAATATAAGCAGCCTCCTATTTGAGAGTCCTGTTATAATCCCACCTATCGCATTGTAGAAAGTAAAATTGTTCACGTAAAAATACGTAGCACAATATATTGCATGTGACGCGAGCGAATCGAGTAATAATAGTGGTTGAATGATTTGGTTTATTTTACTTCATTTTTCTGTCACCTTCGGCTAATCGCGAAGATAAAGACGATTGATGATACGAAATTTATCACAAAAAAATAGAGTAATCATATTCCTTCACCGACAACACTTGGTACGAGGCCTATTATTTTTATTAATTTAACCACAATGGAAAACCTATTTTGATGATGTTTTTGTCGATTTTATACTATTGCAAATCTGTGTTTTTTCATCTCACACTTCGTACGTGTGGTACGAGGCCTATTGTTTTTATTAATTTAACCACAATGGAAAACCTATTTTGATGATTTTTTTGTCACATTTATAGTATTGCAAATTTGTGTTTTTTCATCTCACAATTCGTACGAGTGTCATAATTTCTTTCGAGTTGAAGTACAGGAACAGCCACGCATACCCACGCACACCTATGCCCACCCATGCCCACCCACACCCACCCACGCACACCCACGCATACCCAAGCACACCCACACTCACCCACGCAAATTTACTTCTGGTCTACTTCCGGTCTACTTCTATTGCATCATGTTGCGCAACAAGTTATTACGCTACATTGCGATGGCTCGTAAGGGTAAACTATTGCATCATGTTGCGCAACAAGTTATTACTCAATATTATGACGACCCTGTATCTGACGTGTTGTTTTCTGATTGGTTGGATTATGACGTGATGCGATGACGTGTTGTCTTCTGATTGGCTCACTGTTTCTGATGTTTTCAACGCGGTTATTTAAATGCGAAAGCATTACAGGTCAGTCAGTATCGTGAGAGTGTTTGAAGAGTGCGGACGTGTTGTTGCAGTGCTGCTCATAATTTTTTTGTTAAAAGTTAAGTATTTAATTTATTTTTAAAGCTACATAGCGCATAGTAATTTCGATCAGATTGAGTTTTGATGTGATCAGATGTTACTTGTTTTCTCCGGAAATTCTGTATAAATAACGTAGCTGAAAATTGTGTCCTAATAGCTACAATTATTTTATTTTGAAGTTGGTCAAGTTGTTTTTTCACACAGATTGAATTTGTATGAATTTTTATTTGTATTGAATTTTGTATTTTTTGTATTTCCGAGAAAATTTATATATAAATACCAGAGCTGAAAAAAATATTATAATTATAACTTTTGTCTTTTTTAAGTTACATTCTATCAATTATCGTAAGTTTAAAAGTGTCTTATTGAATCTTGACTTGATTGTGCGTCTTATTGTTATTTAATTAAAGCATATTAAAAAAAAATGTCATCTACCAAGTTCATCGAATGTGCTATTCGTGGAAAATTAATCTCCAAAACTAATATTAGCAAGCATATGGCAAGATGTAGCGAAGCAGGTTCAAAAATAAATCGTTCGTTACCTACTAACCCTTGTACTCAATGCGGAAAAATAATTAGCATTGCACATTTAAGTAAACACATGAAAATTTGCAAAGCATCAACCCGACATGGAACATTGAAAAGAAAAATTGATCATCCTGAAACTGAAGCGTCTACTTCTAAACAAATTAAGATGTCTAATGACCAAAAGCCGATTAGATCTGCATTCAACAACCAACTACAGGATTTCTGTTTTACTTCGAACACACGCTGTGATATTTCTAGTTTCTTGAGTGAAATTAAAACATCTATCATAAATATTATGAAAAATAAACTGGAAAACAACTGCATTAAAGTATATGTTGATCTAATTTGTGAATATGAGAAACCCAATGGTACAAGAAATGTTTTCTTTCACAAAACGAAAAACCAAGTTTTTTATTTGGCAGACATTGATAATTTGAACGTTTTTTATTCTAATATTACTAGTGAATTGATTAGGAAACACGATGAATTCGAGGCTAAGGGATCAGGTTGGTCTATATGTGGAAGTCCTCACAGGTTAATCGCTTATGTAAACAAATTTACACCTTTTTCTGCTTCGAGCTACGTTCCACTTCCGGTAGAAATTCTACATAAGAGAGCTGTGCTGAACATTCATAACACCGACAATAAGTGTTTCATGTGGTGCATTTTAGCAGCGCTTCACCCGGTTCATTGGATAGATCATCCGGAACGAGTTAGTCACTATAAGAAATATATCGATGAGATTGAATATGCTATGACAGACATCGAATACCCTGTTGCTATTTCCGACATAACAAAGTTTGAAAACAGGGCACGAAATGGAGAAGGAAAACGATTAGCTATAAATGTATATTCATATACTTCAGTTAAGAATTTTGTGCATCCTGTTATGATAACTAATATTGTTTATGACGAAGCCATAGAAATCAATCTGCTTCTTATTGCTGACGATGATGTTCATCATTATACGCTAATTCGTTCACTCTCCCGCTTGATCAGAAGCCAAACAACCAAGTTTCATGCACACATTGAAGTTTGTCCAAAATGTTTAACCGTATTCGACGATCTTGACCAACGTAATTATCAACATTTCCAAAATCAAGAAATTGCCAAAAAAAAAACTTGCTGAACATAAAGTCTACTGTAGAGTTAACAGACCGGCTCGCATGTTGATGCCTAAAGCAAATGATTTGAAGAATTTAAAATGCACAAGGCCTTGTTTGGAACATCCGGCCATCATCATTGCGGACTTTGAGGCTTTTCTCAAACCATTGTCCTATTGCGATCCGGTTCCAGAATTTTCTTCTACAACACCGTACCAGCTTCATGATCCAAATAGCTTTTCATATGTTATTGTTTGGCAAGATAGGATTGATGAACCATATATACAGGGTGTTTCTAAAGGTCGTTTACAACGCTTGGGAGGTGATTCCTCACACGAAAACAAGCAAAAAGTCTAAGTTCCATTTTTACGACTGAGGCTTCGTTTCCGAGATAGGAGCCTCGCAAAAGGTGACAAAGTGAACGTCACACTTAACTGGGACGAATACTATCACAGATAGAGAGGCGGTTCCAAGGGAATCATAAAGGAATCGTATGTGCTCAGTCCGGAAGTCACTATGAAAAGTTCACTGCACGCATGCGCAATGGAGTCCTCAAAGGAATTGGGGATTTCCAGCAACAACAATGCATGGAAAAGGTATGTAACGCAGCAAGAAGGACCGTGACAAGGAGAAATGCGTTCAAGACAACACATCCCGACCTCAAACATCAAAACATGACCACCGAACACAAAATCCGAAAAGTTGAGCACGGTTGCATACCCCAGTTACACGCGAGGAATGAACGAATCATGTCATGTGGCATACGAGAGACAGGAGGAGGGAAAGAAAAACACAATATCAGATGATTGCGACAACGTGTATTTTTACACGCGACAACTACGTAATATCCCCCCCCCCACACACACACAACAAACAACAAATGCTACAATATCTTACGCACAGACAGTCCGTGTCACTGTACACCAACTGAAGATGTCACTTTCACCACACAAAGGGGGTGGGGAGCAATACCAAAAGTGTTCGCACGCGATCATTGTGACGTAAAAGAGACCAGTTTTGGAAGCGCTGCACAGGCAAGTCTGGCTCTCGTAGTCTACGTTTGACCTTCATGACTGCTGTTCCCGCGAGAGGAGCTCGAAGGGTTGGTTCTCTCCGGCAGTCGTCCCAATCGTGTTGCAGGTGCTGGGATATGATCAGCAGTTCGCTCTAGGTTGTCATACGCATTGAAGAGTACTAGTATGTTGCATTGAAAGAAGTTGACGTGGTGGAGTGGGCAAGTCAAGTATCGCAACAATTGGTCTGTGGTGTTCGTACGGTGATACGGCCAATTTGTGCAGTGTGCCAGTGTTAAACAAAAACAATACTTTGCAGTTCCAGCTCCCTATTACACAGATGGCTGCGTATACGACCCAGCAGCTAGCAGACATGCATCTCATGTATGGGGAGGCACGTGGTAATAGCCGTGAGGCAAGGCGTCTTTATGGAGAACGCTTTCCACATAGACGTTTACCGTCTCACACCTTCTTTCAGGTAGTGGACAGTCGACTGCGTGAAACAGGGTCAGTGTTACCACCGCGACAAGAAGTTGGAAGACCCCGAAGTGTACGCACACATCAGTTTGCAGAAGATGTGTTAACAGCGGTCGCAGAACATCCTGGCACCAGTACGCGAGTGCTCGCTCGGGCACGAAACACGTCTCATGTGAATGTTTGGCGAGTGTTGTCAGATGAAGGAATGCACCCTTTTAAACTGCAGAAAGTACAAGAACTGTTACCTCGTGACTTTCGCCCTCGTATGGAGTTTTGCCAATGGTTGTTGCATCAGCTGGACACAAACCCTCACTTCGGGGCAAACGTATTGTGGACAGATGAAGCCATTTTCACCAGGATGGATGTCTTCAATAGTAGAAACAGTCATGTATGGGACTTTGACAACCCACATGCACTTTTTGTGGCCCATCACCAGCACAGGTTTTCAGTGAATGTGTGGTGCGGGATAGTACATGATCATTTAATTGGACCATACATTCTCCCTGTTCGCCTGAATGGTCGCACGTATCATGCATTTCTTAGTGAGGTTCTGCCTGAACTGTTGGAGACCGTACCTTTGGCACTGCGGCAAGAAATGTGGTACCAACACGATGGTGCACCAGCTCATTTCGATCGTAATGTACGACATTTCCTGCATGACGTGTTTCGCAATAGGTTCATTGGTAGGGATGAGCCTGTGCCTTGGCCACCGAGGTCGCCAGATCTCAACCCTCTCGATTTTTTCTTCTGGGGAGAAATGAAAACCCTCGTATACGACACACCTGTCACATCAGCTGAGGACCTCGTTGCTCGCATCAACGTCGCCGCCGCGACGGTAGCAGATACACCTGGCTTGTTTGCTCGTACTCGACAATCCTTGATTCGTCGCTGTCATCTCTGCGTAGAAGTAAACGGCAGACATTTTGAAAACCGTCTGTGATTATTGCCCTCGGCAAATACCAGTGAGAACACTTTTGGTATTGCTCCCCACCCCCTTTGTGTGGTGAAAGTGACATCTTCAGTTGGTGTACAGTGACACGGACTGTCTGTGCGTAAGATATTGTAGCATTTGTTGTTTGTTGTGTGTGTGTGGGGGGGGGGATATTACGCAGTTGTCGCGTGTAAAAATACACGTTGTCGCAATCATCTGATATTGTGTTTTTCTTTCCCTCCTCCTGTCTCTCGTATGCCACATGACATGATTCGTTCATTCCTCGCGTGTGTAACTGGGGTATGCAACCGTGCTCAACTTTTCGGATTTTGTGTTCGGTGGTCATGTTTTGATGTTTGAGGTCGGGATGTGTTGTCTTTAACGCATTTCTCATTGTCACGGTCCTTCTTGCTGCGTTACATACCTTTTCCATGCATTGTTGTTGCTGGAAATCCCCAATTCCTTTGAGGACTCCATTGCGCATGCGTGCAGTGAACTTTTCATAGTGACTTCCGGACTGAGCACATACGATTCCTTTATGATTCCCTTGGAACCGCCTCTCTATATGTGATAGTATTCGTCCCAGTTAAGTGTGACGTTCACTTTGTCACCTTTTGCGAGGCTCCTATCTCGGAAACGAAGCCTCTGTCGTAAAAATGGAACTTAGACTTTTTGCTTGTTTTCGTGTGAGGAATCACCTCCCAAGCGTTGTAAACGACCTTTAGAAACACCCTGTATATCGCGGACCGAATGTTATTGAACACTTTTTCAAGAAGATGGTGGAGGAGGTTGAGATCATTGGCAGCTTCTTATGTCAATCGAAATCAATGCTTCCATTATCTAGCTATGAACTTCAATCTTACAATAACATTGAGACATGTCCAGTGTGCGATCAACATTTCACGAATGAGAATCGGAAAGTATTTCACCACAATCACTTCACCGGAAACTATATTAGTGGAATCTGTAATACCTGCAACCTCAAGATCCAGAAGCCCAAATTCGTACCAATATTTTTCCACAATGGATCCAATTACGACTTCCATTTCTTAATTCGAAATCTTGGATACGATACGCACAAAATATATATTCTTGCACAAAACGAAGAGCGTTATATTTCTATAAGTAAAAAAGTTAAGATTCCAGCAACGAATGAAATCATAGATATGAGGTTTCTAGATTCTTTTAGATTCCTATCGGCAAGTCTCGATGCTTTAGCGAGTAAACTTACTGACGAACAATTTAAAATTACAAAAGCTAGTTTTCCCAACACACACCTAGAACTGATTAAACGTAAAGACATTTATCCTTACGAATATGTAACCGATGTATCTAAATTTGACGATGACACTCTCCCATCTCAAAAATAATTCTTTAGTCAACTGAAAAGAACCGAAATCACAAACAAAGAATACGAACATGCGAAATTAATAAAGAAGGAATTGACATGCAATACTCTTGGCGATTATCACGATGGGTATCTCAAATTAGACGTAACAATATTTGCTGATATATTCCAAGTATTCAGAAAAACAGCAATAAATATTTATAAATTAGATCCAGCATACTTCTACAGTCTTCCTGGTTTGTCGTGGTCTGCTATGTTGCTCCAGACCAGGATCAAGTTAGAATTGATATCGGACGTGGACATGTTACTTTTTATAGAAAGGGGGATACGTGGGGGATGGTGCAATGTTCGCAGAGATACGCAAAGACAAACAATATTCACATGTCTGAGAATCAATATGATGCAAATCGACCATCGAATTACATATTTTACACTGACGTAAATAATCTCTATGGGTTTGCAATGATACGAAATGGAGAAGGAAAACGATTAGCTATAAATGTATATTCATATACTTCTGTTAAGAATTTTGTGCATCCTGTTATGATAACTAATATTGTTGATGACGAAGCCATAGAAATCAATCTGCTTCTTATTGGTGACGATGATGTTCATCATTACACGCTAATTCGTTCACTCTCCCGCTTGATCAGAAGCCAAACAACCAAGTTTCATGCACACCTTGAAGTTTGTCCAAAATGTTTAACCGTATTCGACGATCTTGACCAACGTAATTATCAACATTTGCAAAATCAAGAAATTGCCAAACAAAAACTTGCTGAACATATAGTCTACATTTGTTGAAACGTTTATATAAGAACGATGGAACGTTCTGTCATTCTCATCTTCACGATTTGTCAAACGGTGCTAACTTCACTGCGATAATATAAATTATTATTCAAAATATATAAATAAATACCCTGATGGAAAATATTGAGAGTTATGAATTACAGTCCTTCCCTCCAAACAGGAGGGCATTTGCAAATTTGAATCAGCCCAATAAAGAGATACAGTATGACATCACGATAGGAGATGGGTTCATTCATCCACATAGATCTGATCTGTATATAAAATTTAATATTGTAAAACAAAGTAATAGTGAAGAATATCCCCACCCTGGGGCTAATATAAAACTTATAGATAATTTAGTTCCATTCTTATTTTCTCAAATTGAAGTCAGAAAGCATGGTACAGTAATTGACAGGATTGATTGCCCTGGAATTACATCCACTACAGTGGGAACTTTGAAACTGTCCAAATCAGAGAGTGCATATTATAAAGTTGGTGGGTTCGAAGCTGGAACAAAAATTCAAGCAACAAGTCACACAGTACTGTTCCCCATGAGATTGCTATTTGGATTTTTCTCTGCTTATAAAGAAATTATGTGGAAAGGTGGTTTGAGTGTTATATTTCGCAGAGCACCCAATGATCATAATGCCATCATGAGATGCAAAACTTTGAATGCAGATGGAACAGCTAATGAAGCTAGTTTACCCGAAGCTGCAAAATGTGTGATCCAGTCTATGGAGTTGCGAATGCCTATAGTTGAATATGAATCGATTTATGCTCTCAAATACAAAGCCAACATTTTGAAAAATGCCCAAATTCCGATTCAGTTTTATACATACCAATGCATACAGAGGTCAGTGGAGGTAAATTGTTTGAATTTAATCTTACTAATCAGTTCCAATCTATGCAATATGACATGCCAGAGTTTGTAGCTGTGCTGTTTCAGACAGGGAGAGATGACAATCAGCAAAAAGGTATCAGCCAGTTTGATAATTGTAAAGTTAAAAATGTGTATCTGAAGAATGGCAGAAATGAAGTATTTCTTCGTGAAAATTATAATTTAAACATTGCAGAACAAGATTATTTAAAATTATATGAAGCTTATAGTGCATTTAAACGAGTAACTGAAGGTAACATAGACATGTATTATAATCCAGATGAGTTCATAATTCACAGACCAATGTTTTTAATCAATGCATCAAAAAGAAAATTGGTAGTTATAAATGATCGAACTAATATTAAATTGGTATGTGAATTTCATGAAACTCTATCTGAAAATACTACATGCAGTGCAATTTTAATTGTGGACAAATGATATATTTATGATGTAAAAAATAAAATAATAATAGAAAAATTTTAATAGTATAGTAGAGAATAATATATAAAAAATTAAACATACGTTTAGACTGCAATTATTATTAACTTCTAAACTAAAGTGCCCCCAAGGCAAAATATGGATTCCACACTCGAGAATACACCTCTTGTCGTCACGTGGATCCAATGCAACGTTTTTTATTTTATTCGTTGTAATCTCATGGTTTGAGCTTTGTATTCTACTATCCTCTCGAAGTATCCTCGACTGTGAAGAAAGGCAACAAATATAATCCTGGAATATTAGTTTGTTTTCCACGGTATCTTTGCACGTTCCTTTTGCTTTCTTCGTGACGCTGTTTTCTGTTCTGAATGTACACATCATCGAACGCAAACCAGCGAACTGAACAATAATATCACCGTTACACTCATCTTTGAAATTGCCGAGAACCTTCTTGTTGTGGGAAGGAATTCCAAATCGGTTGGGTTGAGGGTAGGAAGAAGTGTCGAAATACCCAAGCATGGAAGATGTTTAAGATCTTCGTAGAGGTTAGATGTTTGTATGTCATAAATAAAACTATCGGTGTCCATGTACAAAATTGACAGCTTATTGTTATAGAAGGGTTTTATAATATTATAGTGAAATTCGAACATGTACAGTTTTGAC
Source organism: Lepisma saccharinum (assembly GCF_977018435.1). NCBI lineage: Eukaryota > Metazoa > Arthropoda > Insecta > Zygentoma > Lepismatidae > Lepisma > Lepisma saccharinum. The sequence goes on from NC_139230.1 coordinate 73,666,516, forward strand.
AAGTCGAGAACCGTTGCGCCAACGTAAATAGGTTTTCTGAATTTTATTAATTCTGTATCTAGATTTAAAAGTGCCAAATTCTTGTTGTAAATTTTTCGCGATTTGAATCTAGGATCAGATAATAATTTTCTACATTTATTGTTATCTGAAACCAATTTTATGTCTACATGCTTTCTGACGTTCACCATCGTCTTTCCATAAACGGTATTATTCATTAATTTATAAAAATCTTTATCTAATTCTGAAATGGCAGCTGTTCTGTGTCTCGTGTTGGTCTCAATATAAGATTTTAACCATGCAGAGTGTTTGAACTTGAGAATTCCTCTCACATTTACTACCTGAACACCCTTCCCAATCAAAATCTGGAGATTCTTGTAGTGGACGACATATCTCTCTTTTCTCTCTACAGTTAACATAAGCTTGCTTTGATTAGAATCAGGTGGACATTTAATTTCTGGAGCCGGAGGCAAATCGGAAAGAATAGCATGCAAAGTATTTGGAAATTCAATGTCGACCTCAATGAACAGACCAAATTCACGATCGTCGAAACGATTAAAATCAATTGAAATAGGATTTATCCACTCGAATCCTCCATACGGAAGTTTTTGTATCATTGCAAACCCATAGAGATTATTTACGTCAGCGTAAAATATGTAATTCGATGGTCGATTTGCATCGTATTGATTCTCAGACATGTGAATATTGTTTGCCTTTGCGTATCTCTGCGAACATTGCACCATCCCCCACGTATCCCCCTTTCTATAAAAAGTAACATGTCCACGTCCGATATCAATTCTAACTTGATCCTGGTCTGGAGCAACATAGCAGACCACGACAAACCAGGAAGACTGTAGAAGTATGCTGGATCTAATTTATAAATATTTATTGCTGTTTTTCTGAATACTTGGAATACATCAGCAAATATTGTTACGTCTAATTTGAGATACCCATCGTGATAATCGCCAAGAGTATTGCTTGTCAATTCCTTCTTTATTAATTTCGCATGCTCGTATTCTTCGTCTGAGATTCCGGTTCTTTTCAGTTGACTAAAGAATTATTTTTGAGATGGGAGAGTGTCATCGTCAAATTTAGATACATCGGTTACATATTCGTAAGGATAAATGTCTTTACGTTTAATCAGTTCTAGGTGTGTGTTGGGAAAACTAGCTTTTGTAATTTTAAATTGTTCGTCAGTAAGTTTACTCGCTAAAGCATCGAGACTTGCCGATAGGAATCTAAAAGAATCTAGAAACCTCATATCTATGATTTCATTCGTTGCTGGAATCTTAACTTTTTTACTTATAGAAATATAACGCTCTTCGTTTTGTGCAAGAATATATATTTTTTGCGTATCGTATCCAAGATTTCGAATTAAGAAATGGAAGTCGTAATTGGATCCATTGTGGAAAAATATTGGTACGAATTTGGGCTTCTGGATCTTGAGGTTGCAGGTATTACAGATTCCACTAATATAGTTTCCGGTGAAGTGATTGTGGTGAAATACTTTCCGATTCTCATTCGTGAAATGTTGATCGAACACTGGACATGTCTCAATGTTATTGTAAGATTGAAGTTCATCGCTAGATAATGGAAGCATTGATTTCGATTGACATAAGAAGCTGCCAATGATCTCAACCTCCTCCACCATCTTCTTGAAAAAGTGTTCAATAACATTCGGTCCGCGATATATATATGGTTCATCAATCCTATCTTGCCAAACAATAACATATGAAAAGCTATTTGGATCATGAAGCTGGTACGGTGTTGTGGAAGAAAATTCTGGAACCGGATCGCAATAGGACAATGGTTTGAGAAGAGCCTCAAAGTCCGCAATGATGATGGCCGGATGTTCCAACAAGGCCTTGTGCATTTTAAATTCTTCAAATCATTTGCTTTAGGCATCAACATGCGAGCCGGTCTGTTAACTCTACAGTAGACTTTATGTTCAGCAAGTTTTTGTTTGGCAATTTCTTGATTTTGGAAATGTTGATAATTACGTTGGTCAAGATCGTCGAATACGGTTAAACATTTTGGACAAACTTCAATGTGTGCATGAAACTTGGTTGTTTGGCTTCTGATCAAGCGGGAGAGTGAACGAATTAGCGTATAATGATGAACATCATCGTCAGCAATAAGAAGCAGATTGATTTCTATGGCTTCGTCATCAACAATATTAGTTATCATAACAGGATGCACAAAATTTTTAACTGAAGTATATGAATATACATTTATAGCTAATCGTCTTCCTTCTCCATTTCGTGCCCTGTTTTCAAACTTTGTTATGTCGGAAATAGCAACAGGGTATTCGATGTCTGTCATAGCATATTCAATCTCATCGATATATTTCTTATAGTGACTAACTCGTTCCGGATGATCTATCCAATGAACCGGGTGAAGCGCTGCTAAAATGCACCACATGAAACACTTATTGTCGGTGTTATGAATGTTCAGCACAGCTCTCTTATGTAGAATTTCTACCGGAAGTGGAACGTAGCTCGAAGCAGAAAAAATTGTAAATTTGTTTACATAAGCGATTAACCTGTAAGGACTTCCACATATAGACCAACCTGATCCCTTTGCCCCGAATTCATCGTGTTTCCTAATCAATTCACTAGTAATATTAGAATAAAAAACGTTCAAATTATCAATGTCTGCCAAATAAAAAACTTGGTTTTTCGTTTTGTGAAAGAAAACATTTCTTGTACCATTGGGTTTCTCATATTCACAAATTAGATCAACATATACTTTAATGCAGTTGTTTTCCAGTTTATTTTTCATAATATTTATGATAGATGTTTTAATTTCACTCAAGAAACTAGAAATATCACAGCGTGTGTTCGAAGTAAAACAGAAATCCTGTAGTTGGTTGTTGAATGCAGATCTAATCGGCTTTTGGTCATTAGACATCTTAATTTGTTTAGAAGTAGACGCTTCAGTTTCAGGATGATCAATTTTTCTTTTCAATGTTCCATGTCGGGTTGATGCTTTGCAAATTTTCATGTGTTTACTTAAATGTGCAATGCTAATTATTTTTCCGCATTGAGTACAAGGGTTAGTAGGTAACGAACGATTTATTTTTGAACCTGCTTCGCTACATCTTGCCATATGCTTGCTAATATTAGTTTTGGAGATTAATTTTCCACGAATAGCACATTCGATGAACTTGGTAGATGACATTTCTTTTTAATATGCTTTAAGTAAATAACAATAAGACGCACAATCAAGTCAAGATTCAATAAGACACTTTTAAACTTACGATAATTGATAGAATGTAACTTAAAAAAGACAAAAGTTATAATTATAATATTTTTTTCAGCTCTGGCATTTATATATAAATTTTCTCGGAAAAAAATACAAAATTCAATACAAATAAAAATTCATACAAATTCAATCTGTGTGAAAAAACAACTTGACCAACTTCAAAATAAAATAATTGTAGCTATTAGGACACAATTTTCAGCTACGTTATTTATACAGAATTTCCGGAGAAAACAAGTAACATCTGATCACATCAAAACTCAATCTGATCGAAATTACTATGCGCTATGTAGCTTTAAAAATAAATTAAATACTTAACTTTTAACAAAAAAATTATGAGCAGCACTGCAACAACACGTCCGCACTCTTCAAACACTCTCACGATACTGACTGACCTGTAATGCTTTCGCATTTAAATAACCGCGTTGAAAACATCAGAAACAGTGAGCCAATCAGAAGACAACACGTCATCGCATCACGTCATAATCCAACCAATCAGAAAACAACACGTCAGATACAGGGTCGTCATAATATTGAGTAATAACTTGTTGCGCAACATGATGCAATAGTTTACCCTTACGAGCCATCGCAATGTAGCGTAATAACTTGTTGCGCAACATGATGCAATAGAAGTAGACCGGAAGTAGACCAGAAGTAAATTTGCGTGGGTGAGTGTGGGTGTGCTTGGGTATGCGTGGGTGTGCGTGGGTGGGTGTGGGTGGGCATGGGTGGGCATAGGTGTGCGTGGCTGTGCGTGGGTGTGCGTGGGTATGCGTGGCTGTTCCTGGGTGTAGGTGTTACATTCTTTAACTCGAAAGAAATTATGACACTCGTACGAAGTGTGAGATGAAAAAACACAAATTTGCAATACTATAAAATTGACAAAGAATCATCAAAATAGGTTTTCCATTGTGGTTAAATTAATAAAAACAATAGGCCTCGTACCACTCGTACGAAGTGTGAGATGAAAAAACACAGATTTGCAATAGTATAAAATCGACGAAAACATCATCAAAATAGGTTTTCCATTGTGGTTAAATTAATAAAAATAATTGGCCCCGTAGCAAGTGTTGTCGGTGAAGGAATATGATTACTCTACTAAAAAACATTCATACCCTTGCCCGGATTCGAACCCGGAATCCCTGGCGCTTAGGTGCTCTGCGCTAACCACTCCGCCACGAAGGTTGAAACGAGACATAAAAATGTAAGAAATAAAAAAAATACTGTATTTGGATGGAATCATAGGCTCCGACTGCATGAGGCTTGGGGGGGCTCGAGCCCCCCAATGTTAACGATTATGGGGCAGAGCCCCTCAAATAATTTTGCTTAAGAAGATTTAATGTATTATTTTTCTTCTCTTGTAAAGTTTACTCTGAATTGTGCAACATGAACTTAACTTTAAATACATATTTGAAATGTTCTAGACCATCAACTTTGGGGGCTGAGACTGCTAAACCATCAACTTAGGGGGGGGGGGGTTATGACCAGAGACAGCAAAACACATGACTTATTACTATATACTAAGGATATAATATGAGTATTGTTAACATTTTTACTAAAAAGAGTTTCAAATTAACGAGGTGATATGACAATTATACCAGTATGTTGTTTAGTGAATTCTGAACAATTTGAGGTCTTAAACACGACTTTCAGGCAATATTGATATGTATGTTATTTCGTTATCCTCGAAATCTCTTCCTCTAGTACAAAGAATAAGGGGAAAATAATTCTAAAGTCTTTGAGTTTATTTAACACTGGCTTGCAGTAATGTATGCAAGGAAAGCTTATGAAAAGTTTGTATTGCGAAAGCGGGAACGGCTATGATCAAAGGCATTATTGCTAAAGCACAGCGTGCTGTGGGATTTTTTTGTTATTGTAAAATTAAATTTAAAAAGTAAAAAATTTAGTAAGATAAAAAAAAGTAAAACTAATTTTACTGCGATTTGTGTTATCATTTATGTAAATAATTAAATGAAACTGTTAAATATTGTAAATGTTCGTTATTTTTATGGGTACGTCAACACTAAGGTTATATGCACCTGTCACATGTCCTTTCTTTAGAAGTCTGTTGCGGACATTAAAACACACCCATGCCCTCGCCGGGACTCGAACCAGAGACCTCGGATCAAAGAAATTGAGTCGACCACCCAACACGCTATGCCGCATAAAACTGTTATGTTGGCCTCTTAATGTAAATACATAGCCTACTTTTCAATAAAAGTTTTAATTGTTATCTAAATAACAAATGAGCAGACACACGTTTTTCATGTTACATTTCATTTGCATGAGGAATATAATAGCTGCTTAAAAACTGCTATACGAAGATGTAATTTTTATTTTTTAAAAAAAGGGAGGGAGTGAATCATTCATTTACTTTTTTCAGTGATGAGAGCCCCCCAATAATTTTGACAAGTCGGCGCCTCTGGATGGAATAACAATGGGTCCACAAATGCATACAGTGCTGCTAATACGAGTAGTATTGGAATTATATTTATTATTAATATTTTTACTCTCTATTTAAATATTTCATGTGGTGTAAGGCTTGGTGTCTAAATAAATTAAACTAGAATTCCACCTTAGAATACCACAAATTGATTAAAAAGTTACACATTCTTCTGTGACACATATGGGTCTTATACTAATGGAGCCATTATGGTGGTGATTACGAGAGTAATGTATATTTCCGTGGCGGAGTGGTTAGCACGCGCTACGATGCCACGAGTCCAAGTATTGTTTGTGAGTACCCCTCCATTAATTACATCTAATCATCACTCAACCTCTTCGTCGCCATTAGCCAAAGTGGCAGGAAAGGAATTTCGAATAACTAAAAATAGAGTTACAGTTAAAAAGATTAATTAGGAATATTGCTTGGATATATCGGTCTCTATGAATCTTTCTATATATCCGTAAAAGAGGGATGGAGCTAATTTGCGAAGATATGGATGAGTGATGATAGCATGAAATTGATGAATGGACACTCACGAACATCCATGCCAAGGCCGAGATTCGAATCCGGGACCCCTAACGTCGTAGCACGATATGTTAACCACTCCGCCACGTGGGCCGGCAAATTGCATTAAATACCATCTTACCAATGTTGGCAAAGAAAATGTTTAAGTAAAGCATGCACTACATTGAAGAAACACTTTCATACGCCCCATGAAACACGACCTCGCCGAAAAATAAAAAGTCATATAGACGAGTTCGATAAGTGTGTTGTTAGGCGTGGCACGAATTTCACCTTACGGACCGGGAAGGTATCCGAAGGGTTATGAAACAAAGAATAGAGTTCCAAGGCAGTGTCTGGTGTGTGCGTAAGATAATACGTGACCTAGAGTTTAAGTGGGGAAAAAGCGGAAAATATAGACAATTGCTTATAGAATAGGACGAAATAAGAAGTTTACGTTCATCGTACCTCAGAACCATAAAAACCTTTCGTCGACAGGGACGACCCATTTTTTACGTTGACGGACTTATTTTCACAGCTCGACAACAAAGAAGGAAGCTTGGGTGGATGGAACCGTGGCTGCCGTCAAAGCACCAGTGTCTGAAGGGCAACGTGTAATTGTTGTACATGCTGGCGGTTAATGTTCAAATCTAGAAAATCTTTTGGCGATTACCACCATGATATGAATGCCCAATTTTATATATATATATATATATATATATATATATATTATTTTACTTCGCGTTTTGTGCCTCTAGGCTAATTTGCGAAAATGGGGATGAGTGATGAAATGATGAAATTGATGAATGGACATTTACAAACAACCATGACCGAGCGGGATTCGAACCCGGGACCCTTGGCGTCGCACCGCGATGTGCTAACCACTCAGCCACAGGGTTTGGAGAGAAGTTGATCCCAAATTTCACACGGAACAGTGTGGTTGTTGTTGACAACGCCGCATACCATAACGTACAAATAAATCCTGCGCCTTCTTCCTCCTCCCGAAAAGACATTATGATTCATTCAGTGGCTCTTTCAAAACAACACCCCATTTGACGCACACATGTTCAAACCAGAATTGTATTCATTGGTGAAAATTAACAAACCCCGTTTGAAGATGTTCAAAATTGATTCCATCTTAGCAGAACACGGTCATTCTGTTGTATGTTTACCGCCATGGCACCCAGATCTTCTTGCTTAGTTTTCTTGTGTTCTCGTTCTGCGTAGACAGTTGACCCGTATGTACTGCCAACCCTGTTTCTGTGCGTCCTTCCCCTACGTATGGCTTGGGCGTGAGGCCGTGAGGAGTTTCTTGCCTTACCTATTCTACTGTAACAATTTGCAACTTCTCCTGAAAAGATCTTGTTACAAAAGGTTTCACCAGCAAATTTTCTATCACATCGAACCACTGTGTGTCTCCACCTGGTATCGAACCGGGGACTCCTTGATTAAAAGGCGACTCCGCTACTACTGCGTCATCGCCATCGGGGAAGGCTAAGAGAGAGAGAGAGAGAGAGAGAGAGAGAGAGAGAGAGAGAGAGAGATTTGCGGTGACTACGGTAATGAAGAATTGAAAGTAGCAGAACGACTAAGCTATTATTTAGTCAATATTGGGATTGTTAATGAATATCATGAATGTCACTTCAAATTGGAAAAGAAAACCTACGAAATTTCCAGAGTGCCGTTACAAACCGTTAATTTTTCTCTCTCCACACATTACTTTGCTACTAGATATTTGCATGCTAAGATGTAGAAAGTGCTACATTTTCAGTGTGTGGAATTGAGAGTTATTTCTGAGAATGGAGTAGTGGGAAAAGAATCACCTCACATGTTTGGATTATACCCCCCCCCCACACACACACACACACGTACACAAAGGATATCGGCTGTTGTTCTTATAAGGAAATATAACATGTATGAATTGTGTGAAGAAAAATTGGAGCCTATTCACATTCCTACGGAACTTGGAAGAAAACCCACGTAGAGATTGGGAAGTTCTGTTCCGACAAAATCGGGATGTCTAGTAAATTAAAAAGCAAAGTGCTACCTTGTTCTTTACACCAAGCCATGAAGGCGTATAAGGTGTGTGGAGTTAGGGCCTGAAGCTTTCTTCATCAGCCCAAAAGTGTGGATGATGTGATCAGCACCATGCCCCTGGCCCCCTTACCCCCCTCCCAAGAGTTTCCTCCAGATACTCACTTTATACGACGCTGGGTGGGCCCCAGAGCAGCTTGAGCAGGTTGACAAAATCTCGATTCTCCCCCGTCGGTGATCGAACCCAGATCTCTCGCATGGTAATGAAACGCCCTAACGACTGAGCTACTGCGTCACATATAGTATAGTAGCCTATGTAATTAAGGCAAGAATTGTTTTAACGTTTTGTACAACGTTTTTAGGCGAATCATTTTCGGAGATATAACGTGTAGCACCTTGTGGTTCTGGAACCTGGATTGAGAAAGGCGATTTTCTGACGAGCATTTCACCTGACAAGTCACGTGACTTTCCTACATTTCCTGTGCCTGTTGGCTTTTGCATGAAAGACGAGTTGCTCTTGAGAGAGACAGAATCACCCGATCACCTAATGGTGCAATGTGTGTTGCCTACCCTTCCGGCATTATTTACTACCCTTAAAGTCTTATGGGGAATAACGTTTTTCCACCACTGTACACCACCTCTCTTTCACACACGCAAACCGCACACAATTAAGGACTGAAGGACGTACACACACACACACACACAAACCCACACACACAACAAACACACACATAAAACCACTATATACTGTATACGAGTATGTGTGTGGGGAGTACGGGAAATTCCATTTTAGAACAGCACACATTAATTTCATCCTTTTTAATAGAAACTTTTTATAAATAATTTTTATTCCTTCTTTAAAGAAGATAGTAGAGGTATTGGAGCGGTTCAAAGTAATACTTGGTACGAGGCCTATTATTTTTATTTATTTAAGCACAATGGTAAACCTATTTCGACGATGTTTTTGTCGATTTTATACTATTGCAAATCTGTTATTTTTCATCTCGTACTTCGTACGAGTGTCACAATTTCTTTCGAGTTAAAGTATGTAACACCTACACCTACACTCACCCACGCACACCCACGAACCCACCCACGCACACCAACGCACACCCACGCACAAGCACACCCACACCCACACCCACCCACGCACACCCACGTACACCCACCCACACACCCACGCCCACTCACGTACATCCACACCCAGCCACGCACACACACGCACACCCACGCAAATTTACTTTCGGTCTACTTCCGGTCTACTTCTATTGCATCATGTTGCGCAACAAGTTATTACGAAACATTTTGATAGCTCGTAAGGGTAAACTTATTGCGCAATGTTATGCAACAAGTTATTACGCAATATTATGATGACCCCGTATCTGACGTGTTGTTTTCTGATTGGTTGGTTATGACGTAATGCGATGACGTGGTGTCTTCTGATTGGTTGGTTATGACGTAATGCGATGACGTGGTGTCTTCTGATTGGCTCACTGTTTCGGATGTTTTCAACGCGGTCCGCGCTTAGGTTACTTAAAGGGTTTTCGCTTTACAGAACAGTCAGTATCGTGAGAGTGTTTGAAGAGTGCGGACGTGTTGTTGCAGTGCTCCTCATAATTTTTGTTTGTTAAAAGTTAAGTATTTAATTTATTTTAAAGCCACATATTATTTATTATTTTTAAGTTTAGAAAGTGTATCAAGTGATTTTTTTTTCATAGTAATTTCAATCAGATTGAGTTTTGGTGTGATCAGATGTTACTTGTTGTCTCTGGAAATTCTCTATAAATAACATGGCTGAAAATTTTATCGTAATAGCTAAAATTATTTTATTTTGAAGGTGGTTCAAGTCGTTTTTTCACACAGATGGAATTTGTATGAATTTGTATTTGTATTGAATTTTGTATTTTTTCCCGAGAAAATTTATATATAAATACCAGAGCTGAAAAGAAAATTATTATTATAGTTATAACTATTGTTTTTTTAAGTTACATTCTATCAATTATCCTAAGTTTAAAAGTCTTTTTTTCTAATAAATAGAATCATATTGAAATTTGAGTTGATTGTGCGTCTTATTGTTATTTACTTAAAGCATATTAAAAAAATGTCATCTACCAAGTTCATCGAATGTGTTATTTGTGGGAAATCAATCTCCAAAAGTAATATTAGCAAACATAGGGTAAGATGTAGCGAAACAGGTTGGAAAATAAATCGTTCGTTACCTACTAAGCCTTGTCCTCAATGTGGAAAAATAATTAGCATTGCTAATTTAAGTAAACACATGAAAATTTGCAAAGCATCAACCAGACATAGAACATTGAAAAGAAAAATTGATCATCCTGAAACTGAAGCTTCTACTTCCAAACAAATTAAGGTGTCTAATGACCAAAAGCCGATTAGATCTGCATTCAACAACCAACTCCTGGATTTTCTTTTTACTTCGAAACCAGGCTGTGATATTTCTCGTTTGTTGAGTGAAATTAAAACATCTATCATAAATATTTTGAAAAATAAACTGGAAAACAACTCCATAAAAGTATATGTTGATCTAATCTGTAAATATAAGAAAACCGATGGTACAAGAAATATTTTTTTTTCACAAAACGAAATACCAAGTTCTTCATTTGGCAGACATTGATAATTTGAATTATTTTTTTATTCTAATCTTACTAGTGAATTGATTAGGAAACACGATGAATTCGAGGCTAAGGGATCAGGTTGGTGTTTATGTAGAAGCCCTCACAGATTAATCGCTTTTGTAAACAAATTTAAACCTTTTTCTGCTCCGAGCTACGTTCCACTTCAAGTAGAAATTCAGCATAAGAGAGCCGTGTTGAATATTCATAACACTGACAAAAAGTGTTTTATGTGGTGCATTTTAGCGGCACTACACCCGGTTCATTGGATAGATAATCCGGAACAGGTTAGTCACTATAAGAAATATATCGATGAGATTGAATATGCTATGGCAGACATCGAATACCCTGTTGCTATTTCTGATATAACAAAGTTTGAAAACAGGGTACGAAATGGAGAAGGAAAACGATTAGCTATAAATGTATATTCGTATACTTCAGTTAAGCATCTTCTGCATCCTGTTAGGATAACTAATATTGTTGGTGACGAAGCCGTGGAAATCAATCTGCTTCTTATTGCTGACGATGATGTTCATCATTACACGCTAATTCGTTCACTCTCCCGCTTGGTCAGAAGCCAAACAACCAAGCCTGATGCACACATCGAAGTTTGTCCAAGGTGTTTAACCGTATTCGACGATCGTGACCGACGTAATTACCATTTCCAAAATCAAGAAATTGCCAAACAAAAAGTTGCTGAACATAAAGTCTACTGTGGAGTCAACAGACCGTCTCGCATGTTGATGCCCAAAGCAAATGAATTCGAAGAATTTAAAATGCACAAGGCCTTGTTGGAACATCCGGCCATTATCATTGCAGACTTTGAGGCTTTTCTCAAACCATTGTCTTATTGCGATCCGGATCCCGAATTTTCTTCCACAACACCGTACCAGCTTCATGATCCAAATAGTTTTGGATATGTTGTTGCTTGGGAGGATAGGATAGATAAACCGTATATATATCGCGGACCGAATGTTATTGAACTCTTTTTTAAAAAAGATGGTGGAGGAGGTTGAGAACATTGGCAGCTTCTTATGCCAATCGAAATCAATGCTTCCATTATCCAGCGATGAGCTTCAATCTTACAATAACATTGAAACGTGTCCGGTGTGTGATCAACATTTCACGGATGAGAATCGGAAAGTATTTCACCATAATCATTTCACCGGAAACTACATTAGTGAAATCTGTAACACCTGCAACCTCAAGATCAAGAAGCCTAAATTCGTACCAATATTTTTTCACAATGGATCCAATTACGACTTACATTTTTTAATTAGAAATCTTGGATACGATACGCAAAAAATAGGTATTCTTGCTCAAAACGAAGAACGTTATATTTCTATATGTAAGAAAGTTAAAATTCCAGGAACGAATGAAAACATAGAGATGAGGTTTCTAGATTCTTTTAGATTCCTATAGGCAAGTCTCGATGCTTTAGCAAGTAAACTTACTGACGAACAATTTAAAGTTAAAAAAGCTAGTTTTCAAAGCATACACGTTGAACTGATTAAACGCAAAGGCATTTATCCTTACGAATATGTAACTGATGAATCTAAATTTGACGATGACACTCTCCCACCTCAAAAGAATTCTTCAGTCAACTAAAAAAAACGGAATTACGAATGAAGATTACGAACATGCGAAATTAATGTGGGAGGGATTGAGATGCAATACTCTTGGCGATTATCACGATGCATATCTCAAATTAGACATAACACTATTTGCTTTTGTTTGTCAGTTATTCAGAAAAACAGTAATAAATATTTATAAATTAGATCCAGCATACTTCTTCCTGGTTTAGCGTGGTCTGCTATGTTGCTCCAGACCAGGATCAAGTTGGAATTGATATCGGATGTGGACATGTTACTTTTTATAGAAAGGGGGATACGTTTGGGGATGGTTCAATGCTCGCAGAGACACGCAAATCAAACAACATTCACATGTCTGAGAATCAATACGATGCAAATCGACCATCAAATTACATATTCTACGCTGACGTAAACAATCTCTACGGATTTGCAATGATACAAAAACTTCCATACGGAGGATTCGAGTGGATAAATCCTATTTCAATTGATATTAATCATTTGGACGATCGTTAATTTGGTCTGTTTATTGAGGTGGACATTGAATTTCCAAATAACTTGCATGATATTTTTTTTCCGATTCACCTCCCTCTCCCGAAATTAAATGTCCACCTGATTCTAATCAAAGCAAGCTTATGTTAACTGTAGAGAGAAAAGAGAGATATGTCGTCCACTACAAGAATCTCCAGTTTTTGATTGGGAAGGGTGTTCAGGTTGTAAATGTGAGAAGAATTCTCAAGTTCAAACACTCTGCATGGTTAAAATCTTATATTGAGACCAACACGAGATACAGAACAGCTGCCATTTCAGAATTAGATAAAGATTTTTATAAACTAATGAATAATGGCGTTTATGGAAAAACAATGGAGAACGTTAGAAAGCATATAGAAATAAAATTGGTTTCAGATAATAATAAATGTAGAAAATTGGTATCTGATCCTAGATTCAAATCGCGAAAAATTTACAACGAGAATTTAACATTTTTTAATCTAGATATAAAATTGATAAAATTCAGAAAACCTATTTGGTGCAACAGTTCTTGACTTGTCGAAACTGTGTATGTTCGAATATCATTATAATATTATGAAATCCTTCTATAATGATAAGCGGTCAATTTTGTACATGGACACCGATAGTTCTATTTATGACATACAAAAACCTAACTTCTACGAAGATCTTAAACATCGTTCCATGCTTGGGTATTTCGACACTTTTTCCTACCCTCAATCTAACAGATTCCTTCCTACAACAAGAAGGTTCTCTGCAAATGAAAAGATGAGTGTAACGGTGATATTATTGTTGAGTTCGCTGGTTTGCGTTCGAAGATGTATACATTCAGAACAGAAAGCAGCGTCACGAAGAAAGCAAAAGGAACGTGCAAAGATACCGTGGAAAACAAACTAATATTCCAGGATTATATTTGTTGCCTTTCTTCACAGTCGAGGATAATTCGAGAGGATAATAGAATACATTGCTCAAACCATGAGATTACAACCAATAAAATAAAGAAAGTAGCCCTGGATCCACACGACGACAAGAGGTGTATCCTCGAGTGTGGAATCCATACTTTGCCTTGGGGGCACTTTAGTTTAGAGGTCAATAATAACTGCACTCAACACATGTGAAAAAATAAACCTAACATCAAACCAAAATTTTAAAAATATAAAAAGAAACATCTACCGATTTCCTTTGTGTCTATCTCAACATTGTCCCTCCATCTTCGTCTTGGTCTTCCTACAGGTCTCTTACCATCAGGTCTCCCAACAAGAATCCTGTAAACTACTCTTTCCTCTCCTATTCGTGCTACATGACCTGTCCACCTAAGTCTTCTTGATTTAATTATTCTAATAATATCTGGACATGAATATTAATTATGTAGTTCTAAATTATGTAACCTTCTCCACTCATCTCTTTTAGGTCGAAATATTCTCATAACAATCATATTTTCAAATACTCTCAATTTATGTTCCTCTTTCAATATAATAGACCAAGTTTCACATCCATATAATACTTCAGACAAAATACTGTTTTGTATATTTTAACTTTTAGTTTCTTAGAGAGAAGTAACATGCATTTCCTGAATTAAGCCTACTTTTTATTTTATTTCCTCTTTAATATAATTTTCTTTTGTTAATATTACTCCTAAATATTTGAATTTAGAAACTAGTTCAAGTAAGTTGTTATCATGTGCTTTCATTAGATATTAGATTTAGAATTTTTTTAATTAAACGAAATAGGTTTGTTAAAAAATAATCGTTAGTTTATATGATATTATTTCTTGTGATGCATGTTTGTTGTCCGTGTTGATATTTTTTTTTGTTTGTTTTATCAGGATTCGAATTCTTGAAGGGGGAGAGTTTTTCGAGAATATCACGCATTCTATGTTTATAAGTAATTACATTTGTAATAGAAAGCGTATCTTTTATCAATATTTTATAAGATTTGGTTGCCTGCAAAAGTTAATCCATTTATCTCCTTGTTCTATCACAATAAGAAACTCAAAATGTAAAATTTTCCTTATCCTCTGCTTACACGTTTTCTCTTTTCTCACAATCTCTATCTCGATCAGTTACATCCCTACTTCATTGAAACATGTTCCTTACCTTCTTTATATGTACAACAGTCGCAGCAAGAGACAAAAAAGCGAAGTAAAATAAAGCAATTTAATCAATTAAACACTACAAAAATAAATTTACGCTGTGTGTTTGTGTTAAAACTCTAAAAACATCCATAAACTCAAGTCACCTTCTTTGGAAAAATGATTACAGTTAAGAAATTATTAGCCCCGTCTAGTTCGCTACACTTTTAGACATATGGTGGAGTGCAGATGTATCCCAGCGCTAGGCAAGTGCAGTAGAACTGTATTCAACCAAATAGACGAATAGCTGTATTCAAGTTCAAAAAATTCAACAATTGCCTCTGTTTTAAATATTCATTTGTTTAGTTAGCTCGCACCATGTAACCATACACCACACACTACACCGCTCCAGAACGTAGTACTACACATGGAGACACCAAATACACTACTTAACACCAAATCAACAAAATAGACGAGTTAATGTTGCACTGTGTAACCGTTTATCTGTGGTGTAAAAAACTAGACGCACATAAGTAGTAAGAATATATTATATTTATAACCTCAATTTACTAATCAGGAAAATTCCCCTTAGCAAACCAATCAACACAATTCACGTGACAGGAAGAAAATTAGCGCCTCAGTCAATGCAATAAGTTGTGTGATGATGCGGTCTGTTTCCGCGTTTGACTCATACCAATCGTACGTATATCGTCTCCTTCCTTCCCTCGCCTCATGAAGCTCGTCCATCCTATCGGCCAACTTTTTGCCTGCAGCCCGAAAAAGAGAATCAGGATTCTGCAAGTTTTTTATACGGCTTATTTTGCGAAGATTGCCCATAAGAATCATCTCGCACGGTGGACGAAATTCAGGCGCTATTTTGCTTACGTCGAGGAGCCTTGCGACATCCTCACCTACGTCGAATGTGTAAGCAAAAATCTTGTGCAGCAGTTCAAGTGGTAAATCGGTTATACAAGTTGTCATTTTTACAAGATGTTATTTAAATAGAAGTTTCTCAGTATTTATATATAAATTTTCTCGGAGAAAAATACAAAACACACAATGAAGTCAAAATTCAATAAGATTCTATTTACTAGAGAAAAAAACACTTTTAAACTTACGATAATTGATAGAATGTAACTTAAAAGACAATAGTTATAATTATAATATTTTTTCAGCTCTGGTATTTATATATACATTTTCTCGGGAAAAAATACAAAATTCAATACAAATACAAATTCATAGAAATTCAATCTGTGTGAAAAAAACGACTTGAACCACCTTCAAAATAAAATAATTTTAGCTATTACGATAAAATTTTCAGCTATGTTATTTATATAGAATTTCCGGAGACAACAAGTAACATCTGATCACATCAAAACTCAAGCTGATCGCAATTACTATGAAAAAATATCACTTGATACACTTTTTTAAACTTAAAAATAGTAAATCGTATGTAGCTTTAAAATAAATTAAATACTTAACTTTTAACAGTTCAACAACACATCCGTACTCTTCAAAACACTCTCACGATACTGACTGATGAAAACATCCCAAACAGTAAGTCAATCAGAAGACATCCCATTACGTCATAACCAACAACACGCTAGATACGGGTCTGTGTAATAACTTGTTGCGTAAACATTGCGTAATAACTTGTTGCATAACGTGGGTGTGCGTGGGTGTGCTTGGGTGTGTTTTTTTGGTTTTTGTTGTTGGTTTATTATATCACATTTCTTGGGGTTTAAATCAAAACTCTATACTTAATAAAACTATAACAGGTTGTAAAGCTAATAGCTTACATGCACAAAGATAGAATAAGTATTGATCTACAGAAGCACTGACCTAGCACAATTGCATGTCTGCAGGAGCATGTCGTGATGTGCGTAGAAAATCAATAACCTAATGCCATGTGAAAAGACTCAACAAATAAAAATACCCACACGCTGTATCTACCAAACTAAAAGACTCAACAAATAAAAATATATATTAAACCAAACAGAGTACTGCAACAACATGTCCATACTCTTCAACCACTCTCACAATACTAACTGATATGTAAATTCAACCTATTTCCTATAAAAAACTCTATGACCTTACTTGGGTTTTTTCGCCAAATTATAGGAGACTAGAAGCATATACTTTGGCGAAGCCCGTTCAGGTTCAATCCCCCGCAATGTGGGTTCCTCTGCCGATCCAGCAAAGGTGAGAAATCAGCACTGTGCTCTGACTTATATAGATTTATGAAATCAATAGAAATCTTGCTTACTTAAACCAATCAGAAAACACCACATCAGCACATTATGTCATAACCAACCAATCAGAAAACACAACATGATGCAATAAAAGTAGACCAGAAATAGACCAGAAGTAAACTTGTGTGTATGTGCGTGTGTGTGTATGTGTGTGTGTGTGTGTAGATAATAAAATTATACTTTACAGTATACTACTGTGTAATCAATATGCTCATAAGAGCTTTTTGGATTAATTTTAAATGAAGCCAAAACAGTATCAAGAGGGACATATTTTTAACAAACTTATGAATAACAATCTGACAGATAAAGCTTTTGTAAGTGTAGCCAAATCAATCTAAGAGAGGGGGTCGTACTTTCTCAAAAACTTTTTTTGTACAAAAATCTTAAATTAGATAGAGTAGTACACTTAAGCAATAAGCTTATATAGGCATCTTAACCTAATTTTAGTACAGGCAATACCTCGTACTTTCTCGCCCCAGTAATAGTACAAATACCACTACTGAAGGGCATAAATGGTAGGCTTGGAAATAATGCCTCCTTGCGTTTCTTCTTTTCAAGATGAATGAAATTTTGTTTATATCTAATGGTATCATTTAAATACAAGCATTTATTTTTCTTTCCAGGCTAAATGTTGAAGAAATCGCAGCTTTTCTTGAAGAGGATGACGTACTTCATGCGGATGTGTATATTCAACCACCTGACAATGCATTGGCCAGCGATGAGGATAGCCCTTCTGAAGAAGATTTTTATATCACACATTTATCTGGTAATCAGCTTCGAGGTTGCGCCGAAGTTATCGCTAAAAGAAAAACTCAAGACGGAATTGCAGAGATCCGGATTGGAGGGGATGACGGTTCTGCTCCTTTTGAAGAACGTGAAACCCATCCAATTTCAAGAAAATGTAATAAGCCAAAATTGCCAGTTTCACGTAAATGGACATCCTGTGACGTACCGTACAAGTCTGAACGAGAGTGGCCAAGGCCCCACTGGTTGCAAAATGACTATAGTGCCAAAGACCTGTTTGAAATGTTTTTCGATGATGAAGGTTTGCAACACATTGTTGACTGTACAAATGGTTATGCTCTGGAGCGTGGTAATCATTCATTTCGTGTTTCAAAAGATGACATTCGTTTGTTTGTGGCAGTGTTGTTTTTGAGTGGCTATAGCACAGTGTCTCGTAAACGAATGTACTGGGAAGCTGCTGAAGACACACATCATGAAGGAATTTCAAAGGCATTCACTCGAAACCGTTTTGAAGATATGTTACGATATTTCCACGTATGTGTATTACAAAGATAGACAAAAGTGACAAGTTCTGCAAAGTTCGACCATTGTTGTTGTTGATGAATGAACGTTGGCTACGTTTCTTTCCTAATGATACACATCTTTCCGTAGATGAATCCATGGTGCCGTATTATGGACGACATCCCACAAAATAACACATTCATGGGCAACCTATACGTTTTGGGTATAAGGTATGGTGTCTTGCGAATCGTTTAGGATATCTAATTCAAGCAGAACCATACCAGGGGGGCTCAACAGGTAATACTATTCCTGAACTTGGAGTAGGTAGTTCTGTTGTTACGGAACTGCTCAACAAAATACCACCTAAAACTACATATTTCCTGTACATGGACAATTACTTGATGTCCCTCAGATTGTTTGACTCCTTACTTTATAATGGACATGATGCAGTTGGTACAGTGTCTCTCAAAAGTTTTAGGACAACGACATTTTAAACTAGGCAACCCAATTTACAAAAGGCGTTGGTGGGTTGCGTGTAGAGCTAGGCTCAATTTCAGGGTTGCCACATGCACAAGAGATATTTATGTGGCCGCGGTGGCTCAGTCGGTAGCGCGTCTGACTACCATGCTAAAGGTCCCGGGTTCGATCCCCGGCCGGTTCAAATCCGGGAACTTTTCCAACGAAGGAAGTGGCCCCGGCGCCCACCCAGCGTCGAACAACATGGGTACCTGGGGGAAACCCTGGGGGTTAAAGGCGGTCAGGGGCGTGATGCTGATCACATCACCCCCACTCACGACCGGATCAAGAAAGTGTGGGGCGTTACCCCCACACCCCCTATACGCTTTCATGGCGTGGTGCTATGCACAGGGGAGCACTTTACTTTACTTTTTTACAATAGATATTTATGAAATACGCGAAAGAAATAAAAACAAGTATTATTGTATAAAAGTATTAAAATATCACTATTACATCGCATGTGACAAAATTCCTTCTCAAAGAAAAAAAATAGGTTTTCTAGTATTTCATCGCTGATGAGTCTACAGAAAGGAAAAGAGGTGAGAGAAAAAGAGAGGTGACAAAGGACAGGAGAAAGAAAAAGCGAAAGGAGAAGACGAAACGTAGAGGAGAGAAGAAAGAGAGGATAGACGAGGAGAGGAGGTGTAGTGAGGAGAATGGAAAAAGATTCTAGGAGAGATGAGCAAAGAAGAAAAAGAGAAGAAAAACGAGATGAGAGAAGAGGAGACGAGAAGAGGGGAGTGGAGAGTAGAGTAAAGGAGAGAAAAAGAGAAGAACGAAAAGAGGAGGAGAAAAGTGCAGTCGAGTCGGAAATCTAAGACAGGAGAGGAGATACGAGGAGTGGAGATGAGTGGGATGGAGATAAGATGCGAGAAAAGTAGGGAAGGCGATATGAGATAAAAGCAGAGCAGAAGGAGGGGAGAGAAGAAGGAGAAGAGAAGAACAGAAGGGACTGAAGACAAGAGGTAGTTGCAGAAAATATCGTCTAAGCGTCTAGAATTGATGCATTGGTCAAATTGTCGACATGAAACATTCAATAACATTTTGAAATGTATTGGAGAATGTATTAGATCGATGCGAAATACCTTTTGGCTTCGTTCAGAGCAAGATAAAATCTTCCATGTAAGATCTTTGATTTTACCTGCGATTATACCACTAAAAGCATGAATGTAATTTTAATATTTATCCAAATTTTGTCCACTTCTCGGTTCGTTGAAATGGAGATTTTGTAATTTACTATTTCCCCTTCCTCCATCGTTAATTCCAAACTGAATCATTCCGTTTCACACGGCGTGGACAATGAACACAATGGGATAGGTCTAAAACTTAGGAAAATTTTCTGCCACCGGAAGGGTTTGAACCTACGACCATCAGATTGACAGTCCTGAACGGTAAACACTACCCTACAAGCTTTCGCTCGTGGAAGTAAGTAGAAGGAGCTGCCCAATGTGAAATGTAGATGCAACTCTCCTCCTACATTTAATGGAGAATTGCACATGATGAGAACTTTTCATTCGATATTTGCGGATGTGGGAAAAGGGGTAAAATTAGTATGTCCTGAATTGCACAAATATAAATAGTTATTTCATTATAACATAATAACCCACAGCGGGGCAGCCCTTGGCTCCCACACTGTTCCTCCGTCACCTGTTATAGCGTGGAGATCTTACACCAGTATTGGAATAGTCGGTGGTCAGCCCGTCGTATCCCCAGCCGTTGTAGGTCTTCTCGATCGGGTTACCGCTCACTCATTCGGAGCTCCCCAATTTCCTCACGATGGTGGGTTGCCACCGGCCCTATACGTAGGCCGAATAAATTCCGACCAGAGCCGGATTCGAACCTACGCCATCCCGCAGTGAACGATCGCAAGACGAGTGAACGCCTTAGCCCGCTTTTTTTTTTTTTTTATTTACAATATAACTATTACATTCTACTACTTTTTAACAAGGTTTAACCATACGTCATTTGTGGTTACATTCACAAATGTTACATTATTGTTGAGTCATACAGTGTGTGTTGAATATAGTTTGCATATAACATTTTTTTTTTACTAGGTAAAATTTTCCCATATTCTCTTCGGTAATAGTCCCTCATATTGTTTCCTGTTTGTCCATTGAAAAAAATATATATCATGTACGTACCTATAATCCACTGTATCGCTCGATGCTTTGTAGCAGGGAAAAAATTAAATTCCGGAAAAATTATTACTTTCGGAGTAATACACTGAACTGATGATCGACTTATATGTGCTATCATTTTTTGGAGTACCAGCCAGTCTTGTTTTGCCTTTCCACAGTACGTCATCCTGTGTGCTATTGTATCTTCTAATAAACACTGCTCACAATTAGGGTCTGAACTAAACCCCAACCGGTGTCGTTTTGCTTTATTATCAATTAGTTTGTGAACAACTTGGTACCATTGACTGCATTGTCTATTGGATAAGTGTTTTGCCGAGATATTGGTAAAAATTCTGTTCCAATTATATTGTGGGTGTTTCTTCACTATGTGCGGCGTATCCATATTTTGAGTAAGGTATTGATTATACAAATCTTTCACTGTTAGCTGATTATAGTCTATTTTCTTTATAAGTCCATATAAATATTCCATTATAGCTTCTCGATATACTTTTTGGGAAGTGGGAATTTTGATCTCATTCACTGGTGCTTCTAATGGAATATCTCTTATATATGTATACCTTGGAATGTCCTCGACATTTTCTTTAGATTGAATCATTGAAAAATATCGATGATTAAACAAAGCTTTTGTTTTTTTACCAACGTCCACCAAACTCATTCCTCCTTGCTGTTTTTGTAAGCTAAGTGTCTGCTGATTCACACGGAAAACTTTTCCTGCCCAAAGGAACCGGTTTAAACTTTTCTTTATTCGTGCTAAGTTACGATTATCACATGGCCAAATTTGGGCTCCATACCACAGTTTTGATAAGATATATACATTTGCTATTTTGACTCGCGTACATAAAGTGAAGGGTCGTTGTATAAATTTGTGTATGGTATAATTAATATTCTGATATATATTATCATAACTAAGTTTTATGCTTTTTGTAGTGTCATTTGTAAAACACACTCCTAGGATTTTAACTTGATCCACTTTTTTAAACGTCACGACAGGTGGCTGTTCGTGTTGTTTTCCTAATGTTAAGTAACACGTTTTAGTCTTATTCACTAAGGCACCAGATTCTATTTCATATTGTCGTATACATTCCATTAAGTTCTTAATCGCTGCCTGATTTTGACATATGACTGTGACATCGTCGATATAAGCTCCAATCGTAAATTCTGTTCCTGTAATGTTATTATTTACGGTCGTGCGACAGTGTTGAAGGAAAGGTGCCAAGGCCATTACAAAAAGGGGTAAGCCTAATGGGCTTCCTTGCGGAAGTCCTCTTTTGACTATGCATTTATTAGTTAAAAACCCATTGATTTTTGCCTTTAAGCTTATATTTGTCACTAATGTTTTAATATTTTCATACATTTGTCCATGAATACCCATATTTTGTATTGTTTTTAACAAAAAACTATGTTGCACTCTATCAAATGCCTGTGAATAATCAATCGCTACGAGGTATTTATTTTGTTGGGAGTCTTGAGATTTTATTATTTCATCTCGTAATAGTGTCAATAAATGGTATATTTTTTTTTCTCCAACTACTCCATATTGATATGGTGTAGTCAGTTTTGTCAAAATCAACTTTAATCGATTTGCTACACATCTAGTCAGTATTTTATAGTCTGTGTTAAATAAAGTTATTGGTCTGTAATCTTTCATCTCCTTGGGTTGACTATTTTTTGGTATTAAAATTATTATTCCTGTTGTCTCATAATTTACTAAATTATTTTTGTTTAATACTGTATTAACCCATTTTGTTAAAGTATTACCCATTGTTGGCCATAAAACTTTATATGCATTAGTCGCTATTCCATCTTCCCCAGGTGCTGTTCCCCGTACCCCCTGTACTATTGCTTTATACACTTCTTCATTTGTGTATGGTTGGTTTAATCCAACCATTTCTTCTGATTTCAGGATTGGTATGTATTTGTCTAAAAATTGACTAGCCTTCTCATTATTTTGATATGCGTTTGAATATTTATTTTCCAAATATTTATACACTATTTGTTGTATTTGGTTCCCCTCATTATGGCCTATTCCATGATTATCCTGCATTTCTGTTATCAGACTCTGTTTTTGTCGATGATATATATTTGTTAAGTGAACTAAATTTATTTCTTCTTCAATATCTATGTTGGGGAGCGCACTGTGTATACGTATTCCTTCTACTTTTGTTGCCTGTAGGCGCAGTAGTTGTGCTTTTACTTTTTTAATTTTCGTTTGCGTGTCACGGTCATTGTTCTTTTTCTTATATAGATCGTGTAATACTGCATAATGGAAATTAAATTTATTATACCATTCGTGTTGTTTTTCCCAGGAGTATTGTTTACAATATCTTTGGAAATTTGGCTTAAAAATTTCTGTCCACCATCTATTAATATTTTGTTCATATAACGATCTCTTAGTCCATTTTTCCCACTGTTTGTCAAAGCCAAATCTAAAATCTTCTTCAATTAAATGTGATGTATTCATTTTCCAAGTTCCCCTCCCTATTCTAGTTAACCTTACCGGTGATTTCATTGTTGTAATTCCAGCATGGTGATCACTAAAAATCACCGGTTCCATATGAACAGAGGTAATGTTTGATTTTAGTTCACTTGAAACATATCCCCTATCTATTCTCGAGGCACTAGTTGCAGTGACGTATGTGTATCCGAGTTCATTGAATCTTTTTTCTTGCCACACGTCCTTTAACTGCAAGTTGTGCACCAATTTTTGCAAAGCATTTGAAAAATTATAACCCGGTGTTTGATCCACATTACATAATACGCAATTAAAATCTCCTGCTAAATACATTGAACCTGCACTACCTGCAATGTATTGTGGTACTGTATATGTATAAAAATTACTTCTTTCGTTCCGGTATCTTGATCCCGACGGGGCATAAACGTTAATTAATGTCAAGGTTCCCAATTTCCCCATGATTAGTCTTCCACTGGATTCTTTTTGTACTTGGATAAATGATAGTCCTTTTCGAACTAAAATTGCAGTTCCTGTACCACTTGAATTAAAATTATTATATTCTATGTAATTTTGATTACATTCTAGCGAATTTCGGCCTACTTCTTGCAACATCGCAACATCTATATTTTTTTGATGCAAGAAACTACGTAGTGATTTTAACTTTGTTTCATTTTGTATATTATTTATATTTATATTTGCAACTCGTATTACTGATGTTTCCATATTCCTATATAATACTATTAATAGTATTAAAATAATCCACACTTTTGTATAATACATATTTTCCATATAAATAAATTACTCTAAGTACTATGTTCTTGAGCTGCCTTTTCGCTTTCTTTACTTCGATTACCAGTCCCCATCTTCACTACTGGAGAATTTAATCCAATAATTGGAGCACTATTTGAAAAGTTATTTCCTAATCGTCTGGTAGAACGCCGTTTTGCTATAGAGTTTTTTGTTTTTGTTTTTCGTTTAAGCTTAGTTTCACTTACCTTCATTTCATTACTATTCTCACTCCCACAAGTGGAAATGAGATCACTGTCTTCTTCTGATTCTTGTTTGTCAATCAGTGATTTAGTGGCGGATGCAGTTTCCTCTGGTGATAAGGTAGTGGGGGGGAGGGATGTGTCCATGAATTCTTCCTTTTTCTTCTCACTCTTCATTGATTCTCTTGATTCTTTTTCTTCCTTCGAGTGTTTTTTATCTTGAGGTTCTGACGTTTTTTTATTTGCTCCCTCCTCTTGTGTTCTTCCTATTTGTTTTCCCATCTCATTATTACTGGTTGGCTTCATTTGTGAGGTAACCTCATTTTTCTTCTGATTTGATGCACTAGCTAAACCCTCTGAGCTTACTATGTCGGTCTCACTGGGCAAAGCTGCCTTACTGTAGGTTGCCTTGACTTTCGGTGGGACCCGTAGGGTAGTCATTTGCCGCTGGTTACAACTGTATCTTAAATGTTCATCCGAACCACAGAACTCACACGTTGGAGTTTGTCCCGTATATATCACGAGTGCCTTATATTTGCCAATAGTTACAAATGATGGTATTGGCTTCTTTAATGACATTTTTACCGTACGTACGCCACTGGGCACGGGGTAACGAAACTTTTCACTCCACATTTCTTCTGTCACTTCATCCACTGTTCCATATTCACTGAATTTCCCGTGCACTTGTCTTAATTCAACTTCCATAGGTAAATTAAATACACTTACGTATTTCACTGTTCGACTTGCGTCGCTAATTTTTACTTTCACTACGTTCCCATTATCATACTTAAATTCTAATTCACCTGGGTACTGTTCTAGCAATTTTAACATAGTACGTTGTCGCACTAATTTCAAATAAACACCTCGCGCAGTTGTCGGTATTTGTATTGCTAAAATTTCATCAATACTGAGTTTAAACTTACTGTAAATGAACTCATGCACGTCCATTGCACTGGGTTTTGCTGCTCCATATGCGAAATTTATCAAAATGGTATTTTCACGTTCCATTTCTATCCTTTTTGTTCTTATTAA
Organism: Lepisma saccharinum; assembly: GCF_977018435.1. Taxonomy (NCBI): domain Eukaryota; kingdom Metazoa; phylum Arthropoda; class Insecta; order Zygentoma; family Lepismatidae; genus Lepisma; species Lepisma saccharinum. Next base: position 73,692,179 of record NC_139230.1, read on the forward strand.
CTATTGTCAAATACTATTACCGATCAGAGTCCTATTTTCCACTTGGCTCAACACTCGCACTCGGTTTTCCGCGTCACGCGTTATCTAAGCCCGCACGACTGCTTAGCTTCGACCTGCATCTCCCGTGGCCAAGCACGGACTGGACGCTCGGCTACGGAGGAGGACAGTTACTTCATTAATATTTTTCAATGTCTTTGAAGCAGTACAACGTTATCGTTAGAGTATCATAATTCGCGATCTTATACATGAAAATATCCGTTTGAACGTGTGTCAAATCATTTATTTGTTTATTTTTTTATAAATTCCATATGCAGAACAATGTAGCCACTATACACTGCTATTACAAATAATGTTACCATGCTCTTGTTTCATAGAAGGGGATTTAAAAAAAAAAGAAAAAGAACACCTAGTATGGAGGATCGAACTTGGGACCGCTAGCAACCCAATCGAGAACTCTAACCACTACACAACGCCTTTAACTTCGATTGAAACAACAATTTTTAAGTATTCTGTCCCTCCAATATTGTAAATGTCGTTGAGTATACATGTAGTTGAACTTTTACTTTAATTTTGAATTGCTTTCTTGTAGTATAGCACATATCTTCGAGAAATAATTTTCGAAGTGATGAAGAAAAACGAGAATATTGGTAGTTGTAAAATGCGAGTTATTTCTTTCTAACTTATTTTTGTGTTTATACATTATTAATAGAAAATATCTAGAGGCTTGAACATTGCAGGACGATATTCTTTTCCTGTGATACTGCAACGGACGAAATGCCTGTTTACTGACGCAAGTCTCGCGTTCAGAACAGTCTTATGAAATGTATTTGCTGTTCCGTAAGGTAACACGAAATAATTACACCGTTTGCGAACTACCAAATCTGCGCAACTTTAGACGTAAACAGGCGGAAAATGTTATTCATAAAATCACTTCACATTTGACAGTATTAGTCAAGAGAGACTCGTGGGACAGTCGACCTCCGTGGCGAAGTGGCGTCAGTCTGCCTGCAGCTCGTGCAGGTATCAGTTCGTACCGAGCTCCGCTCTTCGCGTGAGAAGGCTTAGTGATCGAACTGTCCGAGTTAGCTAGGGCCGTATACGGTTTGCTAGTGTTGTGTTAGTTCTTTTTTCCTTTGGAGTGCAAGCGAGGTTTTGACTACAATTACCGTGAGCCAGTGAAGATACGATGAAATAGTTCACGATGAATACACAAAGAGAAAACACCTTGAAATTTGTTTTCCGTGAGGTCAAAACGCGACCTACGTCATTGGATTTTCATCGATGGTTTCATGATGTCTACCAAGTGCCTACGAACCAAGTGCTCAGTTTTGAAATAGATTACTTTTGTAAGTGTTTGTACGTGAAATTTGCGACAAAAGTGGTAGGAGAAAGGTTACTAAATGATTTTGGTGCTGAGGTAATCTACAGTGACGTAGATGGTGATCATAAAGTTGAAGTAGAATGGGCCCACCAGCGGCATGTAATCGTCAGAATCCATGTAGTCCCAATTGAATTAAGTGCAGAAGTGATAAGTCGTGTCATGAGGTCTTATGGGGAAGTGTTAAAAATTGAAGACGAGACATACTCTGCAGATCACATTTACCCTACTCGAACTGGACGTGTCTTGATTAAAATGATACTACGTAAACCCATACCCTCATATGTAACAATGAATGGAGACTCTTATTGGGTAACATACCCTGGGCAGGTGCGTACGTGCCTCGCGTGTTCGGGGGAGGATCATGTAGTTGCTCAGTGCCCTAAGCGTCGATCCTCTGGGAACCAGCCCCGCAGGGGTCCGGTTAATATACCCGCTGACAATGTACCGATGGCATATGAACCAACTGTGCTACCCGTACGGACCAAACCAAGAGATTCAGCTCCGTTAGTTGCAGAAGTCCCAGCGTCAGGAGATAGCAATGGAGGGAACACGGATAGCCCCAGAATCACCGACGAGGAGACAGGTACCAGACAGGAAGTTAGTGAGAAGAATGCACCAACAGGAAGGGAAGAGATGGAGCAGCCAACATTGACCACTTCAGAGGAGATGCATCACATAGCCCCGCCCCCACCCCCAAGTGCTTTGTTCGCGGAGGCAGAATTCCCCGTAGTTACCTCTCCTAGGAAATCACGGTCAAGATCTGTATCAAGGTTACGGTCAGTGGCGGAAGAGTCCATGGTGCTACGTAGAAAGAAGAAGAAAAATAATGAATGCGTAAGTTCCACAATAGTTCATAACGAATATAGAGTAGAACCTGGTACCCCAAAACAAGATGTTTCAAAGGGTAGTTTAACAAGTCATTCAGGAAATGTAATTAAAGAGAAACCTTCGACGAGTAACAAACTTACCCCAGATTTATTTAGTGGAAAGCATAGTTAATGCATTCTAGGCAGAAATTAGAGTTTAGTAATGTTGAAGAATGTAAGTAAGTTTAGTTTTCTTTTGTGGACAGTTCTAATCATGCAAACATTTACCTTGGCATCTATAAATTTGAATCAAATGCAAAGTAAGACCAAAATAATTGCTCTCAATGACTTTTTCATTAAATCGTCTATTGATGTGGCCCTCTTACAAGAGGTAGCCATAGACGATTTTTCTGTACTGAACATGTTTAAAGTTTACAACAATTTTACTCCCTTTGCACAAGGGACTGCCATAGCATGTAGGCGACACTTGGATTTACGTAATGTAGTGCCCCCATCCCACGGGCAGACAAATAAGTGCCAAATTAGGCTCAGTGTTTCTCTGTAATGTGTATGCTCCGTCAGGAAGCCAAAACAGACGGGAAAGAGATTTTTTTTTCAACAGTTGTAGGGCCCGAGTTGACATCCCACACATTAGACACTATACTAGTGGGAGATTTTAACTGCGTAATTCGTTCACAAGATCAAAATCCAGGATACAACTTCTCACGTGCGCTCTATGAATTAACGCAGGGGTTACAACTGCGTGACGCTTGGATACACACCAATGGCGAAAGTCAAGGTTACACACATATCACCTCCAATAGTGCGTCAAGGATCGATAGGTTTTATGTCGCACCAAGATTTCAGGAATATATCATTAGTGTTCAAAATTTTCCAGTATGCTTTAGTGATCATAGTGTCCCAATTCTCAAAATAAATTTAGATTTGATCAAACCCCGACAAGGTAGCGGATACTGGCTTTTAAATAGCACATTATTACGCAATGGTAGTTATGTCCAGCTAATCAGGGAAACGTGGAACGAACTCAAGGCCTCTCGGCCAGTGCACAAGACCCTAATCGAGTGGTGGGAAACTCGAGTTAAGCCTAAATTTCTTCAGGTCAGTAAATTCTTCAGTGCAGAGGTTAGTAGAGATCAAAGAAACAAATACAATTTTTTGTATGCAGTCTTGAATGATCTCCATCGTTTAGCATTGCAAGGTAATTTCGATCGTCCTTATGCAAATGAAATAAAAGCGCAATTACTTGCTATACATAGGAAACGAAAATCTGCAGCAATAATAAAGAGCAAGATTCTTCCTATAGACCCAGACGAGCAAGCCACACTAAGTCACATTCTTCAAGAACATAAACACGCCAGGAGTCACGTTATTCATAAATTAACTTTAGATTCCGGTGAAGTTGTCACCAGCCCTCATAGTATACACGACAGGTTTTTGCAATACTATAAAAATCTTCTTGGTCAAGCCTTTAATCCAACAGAAACGCAATGCAATTTTTTGAACTACCTCCCTGCGTCACTGACAGAAAATGAAAGAACTGAGCTCACACAACCGTTTAGTAAAAAGGAGGTTCATGATGCAGTATTCAAAGCTCCGAGGAATAAAACTACAGCCGAAGATGGATTACCTTCAGAATTCTATCAATGTTTCTGGGATCTAATAGGAGACGAATTAACGGAATGGGTCAACGAAGTGTTGACAACAGGGACCATAGGGAAGACCAGTAGCACGGGAGTTATAGTGTTAGTTCCCAAAAAGGCAAATCCAAAGTTCGTCACAGATTTTAGGCCAATTTCCATATTGAGCAGTGACATCAAACTTATAAGTAGGTGCATAAATCAGCGTTTAAAAAAATATATGGTTAAACTTATTGGCAATTTACAGTTCGCTTGTAATACGTCCCAAAGTATACATCACTTGCTACAAACGATAAGAGACGTAATTATTACCAAACAAAATAAGAATGCATCAGAAGCAATTCTATCTTTAGATTTTTCTCAAGCATATGACAGAGTGAGCCACGAATATCTGTACAAAGTCTTAGAAGCATATGGCTTCGGAGACACTTTTCTTAATTGGATAAAAACATTATATAATCATATGCTGCTAAAACTCAAAATAAATGGTTTCTTGACAACAAGTTTTAAAATGCGACGAGGTGTACTACAAGGTAGTCCCTTGAGTAGCACATTGTACGTCCTCACAATAGCCCCCTTTTTGTTTAGTATCCAGCATCATTTACAGGGCATTTCTATGGCTTCCACCACAATACAAGTTGGCAGTTTCATGGACGACGTCACGATTTTTCTCAAGGATGAAAGAGATCTGTACAGTGTTAAAAGCCAAAACATACTTTTGAGCTCACATCAGGAGCAAAACTAAACAATCGAAAGTCATTCCTAATGCCCCTTGGCAAGGAGAATCCTTTCACAAACAATACGGAGATCCCTGTAGACAAGAAAATAAAAGTTTTAGGTATAAACTTCTATGCAAATATCAATGAAACGATCGAAGCCAATAGTAATCTCACGTGCGAGAGGGCAATCTACGTCCTCAGAGTGAACAAGATGCGCTCTCTGAGTTTAAAAACACGAGTAAGATTTATCAACGTTTTTGCTCTCTCTAAACTTTGGTATGTAGCAAAAATCCTGCCCTTCAAAACACAGCACTTAGCCAAGGTCAACAAAGCTGTTGGCTGCTTTTTGTGGCACGATACAATTTTCCGGGTGGCAATAAATGAGGTCACGTTATCAGAGAAGACAGGTGGTTTGGCACTAATACACGTGAACACACAGGCAAGAGCATTGTTTGTACAGACTGGCCTTAAAACAGCTTTCTCACTGCACGAGTCAACGACCCAAGCATGTATACAGACGATAATACAGGACATTCCATTAGAAGCTCCCATCGATATCCAAAGTATCCCCAAAAGATTTTCGTTTTATAAGGACATCGCTTTACAGGTATGCTACCAGTTATTACGACATGAGACAATTACAACATCTGTTAAAAAGTTATATAGTGAAATCAATAGTTTCAAGCACACAGTACCACGAATAGTCAGGGATTTCAATACACATAATTGGCCACCACAAATATGGGAAAATGTCTCCGCCAAACACCTTTCAAAAGCTGCCCAATCAATATGGTACAAAGTGGTTCATCGTGTTATAGTGACAAGAGATAGGACATACCAATATGGAATCAGTGACTCTCCTAACTGTATATCATGCAACGTGCCTGACTCTTTAGCCCACAGGATAACCAAGTGTCGCAACTCCTCCACGGCGTGGAACAAATTGCGAACAATGCTCAGTCGTATATGCCGCACCTCATTAACAAAGTTTACGGATACAGATATAGTTTTTCCTGCTTTCAATTTTTATCCACCAACAAAACAACGAGCAGTACAATGGTTGATAACAGAATACTTATTATATATATTTCACAATGACGAGAGCAGTTTTAAGAAACAATTCAGTATCTTCTTGCAAGAACAATATGAAAAAATTCCTCTCCAAGCAAGGAAGAAATGGTATGCAAATTTCTTATTAGTGCTTTATACTTAATTTAGGTCAAACAAAAATGTAAAGGTTAACCAGATAGAAATACGAATTGTAATAGCAGTACTACACTTATGTCAAAAACAATGTAATTCCATAACTTGTATATCAGAATGAGACAATAAAAAAAAAAGTGGTTAGCAGAGCGCGCTACAACGCCAGGGGTTCTGAGTTCGAGTCCCGGGTAAGGCATGGGTATTTGTGTTCGTCCAGTTGATAAGAGACAAAGAAAAAATGTAAGAATTGAGAAGTGTAAAAGTGAGAAAAAGAGTGAATGGTGGGGGATACCTCCGTGTAGGGGGTATTTCCTTTTAATACAAAAAAAAAAAGTCGGTAGCGCGTTTGACTACCATGCTAAAGGTCCCGGGTTCGATCCCCGGCCGGTTCAAATCCGGGAACTTTTCCAACGAAGGAAGTGGCCCCGGCGCCCACCCAGCGTCGAACAACATGGGTACCTGGGGGAAACCCTGGGGGTTAAAGGCGGTCAGGGGCGTGATGCTGATCACATCACCCCCACTCACGACCGGATCAAGAAAGTGTGGGGCGTTACCCCCACACCCCCTATACGCTTTCATGGCGTGGTGCTATGCACAGGGGAGCACTTTACTTTACTTTTTTACAATAGATATTTATGAAATACGCGAAAGAAATAAAAACAAGTATTATTGTATAAAAGTATTAAAATATCACTATTACATCGCATGTGACAAAATTCCTTCTCAAAGAAAAAAAATAGGTTTTCTAGTATTTCATCGCTGATGAGTCTACAGAAAGGAAAAGAGGTGAGAGAAAAAGAGAGGTGACAAAGGACAGGAGAAAGAAAAAGCGAAAGGAGAAGACGAAACGTAGAGGAGAGAAGAAAGAGAGGATAGACGAGGAGAGGAGGTGTAGTGAGGAGAATGGAAAAAGATTCTAGGAGAGATGAGCAAAGAAGAAAAAGAGAAGAAAAACGAGATGAGAGAAGAGGAGACGAGAAGAGGGGAGTGGAGAGTAGAGTAAAGGAGAGAAAAAGAGAAGAACGAAAAGAGGAGGAGAAAAGTGCAGTCGAGTCGGAAATCTAAGACAGGAGAGGAGATACGAGGAGTGGAGATGAGTGGAATGGAAATAAGATGCGAGAAAAGTAGGGAAGGCGATATGAGATAAAAGCAGAGCAGAAGGAGGGGACAGAAGAAGGAGAAGAGAAGAACAGAAGGGACTGAAGACAAGAGGTAGTTGCAGAAAATATCGTCTAAGCGTCTAGAATTGATGCATTGGTCAAATTGTCGACATGAAACATTCAATAACATTTTGAAATGTATTGGAGAATGTATTAGATCGATGCGAAATACCTTTTGGCTTCGTTCAGAGCAAGATAAAATCTTCCATGTAAGATCTTTGATTTTACCTGCGATTATACCACTAAAAGCATGAATGTAATTTTAATATTTATCCAAATTTTGTCCACTTCTCGGTTCGTTGAAATGGAGATTTTGTAATTTACTATTTCCCCTTCCTCCATCGTTAATTCCAAACTGAATCATTCCGTTTCACACGGCGTGGACAATGAACACAATGGGATAGGTCTAAAACTTAGGAAAATTTTCTGCCACCGGAAGGGTTTGAACCTACGACCATCAGATTGACAGTCCTGAACGGTAAACACTACCTTACAAGCTTTCGCTCGTGGAAGTAAGTAGAAGGAGCTGCCCAATGTGAAATGTAGATGCAACTCTCCTCCTACATGTAATGTGCAAATACTTGTTTGTAACAAAGAAAACGAAGGTAGTACGACAAAAATGTAAAGGTTAGCCAGATAGAAATACGAATTGTAATAGCAGTACTGCACTTATGTCAAAAACAATGTAATTCCATAACTTGTATATCAGAATGAGACAATAAAAAAAAAGTGGTTAGCAGAGCGCGCTACAACGCCAGGGGTTCTGAGTTCGAGTCCCGGGTAAGGCATGGGTATTTGTGTTCGTCCAGTTGATAAGAGACAAAGAAAAAATGTAAGAATTGAGAAGTGTAAAAGTGAGAAAAAGAGTGAATGGTGGGGGATACCTCCGTGTAGGGGGTATTTCCTTTTAATACAAAAAAAAAGAAATGTCGGTAGCGCGTTTGACTACCATGCTAAAGGTCCCGGGTTCGATCCCCGGCCGGTTCAAATCCGGGAACTTTTCCAACGAAGGAAGTGGCCCCGGCGCCCACCCAGCGTCGAACAACATGGGTACCTGGGGGAAACCCTGGGGGTTAAAGGCGGTCAGGGGCGTGATGCTGATCACATCACCCCCACTCACGACCGGATCAAGAAAGTGTGGGGCGTTACCCCCACACCCCCTATACGCTTTCATGGCGTGGTGCTATGCACAGGGGAGCACTTTACTTTACTTTTTTACAATAGATATTTATGAAATACGCGAAAGAAATAAAAACAAGTATTATTGTATAAAAGTATTAAAATATCACTATTACATCGCATGTGACAAAATTCCTTCTCAAAGAAAAAAAATAGGTTTTCTAGTATTTCATCGCTGATGAGTCTACAGAAAGGAAAAGAGGTGAGAGAAAAAGAGAGGTGACAAAGGACAGGAGAAAGAAAAAGCGAAAGGAGAAGACGAAACGTAGAGGAGAGAAGAAAGAGAGGATAGACGAGGAGAGGAGGTGTAGTGAGGAGAATGGAAAAAGATTCTAGGAGAGATGAGCAAAGAAGAAAAAGAGAAGAAAAACGAGATGAGAGAAGAGGAGACGAGAAGAGGGGAGTGGAGAGTAGAGTAAAGGAGAGAAAAAGAGAAGAACGAAAAGAGGAGGAGAAAAGTGCAGTCGAGTCGGAAATCTAAGACAGGAGAGGAGATACGAGGAGTGGAGATGAGTGGAATGGAAATAAGATGCGAGAAAAGTAGGGAAGGCGATATGAGATAAAAGCAGAGCAGAAGGAGGGGACAGAAGAAGGAGAAGAGAAGAACAGAAGGGACTGAAGACAAGAGGTAGTTGCAGAAAATATCGTCTAAGCGTCTAGAATTGATGCATTGGTCAAATTGTCGACATGAAACATTCAATAACATTTTGAAATGTATTGGAGAATGTATTAGATCGATGCGAAATACCTTTTGGCTTCGTTCAGAGCAAGATAAAATCTTCCATGTAAGATCTTTGATTTTACCTGCGATTATACCACTAAAAGCATGAATGTAATTTTAATATTTATCCAAATTTTGTCCACTTCTCGGTTCGTTGAAATGGAGATTTTGTAATTTACTATTTCCCCTTCCTCCATCGTTAATTCCAAACTGAATCATTCCGTTTCACACGGCGTGGACAATGAACACAATGGGATAGGTCTAAAACTTAGGAAAATTTTCTGCCACCGGAAGGGTTTGAACCTACGACCATCAGATTGACAGTCCTGAACGGTAAACACTACCCTACAAGCTTTCGCTCGTGGAAGTAAGTAGAAGGAGCTGCCCAATGTGAAATGTAGATGCAACTCTCCTCCTACATGTAATGTGCAAATACTTGTTTGTAACAAAGAAAACGAAGGTAGTACGACTCGGCGAAAACATTTAATGGAGAATTGCACATGATGAGAACTTTTCATTCGATATTTGCGGATGTGGGAAAAGGGGTAAAATTAGTATGTCCTGAATTGCACAAATATAAATAGTTATTTCATTATAACATAATAACCCACAGCGCGACAGCCCTTGGCTCCCACACTGTTCCTCCGTCACCTGTTATAGCGTGGAGATCTTACACCAGTATTGGAATAGTCGGTGGTCAGCCCGTCCTATCCCCAGCCGTTGTAGGTCTTCTCGATCGGGTTACCGCTCACTCATTCGGAGCTCCCCAATTTCCTCACGATGGTGGGTTGCCACCGGCCCTATACGTAGGCCGAATAAATTCCGACCAGAGCCGGATTCGAACCTACGCCATCCCGTAGTGAACGATCCCAAGACAAGTGAACGCCTTAACCCGCTCGGCTACGGAGGAGGACAGTTACTTCATTAATATTTTTCAATGTCTTTGAAGCAGTACACCGTTATCGTTAGAGTATCATAATTCGCGATCTTATACATGAAAATATCCCGGTACTAATTTACTATCCTTCGGACACATTTATTTATTTTTACAGAAGAAACTACTTACCGTAATAAGTTCCTGTAGCATTGTCGAACATCGGGAAGGTGTTTTGTGTGATTTTTCGTTGAAAATTAATTCTCCGACGGAGATAGCGTTTGGCGCGTACATCTTCCGACAACATCACGTTCGTACACCTTCGTACACCATCACCTTCGTACACCGTCGTGACTATCATGACGGGTCGTGATTGTGTTTTGTTGATATGCAGTGTTTCGAACTGTCTGCGTTTGCGCCTAGCGTTAGAACGTGAAACGGGAGGTAGAAGAATGACGTTTGCTGGATGTGTGATTAAGTTTGTACCGGGTGTGGAGGATTCCGTGAAGTTTCTGATTTTGGGCCTTGTAATCACGAATCTGCACTTAAAATTTGGCGCTCACGTATAAATTTGCAGTTTATTTGGGGGCAGGTGAATCCGGCCAATTTCTAACATGCCCTTAACAGGGAGTCTATAGAAACAGGCGGGGCCGCGATAGCGGTTGGGGGCGGTAAGTCGATTACCCCAGGGGCGGAGCCCGGAACCGGCGGGAAATTCGGAAATCGAGGATGTGGAAATACGAACTTAATTGAGATTATTTTGCTATTTGCACGTGTGAGCGCCAAATTTTAACTGCTGGCGCTTATTTGGGGGCAGGTGAATCTGGCCAATTTCTAACATGCCCTTAACAGGGAGTCTATAGAAACAGGCGGGGCCGCGATAGCGGTTGGGGGCGGTAAGTCGATTACCCCAGGGGCGGAGCCCGGAACCGGCGGGAAATTCGGAAATCGAGGATGTGGAAATACGAACTTAATTGAGATTATTTTGCTATTTGCACGTGTGAGCGCCAAATTTTAACTGCTGGCGCTTATTTGGGGGCAGGTGAATCTGGCCAATTTCTAACATGCCCTTAACAGGGAGTCTATAGAAACAGGCGGGGCCGCGATAGCGGTTGGGGGCGGTAAGTCGATTACCCCAGGGGCGGAGCCCGGAACCGGCGGGAAATTCGGAAATCGAGGGTGTGGAAATACGAACTTAATTGAGATTATTTTGCTATTTGCACGTGTGAGCGCGAAATTTTAACTGCAGATACGTGATTACGGGGCCAAAATTGGTGAGTATACCGAATTTCAAACAAAATGAAGAAATTCCCGGTATTGTAAAATCGATCCTTAAAATTTGTTGTCGGGCATTTCTTGGGTTCCGAAGGTTGAAACACTGCATGACAATTGAAAATCGAGAAAAGAGAAGGCCGATGTGTCTTCCCGACGCGTCATTATTTACGACGGTATCCGCGCCATATTGTGTGTGAGGCAAACGGAAAGGTAGGAGAAAGAAGTACTCGTAATGTGAAAAATTGCTATTAGTTTGATCAAAGCAACGTCAATAAACCTTCAGGAATGATCCGCGAGGCAGATACGTAAGTACGAATGTCAAAAATTTGACAAAACACAAGCACGACGCGTGATTATGTAGGAAGGTGTACTCGGCATATTATGTTTGAGGCAAGACGTACTGGTAATGTGAAAAATTGGAATTAATTTCATGAAAACAACGTTAATACACCTTCAGGAATGTTCCGCGAAGCACATACATAAGTAAGAACGTCAAAAATTGACGAAACGAAAAAAATAGGGGTGTCCGAAGGATAGTAAATTTTTACCAATATCCCTTTGAACGTGTGTCAAATCATTTATTTGTTTATTTTTTTATAAATTCCATATGCAGAACAATGTAGCCACTATACACTGCTATTACAAATAATGTTACCATGCTCTTGTTTCATAGAAGGGGATTTAAAAAAAAAGAAAAAGAACACCTAGTATGGAGGATCGAACTTGGGACCGCTAGCAACCCAATCGAGAACTCTAACCACTACACAACGCCCTTAACTTCGATTGTAACAACAATTTTTAAGTATTCTGTCCCTCCAATATTGTAAATGTCGTTGAGTATACATGTAGTTGACCTTTTACTTTAATTTTGAATTGCTTTCTTGTAGTATAGCACATATCTTCGAGAAATAATTTTCGAAGTGATGAAGAAAAACGAGAATATTGGTAGTTGTAAAATGCGAGTTATTTCTTCTAACTTATTTTTGTGTTTATACATTATTAATAGAAAATATCTAGAGGCTTGAACATTGCAGGACGATATTCTTTTCCTGTGATACTGCAGCGGACGAAATGCCTGTTTACAAGCCGATGGCCCAACAATAAGACATCTAATATTTTCAGGCAGCAACTTGCCATTTCTCTTAATCTGCTGTTCAGGTTCTGGCAGCCTTTTTATAACATCCCAGGTGCTCATATTATCACTTTGTCTGCATCGATCCAGCTGTGTTCTGGAAGTCATAGCCATTTGACAAATAACTTGTTGCCTTTTCTGCGGATGATTTTTTATATGAGATATGTGTCAGGCTGTTTAGTTTTGTTGAGTTCTTCTTCATAGAATCTGCCTTTGAGAATTTCTCCTCGGTGATCTTTTATTATATATGTGTTAAGGGTCCCAGGTTTAACTTGAACCACTGTAAATAATTCAGTGCTCCAGTTTCTTGTAAAGCCTCTTTTGAATAAGTGCTTATATTTGCTGATTCTTACTTGATCACCCATCTTGTATTTGGCCTTTCTTGTTGTTGGCTGGTATCTAGGATAATAAACAGTCCTGATCAATTTTTGCTCATCAGATGAAGTTACTTCAGAGGGTTTCATGTTGATTGTAGAATGGACCGAGTTGTTATATTTATGTAGAAGTTCTGGAAGAATATTAATCCATTTATAATTACCTTGAAGTGTAAATTGTTTATACATAAGATTTTTTAGGGTTTTGTTGAATCTCTCTACAATTGAGGCTTTGAGATCACAGTAACTCGAATAATGTTGTATTGACTGGCTTTTAATAAATTGTTGGAACACAGAATTATAAAATTCTTTGCCATTATCTGTTTGCAAATATCGCGGTGATCTTCCACTCTGATTGATGATTGTCCTGATGGCTTCTGTAACACATTTTCCAGTCTTGGATTTGAGTGGCACAGCCCAGGCAAATTTTGAAAATGTGTCTATGACAGTGAGTAGATACTTGTAGCCCTTGTTGATTTTGTCTACGTTTTTCAGCTGTCCACTTGCCATCTCAATCAAGTCGCTCTGCCATAAATCATCTATGCCTTTTGTAACTACTGGCAGTCTCTTATAATTATGTCTGGCTTGTCTGTGTAATTCATCAACAATAATTTCTCAAGACATAATATGAAAACAAGAATATTGCAACTATTGGGTGTTCAGCAGCTGATACTACAGGATTTTCTAAATATAATTTGTCCCCTATTTGTATTTTAAATTCCAGAGCATAGGCTGTTTCTAATGTATTGCGGTCTGTAAAATCCTCTAACTCTACACTGGTGATTTTTGGTTTGTTTTCAGCATTTGTTATTGATAAGGTAGGATAGTGGTGTGCCTGTGGTTGAAGCCAATATTTGATCTTGATTGGTCTCAGTGTGCCCCCAACAAAAAATTGGTAATAAAATTGTGCAGGGGACAGCATATATATTTTGCCACCTGGTGTAAATGGTGAATCATATTCTTTGTTGGGGATGCTGTACAATTCAAGAATTACTGTATGTTTTGGATTCTCGATTATGCCGGTTATTTCTTTTTCTGCTGTAAGCAATATGCTTGTTACAGATTCAAGGTGCTCATTGATGGTCCTAACAACATCATCATGGCCTGGCTTGATTTTTATGTCCACAACAAGTTTCTTGTATTGTTGCACAATCTCTTGAAGCTGGGTGGCAAAAACAGACAGAGCATTTGCTTGATTGGATTCCATGGTCCCTAGCTGTTGCTTGATATTAGCTACAATTTGTTGCAAATTTTAAATAACTGCCAATTTTGAATTTTGAGCAGTAAGATCATGGACCTGTCTTCTGATATCCTCAAACAGGGTATGCAGTTCATTAATATGTTGATTAGTTGGTAGAGTGGCCACTGTCTTAGTAAGTTGTTTGATCTCTGTCTGGATATTCTTGATATCTTCTGATTTCAATATGCGATTCACTGCCCTCTTTATATTTTTAAGTTCCTGTGATGTAGGCAGATTTGACACAGTATTTTGCAAAGATTCAAGTGCCAATTTCACATTGTTTAATTCAGAAGCATCAGCCACATTTTGCATAGCATTTTGGAGCAGGGCTATATCTGCCTGAGTGGGTGTTGATTGTTGTAAAATTTCAAGCTTTGTTTGGATATCATCAATCAGGTGATGAAAATGAGATAGCTCAGATTCAGTGTTGAGGTTTTCAAGCTTTGTGATCTGTTCCTGGACACTGACAAGTGTGTCTACAATACCGGGCAGGCGGGATTCTTGTATATTTGTCAAATCACTTTGCACTGCTGCTATTGTACCCTCAAGATGGGTTATGGTACTTTGAATTTTTCCAAAATCTTCATATGTTTCAAGTTGCAGCTTAATATTGGCAACACTCCGAGTTATTGCACTCAAAGCATCAGAAGATGGCAAGTTGTTCATAAAATTTTCAAGTGTCTCAATTTTTTTTTTAACCTCGGCTATGGCATTGTTCAGAGGGTCCAGATTAGGTATCTGTAATGATTGAATCTGTTCCTTTAGAGTGGAAATCACTAGATCAAAATCTTCTTGTGATTTTATGCTTTTTACAATTGTTTGGAGCTGTGTCTGGACATTATTTATCTGTTCCTCTAATTGTTGTTTCAATTGCTCAGAGTTGTTAGCCTGGGTCTTAAATTTGGCTTGAAGAGCTGCTACAGCTTCTTCTAAACTTTGAAAGTTATCTAATGTGGCCAGGTCAGTATATTTCTGAGGCAATAATTTAAGTTCAGAATCAATTTTAAGAAGAGGGTCCATGCATTGTGATTGTAAATTTGTAATTTCTAATTGAAGACTGGCATTGAGTGTGGTTTGTAAAGCTTGTAAATCACTTCTTAATTTCTTGACTCTGACATGAAGCATCAAAATCTCATCACTGTGATCTTCATGTCTTGTATGGCCAAATATATCATTAGGCATTTTTGTTTTAGTGGTTATTTATTATTGAATATCTGATTCTTAATTCTATAAAAAAAGGTATAAGCTTGTCATATGACCCAGGGACTTCAATATATAAGCAGTCACCAGCAGAAACAGTATATACAGTGCCAGAAATCATGTTTGAGTGCTTAATTCTATAAATATTTCTCCCCACTGAAATTTTGACATCACCCTCAGGGGTTGTAATAAATTGCAATTGACCACCTACAGGTAATTGGTTATGATTTAAATTATTGTTAAATATGTACAATGTTTTACCCGTTTCATCATCAACATCTGTAAGTATGCTGTTCAGATGAATAATTAACAAAGCACTTAGTTTAGATATCATATCAGAAGAGGGTTGTGGTGTTGGCAGCTCCATAATAGCCTGTTTTTTGAACCCAAATAAGTTCATAGGCATGTTTATTTATTTCAAATCATGCTCTGTAATTGGGCATTGATTGCCATTTTTCAAATCACAATGCCCCCATGGTAGGGTATGTATGCCACATGATAAAATACATCTCTCATCATCATGTGGGTCCAGAGCCACTTTTCTTACAATATTGCTAGTCAATAAGTGATCCACACTCTGAATTCTATTTTCTGATGTTCTGATTGTGCTACATGCTTTGAGACAATTTTTGTAATCCTCAAAATCAAGCTCTTTGTCCACAGTTACTCTGCCAATGCCCTTGGCCTTTTTGGCAACAGCACCACTACATGTTTCAAAACTGTACATCTTGGCCCTTAACCCAGGAAATGCCACAATAACATCACCAAGTGTCTCATCTTTTAACTTGCCAGGCACCTTTTTGTTGTGGTGTTGAATCTCTGTATGTTCACTGGTATCAAAATATTTAAACAATTCAGGCTGTGTTATATCTTGATAAACATCTTCTGTTTGAATATCAAGAACAAAACTATGTGTGTCCATGTACATCAATTTTACACAATCACCATAAAAAGGTTTCAACACATCATAATACAATTTTAACATGTGTAATTTGGCCAATTCCAATATCACAGCCCCTACATAAATAGGCTTATCAAACTTAATCTTTGTTTTTTTCATGTTGAAAAGTGCCATATTTTCATCATAAATTCTTCTGTAATTGAAGTTGGGCTTTGCAATCAATTTTTTGCTCCGGCTGGGGTCAGTAATTATTTTAACATCAATATGTTTTCAATTGTTTTGCCATACACTGAATTGACCATCAATTTAAACAAAGTTTTATCAAATTGGCTCAATGCAGATGTTCGAAGCTCTGTGTTTGTATCAATATATGTTTTCAACCATCTTGAGTGCCTGAACCTCAAAACTTTTCCAACTTTGGTCACTTGAACACCATGATGCATCAGGAACTGGAGGTTTTTGTAATATATGACATAGCCCTGTTTTGGCTCTAGAGTCATCATCAATTTCTTCTGTTTAGAGCCAGGTGAACACTTAACCTCGGGAATTGGGGGCAGATCAGAAAAGTTATTGTGTAAATTATCTGGAATTGTCAGATCAACCTCTAAGAAGAGGCCATAGTTACTGTCATCAAAGTCCTTAAGATCTTCATTATTGAAATTTTTAACCCACTCAAGAACTGCATAAGGCAGTTTATCCATCATAGCATAACCATACAGGCTGTTTGCATCTACATACAGTATATAATTTGATGGCAGTGCTGGATCATAATCAGGAATATATTTGTTATTTGCTCTGGCATATCTCTGAGAACATTGCACCATGCCTCCTCTTATACATTGCTCCATAAACAAGTACATATCTTGATCCTGGATCAGATCCAATTGCATTTTAGTGTTCAAAAACATTGAAGACCATGCTAGGCCCGGAGCACTGTAAAAATACATTGGATCCAGCTTATAATTTTGCATGGAAGATTTTCTGAATGCCTGCAGTATATCAGCTAAGAGGGTCACATCAAGTTTTAAATATGCCCTGTGATAATCACCAAATGTCTGGCATTTTAAATTGTTCCACATCAATTGGGCATGGTGATAATCTTCATCAGTGATTCCAGATCCTCTGATTTTGCTGTAAAACTCTTGTTGTGGTGGCAGAGAACACTCATCAAATTTAGAAAAATCTGTAACATAGTCATATGGATATACACCCTTGCGCCTAATTAATTTCAGGTCCTGATTTGGAAACAAAGCACATGTGATTTTGAATTGATCATCAGATAATTGAGTGGCCAGTGTAGCCAAGCTAGCCGATAAAATTCTGTATGAATCAAGAAATCTTAAGTGAATAGGAACACCATTAACTTTAATTATTTTGCTAATAGCAATATATTTCTCATCATTTTCTGATAAAATATTTAAATTCTGCTTGTCAAACCCCTCGTACCTGATCAAATGATGAAAATCATAATTGGATGCACCGTGGCAAAATATAGGGACAAATTTTGGTCTGTGGATCTTAATATTACAGCTATTACACAGGGCCATTAAAAATTTACCATCTGTATGAGAATGGTGATGTACCTTGATATTTGCATCTGAAAATTCAGAATCACATACTGGGCATTTTTCTGCATTGTTGAAATCTTCAATCTGATCCTCTGTTAAAAGCAACATGGGTTTTGATTTTAATAAAATATTAGATGCTATGTCATGACACTCATTTTCTATTCTTTGTGCAAATTCTTTGATGGCATCTGCTCCCATGTATAAATATTCTTTACTAACCACACCACCCTGTCCAACCACATAATAAAAGCTGGAAGGTTCATGTAATTGATATGATGTAATTGAAGATTCCTCAGGGTCTGGGCTGCAGAATGCAAGGGGTTTGAGATTTGATTCAAAATCACAGACTATATATGCTGGGTGTTCCAACAAGGCCTCAAACTTTTTGAATTTTGCATTTTCACTTGGCATTGGCATCACCATATGAACAGGTTTATGGTTGCCACAGTATTTCAGATGCTCAATTAACTTGTTTTTAGCAATTTCTTCATTTCTTTCACGAACCCCATTTATTATTTTTCTACCATCAAAAACACTTAAACATCTTCTGCACAACTTGAATATTGTATTGGATTTGTCTAGTTGTGTTCTGACTAAAGCTTCAAGATTTTGTATCAGAGTGTAATGATATGTGCCATCCCCTTCAATTAAGAGCAGATCAATCGGAATAGCAGATTCATCATCAAATGTACTGATTCTGAGAGGATCTATCAAGCAATTGACACGGCCAGTGGAACAAGTAAATACATTAATAGATAATTGTTTGCCATTGATATCCCGGGCCTTTTTTTCAAATTTATCAATATTCTGAACAGACATTGGATATTCTAAACCCTCCATTGCTTCATCAAAATCATTTTCATGCTGTTTATAATAACTTATTCTCTCAGGATGAATTAAAACTGGAAACAAAGCAGCTAAAATACACCACAAAAAGCATTTCTGGTCATTATTTTTTATATTAACCACGGCTGTTTTGTTTTTGATATTGGCAGGTAATGGCACATAAGTGGAACCTTGTAATGGGCTGAATTCAGAAATATTAATATATAACTTGTGTGGAGTACCGCATAGGCTCCATCCAGACTCTTTTGCTGCAAATTCAGAGTGTTTAATATTCAATTGATCTATCAAACTGCTTATTATTTTGTCTGAATTTGCATTTGAATATACCGGTACAGTTTCTGTTATGTAGGGCTGTGTAAATTTTGTGCCATTTGGTTTCTTATATTGTGTAAACAATTTGAGGGACAGCTTATAAGACCCATTTTGTGCATTTAGAATTGCCTGCACATCAGGATTTATACTGTTCAAAAAATTCTTAATGTCACATCTTGGCTCTGATTTAAAACAGTGATCCCTTAATTGGCCGTTAAAACTGCTATGGATGGGTTCATAGCGTGGCTGCTTTGCCGGTCCAGCATTAACAGGTGTTTCATGCTTCCTTTTCAGACCAGATGTAGATGGTTGAGGGGGCAATGTTGATGACTGTACAGAACAAGAACCCACATGTCTATTGAAATATGCCTTGCTAGATATTTTATTGCATTTAGAACATATTTTAGTGGGAGTTCTGAATTTGCCTGGGTTACAATTCTTTTGGTGTCTGGCCCAATTGGGGCTGGATATATTTTTATTACACTGATTGCAATATTTTTGATTTGGCATTTTTGTTGTTGGTTCATTATATAAGATTTCCTGGGGTTCAATTCAAAATTTTGTACTTAATATATATATATATATTGTTCAGCTGTGTGCTTTGTTTATTTCTTGTGTATATTTAATATGTTAATATTATTAATTTTTATCCTCGGTTTATTATATAAATTTTTTTGGGTTTTAAACCAAAACTCTATGCTTATTATGACAGGTTGTAAAGCCAATAGCCTACAAGTAGAAAAAGAGAATAAATATTGATCTACACGGACCTTCCGCAAATGCCTGCACAGACATGCATGTCCGAGAAAGGCAATGACCTAGCTCTGAGTGTTATGTATTGATTTTTGTATAACAGGCTGGGACAGATATAAGCCTGACTCTAAATATGAGTGGATTACAAAAAAACAAGCTGGATGCAACAAATATCAGATTTTTTATACAAAATATAAGCCCTTTTTGTTCAATATACCAGAAATATATTTAATATAAATTGTATATTAAACCAAACAGGCCTGTAAGTATGAGAAGCACTGTAACAACACATCTGTTCTCCTCAGCCACTCTCACAATACTGGCTGATATGCAATGCAAAATCTCTTTATATACCCTAAGCACGGACCGCATTGAAAACATCTGAAACAATAAGCCAATCAGAATATAACACATCAACACATTATGTCATAACCAACCAATCAGAAAACAACACATGTCTAATAATTTGTTGCTTAATATTGGGTAATAATTTGTTGCAAAACATGATGCAATATAAATAAACCAGAAAAAGGCCACAAGTGGACCGGAAGTAGGCAAACCGGAAGTGGACCGGAAGTGGACCGGAAGTAAATATGTGTGTGTGTGTGTGTATGTGTATGTGGGTGGGTGTGGGTGTATCTTAGCTTAGTTTTAGGTGTGGGCAAAAAAAATATCAAGAGGGGCATATTTTTAACAAATTTATGGACAACAATCTCACAGAAGTGCCTTTTGTAAGTGTAGGCAAATCAATCTGAGGGGGCTCATCATTTGTACACTAGGATTCAAAATTCTTAGAAATAAGAGCATATCACACTTGAAGAATTGGGGAATAAGGGCATCTTGGCATAATTTTAAGTGTGGGCAAATCGGGCTGTTTAATTATATGAGCTCATCATTTGTACACTTGTAAGTGGTCCTGGTTATAGGTCCAATTACACTACTCGCAAGTCTCGTGTTCAGAACAGTCTTATGAAATGTATTTGCTGTTCCGTAAGGTAACACGAAATAATTACACCGTTTGCGAACTACCAAATCTGCGCAACTTTAGACGTAAACAGGCGGAAAATGTTATTCATAAAATCACTTCACATTTGACAGTATTAGTCAAGAGAGACTCGTGGGACACTGTGTTAAGGTGCTGGAGTAAATCCTTATTTTTCTTCCTCGAAGAACAACAATTTTTAAAGTAGATCAACAGTCGTTCCGCTCTTTCTTATTTCTTTTAAATTCTTCCACATTCCTTTAATTGGGTTAAAAATAAATAAAAATATTGCTTGCACTTCTGTCATTGACGTAGACCAGGCCCGTACGCAGGATATCTTTGAGGGAGGGGCCAGACCCATATATATATATATATATATATATATATATATATATATATATATATATAAAGAGAGAGAGAGAGACAGATATTACAAAATAGTTCAAATAGTGCGAGCGCCATTGAAAAGTCATGATAATTCTATGTTTAGAAAATAATATATTTATAAATTAAATTTTGCGTACTAGGAATTATTATTACAATAAAGAACATGTCTAATTGTAAGTTAAGAAAAAAACAATAATAAAGAGACATTCTCACATCACGATTGCAGTTCGAAAAAGTCGGGACAGGGATTGAAAGTAACGCACTGTCCTGACTAAATCGGTGAATCTGACGTCTGCTAGCCTTGCATTATAAAACTTAAACCATCCAATATTGCAGCCTGAAGACTTTTGAGCAAGAAACAGATTCATTTATGTAAAAACAAAATTGAAATTTTTACACATTTCTAAAATAAACATTTAAATATTTCAGGGTTCGAGGAGGGGGATGGCACGCATGCCCTCCTGGATACTGGTCAGACGTAGACAGTGAGAGAGAAATTTTGGAGAATCTTTCTATTAAATTATTCCAACTTATGACAATCGTGAACTTTTCGTTTAATAGACAATATTTGGTTTTAAACGACTGGAGAACATTGGTCTAATTTCCTTTCTTCCTCTTTTGAGAGAATATATAATTCTACAGTAGCAATCAGGGGCGCCGACTTGTCAAAATTATTGAGGGGGCTCTGATCACTGAAATAAATTAATGAATGACTCACTCTCTCCCTTTTTTAAGTTTTGGCCTCAGTGTTCGGAATCTCATAAAAGCCCATGAATTCTCAAAAAATATCAACACTTTTATTCAAAGTTCGAATGCAGAATATTAATTGTCCACGGATGGATATGTCACAAGTTTCGTCAGCCATAATAGCAAAATATTCCCGACTTTTAATATCTGCTACCACGGAGCACAAACAGATCTCCCTAATATATCAATGATCTCGTTCTGAATGTCATGTTAGAGCCATTTGTAGCCCGAAAGTTCCATCCATTACCCTACTTCACGCACATCGTCTTTTGGAACTATTTTTAGTAAAAATTTTAACAATACTCATAATTGCATACTTAGTATATAGTAATAAGTCGTGTTTTTCTGTCTCTAGTCATAGCCCCCACAAAGTTGATGGTTTAGCGGTCTCAGCCCCCAAAGTTGATGATCTAGAAAATTTTAAATGTGTACTTAAAGTTAAGTTCATGTGGCACAATTCAGAGTAAACTTTACAAGAGAAGCAAAATAATACATTAGATCCTCTAAAGCAAAATTATTTGGGGGGCTCTGCCTCCACATCTTTAACATTGGGGGGGCTCGAGCCCCCCAAGCCCCATGGAGTCGGCGCCTATGGTAGCAATCACGTTCGGAAACGGTGAAAAAAATTACTTGGTTTTCAACGGCAAACAAGCTTGGTAGCGTAGCTTGCTCGCGTTCAAAGTGATTCACTCACGCTATTCAAGGCCGCTTCTTATCGCAAAACACTGTCCGTCGGTGCACAGTGTCTGCACCCAGCAAGTTACAACCCAGATACCATGTAAGTTAACTGCAACTTAAATCGAATGTTGATTTAACTTGCAGTTAACTTACATGCTATCTGAGAAGTGACCAGAGTCGAATTTTAAAAGAGAATCTGAAGAATGATAGATTTCATCACAGGCGGCTAGGTGGGCATTAGCTCAACATGCAATAGTTTAAGTGGTAATTTCTGACAAAGAAGAATTGAATAAGTATTGGGATAGTAATACGTGTATCCGCTCCTTTTTAACAATGTAAGCTCGAAGACAATTTGTATTCCATTTGTTTATATTGGCAACTTGGTCAACCGGAGGTTATTATAAGGAACTATTTCGTAGATGTTCATGTAACCGTTATAAAATTACAAATAAAATATATTCACAATCTTAGATATACTAACAACGAAGAAATAAATGCAGAGTTAAATTTCAAATGCATGTGTATAGATTAATTCTAGAAGTACAGAGCTATATCAGAGTATTCGACTTCTTTTTGCAGGATAACGTTTACAATATTGACGCGACAGAATAATTAAAAACTGTTGCTCCAAGGGAAACAAAGGGCCTAGTGTATTGGTTAGAGTTCTTAAAAGCATTGATTGCGGTCCCAGGTTCGATCCTCCATACTAGGTGTTCTTTTTCTTTTCTTTAAATCCCCTTCTATTAAACAAGAGCATGCTAACATTATTTGTAATAGCAGTGTATAGTGGCTACATTGTTCTGCATATGGAGTTTATAAATAAATAAACAAATAAATGGTTTGACACACGTTCAAAGGGATATTTTCATGTATAAGATCGTGAATTATGATACTCTAACGATAACGGTGTACTGCTTCAAAGACATTGAAAAATATTAATGAAATAACTTTTTATATTTGTGCAATTCAGGACATACTAATTTTACCCCTTTTCCCATATCCGCAAATATCGAATGAAAAGTTCTCATCATGTGCAATTCTCCATTAAATGTTTTCGCCGAGTCGTACTACCTTCGTTTTCTTTGTTACAAACAAGTATTATTTGCACATTACATGTAGGAGGAGAGTTGCATCTATATTTCACATTGGGCAGCTCCTTCTAATTACTTTCAGGAGCGAAAGCTTGTAGGGTAGTGTTTACCGTTCAGGACTGTCAATCTGATGGTCGTAGGTTCAAACCATTTCCAGTGGCAGAAAATTTTCCTAAGTTTTAGACCTATCCCATGGTGTTAATTGTCCACGCCGTGTGAAACGAAATGATTCAGTTTGGAATTAACGATGGGGGAGGGGAAATATTAAATTACAAAATCTCCATTTCAATGAACCGAGAAGTGGTCAAAAATTGGATAATTCTTATAAATATTAAAATTACATTCATGCTTTAGACGCTGAGACGATATTTTCTGCAACTACCTCTTGTCTTCAGTCCCTTCTGTTCTTCTCTTCTCCTTCTTCTCTCCCCTCCTTCTGCTCTGCTTTTATCTCATATCGCCTTCCCTACTTTTCTCGCATCTTATCTCCATCCCACTCAACTCCACTCCTCGTATCTCCTCTCCTGTCTTAGATTTCCGACTCGACTGCACTTCTCTTTTTCTCTCCTTTACTCTATTCTCCACTCCCCTCTTCTCGTCTCCTCTTCTCTCATCTCGTTTTTCTTCTCTTTTTCTTCTTTGCTCATCTCTCCTAGAATCTTTTTCCATTCTCCTCACTACATCTCCTCTCCTCGTCTATCCTCTCTTTCTTCTCTCCTCTACTTTTCGTCTTCTCCTTTCGCTTTTTCTTTCTCCTGTCCTTTGTCACCTCTCTTTTTCTCTCACCTCTTTTCCTTTCTGTAGACTCATCAGCGATGAAATACTAGAAAACCTATTTTTTTTCTTTGAGAAGGAAATTTGTCACATGCGATGTAATAGTGATATTTTAATACTTTTATACAATAATACTTGTTTTTATTTCTTTCGCGTATTTCATAAATATCTATTGTGCATGTGACAACCCTGAAATTGAGCCTAGCTCTACACGCAACCCACCAACGCCTTGTGTAAATTGGGTTGCCTAGTTTAAAATGCCGTTATCCTAAAACATTTGAGAAACAGTGTACAATCCGAGGAAATAGAGTTGAAAATGCTGCTCTCATTTATTTCAAAGTGTTCAAGAAGGAAATCCGTGGTTCGTATAACCAGGTAACGGACACAAAATCTGCAATAACTTTGGTGCAATACAATGACAACAATGTTGTAACTGTAGCATCGACGAGCTGTGGTGTGCATCCATTGGGGAAAAGTAAAAGATTGTGTCGAGCAGAAAAGAAGCATATATTTATAGATCAGCCAGCTTGCATGGCGAGGTACAACACATACATGGGTTGACTAGACCAAATGGATCAGAACATATCTACTTACCGCATCACAATTCGAAACCGAAAATGGTACTGGCAACTCATTGCTTATTTTTTAAATGTTACAATGAATAATGCTTGGCAGTTGTACAGATTAACTCCCATTGGGCACCAGCAGGGTCTAGATCTTCTCGCATTCACCCGCTTTGTAGTTCAGAATTATTTGGCTAGGTACACGCAAGAGCGTCCAAGGCCGTCACGAGTATCCACAACTGGGAAGAAACGAGTTGACGATAATATTAGACTAGATGGTGCTCTTCACATCTTAGAAACCAACAAAACACAAATACGATGTGGAGAGTGCAAGAAGTATACTTGGAAAAAGAGCAGAAAGTGCAACGTGGGATGTCACATCAAATGTTTTGAACGGTTTCACAGTTACAAATAAACTTTTGAAAAATCGAAGAGATACTTTTCTAAATCCAGAAATTTGCATTATAAATTTTTCGAAGCTCATGTAGACGAAATATTTTGGGAGTGATTAACTAAGAAAAAATCTACTATTATATATACATGGAGATATTATGTAAATTCATTCTAGAATACTTCAGTGCATAAAATGTTGAACAGACCAACTGTACATTAATAAATTTAGAACCTTTGCATTATAAATTACTTTAAAGCTCTTGTAGAAGAGTGTCTTATTATAATTGCTTTATTATAATAAATATCAGGAGATCCATTAGTGTGCAGTGCCCACGTTTGTAGGCCCCCTCCACTCTTTAACAAGTAAATATATCATATTGAAACTAAAGTTAAGCATAATATCTCACCCTTATATATAATAGCCTTATATTCAAGTATAAAACAGATATCTGAAAAAAAAAATATTCTGGGCACTAATGGGTTAATGGTTAAATTGATGAAGGGACACTTGCAAATACCCATGTCCAGGCCGGGATTCGAACCGCACCCCTGGCGTGATCATAAACCGCTACGAAACCAGAGATCCCACGTTCGGACCTTGGACAGTTATGGTTGCATCATGTCTGTCCCATTGCCATTTCATCGTGTCATCATTCAGTCTCCCCCCTGTGCATAGCACCACGCCATGAAGGCGTATAGAGGGTGTGGGGGTAACGCCCCACACTTTCTTGATCCGGTCGTGAGTGGGGATGATGTGATCAGCATCACGCCCCTGACCGCCTCTACCCCCCAGGGTTTCCCCCAGGTACCCATCTTATTCGACGCTGGGTGTGCGCCGGGGCCGCTTTCACCGTTAGAAAAGTTCCCGGATTTGAACCGGCCGGGGATCGAACCCGGGACCTTTAGCATGGTAGTCAGACGCGTTACCGACTGAGCCACCGCGGCCATTCAGTCTCATCATCGCATTTAACCCAAGAGGTAGAAAAATGGTACATAATATTAATAGCTTGTTAATTATTAATGATTTGATAGAAAAAATCTTACATTTTGGTTTTGCCCCCCCTCCCTAAACTGATCAACCTAGCTACGTCCCTGGCAACGACACAAAAGCCTTCAGGAGAGGGTTGTAGGAGGTCAATGGTCGCCAGCGGAGGAAGCGGGAAAGGCTCTGGGGGTGGAGAGTGCGACCGGTGGACTCTCACAACAAGGAGGTTACCCTGGCCACGGAATCACCGCCCCTGAGAAGCAGTGTTTCCTTCCCCCTCTTTCCTCTCTCCTCCCTCCTCGCCAAGTGTTGTAAGTAGTGTAATTGGACCTATAACCAGGACCACTTACAAGTGTACAAATGATGAGCTCATATAATTAAACAGCCCGATTTGCCCACACTTAAAATTATGCCAAGATGCCCTTATTCCCCAATTCTTCAAGTGTGATATGCTCTTATTTCTAAGAATTTTGAATCCTAGTGTACAAATGATGAGCCCCCTCAGATTGATTTGCCTACACTTACAAAAGGCACTTCTGTGAGATTGTTGTCCATAAATTTGTTAAAAATATGCCCCTCTTGATATTTTTTTGCCCACACCTAAAACTAAGCTAAGATACACCCACACCCACCCACATACACACACACACACACATATTTACTTCCGGTTCACTTTCGGTCCACTTCCGGTCCACTTCCGGTCCACTTCCGGTCCACTTCAGGTTCACTTCCGGTCCACTTCCGGTCCAATTCCGGTTTGCCTAATTCCGGTCCATTTCCGGCCCACTTGTGGCCTATTTCTGGTTTATTTATATTGCATCATGTTTTGCAACAAATTATTAGACATGTGTTGTTTTCTGATTGGTTGCTTATGACATAATGTAATGATGTGGTGTTTTCTGATTGGTTTAAATAAGCAGGGTTTCTATTGGCTCTATAAATCTATATAAGCCAGAGCACAGTGCAGATTCTTCACCATTGCTGGATCGGCAGTGGAACCCACATCGCAGGGGATAGAACCTGAACAGGCTCCACCAAAGTATAGGAGACTTGAAGCATATAATTTGGCGGAATGACCCAAGTGAGGTCATAGAAACAATATACACAGATGCAATAAAAGCCAATTTTTGGCAGGGGGGCCAAAGTGGTTCCTAAATACAAAATAATTAATATCTCAAGAACTAATTGACATAGAGCTATGCAGTTTTTTTGTCTGCACTGAACCCAACTGATATTTTTTATTAAGCATAGAATTTTGATTTGAATCCCAAGAAATTTTATATAAACACCAAAGCCAAAAATATTAACACACATACACACATACACACACACTAAATATACAAAACACACTGCTGAACCCAACTGATATTTTTTTATTAAGCATAGAATTTTGATTTGAACCCCAAGAAATTTTATATAATAAACATAACAAAATTCTGATATTTATTTTTGTTTAACAGGCACAACAAGTTCTGAGCACATAAGCAGTTTCTGAGGAATACAAGGCAGCAGCAGCAGCAAGCAATTAAATTATAGAATGCAGTGTGTATCATATCTAATTGCATGGATAATTTTGACACAGGATTTTTTGAGAGAAGATGTATTTCAAAATACATAAAATCTAAGTCACTTGTTGATGATTTAAAGCTTAGATTCTTTGGCCTGTCCGAGTATGATCTGTTTGCTGTGCAGAATGAAACTGAGATGCAGTGGGTGCTTGCCAGTGACAGGCCATTCCAATGCCTGTATCTCAACTTTATCAGTGAGCTTGAGAGGCGTGTATACAACAAGAACAAGAGAATTGTTGGATCTTTTGTTAATTTTTATACAGACAGGTGCCATTATAATTTAAGTTTGAAATTGTTTGACAATTATTGGTTCAACAATGCTCATAGCAATTGTTTAGAATATAGGATGTGCATGATTGCATCTCAGAGTTCAAATTGGAGACATTATAAATATTCAAATAAAATTATTAACAGGATATCTAAAAATAAGAATATTGAATTTGTTACAACTGATAATGGGCATTTGTACAGTGGTGAAGATTTCAATCCAGAGTTTGTATTAAATTCCAACTATATATATTTGAATGAGCTTGTCATGTATTTTATGAGGCAAAAATTTAGAGATTGTACTTATGATTGTATTGTTGAGGCACTGGGGCAGAATAATTTGCATGATATATGCAATTGTGGGAGAGTTTTGTCCAGACTCTCAGTGTGATTTCAGGCACAGGAATCTGGCAGTTGGGAATCAATCCGCAGCAGGCAGCCCTGATTATTTCAGCAGAGACAGCAATCAAGGTAAATAAATATTTGCTGCAAGTGTAAATCCCTGCCCATCACAGCCAGGCTCGGGTCTGTATGCAGGAAGAGGCAAGATATTTGTTTGAAATCTGCTTGGGTATAATTTTCTGATCTTTTTATAGCAGAGTTGTGTTACTGTTATTGGAATAGGCTTCAAATCACACACAGATACCCTAAATACTTAATATCATCATACCTGACAGAGCTGTGTTGTTAGTGGGGAAGAATTGCCATATCTCTATACATGACAGAGATGTGTTGTTATTGGGAACAGGTTTCATATCCCAACACAGATACTATTATGAATAGGTAACAGATTTTGAATAATATTTTTCCAGAAATCTATACTCCATATCCCTGTACAAAACTGTGCTATGTCCTATGAATTATCCAAACACAAACACAGAAGATAAATATATTCATAACACCCGCTTTAGCTGTGAGTGCTGTTATTAGGTACAAGATTCAATTACACGTGATTATCTAGATATTCTAATAGATAAAAGATGCATACTTAATTAAATCTATATTCAATATCCCTATCCCTAACAATTACAAATCCCACCCAGAACCTTGCCGATATTGCTACAAGCATGAAACTGAAAATAACAGAACTGTGCTGTTATTAGGAACAAGCTTCAAATCCCACACAGACACAGAGCCTTGTTGAGTTTAGAATTATTATAATAGATATTTTAATAGATAGAAGATACATACTTAATTAAATCTATATTCAATATCCATATCCTATCCCTAACAATTACAAATCCTACCCAGAATCTTGCCGATATTGCTACAAGCGCGGAACTATTGACGTGAAATAACATCTAGATGTTTCCTAAACATAACAGAACTGTGCTGTTATTGGGAACAAGCTTCAAATCTCACACAAACACAGAGCCTTGCTGATATTTTGGAACTGTTTCCGTGAAATAACATCTAGATGTTTCCATAATTTCTATACATAACAGTGATGCTGTTATTGGGAACAAGTTTTGAGGTTCAGGCACTCAAGATGGTTGAAGCCATATATTGATACAAACAAGCTTCAAATCTCACACAAACACAGAGCCTTGCTGATATTTCGGAACATAACATCTGGATGTTTCAATAGTTTCTATACATAACAGTGATGCTGTTATTGGGAACAAGCTTCTCCCACACAGATACAGAGCCTTGGAATCTAGATATTTTAATAGACAGAAGATACATACTTAATTAAATCTATACTCAATATCCCTATCCTAACAATTACAAATCACACAGATACAGAGCCTTGCTTGGAACTGTTGCTGAAATAACATCTAGATGCTTCATCCCTGACAGAGCTGTGCTGTTATTGGGAACAAGTTTTGGAATCTAGATATTTTAATAGATAAAAGATACATACTTAAATCTATACTCAATATCCCTATCCCTAACAATTACAAATCACACAGACACAGAGCCTTGCTCGGAACTGTTGCTGAAATAACATCTAGATGTTTCATCCCTGACAGAGCTGTGCTGTTATTGGGAACAATCTTCAAATCCTACACAGTTACAGAGTTTTGGAATCTAGATATTTTAATAGATAGAAGATACATACCTACTTAATTAAATCTATACTCAATATCCCTATAACTAACAATTACAAATCACACAGACATAGAGCCTTGCTCGGAACTGTTGCTGAAATAACATCTAGATGTTTCATCCCTGACAGAGCTGTGCTGTTATTGGGAAGAAGCTTCAAACTTGGAATCTAGATATTTTAATAGATAGAAGATACATACCTACTTAATTAAATCTATACTCAATATCCCTATACCTAACAATTACAAATCACACAGACATAGAGCCTTGCTCGGAACTGTTGCTGAAATAACATCTAGATGTTTCATCCCTGACAGAGCTGTGCAGTTATTGGGAAGAAGCTTCAAACTTGGAATCTAGATATTTTAATAGATAGAAGATACATCCTTAATTAAATCTATACTCAATATCCCTATACCTAACAATTACAAATCACACAGACATAGAGCCTTGCTCGGAACTGTTGCTGAAATAACATCTAGATGTTTCATCCCTGACAGAGCTGTGCTGTTATTGGGAACAAGCTTCAAACTTGGAATCTAGATATTTTAATAGATAGAAGATACATACCTACTTAATTAAATCTATACTCAATATCCCTATACCTAACAATTACAAATCACACAGATACAGAGCCTTGCTCGGAACTGTTGCTGAAATAACATCTAGATGTTTCATCCCTGACAGAGCTGTGCTGTTATGGGGAACAAGCTTTAAACTTGGAATCTAGATATTTTAATAGATATAAGATACATACCTACTTAATTAAATCTATACTCAATATCCTATCCCTATCCCTAACAATTACAAATCACACAGACACAGAGCCTTGCTGATATTTCTACAAGCACGAAATTGTTGCTGTAACATCTAGATATTTCATCCCTAACAGAGCTGTGCTGTTATTGGGACTAAGCCTCAAATCCCACACAGATACAGAGTCTTGGAATCTAGAGATTTTAATAGATAGAAGATACATACTTAATTAAATCTATACTCAATATTCCTATCTCTAACAATTACAAATATTTCTACAACATTTACATGTTTCCTATACATAACAGAGCTGTGCTGTTATTGGGAATAAGCCTCAAATCCTACACAGATACAGAGCCTTGGAATCTAGAGATATTAATAGATCGAAGATATATAATTAATTAAATTTATACTCAATATTTCTATCCTAACAATTACAATCATGGAACTGTTTGAACTAAATCTAGATGTTTCTTCCCTGACAGAGCTGTGCTGTTATTGGGAACAAGCTTCAAATTCCACACAGATACAGAGGCTTGGAATCTACATATTTTAATATCCCTATCTCGAACAATTACAAATATTTATACAAGCATGAAACTGTTGCTGGAATAACATCTAGATGTTTCATCCCTGACAGAGCTGTGCTGCTTCAAATTCCACACAGATACAGAGGCTTGGAATCTACATATTTTAATATCCCTATCTCGAACAATTACAAATATTTATACAAGCATGGAACTGTTGCTGGAATAACATCTAGATGTTTCATCCCTGACAGAGCTGTGCTGCTTCAAATTCCACACAGATACAGAGGCTTGGAATCTACATATTTTAATATCCCTATCTCGAACAATTACAAATATTTATACAAGCATGGAACTGTTGCTGGAATAACATCTAGATGTTTCATCCCTGACAGAGCTGTGCTGCTTCAAATTCCACACAGATACTGAGGCTTGGAATCTAGATATTTTAATAGATAGAAGATACATACTTAATTAAATCTATATTCAATATCCCTATCCCTAACAATTATAAATATTGATACAAGCATGGAACTATTGCTGAAATGTTTCATCCCTGACAGAGCTGTGTGGTGATGCTCAAATCCCACACAGATACAGAGCCTTGTAATTTTTAATAGATAGAAGATACATACTTAATTCAATATTCCTATCCTTAACAATTACAAGTATGGAACTGTTGATAACATCTAGATGTTTCATCCCTGACAGAGCTGTGTGGTGATGCTCAAATCCCACACACAGAGCCTTGGAATCTTTAATAGATAGAAGATACAAACTATATTCAATATTCCTATCCCTAACAATTACAAGTAGGGAACTGTTGATAGCATCTAGATGTTTCTTCCCTGACAGAGCTGTGCGGTGATGCTGTTATGAGGAACAAGCTTGGAATTGTTATGGATAGGTGAAGTGAAAAATTGAATCAATATTTAGAATGGAGCCTTGCTGATATTTTTACAAGCATAGAATTGTTCTATGTTGTGTATAGTGTCTTGTTTTGTTGATATTGTTATTGAAATAATAGTAACAGAGCTGTGTTGTGTTTAAGATAAGAATACATACCTGGATCTGTATACATATTTAATAATGTCCCTATCCCTGACAGAGCTGTGCTGTGATGCTGTTATTAGGTACAGGCTTCAGGAAATTATACCCAAGCAAATATCAAAATTTTATGTACCATTGCAGGTGTCATGCCTGTTCCTGCATACAAACCAAAACATAGCGGATATTTCCACAGCCCTGCTGGGCAGGAACATACAATTGCTGTACCTGTCATGTGGGCCGGAAATGGACCGGAATTAGGCAAACCGGAAGTGGACCGGAAGTGAACCGGAAGTGGACCGGAAGTGGACCGGAAGTGAACCGGAAGTGAACCGGAAATGGACCGGAAGTGGACCGGAAGTGAACCGGAAGTAAATGTGTGTGTGTGTGTGGGGGGGGGGTGGGGGGGTGTGGGTGTATCTTAGCTTAGTTTTAGGTGTGGGCAAAAAAAATATCAAGAGGGGCATATTTTTAACAAATTTATGGACAACAATCTCACAGAAGTGCCTTTTGTAAGTGTAGGCAAATCAATCTGAGGGGGCTCATCATTTGTACACTAGGATTCAAAATTCTTAGAAATAAGAGCATATCACACTTGAAGAATTGGGGAATAAGGGCATCTTGGCATAATTTTAAGTGTGGGCAAATCGGGCTGTTTAATTATATGAGCTCATCATTTGTACACTTGTAAGTGGTCCTGGTTATAGGTCCAATTACAATACTGTTGTAAATGAAGCGGATGGAATCTCACCGTGACGTCATTCCACCGGCTGGAGAAAAGTTCCCGGACATTCAGCAACAAACGGTTGGAGGCATTCACGCACTGGAAGCAAAGAAATGTATGCATGGAAATTGGTTTGGAAGAATATTGCGAAGAAATGTATATATTTTTAAATATATATATATATATATATATATACCCCGGTCATCTGCGATTACCTAGATGGCCCAGAGCATACGCCGCTGCATCACACGCCTTCTTCCCTTCCCCTCCACTTATTTGTGTGAGCAGGGTTTTTCTGCATTGACAGCCATCAAAACGAAACACAGAAATCGCCTGAATCCAGAATCACCACAGATACTCGCACTAACGAAGATTCAGCCACGAATCGAGGAGCTGGTGTGCAGAAAACAAGCTCAGCCATCTCATTAACAGGTAAGAAATATTAAAGTTCATAATATATTTTTGCTATACCCGTAATTTTCCTTTATTTATTTTATAATTCTCCTTTTTATTGTAAAACTGTATTATTTAATAGGTAATGATTTGCACGCTTTATTTTAGATGTAGTTATGTGTATTCTGAATTAAGGATAACTCGGGGAAAGGGGGGGGGGGTACAAGCTTGAGTGGAAAAGTTTCTTTAGGGGTACGCGGAGAAAGAAGGTTGAATATGAATACCATTGAGCAATTCCATAGACACTCATATCCAAACCCACACACCCTTACAATTACGTTTCCTTTAAATATGTAAAACACTCAAACTTTCTTTATTTTACTTGCTACTATATAACACTCTACATACTCATATAAATTCATCTCATTTTCCTTAGATGTAGCTTTTGTATATATTTTATTACATACGACATCAAGCCATTATTTGTATTAAAAATGTTCTAAATGAAATCTTGTGTGGCTTATTTGCAACCTTATTGAGGTAATAAATAATAAATTAATAAAACAAAAATGAATAATTAAACACTCTACATTAGAAAAATTTCAAATACCGTGGCACGTCACCCTGTAACTGGTTGCATGATATTCCACCTCGAGTGGGTGAGTGAGTGAGTGAGTGAGTGAGTAGTATCAGGTGGAGTGAGGCCGGCAGTCGGTAGGTAGGCCAGAGTCCTCAATGGACTGTTACGCCACGGGTTAATGTTCTCTGTTCTTTTATTTCCTTTCTCTGTTGCTCAGAGAACGTTTTACAAACAAACATGAATTCTAAAACAAGTGCACATAATTTATTAATTTCTAATTTATGAGCAATTTAGTCTGCAGCCAACCAACGAATAAAATATATGACAGTGTTAATAA
The DNA here is from genome assembly GCF_977018435.1 of Lepisma saccharinum. Classification (NCBI taxonomy): domain Eukaryota; kingdom Metazoa; phylum Arthropoda; class Insecta; order Zygentoma; family Lepismatidae; genus Lepisma; species Lepisma saccharinum. The sequence goes on from NC_139230.1 coordinate 73,726,329, forward strand.
TTAGACATTTGCTAGAGAACAACGCGGGATAGATACAATGCACCCCGCCTCCCCCAGTAGTTGCTTGGAATTTTCATCGTCTTGACCGTGCGCACGCCTATGCTACGGTTCTGATTACAGCAACAGTAAGTTAAAAAATACTTTTTGGGCTAAGTTCAAGTTAGCCCTCACATAGAGCACTAACAAATCTAACGGTGCCATTCGTTAGTACTTCGTTAGTGCTCAAAACTACTATTAATCATTTTGTTAGTGCTTCATTAAAACAAGAGAAATTACCGAGAAACTGTTGAGTTTGAGGGGGGGTTAATTTCACATTGGCCTCCCTCATAGATCACTAATGAATCTAACAGTGTCATTCGTTAGCGCACCATAGTACTGTTAACCATTTCATTAGTGCTTCACTAGAAAAAGTAACTACAAAAAACAGCTGGGTGTTAGTTTCACGTTGCCCTCTCCCAAATGGAGCACCAACGAATATAATAGCTTTCGTTAGTGATAATATAACTTTGACTGATTTGATAGATTTGGTTTAATGTATTTTTTTTTCATTTCTGCTATTTTTGGCTAATTGCGAGGAAGGGGACGAGTGATGGTATATTGAAATTGATGGAGAGACATTCACAACGAACATTCATACCTAGTCCGGAATTCCTTTCAAACCCACGACCCTTGGTGTCGTAGCCCTCTTGTTAACCACTCAGCCACGCAGGTCAGAAGGATGTTAACATATAAAAACAAACGTCAACCATTTCCATCCACCAATCAATGTCAACAAGTGACGTTTGAGAGTACAACTCTCGCATTAAGATAATGAAGTAACCTTAGCCTTCAAAATTATTAAGATTTCAATGAACAATACCTACACAGAGAAAGAAAATGCTTGGAAGAAAAAAATAGTTTCCCGTAAACAAATATTTGTTTACAAACGCGACAAACAAATGATTGTTCATCAGAACCATTGTTTTTATAGTTATCAAAAAGTTTGGTCAAAATTACGAAATTCAATATAAAAAATATTAATTAAAACAAATCAGCTTTTATTTTCAGTGTACATTCGCTTACTTCTTATTCTGATTCAAATAGCCTTTACTTCTCCAGAACACATACACTGAATCCGCTCTAAAGATTCCGCTCATTGTAGGCCCGTACCCAGTTTTTTTTTTTTTTTTTTGGAGGGGGGCATATCCGAAATTGTGGGGATAAAAAGAGAAGGTCCGAAATGCTGTTGGAGGGCTATGTGTGGCCAGTGTGCGAACATCATGTACAGTCACACACACACACAATAATTGTGTGTGTCAGCTATTAAATAATATAATCTATATAAGATCATTCATTTCCTACATTTATAAACTAGCAAATTAATTACTTTGCCAGCTACTTCAAAATGTCAAGAAATATAAGAAATGATGAAACGCTTTTTTAGAAGTGTTATACTATATTTAGTTCTTGCTTTCTATTAGTAATATCAATAAAATATCATACTCATATACGTATGTCTTGCATTCGTGTTTTACTTTTGTTCTGTATATGTTGCTATTTCTGTAGATCCGTTAATGGTCATTCGAAAGGAAATGTTTTCTTATCAGAACTGCAGCTAGAGATTTCAAAGTCCTGGACGGTTGAGTTGAGTTGATTGCTCGATTTGGTTTTTCATTGATTGATTGAGTTGGTGTTTTAAGTCCACTTTATGCACAGTACGGCTAATCGGGACTGGACCTACAGTTTAAAGTGGAATCCGAACCACTATATGCCTGCACCTGGAATCGAAGACGGGACCCCTTACTTGATTGCAAGGCGACGACACAACCACTGTGCCATCTGGGAGGCCACAGAGCACAGGACGAGAATAGATTTTCGCAACCCGTGCACCGAATTTGCACCTCTTCTGACAAGATGTAGCTGGCATATTTAGGTATTAAACAAACACTATGTACAGTCAACGGCAAAGATAATGGTAAGCAAATTGTCGGTGACTGTTTATATATTGAGGTCTCGGGACACTATGACAAGCTTATAACTCTTTTTATAGAATTAAGAATCAGATACTCTATAATAAATAACCGATAAAAAAAATACAATGCCTAACGATATATTTGGCCATACATGGCATGAAGATCACAGCGACGAGATTCTGATGCTTGACGTCAGAGTCAAAAAATTAAGAAGCGATTTACAAGCTCTACAAACCACACTTAATGCCAGTCTTCAACTTGAGATTACTAATTTACAATCACAATGCGTGGACCCCCTTCTTAAAATCGACTCAGAACTTAAATTGCTGCTTCAGAAATATACTGACTTGGCTACACTAGATAATTTACAGAGTTTAGAGGAGGCCATCGCAGCTCTTCAAGCCAAATTTAAGACTCAGGCTACCAACTCTGAGCAACTGAAACAGCAACTAGAAGAGCAGATTGGTAGTGTCCAGACACAGCTCCAAACAATTGTCAAAAGCATAAAGTCCCAAGATGATTTTGATCTCGTGATTTCTACTTTAAAAGAACAGATTCAATCACTACAGATACCTAATCTGGACCCCTTAAACAATGCCATACCCGAGGTCAAAGAAAAAATCGAGACACTAGAAAATTTTATGAACAACCTACCATCTTCGGATGCTCTGAGTGCTATTACTCGTAGTGTTGCCAACATCAAGCTACAACTAGAGACATACGAGGAATTTGGCAAAATTCAGAGTACCATAAGCCATCTTGAGGGTACCATAGCAACAGTACAAAACGATCTGACAAATGTACAAGAAACTCTGGAGTCCCGTTTACCTGGTATCGTAGACACCCTTGCCAGATAATGGTAAGCAACTTGTCCACCGCTTTTTTCATTACTTTTATATTCTACTTCCTGTGTTGTTTTAAGGAATAAAACTATGTTGGTTCGAAGCAGGTATTGTTCTGCTTATTGACGTCTTTATTTCAATTCATTGTCAACACATTGTGTAATTCAGACAGAATGAAAATGGTTGTGGACAATTCACATACTGTTTCTTTTGCCGTTGGATGTACAAACAACGGCAAAGGTAATAGTAGACCTCACGGCGAAGTGAGTTAGAAACCCTGCGTGTTTCAGGGCAGCTTTGATAAGGCACCTGAATTGTCTCGACATGTACCAGGAAATGGACGATCTTTAATCCCCAAGGCCATTCTGCAAAACGAATGCCAAAAGGGGTTTGTGTGTGGATTTGCTGGGTAATGATAAGTGTATATGTTATTCTTTTCTGTTTTCGTTGTTTTACATTGCTTTGGTACCACTGGAATTTGAATGACGAATAGAGTGATTTCATGAACTGACATACACGAAAGAGCCAACCCGTAGCAAATTAGTTCGCGTAACATGCTTCAAAGTTGAATAGCTGGGTTTAGAACCTGGTCTTCATCCCACCTTCACCTATCCTATCACATCTTTAATCTTTATCATCGCAATTAACGGAGACTGGTAGAACAATGTCGTGAAAAAATATAACCTTCGGTGTAAGCTTCTGAGTTTGAATCATTGTTGTTTCGTCAATCAATAGCAAAGACAGACCGTGAGAGTGAAATGAAACAATTCTTATTTTCTAATGAATAGTAACAAGAGAAGATCAATAGGTATTCCTTGTATTTTCGCAAAAAAAAATTCTAGTCTGTGGTGATAATGAATTCTATTTAGTGTCCGAAATGTGTTTAAAATGAATTTACCATATATTAATCCATGCAGATGTAACCCATTACGAAGGGACTTCACGATGACGTAGTGATAACGTCAAACCTTGCAATCAACGGGCCCTAGGTTCCATACCTAGTGGAGCCACATAAAGGTTTGGATCCCACTTTAAACTGTAGGCCCAGTTCCGATTAGCCTACCTGTGTATAAAATGGACTTGAAACAAAAACCCAAACTAATGAAGAATGGTAACAACGAAAATGATTTCGAAAAGCAACAATACGAAAAGCACCTCAAATCCCCACTGGCTTATAACATGATACTATTCGTCACATAAGAATTATTATTTTAGAGTTCAAATTATGACATTTGCAGAAATTTGCAGCGTTCAAATTCATTGTTTCTATCAATGATTAAGTGCTTTCTTTGCTTTGCATTGCTCTGGCTTGCTCATTGTGTGAGCTTAGATTAAATGTGTTAGAAGCTTATCGTGAATCATTCACACAACTTCGCTATTTGCTTGCTACAGGTTTGACATCTTAACAAATCTTCTATCGAACATCGCTCATGAAATATATTTTACCTATCAGCTCTTAATTCACCTTTTAATTTTCACATATATATTTATTTTTGTTATTTAGTAGAGAAAATACAACTTGTATATCAAAATTGCCATGTCCAAATGGTCTCCGATAGTAGTGTTTAGCTCGTCACATTTCAAGTATAGGTGCCGGCCCCCGTGGCAGAGTGGTTAGCACATCGCGCTACGATGCCAGTGGTTCCGGGTTCGAATCCTGGCCTGGGCATGGATGTTTGTGACTGTCCATTCATCAATTTCATCATATTATCTTCGCAAATTAGCCAAAAGTGTCCGAAAGCAGGTATTAGGCATGAACAGAGCAAAAAATACTCCTGAGAAATTACAAGTATTATAAGACAGTTTGTAGCCGGGAGTTATGGACGGTCTTCCCCGAGTCCTGGTCTGGTAATCTCTTTTTTAAGTGTTCCTTTATCAATTTTATCTGATTATCATCAACCTTCATAGTTGTGATTAATTATGAAGTGACGTGAAAGCGAAGCAAAATAAGAACAAATAAAAATAATTGCAAAATGACTTGAATGTCAAGACTACATTTGAAAAATAAAATGCGAGCAGAAGATTCATCTTCAAACAGGCATTTGGTGAGAACTGTGTAGACAGACAGCATGCTCCCGAAAGTTGCTAATCGACGTGTAGCATGACCTACGATACTGGAGCTGTGCTTTTCAGGAAAGTTTTCTCAACGCTCCTCAAGCGTCTTATAAAGAATGCCTCGGTTGGCATTGCCAACTTATTTTCCGTCGGGAAAATATTTTTTCTCCTATTTAATATGCCGTTGGCTGTACCAGTATTCTCTTTTCCGTCGAATCTGACTTTGCCTTCAAGACATATGGGTAATAAAAGGAGTGGGTTGTGGTCCACACTTTATCTTGATTCAAGGGATGCGTTGTGTTGTTCTTCTTTCCGCCGCACCTGCTGTTTTGGACCATCCGTGTGCCTCTCACGCATCTCTGCTCATCCGCGAACTATACCAACTGGGAACCACTAGTTTATCTGAAGTTGAGTTGGCTAGAATGTGGTAGAAAGACCACAAGTGAGAAAGAAACCCGTTCCTGCTAACACTTCGTCCCCACGGTCACTTGCACATCAAAGGTCACCTTGAAGCTTCTCTTAAGATTTGCTCCGAACTGCGGCCCGTAGTGTCCAATAACATGTTTAAAAGCATGAGCTAAACAACATCTTCCAGAGCAGTAAACATGTCAACTCTCCTGTTATTGCAGTCATGCGATAATCATTTGATGATCACGTGGCGATCATGTGATGAGCATGCGAACACGGGTAGGGATAATATAATTGCTACATGATTTCACCTGCAAATCTCTAACTGTGGAAGTTCGAGAGCGTGAAAAATATGGCCATGTCGAGATATCTATTTAAAGATTTATTTGCATGAATCAACCGAGTCATTCTTTCAATCACTTGACTAAAATGAACTCGGGTTTAGTGTAGTGTGCAGCTGCTTTTCTAGGAATAAACTTCTCGTTAGCCTATCTTCCTCCTGACTCCCATCAAGAAGAACGCCAAATTCAGGAAAAGTTGGCTAAGTATGTGACTGCTAAACAGAAACGCACCTCTCATCGGCGCGGAGTGTGTCACTCCTCAGTTAGTGTAATTGAAACATCGTAATGTAGTTAACCTTCAGTAGTGTGATTTGTGGTACAACCAGCGCACTTATAGCGTACAAATGATGAGCCCCCCTCAAGCAGATTTGGCTACACTTAAACCTAGCTCAACATGCCCATATGAGTTTTTTGCTCAAGTGTAGCACCCCGTCTAATCCAAGATTTTTGTAAAAATGCCCGAAGCTACAGTGTACAAATGATGAGCCCCCCTCAAGCAGATTTGGCTACACTTAAACCTAGCTCAACATGACCATATGAGTTTTTTGCTCAAGTGTAGCACCCCGTCTAATCCAAGATTTTTGTAAAAATGCCCGAAGCTACAGTGTACAAATGATGAGCCCCCTCAGATTGATTTGCCTACACTTATAAAAGGCACTTCTGTGAGATTGTTGTCCATAAATTTGTTAAAAATATGCCCCTCTTGATATTTTTCTTGGATACACTTAAAACTAAGCTAAGATACACCCACACACACACACACACACACACACATATTTACTTCCGGTTTAAGTTCAATTGGACACCAGCCTCAATTTGTTTATCTAATATTAAAACAATGTAATATACAGAGACTTTCTAGAATTGCTCTGTGACTCTCTCATTTCTTACATCATAAACACATGATTTTTCACCTATGAGAATAACACTACATATGGTGTCATCAGGGAGTGTATCGTGGAATTCACAGATAATTTTAATGTTTGTCCTGTCATTTATCACAACTTGTTTCCTTTTTGAAGTGTTGATGACAAACATGGGTCTCTGTGTTTTGAATTCATCTGGTGTGTAATACATGTCAGTATTGCCAGTAGTGACCCTTTTGTATGCTGTAAATGCTTCATATAATTTAAGGAAATCATCCTTGGACATGTCTAAATTATAATTTTCTCTAGGAAATACCTCATTTCTGCCATTTTTAAGATATATGTTCTTGATGTTGCAGCTATCAAATTTACTTGAATTTTTTTCCTGATTATTGTGTCTTCCAGTCTGAAACAATACCACCACAAAATCCGGCATGTCATATTGTATACTGGAGAATGAATTTGTAGCATCAAACTCATAATAGGTACCAGCGGCAGGTTTTTGTACACATTGATATGTATAAAATTGTAAAGGAATCTGTGGATTTTTTATTATATCTGCTTTGTATTTAAGAGCATAACTGGCTTCATATTCAACAACTGGGATTCTTAGCTCCATAGTCTGAATAATGCATTTGCCTTCATCAGGTAGGGTATTGGGCAGAGCTTCCCCTGTAGAGTTTAATGTGCTTTACCTCATCAAAGCATTATTATCATTGGCAACTCTTCCAAATGTGATTCTTAAACCACCCTTCCACATAATATCTTTGTAATCTGAGAAGAATCCTGGCAACAGGCGCATTGGAAAAGAGCACTGTGTGGCTTTTGGATAATATTTTTTCACCAGCCTCAAATCCACCTATTTTGTAGTAAGAAGCCTCGGTTTTGGATAATTTTAGTGTGGCCAAAGCTGTGGAGGTAATGCCGGGATAATCCACTCTGTTTATAACAACACCATGCTTTCTGATCTCAATTTCAGAGAACAGATGCAGCACAAAATTGTCTACCAATCTTATATTTGAATTTGCCGGATAATCTGTTCCATCGAGCTTTACAACATCAAATTTGATGTATAGATCTGCTCTGTGAGGGTGTATAAAGCCATCCCCTACATCAAGATCAACCTCAATTTCTGTGTTGGGTTGATTTAAATTTGCAAATGTCCTCCTGTTTGGGGGGAATGATTGTAGCTCATAACTCTCAATATTTTCCATTTTTTTTGTATGTATTTTTATTTAAATATTAATATCTATGATTGCAGTTGTTGTGGCTCCAGCAAAATCAACTAATTCTTCTTTTTCATTAGTGACCATCAATTCAATGTTATCTATTCTATTATGGCACACAGGAAAATATAATGTTGGGGATGGAGTGTAGATGATGGGCTCCATAAATTCAGAATTAGGTTTGAATGTTGCAATGATGCCAGTTTGTTTGTGAGTGCCTATACCATTTGATTTGGTGATCATACCCTCGGCCACATTACAGTGAATATTCAAAATCTCTATGGCTAAGAATTTGGGTATATTAATAGCAGTGTGTTTGATGGCTGGTTCAAGTTTTGTGTTGTTCTCAAAGCCTAACAGCTCTCCTATAGTACCCAGATCCACTGTTTCTGTAGCAGATACAATCTCTACTCTGTGAGTGACAGAATTTTGAGTTAATACTATACCTCTGGGTAATTGAGCATTTAGAGTGGACAGATTATATTGCCCTGGAGTGATGACAATTTTTTGATCCCCTACTGCAATTTTGTTGTTGTGGTGTGTAATATTAGGGATCAAGTACATGCCACAAAATGCTCTGAGAGCTATTGTTTTGGGATATACTATATCATCATGTAATCTAAGTTTCAATATTGAATTTTGGTTGGTGAGATGGAATACCCCCATGATGTTTTAAATACCACAAGGCTTTTTGAAAATTTTCAATTGATGGTTTATTTATTTGAGACATATATCTAAGAACAGATAAACACAAATGTCCACAATTAACATCTTTGAAATTTTGAACACGGGCATTATTGTAATAAAGATTAGCTGATTTTAGATATTGTAGTAAATTTTCAGGTGGAACACCTCCAAATGAATCAAACACAAATGCCTCATTGTTTAAATATTTAAGATAACAGATCCAGTGTGTGCCCTGATTTTTGTACTTATCCAAATTAACAATGCCACACTCTTTGTTGAGTGGTTGTTCTGGTAAAGAATCAGACATGTACACTCCTCTAAAATTTTTGATGCTCAGTGGCTTGATTAAAGCTTCAATATCTTGGTTTGTAAGCGGCTCTTGTTTTTTTTAAACTTATTCATGGCTCTCTTAACACCTTTGCCTTGTTTCTCCATGGCCAGGTTATGGCGCTTCAATTAATCTAATTCTGCCTTATTCTTCTTGGCATCTATTACTGTTTTTGCTATGGCAGCTGATCCCCCAGCCAAGCTCCCAACAGCCCCAAGTGCTGCTAAGATGGCAGGGATAGTAAATATGAAACCACCCACATGTGATTTTTTTCTAGATTGTTGTAATTTTTTTAATTGGGGGGTGCTAAGCAACAATTTCATACCATGGCCTTTGGCAATACAAGAGCTTTTTTTCTTGCGCTGCTTTTTGGTTAAAAGACTATCAATAGTTTTAAGAGATTTAAGACCTGCATAAGGTATTTGATACATAACACCCTTGGCCTTCATTCTAGGTATATTATATATATATATTCACAGCCCCCACCCCAGTTTTTGCTTGGTGTTCATAGCTATGGTGGTTCCCAATGCTGCTATTCTTTCACTCAAAGAAGCATCTTTGCTTACAAATCTACCAAATGCAGCCTCTTCTAATTTCTTGTCTGCAACATGTCTCTTGTCAAGATCAGAATGTGTGTTGTATGCTATGTCATGGTCTCTACAAGCAGCATCTAGGGTATTAACACCAGGATCACCTCTGTTTAATCTATGGTCCAATTTTGTGCCTGGACCACAATACTGATAGCCTGGAATGTGTAGTTCAAATGGCAGCTTGTTTATAATGTCATTAACCAACCCCCGACCCTCAGAAATATTCCAAAATTTAGGTGGTAGAGTATTAATAATTTTTATAAGATATCCAATCCCCTTAGTGTCATTCACTATAAAATTAGACAATTTTGTGCTTATCATGTCCATAATTCCAACCTTTTCATTGTAAAAATTGTGGTTGCCAGCATTTTCCTCCCCAGCTATCACCAATAACCTATCTACAAGTTTCCTGACATCCTCAACCCACACAAATTCTTTAGGCAGGGTGTTGTATTGTTTGATTCCACTGCCTGTCTTGATTTGTGACCATATGGGCTTGATTAAGTTGTTGTATTTTGCTCCACTGCTAGACTTGACTCTTTTTTGTGTGGGATCATTGTTCTGGTATAGAGCATCTGATTTTATTAATATTTCTTTGTAGTTTTCTTAGTCTTGATCTGTATAGCTGCCAGGTCTCTTCCTAGTCATCAGTTCCCACAACCCAGGTGTGCCGGGATATTTAACAAAACCACCTCTTTTTCCAAGATGAGATTCTGAATATACAATTATATCATCTCCCATAAATGTTACTCTGAAATTGCCAATTCTATGTATGATGCTACCATCACGCTCTGTGTCAGCATATAAGCCAAAGACCTCATCTTTGTTGTCTTTAGGTGTGCTTAAATATTTTTGAGCAAGAAGACCCAATTCAATAGGATCCAGAGTAGCTTCAATTCTTCGAGGAGCAACAGGACTAGGTGTATGAATACTGGAAAGTTGGGTGATTGGATAATCTAATATGTTCCTTGCAGCTACAGGTACAAGCTCTGTGATCAAATTTTGATTTTGCTCTGTAACAGTTTTGATATTTTTACCTAATTCACTAATAGCATCAATAATAGGCTGTTCTGTTTGTTTGTGTTGTTCATAAATTCCTCGGTTCTGTGATTTCCATCCCTTAAATCTTTTTACAAGATAATCTCTTAATTTAAGATCATCAATGATTGGCCTTTTCATGGTTATTTATATATGTTTCAATGTCTAGAAAATTGTTGATTTTATTTCTATATTTACAACTATTGGGTTTTCTTGTCATATCAATTGTGACAAACCCATAGCTGTCCTGGTTCCAGCACCTACTGCAAAACTTGGAAAAATCATTGTAGCTCAAGTCACCACCTACATATTCATCATGTATGTGTTTGAGGTTGGTATGATCTTGATGAAACACACATATAAAATTGCTGTTGTCTCGGATCAGCTGCTTCGGTATTTTAGAAAAAGTCTGTGCCAGGTAGAAGCAATCTATGTTTTTGTGCCGCCCCTGTGTAAAGAAATTTCTAACCTTGTTTTGATTATCCAGTATAATGTCATCAAACACAACAACAGAATTATCGAAACATTCATGGAGTGGCTTAACATCTGATTCAAAAGTGGCTATATCCAATCCATCATATAGCTTCATCAGCTGCTGATATTTTAATTGTTCCAAGCTCTTAGAGAAAACATACAAGTGCCTGTTTTTCCAGTCTAACCAGTTGGGTGCCAATAAAAAATTATCAATCATTAGTGTAGTTTTACCACAAGCTGATGGCCCAACAATAAGACATCTAATATTTTCAGGCAGCAACTTGCCATTTCTCTTAATCTGCTGTTCAGGTTCTGGCAGCCTTTTTATAACATCCCAGGTGCTCATATTATCACTTTGTCTGCATCGATCCAGCTGTGTTCTGGAAGTCATAGCCATTTGACAAATAACTTGTTGCCTTTTCTGCGGATGATTTTTTATATGAGATATGTGTCAGGCTGTTTAGTTTTGTTGAGTTCTTCTTCATAGAACCGGCCTTTGAGAATTTCTCCTCGGTGATCTTTTATTATATATGTGTTAAGGGTCCCAGGTTTAACTTGAACCACTGTAAATAATTCAGTGCTCCAGTTTCTTGTAAAGCCTCTTTTGAATAAGTGCTTATATTTGCTGATTCTTACTTGAATACCCACCTTGTATTTGGCCTTTCTTGTTGTTGGCTGGTATCTAGGATAATAAACAGTCCTGATCAATTTTTGCTCATCAGATGAAGTTACTTCAGAGGGTTTCATGTTGATTGTGGAATGAACCGAGTTGTTATATTTATGTAGAAGTTCTGGAAGAATATTAATCCATTTATAATTACCTTGAAGTGTAAATTGTTTATACATAAGATTTTTTAGGGTTTTGTTGAATCTCTCTACAATTGAGGCTTTGGAATCACTGTAACTCGAATAATGTTGTATTGACTGGCTTTTAATAAATTGTTGGAACACAGAATTATAAAATTCTTTGCCATTATCTGTTTGCAAATATCGCGGTGATCTTCCACTCTGATTGATGATTGTCCTGAAGGCTTCTGTAACACATTTTCCAGTCTTGGATTTGAGTGGCACAGCCCAGGCAAATTTTGAAAATGTGTCTATTACAGTGAGTAGATACTTGTAGCCCTTGTTGATTTTGTCTAAGTTTTTCAACTGTCCACTTGCCATCTCAATCAAGTCCCCTTGTCATAAATCATCTATGCCTTTTGTGACTACTGGCAGTCTCTTAAAATTATGTCTGGCTTGTCTGTGTAATTCATCAACAATAATTTGTCTAGACATTATATGTAAACAAGAATATTGCAACTATAGGGTGTTCAGCAGCTGATACTGCAGGATTTTCTAAATATAATTTGTCTCCTATTTGTATATGAAATTCCAGAGAGCCATCATCTTCAGCATAAGATGTTTCTAATGTATTGGGATCTGTAAAATCCTCTAACTCTACACTGGTGATTTTTGGTTTGTTGTCAGCATTTGTTATTGATAAGGTGGGGTAGTGGTGTGCCTGTGGTTGAAGCCAATATTTGATCTTGATTGGTCTCAGTGTGCCCCCAACAAAAAACTGGTAATAAAATTGTGCAGGGGACAGCATATATATTTTGCCACCTGGTGTAAATGGTGAATCATATTCTTTGTTGGGGATGCTGTACAATTCAAGAATTACTGTATGTTTTGGATTCTCGATTATGCCTGTTATTTCTTTTTCTGCTGTAAGCAATCTCCTTGTTACAGATTCATGGTGCTCATTGATAGTCCTAACAACATCATCATGGCCTGGCTTGATTTCTATGTCCACAATAAGTTTCTTGTATTGTTGCACAATCTCTTGAAGCTGGGTGGCAAAAACAGACAGAGCATTTGCTTGATTGGATTCCATGGTCCCTAGCTGTTGCTTGATATTAGCTACAATTTGTTGCAAATTTTAAATAACTGCCAATTTTGAATTTTGAGCAGTAAGATCATGGACCTGTCTTCTGATATCCTCAAACAGGGCATGCAGTTCATTAATATGTTGATTAGTTGGTAGAGTGGCCACTGTCTGAGTAAGTTGTTTGATCTCTGTCTGGATATTCTTGATATCTTATGATTACAATATGCGATTCACTGCCCTCTTTATATTTTTAAGTTCCTGTGATGTAGGCAGATTTGATACAGTATTTTGCAAAGATTCAAGTGCCAATTTCACATTATTTAGTTCAGAAGCATCAGCCACATTTTGCATAGCATTTTGGAGCATAGCTATATCTGCCTGAGTGGGTGCTGATTGTTGTAAAATTTCAAGTTTTGTTTGGATATCATCGATCAAGTGATGAAAATGAGATAGCTCAGATTCAGTGTTGAGGTTTTCAAGCTTTGTGATCTGTTGCTGGACACTGACAAGTGTGTCTACAATACCAGGCAGGCGGGATTCTAGAGATTCTTGTACATTTGTCAAATCACTTTGCACTGCTGCTATTGTACCCTCAAGATGGGTTATGGTACTTTGAATTTTTTCAAAATCTTCATATGTTTCAAGTTGCAGCTTGATGTTTGCAACACTCCGAGTTATTGCACTCAAAGCATCAGAAGATGGCAAGTTGTTCATAAAATTTTCAAGTGTCTCAATTTTTTCTTTAACCTCGGCTATGGCATTGTTCAAGGGGTCCAGATTAGGTATCTGGAGTGATTGAATCTTTTCTTTTAGAGTGGAAATCACTAGATCAAAATCTTCTTGTGATTTTATGCTTTTGACAATTGTTTGGAGCTGTGTCTGGACACTACTAATGTGCTCTTCCAATTGCTGTTTCTATTGCTTAGAGTTGGTGGCCTGGGTCTTAAATTTGGCTTGACGAGCTGCTACAGCTTCTTCTAAACTTTGAAAATTATCCAATGTGGCCAGGTCAGTATATTTTTGAAGCAATAATTTGAGTTCAGAATAAATTTTAAGAAGAGGGTCCATGCATTGTGATTGTAAATTTGTAATTTCTAGTTGAAGACTGGCATTGAGTGTGGTTTGTAAAGCTTGTAAATCACTTCTTAATTTCTTGACTCTGACATCAAGCATCAGAATCTCATCACTGTGATCTTCATGTCTTGTATGGCCAAATATATCATTAGGCATTTTGTTTTAGTGGTTATTTATTATTGAATATCTGATTCTTAATTCTATAAAAAAAGGTATAAGCTTGTCATATGATCCCGGGACCTCAATATATAAGCAGTCACCAGCAGAAACAGTATATACAGTTCCAGAAATATAAATATTTCTAACAACTGAAATCTTGACATTACCCTCAGCGGTTGTAATAAATTGCAATTGACCACCTACAGGTAATTGGTAATGATTTAAATTATTGTTAAATATGTACAATATTTTACCTGTTTCATCATCAACATCTGTAAGTATGCTGTTCAGATGAATAATTAACAAAGCACTTAGTTTAGATATTATATCAGAAGAGGGTTGTGCTGTTGGCAGGTCCATAATAGCCTGTTTTTTGAACCCAAATAAGTTCATAGGCATGTTTATTTATTTCAAATCATGCTCTGTAATTGGGTATTGATTGCTATTTTTCAAATCACAATGACCCCATGGTAAAGTATGTATGCCACATGACAAAATGCATCTCTTATCATCATGTGGGTCCAGAGCCAGTTTTCTTACAATATTGCTAGTCAATAAGTGATCCACACTCTGAATTCTATTTTCTGATGTTCTGATTGTGCTACATGATTTGAGACAATTTTTGTAATCCTCAAATTCAAGCTCTTTGTCAACAGTCACTCTGCCAATGCCCTTGGCCTTTTTGGCAACAGCGCCACTACATGTTTCAAAACTGTACATCTTGGCACTTAACCCAGCAAATGCCACAATAACATCACCAAGTGTCTCATCTTTTAACTTGCCAGGCACCCTTTTGTTGTGGTGTTGAATCTCTGTATGTTCACTGGTATCAAAATATTTGAACAATTCAGGCTGTGTTATATATTGATAAACATCTTCTGTTTGAATATCAAGAACAAAACTATCTGTGTCCATGTACATCAGTTTTACACGATCCTTATAAAAAGGCTTCAACACATTATAATACAATTTTAACATGTGTAATTTGGCCAATTCCAATATCACAGCCCCTACATAATTAGGCTTATCAAACTTGATCTTTGTTTTTACATGTTGAAAAGTGCCATATTTTCATCATAAATTCTTCTGTAATTGAAGTTGGGCTTTGCAATCAATCTTTTGCTCCGGCTGGGGTCAGTAATTATTTTAACATCAATATGTTTTCTGACATTTTTAATTGTTTTGCCATACACTGAATTGACCATCAATTTAAACAAGGTCTTATCAAATTGGCTCATTGCAGATGTTCGAAGCTCTGTGTTTGTATCAATATATGGCTTCAACCATCTTGAGTGCCTGAACCTCAAAACTTTTCCAACTTTGGTCACTTGAACACCATGTTTCATCAGGAACTGGAGGTTTTTGTAATATATGACATAATCCTGTTTCGGCTCTAGAGTCATCATCAATTTCTTCTGTTTACAGCCAGGTGAACACTTAACCTTAGGAATTGGGGGCAGATCAGAAAATGTGTTGTGTAAATTATCAGGAATTGTCAGATCAACCTCTAAGAACAGGCCATAGTTACTGTCATCAAAATCTTTAAGATCTTCAATGTTGAAATCTTCAACCCACCCAAGCCCTGCATATGGCAATTTTTTCATCATAGCATAACCATACAGGCTGTTGGCATCTACATACAGTATATAATTTGATGGCAGTGCTGGATCATAATCAGGAATATATTTGTTATTTGCTCTGGCATATCTCTGAGAACATTGCACCATGCCTCCTCTTATACATTGTTCCATAAACAGATACATATCTTGATCCTGGATCAGATCCAATTGCATTTTAGTGTTTAAAAACATTGCAGACCATGCTAGGCCCGGAGCACTGTAAAAATACATTGGATCCAGTTTATAATTTTGCATGGAAGATTTTCTGAATGCCTGCAGTATATCAGCTAAGAGGGTCACATCAAGTTTTAAATAAGCCTTGTGATAATCACCAAATGTCTGGCATTTTAAATTGTTCCACATCAACTGGGCATGGTGATAATCTTCATCAGTGATTCCAGATCCTCTGATTTTGCTGTAAAACTCTTGTTGTGGTGGCAGAGAACACTCATCAAATTTAGAAAAATCTGTAACATAATCATATGGATATACACCCTTCCGCCTAATTAATTTCAGGTCCTGATTTGGAAACAAAGCACATGTGATTTTGAATTGATCATCAGATAATTGAGTGGCCAGTGTAGCCAGGCTAGCCGATAAAATTATGTATGAATCAAGACATCTTAAGTGAATAGGAACACCATTAACTTTAATTATTTTGCTAATGGCAATGTATTTCTCATTATTTTCAGCTAAAATATTTAAATTCTGCTTGTCAAACCCCTCGTACCTGATCAAATGATGAAAATCATAATTGGATGCACCATGGCAAAATATAGGGACAAATTTTGGTCTCTGGATCTTAATATTGCAGCTATTACACAGGGCCATTAAGAATTTACCATCTGTATGAGAATGGTGATGTACCTTGATATTTGCATCTGAAAATTCAGAATCACATACCGGGCATTTTTCTGCATTGTTGAAATCTTCAATCTGTTTCTCTGTTAAAGGCAACATAGGTTTTGATTTTAATAGGACATTAGATGCTATGTCATGGCACTCATTTTCTATTCTATGTTCAAATTCTTTGATGGCATCTGCTCCCATGTATAAATATTCTTTACTAACCACACCACCCTGTACAACCACATAATAAAAGCTGGAAGGTTCATGTAATTGATATGATGTAATTGAAGATTCCTCAGGGTCTGGGCTGCAGAATGCAAGGGGTTTGAGGTTTGATTCAAAATCACAGACTATATATATGCTGGGTGTTCCAACAAGGCTTCAAACTTTTTGAATTTTGCATTTTCACTTGGCATTGGCATCACCATATGAACAGGTTTATGGTTGCCACAGTATTTCAGATGCTCAAGTAACTTGTTTTTAGCAATTTCTGCATTCTCTTCACAAACACCATTCACTATTTTTCTACCATCAAATACAGACAAACATATTCTGCACAACTTGAATATTTTATGAGTTTTGTCTAGTTGTGTTCTGACTAAAGCTTCAAGATTATGTATCAGAGTGTAATGATTTGTGCCATCCCCTTCAATTAAGAGCAGATCAATCGGAATAGCAGATTCATCATCAAGTGTACTGATTCTGAGAGGATCTATCAAGCAATTTTCACGGCCAGTAGAACAAGTAAATACATTAATAGATAATTGTTTGCCATTGATGTGCCTGGCCTTTTTTTTTCAAATTTATCAATATTCTGAACAAGCATTGGATATTCTAAACCCTCCATTGCCTCATCAAAATTATTTTCATGTTGTTTATAAAAAGTTATTCGCTGAGGATCCTTTGAAACTGGATACAAAGCAGCTAAAATACACCACAAAAAGCATTTCTGGTCATTATTTTTTATATTAACCACGGCTGTTTTGTTTTTGATATTGGCAGGTAATGGCTCATAAGTGGAACCTTGTAATGGGCTGAATTCAGAAATATTAACATATAACTTGTGTGAAGATCCGCATAGGCTCCATCCAGACTCTTTTGCTGCAAATTCAGAGTGTTTAATATTCAATTGATCTATCAAACTGCTTATTATTTTGTCTGAATTTGCATTTGAATATACAGCTACAGTTTCTGTTATGTGGGGCTGTGTAAATTTTGTGCCATTTGGCTTCTTATATTGTGTAAACAATTTGAGGGACAGCTTACAAGAGCCATTTTGTGCATTTAGAATTGCCTGCACATCTGGATTTATACTGTTCAAAAAATTCTTAATGTCACATCTTGGCTCTGATACAAAACGGTGATCCCTTAATTGGCCGTTAAAACTGCTATGGATGGGTTCATAGCGTGGCTGCTTTGCCGGTCCAGCATTAACAGGTGTTTCATGCTTCCTTTTCAGACCAGATGTAGATGGTTGAGGGGGCAATGTTGATAACTGTGCAGAACAAGAGCCCACATGTCTATTGAAATATGCCTTGCTAAATATTTTGTGGCATTTAGGACATATTTTAGTGGGAGTTCTATATTTGCCTGGGTCACAATTCTTCTGGTGTCTGGCCCAATTGGGGCTGGATATATTTTTATTACACTGATTGCAATATTTTTGATTTGGCATTTTTGTTGTTGGTTTATTATATAAGATTTCCTGGGGTTCAATTCAAAATTTTGTACTTAATATATATATATATATTTTGTTCAGCTGTGTGCTTTGTATATTTCTTGTGTATATTTAATATGTTAATATTGTTAATTTTTATTCTCAGTTTATTATATAAAATTTTTTGGGTTTTAAACCAAAACTCTATGCTTATTATGACAGGTTGTAAAGCTAATAGCCTACAAGTGGAAAAAGAGAATAAATATTGATCTACACTGACCTTCCGCAAATGCCTACACAGACATGCATGTCCTAGAAAGGCAATGACCTAGCGCTGAGTGTTATGTATTGATTTTTGTATAACAGGCTGGGACAGATATAAGCCTGACTCTAAATAAGAGTGGATTACAACAAACAAGCTGGATGCAACAAATATCAGATTTTTTATACAAAATATAAGCCCTTTTTGTTCAATATACCAGAAATATATTTAATATGAATAATATATTAAACCAAACAGGTCTGTAAGTATGAGAAGCACTGTAACAACACATCTGTTCTCCTCAGCCACTCTCACAATACTGGCTGATATGTAATGCAAAATCTCTTTATATACCCTAAGCATGGATTAAAACATCTGAAACAACAAAGCAATCAGAATATAACACATCATCACATTATGTCATAATTAACCAATCAGAAAACAACACATGCATAATATTGGATAATAATTTGTTGCACAGCATGATGCAATAGAAATAAACCAGAAGTAAGCATGTGTGTGTATGTCTGTGTGTGTGTGTGTGTGGGTGTATCTTAGCTTAGTTTTAAGTGTATCCAAGAAAAATATCAAGAGGGGCATATTTTTAACAAATTTATGGACAACAATCTCACAGAAGTGCCTTTTATAAGTGTAGGCAAATCAATCTGAGGGGGCTCATCATTTGTACACTGTAGCTTCGGGCATTTTTACAAAAATCTTGGATTAGACGGGGTGCTACACTTGAGCAAAAAACTCATATGGTCATGTTGAGCTAGGTTTAAGTGTAGCCAAATCTGCTTGAGGGGGGCCCATCATTTGTACACTGTAGCTACGGGCATTTTTACAAAAATCTTGGATTAGACGGGGTGCTACACTTGAGCAAAAAACTCATATGGGCATGTTGAGCTAGGTTTAAGTGTAGCCAAATCTGCTTGAGGGGGGCTCATCATTTGTACGCTATAAGTGCGCTGGTTGTACCACAAATCACACTACTACCTTCTGAGTAGTATAATTGGTCCTATTACTGGAACAAAAAAGTATGAACCCCCTCAGACTGGTTTTGGCTACACTTAAAACTATGTCAAGATGCTTATATAAGCTTATTGCCTACAGTGTACTACTCCGTCGAATCCAAGAATTTAGTAAAAAAGCCCTCGGGGATTTCCTGTAAACAGTATGACCCCCCTCAGATTGATTTGGCTACACGTACAAAAGCTGCATCTGTCAGATTGTTCTCCATAGGATCGTAAAAATATGCCCCTCTTGGCACTGTTTTGGCTACACTTAAAACTAAGCCAAGATGCTCATATGAGCTTATTGCTTTTAGTGTAATACTCTGTCAAGTGTAATCTTATTAGCTACATACACACAGACACCTACACGTACACCCACACATATTTACTTCCGGTCCACTTCCGGTCACTTCCCGTCCACTTCCGTTTACTTCCGGTATACTTCCGGTCCACTTCCGGTTTACTTTCGGTTTACTTCCGTCAATTCCGGTTTACTTCCGGTTCACGTCCGGTCACGTCCGGTTTACTTCCGGTCCACTTCCGGTTTACTTCCGGTCCACTTCCGGTTTACTTCCGGTTTACTTTCGGCTTACTTGACAGACACCTGTGGGGTTTTTCAGATTTTTTAAGTATATAGTTTTATTAAGTATATAGTTTTTGATTTGAGCCCCAAAAAATATATATAAATACCAAAACCAAAAATAGTAACACACTAAGTATACACACTAAGAAAACACACTAAGTATACAAAGCACACTGCTGAACCCAACTGATATTTTTATTAAGTATATAGTTTTTGATTTGAGCCCCAAAAAATTATATATTAATACCAAAACTAAAAGTAAGTAGATATTTGTAGCCCTCGTTGATCTTGTCTATGTTTTTCAGCTGTCCACTTGCCATCTCAACCAAGTCAGCCTGCCACAAATCGTCTATGCCTTTTGTGACCACTGACAGTCGCTGTGTAGCTCATCAACTATGGTTTGTCTAGACATAGTATGTAAACAATAATATTGCAACTATGGGGTGTTGAGCAGCTGATACTACATGATTTTCTAAATACAGCTTATCCCCTATTTGTATGTCAAATTCCAAAGAACCATCATCTTCAGCATAGGCTGTTTCTAGTGTATCGGGGTCTGTAAAATCCTCTAACTCCACACTGGTAATTTTTGGTATGTTGTCAGCAATGGCTATTGACAAGGTAGGGTAGTGCTGAGCCTGCGGTTGTAACCAGTAATTGATCTTGACCGGTCTGAGTGTGCCCCCAACAAAAAACTGGTAATAAAATTGTGCAGGGGACAGCATATATATTTTGCCACCTGGTGTAAATGGTGAATCATATTCTTTGTTGGGGATACTGTTCAATTCAAGGATTACTGTATGCTTAGGATTCTCGATTAGGCCAGTTATTTCTTTTTCTGCTGTAAGCAATCTACTCATTACAGATTCAAGATGCTCGTTGATAGTCCTAACAATCTCGTCGTGGCCCGGTTTGATTCTTATGTCCACAGCAAGTTTTTTGTATTGTTGCACAATCTCTTGAAGCTGCGTGGCAAAAACAGACAGAGCATTTGCTTGCTTGGATTCCATGGTCCCTAGCTGTTGCTTGATGTTGGCTACAATTTGCTGTAGATTTTCAACAACAGCCAATTTTGAACTTTGGGCTGTAAGATCATGGACTTGGGTTCTGATATCCTCAAACAGGGCATGGAGTTCGTTAATATGCTGATTGGTGGACACTACCAATCTGCTCTTCTAGTTGCTGTTTCAGTTGCTCAGAGTTGGTAGCCTGAGTCTTAAATTTGGCTTCAAGAGCTGCGATGGCCTCCTCTAAACTCTGTAAATTATCTAGTGTAGCCAAGTCAGTATATTCCTGAAGCAGCAATTTAAGTTCTGAGTCGATTTTAAGAAGGGCTACTCTTCCAACCAATCAGCACATTAACGAACTCCATGCCCTGTTTGAGGATATCAGAACCCAAGTCCATGATCTTACAGCCCAAAGTTCAAAATTGGCTGTTGTTGAAAATCTACAGCAAATTGTAGCCAACATCAAGCAACAGCTAGGGACCATGGAATCCAAGCAAGCAAATGCTCTGTCTGTTTTTGCCACGCAGCTTCAAGAGATTGTGCAACAATACAAAAAACTTGCTGTGGACATAAGAATCAAACCGGGCCACGACGAGATTGTTAGGACTATCAACGAGCATCTTGAATCTGTAATGAGTAGATTGCTTACAGAAGAAAAAGAAATAACTGGCCTAATCGAGAATCCTAAGCATACAGTAATCCTTGAATTGAACAGTATCCCCAACAAAGAATATGATTCACCATTTACATCAGGTGGCAAAATATATATGCTGTCCCCTGCACAATTTTATTACCAGTTTTTTGTTGGGGGCACACTCAGACCGGTCAAGATCAATTACTGGTTACAACCGCAGGCTCAGCACTACCCTACCTTGTCAATAGCCATTGCTGACAACATACCAAAAATTACCAGTGTGGAGTTAGAGGATTTTACAGACCCCGATACACTAGAAACAGCCTATGCATTGTGATTGTAAATTAGTAATCTCAAGTTGAAGACTGGCATTAAGTGTGGTTTGTAGAGCTTGTAAATCGCTTCTTAATTTTTTGACTCTGACGTCAAGCATCAGAATCTCGTCGCTGTGATCTTCATGCCATGTATGGCCAAATATATCGTTAGGCATTGTATTTTTTTTATCGGTTATTTATTATAGAGTATCTGATTCTTAATTCTATAAAAAGAGGTATAAGCTTGTCATAGTGTCCCGGGACCTCAATATATAAACAGTCACCGGCAGAGACAGTATACACAGTGCCAGAAACCATGTTTCAGTGCTTAATTCTGTAAATATTTCTGCCTACTGAAACCTTGACATTGCCCTCGGGGGTTGTAATAAATTGTAATTGACTACCTACAGGTAACTGGTAGTGGTTTAAGTTATTGTTAAATATGTACAATGTTTTTACCTATATTAACATCAACATCTGTAAGTATGCTATTCAGATGAATAATTAACAAACCACTTAGTTTAGATAGCATAGATTGTATATCAGGAGAGGGTGCTGGTGTTGGCAGGTCCATAATAGCCTGTTTTTTGAACCTAAATAAGTTCATCGGCATGTTTATTTATTGCATACCATGCTTTGTGATTGGGCATTGATTGCCACTTATCAAGTCACAATGACCCCAGGCTAGAGTATGTATACCACATGATAAAACACATCTCTTATCGTCATGTGGGTTCAGAACCACTTTTCTTACAATATTTGTAGTCAACAAGTGATCCACACTCTTGATTCTACATTCTGATGTTCTGATTGTGCTACATCATTTGAGACAATCTTCGTAATCTTCAAATCTGAGCTCTTTGTCTACAGTTACTCCACCAACGCCCTTGACTTTCTTATTAACAGCGCCACTGGATGTTTCAAAGCTGTACATATTGGCCCTTAACCCAGCAAATGCTACAATAACATAGAAAAGTGTCTCGTCTTTTAACTTGCGAGGCACCTTTTTGTTGTGTGGTTGATTATTCAGATGGCCAGGCAATTCGCTAGTATCGAAATATTCAAGCAATGCAGGCTGTGCTATATCTTGATAGACATTATCTGTCTGAATATCAAGGATAAAGCTATCCGTGTCCATATACACCAGTCTTATACGATCACCATAAAAAGGCTTAAGCACATCGTAATAAAGCACCAGCATATGTAATTTGGCCAATTCTAATATTACAGCCCCTACATAAATAGGCTTATCGAACTTGATCTTTGTTTTATTCATGTTGAAGAGTGCCAGATCATCGTCATAAATTCTTCTGTAATTGAAGTTGGGCTTTGCTACCAATTTTTTGCTCTGGCTGGAGCCAGTAACCAATTTGACATCAGCATGTTTTCTGACATTTTCTATGGTTTTACCATACACCGAATTGACCATCAATTTAAACAAGGTCTTATCAAATTGTGTTATCGCACGTGTTCGAAGCTCGGTATTTGTATCAATATATGGGTTCAACCATCTTAAGTGCCTGAACCTTAAGACTTTGCGAACCTTCGTTACTTTAACACCATGACTCATCAGGAACTGGAGGTTCTTGTAGTATATGCCATAACCCTGTTTTAGCTCTAGAGTCATCATCAGTTTCTTCTGTTTAGAGCCAGGCGGACACTGGAACTCAGCAATTGGCGGCAGATCAGAAAACTGGCTGTGCAAATTATCAGGAATTGCCAGATCGACCTCTAAGAACAGGCCAAAGTCACTGTCATCAAAATCTTGAAGTTCCTCTATATTAATAAAAGTACCTACGATGAAGGCCAAGGGTGTTATGTATCAGATGCAGGTCTTAAATCTCTTGGTACTATTGATAGTCTTCTAACCAAGAACAGCGCCAAAAGAGAAGCTCTTGTCTTGCCAAAGGCCATGGTATGAAGTTGTTACTTAGTACCCCCAATTAAAAAAATACAGCAATCCAGAAAAAAATCACATGTAGGTGGCTTTATATTTAGTATCCCGGCTACCTTAGCAGCACTCGGTGCAGTTGGCAGCTTAGCAGGGGGATCGGCTGCCATAGCAAAAACAGTAATAGATGCCAAGAAGAATAAGGCCGAATTAGCTGAACACAGGCGCCATAATCTGGCCATAGAAGAACAAGGCAAAGGTCTTAAAAGAGTCATAAATAAGTTTAAAAAGACAAGCGCCGCTTACCAAACAAGATATTGAAGCTTTAATCTAACCACTGGGCATCAAAAATTTTAGAAGTGTGTACATGTCTGATTCTTTACCAGAACAACCGCTCAAAAAAGAGTGTGGCATAGCCAATTTGGATAGCTACAAAAATCAGGGCACACACTGGATCTGCTATCTTAAATATTCAAACAACGAGGCGTTTGTGTTCGATTTGTTTGGGGGGATTCCACCTAATAATCTAGTAAAATATCTAAAATCTCATAATCTGTATTACAATGACGATCGTATTCAAAATTTTGGAGATATTAATTGTGGACATCTGTGTTTACCTGTTCTTAGTTATCTGTCCCAAATAAATAAACCATCAATTGAAGATTTTGAAAAGGCCCTGTGGTATCTAAAACATCATGGGCATATTCCATCTGTCCAGCCAGAATTCAATCTTAAAACTCAAACTACATGATGATATTATGTATCCCAAATCAATAGCTCTTAGAGCATTCTACGGCATGTACTTGATCCCTAATATTACACACCATAACAACACAATCACAGTTGGGTATCAAAAAATTGTCATCACTCCAGGGCAGTATAATATATCTACTTTAAATGCTCAGTTACCTAGTGGTGTTGTCTTAACTCAAAATTCTGTCACTCACAGAGTAGAGATTGTGTCTGCTACAGAGACAGTGGATCTGGGTACTATAGCAGAGCTATTAGGCTTCCAGAACAACACAAAACTTGAACCAGCCATCAAACACACTGCTGTTAATATACCTAAATTCTAGGCCATAGAGACTCTGAATATTCATTGTAATGTGGCCGAGGGTATGATCAGCAAATAAGATGGCATAGGCACTCATAAACAAACTGGCATCATCGTAACATTCAAACCTAACTCTGAATTTATGGAGCCAATCATCTACACTCCATCACCAACATTATATTTTCCGGTGTGCCATAATAGAATCGACTATATTGAGTTGGTGGTCACTAATGAAAAAGAAGAATTAGTTGATTTTGCCGGAGCCACAACAATCGTCATCATCATTAATATATAAATAAAATACTTACTAAAAAATGGAGCATATCGAAAGCTACGAGCTACAGTCGTTCCCTCCGAACCGTAGGACCTTTGCCAATTTGAATCAGCCCAACACAGAGATTGAGGTTGACCTTGACGTAGGGGATGGCTTTATACACCCCCACAGAGCAGACCTTTATATCAAGTTTGATGTTGTCAAGCTCGACGGCACAGATTATTCTGCTAACTCAAATATAAGACTAGTAGACAATTTTGTACCGCATCTGTTTCCTCAAATCGAGTTCAGAAAGCATGGTGTTGTCATAAACAGAGTAGACTATCCTGGTATTACCTCTACAGCTTTGGCCACACTGAATTTATCCAAGACCGAGGCCTCGTACTACAAAATCGGTGGATTTGAGTCTGACAATAAAATAATAACCAAGAGCCACACTGTACTGTTTCCGATGCGCCTGTTACCTGGATTCTTCTCAGATTAAAAAGACATTATGTGGAAGGGTGGTTTAAGAATCACATTTCGGAGAGCCGCCAATGGTAATAATGCTTTGATGCGGTACAGTACATTAAACTCTACTGGTGCAGCTCTGCCTAATACCCTACCTGACGAAGGCAAATGTCTTATTCAGACTATGGAGCTAAGAATCCCGGTTGTTGAATACAAAGCCAGTTATGCTCTTAAATAAAAAGCAGATATACTAAAAAATCCACTGGTGCCTTTACAATTTTATACATATCAATGTGTCCAGAAGCCTGCCACTGGTAGCTATTACGAATTCGATGCTACGAATTAATTTTCTAGTATACAATATGACATGCCAGATTTTGTGGTGGTGCTGTTTCAGACTGGTCGAGACAACAACCAGCAGCAAAATTCAAGTAAGTTCGATAACTGCAATATGAAAAACATATATCTTAAAAACGGCAGAAACGAGGTGTTTCCTACAGAAAACTATAATTTAGACATGTCCAAGGATGATTTTCTTAAATTATACGAGGCCTACAGAGCATACAAAAGAGTCACTATTGGCAATACCGACATGTATTACTCATCCGATGAATTCAAAGCACAGAGATCGATGTTTGTCATGTTGATGACAACAACCTCAAAACGCAAGCAGGTTGTAGTTAATGACAGGACAAACATTAAAATTAAAACATTAAAATAATCTGTGAAATCCATGATACACCACCTGCCGACACTATATGTAGTATTATTCTTATAGGTCAGAAATCATATGTTTATGATATAAGAAACGAAAGAGTCACAGAGCAATTTTAGAAGACCTCTGCACAATGCATTGTCTTAGTACAAATATACAAGTTGAGCTTGGTGCCCAATTAAAATATTCGGGTTAACATATTAATACTCTGAACTGACTGTCAAGTATTTAAGCATACTTGACAGAGTATTATACTAAAAGCAATAAGCTCATATGAGCATCTTGGCTTAGTTTTAAGTGTAGCCATAACAGTGCCAAGAGGGGCACATTTTTTTACGATCCTATGGACAACAATCTGACAGATGCAGCTTTTTTACACTTCGGAACATCTTATTTGACCGCCCTGAAAAATTTCAAAGTCCGGAATTCGTAAATTTGGCAGCATAGCGCTTCAGAGCCAACTAAGAGTAGTCAACTTTGCAACATTTCTTCTTCCTGAATGAAAACGCTCTTGTGATTTTTCTTTCATTCTTTCACATTCCATAAAGTAAAGATACCCTAAAGCAGTAATAAAATATATGAGTAGACAAAAATTGTTAAGTGAAAATACGAATGTTGAAAATATTTCAAGATTCTTCGTTCTGAATTTGAAAATAGGGAAATTTATGTGCATTGTGAAACACTCAACAGGTTCTCACCCACCTGGAAAGAATTGCGGTCACATTTGAATGCAAGAAGGCAAATTTATGATGATTTTATGCGAAATGTTTAGTAAAGATACCTTGCACAACACCACACGATTCTGCAAAGTGTGTCTTTTCCTTGGTTCTTGGCGAAAAATGGTTCGAAACTCCGGCACAATGTTGCTTCAACTGAGATTAAAGTGCTTTACTGAGCTTTCTGTCAGCAATATCCTGGAGTAGTTGGTTAGATGACAGCACTTTCTTTTTTTACTGTTTTCGTCAAGATCGAAACATCGTAGTTTCAAATCCCACCCTTTCCTTATTATTTTTTTCCTTTGTATTTACCGAGTACGAAGTGTTCTAATAACGTAATATAATATTATATGATATTTCTGCAAACGATCCCCCTACATCACACGGTTCACGTTATTTTATGCACTCGGTTCGGATCCCACTTTAAACTGTAGGTCCAGTCCCGATTAGCCTTACTATGCATAAAGTTGACTTAAAACACCAAATCAACCAATTCATCTCCTTTCAGAGTGGGCCTTCTATGATACTGTAGTCGGCCAGCTTCCGAAAATACAGTTCTGCTTCGCGTACACCAGAGTGTAATTGCATTTAATATTGTGACTAATTTTACGTTAAAACTACAGATTAAAGCGATAATAGGGTCCAGAAAAAGAACCTCAAAGTAGATCTTCACACAAAGTATTTTAATCCATTGCCAAACATTTCAGTTAAGAATAATATTATGCTTTTCCATTGACCGTATTTTCGATTCATGGTAAATTTGCTAAAAGGACCATGTCAAGACATCTAAATATGTAATTTTTACTAGTAAATGCATTTAAAATGCACAAAACAACTGGGGAGGAGAAAAATAAACCTCAAAAATAAGTAAAAATGCAACAAAAACTGTTAAAAATACTGACAAATAAACTAAAAGCCAAAAAAGGCCGAAAATGCAAAAACAAAATGTAAAATAGAAAGTGTTTTCCGGCTCTAACTGAAGGTAAACGGACATGATATCAGGTTTAGCATTGTTTTTAAGGGTCAGAAAAAAAGTTGATTTTTCATCAACTTGATAACCCACAGCGCGACAGCCCTTGAGAGCCTTGGCTTACCTACCGACTGCTGGTCTCCCTCCCACACTGTTCCTCCGTCACCTGTTATAGCGTGGAGATCTTAGACCAGTATTGGGGTGACGGGTGGTCAGCCCGTCGAACCCCCAGCCGTTGTAGGTCTTCTCGACCGGGTTACCGCTCACTCATTCGGAGCTCCTCAATTTCCTCACGATGGTGGGTTGCCGACCAGAGCCGGATTCGAACCTACGCCGTCCCGCAGCGAACGATCTCAAGACGAGTGAACGCCTTAACCCGCTTTTTTTTTATTTCCTTTACTATTTACATCTGATTATAACAAACTTTTCATGATTACTATACAGGTTTTACATACTAGGATATATTACATTTAGAAAATTCGCATAGACATTGTTCTTTTTGTTTGCCGACATATTTTGAAATGTGTGTCTTAAATAATGCACAAATTGTTCATGAAAGTCAACTTGCTGATAAGTAGAGGCAAACCAAGCATATTGCCCCAGTAACCACAATACACTGTTCTGTTTCTTTTTAGGGAAATAACTAAAATTGGGAAACAGAAGATGATCAATTGTAATATTCTTCTCATTGGTACGACAGATAACACTTACGAGTTTCGCAACATATTTCCATGACGTAGCGGTTATTAAGCATTCACTGAGCTTATGCACTAAACTATCAGGCACGTTACATATTAAACATAAAGATGAATCTGCCATGTGCAGATCATAGAGTTTCACTCGAGTCAGCAGTATTTGATGCACTATAACGAACCACGCCGATCGTATTCTTGTTGCGAGATGCCTCGCGTGTATATTTTTCCACACCACAGGCCAACGACCTTCCGGGTGTCTTGCAACGATCTTAACAGCCTGTTGAGACGCTACACGCATTCTTCTGTATATGTGCAACACCACTGGAACAGGCAGGGTAGGAGTTTGTAACAAGCCATAGCAGATCTCTACTAAGGTATCACGGAGGTACCTAAGGTTGGGGGGGAGGTTAGTCACGTTTATGGGGGGATCCAACTACGTATATATGGGCCAAGCAGTCTTGAAGAACATGACTTGTAAGGCTATCAGGGCTCTGAATCATCGTCTCTATGTCCGCTTGAATGCGGAGCGCCTGGCTCTTGTGGTGCACGTGTGCAAGATTCAAGCCTCCCCCAGCATTATCTAAACACAAGGTCTCGTGATTTACACGTAACAACTGCCCATTCCAAACAAACCAGTTCACTGCACTTTTCAGCTTTGTTACATCCAGCATTCGCATCGGAAGTATTTTGGCTATAAACCACACTTTCGAAAGAGCATACACATTAACAAACGTGACTCGTGATTGCAAGCTAATGTTTCGAAACTTATTAATTTGTAGCACTGCTTTTACACTCCCAATCACTCGATCATAATTTACTTGTATCATTCCTTGCAAAGAAGGCGTAAATACTACACCAAGTATTTTTACAATGTTTACAACAGGGAAGTGTTGAACTGGTGTGTGTGGTGGAGAATTATTTAAAAACATCAAACATGATTTCTTTACATTTATGTGAAGGCCTGAATACACCCCAAATTCCGTCGTTAGTTTCTGAACCGTGTCCACATCAACAGGTGACTGAATCAAAATGCTGACATCATCCGCATAAGCTAAAACTTTTAGCGACTTTGACAGAATAGTTATTCCTTGTAACCGTGCTTCCAAAGAGGCAAGCAGGGGACTTAGGGAAATACAAAAAGCCAACATGGATAAGGGATCTCCCTGTCGGACACCTGTGACAATGCTAAGCGATCTTGTCAGAAACCCATTAATCTGTATTTTCGATTCAGCATTGTTATATAACCCTTGCAGTGCTGAGAGAAAATTCCCCCGTATGCCCCTTTTGTGGAAAACATGAAACATATAATTATGGTTCAGCGAATCAAATGCACGTTCGAAGTCCAAAGCTAAAATCGCTTGATCCTTTAAATTTTTCTTATTATGATTACTGGTAACCACTTCACGCAGCGTTTGCAACACTGCATAAATGTTTTTATTTTCACCATATACATATTGCATGTCCCCCACCAAGTTGCTTGAGTACGGCATTAAACGTGCAAGCATACATCGTGTGAAAATTTTATAGTCGTTGCACAGGAGTGTAATGGGGCGATAATGAGTGATCTCTGTCGGCTTTGCACATTTCGGTACTAATACTATAATACCTGTCTTGGAAGTCTTGCCCATTTTATGTTGCTGAAAGGCCGCGTTGACCCACTCAGTTAAAGTCTGCCCCACTAGCGTCCAAAATGTTTGAAAGAAGCATGTAGGAAGCCCATCCACACCAGGGGCGGAGAAAGGCTTTGCCGCTTTCACCGCTTTATATACTTCTTCGAATGTGAAATCCTCATCAAGCTTAGTTCTATCATCATCGGAAAGTACTTCCGTAACTGCATCCACAACAGAATCATAATTTGAATTGGCAGGTTGGTGCTGCGAAAACATCCGAACATAATGCTCATATATTGTAC
Organism: Lepisma saccharinum; assembly: GCF_977018435.1. Taxonomy (NCBI): domain Eukaryota; kingdom Metazoa; phylum Arthropoda; class Insecta; order Zygentoma; family Lepismatidae; genus Lepisma; species Lepisma saccharinum. The sequence continues at coordinate 73,756,857 of NC_139230.1, forward strand.
GTTGTATGTCCTTAGGTGCTATGATTTTATTACCCGCTCCATCTGCGAGTTCAGTAATGAGTTTCCGTTGTGCATTTTGTCGTTCTTGTATCACGTGACTAATCGACACCGCTTCTTCAGGGTCAAACTGAGGCAGTCTACTTCGAATTTTTGCACCCATACGTTTGTGGGCGGTCATATTTAAGAGTATTGCTTGTATACGTTTAATTTCCGTATGAACCGGTCGTCCTGCCGATGCTTCTTCTATTAATTCACGCAACACACGATAATAAAAGTGATATTTATTATTCCAGTCACGAGACCTCTCTTTACAGAATGATATACAGAAACGTTTAACTGCCGGTTTTAGGATTTCATCCCACCACCGAAGGATGTCAGTACGTCGAAGGCGATGCGTCTCCCAAAATCTCCATTGCTCATGAAATGCTCGTTTAAATTCCTCATCAGACAAAATGGACGTATTCATTTTCCAATACCCATATCCCCTAGGCACTAAGGGAAGATCAATGTTAATTGCCATTATCACCGCCAGGTGGTCCGAAAAACATGTAGGGGTGAGAGAAATCGAAGTAACTTTCTGACGCAGTGCCGGGGTAACATAGAACCGGTCTAGCCGGGACGCACAATTGTCTCTAATATAAGTATACCCCTGCTTATCAAAATATTTATCTGTCCAAACGTCCACCAATTTAAAACCAGACACCAATTTTTGGAGGGAATTAGATGTTGCAAAACCAGGACGTTGATCTTGTGGAAGCAAGACGCAATTGAAGTCGCCGCCACAAATGATATGTTCCTTTACACCTTGCAGTTCAGCCGCCACATCTGTCGCAAAAAAATTGTTCCTCTGTGATCTATGATTTGTACCTGATGGGGCATATATATTGCATATCCAAACATTTGCCACTTTCGCACATATAATTCTCCCATTAGGATGACACACAACGTTAGTGATGGGCACCGTATTTTTCACGAGAAGCGCAGTCCCCGTTGCCTGACAATTTGCATTATTATATACTACTATAGATGGGGGCAGTTCAAAATTTATCACTTGAACTTCCTGGAGAAAGGCTATATCGAGAGACGACTGGATAAAAAAGTCACCCAACGCCTCTTGTTTATTCCTGTTTTGTAGTTTGTTAATGTTAATCGTGCCTATTCTGAGTGTTGTAAACATATTTATTGTAATCGTCCTACATGTTATCAGGGACGCTGTATCCCCCTTATTGCCAAAACTCTCCTTGTAACCATTATACCCGACATTTACACCACAATACAATAAGACCAATAGATGACAAAAGTACCACATCAAGTAAATGGAACAGAGTGGTACAAATCGTTGATCTTCTTTACAAAAAGAAGAAACTTATATATACAAAAAAAATATATACTCGATCACTCTATCATACCTATCAGTCCCCTATCAAAAGCCCTTCTTATAACCACAATCATTATACTCTTACAAAAATTACTTAACCTCCTCAACATTACTACTCAGTCCATGAAATCAGTTTGTGGAAAATTTAGTACTATTAACACTGTTACCTTTAGGTACATTGCCTAATTTTTTTTTTTCCCTAACTAACCTGTTTATAATCGTGTTTAGTGTTGTCAGTATCCACTCCACTCTCTCGAAGAAATATTATCGAATGTACCTGCAGTATTTTTCTTCTTTTTTTCTATGACGCACACGACAAATAACTTTGGATACTACACTAGGGGTGGTCACTCCTTCCTTTCTTCTGTTAGTGCAGATACCCATGGACGTGGACTCAGGACTCCCCAGATACCTGTGGATGTTGAGGCAGAGCTCCCCCGGGTTTTTTCTTCTTGCTTATTGGCGGGACGAATCGTGGTCTGGATCGCTTGTGTCTTGAAGAGCGTCGTTGTCCTTTATCCGTGTTAATTGCCGGAAATTCATCCTCTGTTTTCGATTCATCCCCGGATCCACCTTCTGTGCCGGTGTCTACTTTCTGGAATTCTATCTTCTTGTCTGCTTCATTTCCGAGTTGTGAGGGAATTCCTGAGGTGTGTTGTACCTTGTCAGGTCCATCTAGTGTTGTTAAGTGGTTGGAGTTGGCGCTGGAAGGTTGGCTACTCTCTTCATTTTCACCTACACTTTCACCTTGTTGTTCGTTATGTATTTTGTCTTTTTCGGTGCTCTTCTTTTGGCTTGGGTCGTTTGGTGTTAACTGTGTTTGACGCTCTGGATCCGTAGCTGGTGTCTCTATTGTTTCATTCGTGAAATGGGGGTTGGATCTATGGCAATTGACCTCTTCTCTTGATGTTGTATTCGAGTTTTGGGGTCTTGTCAGTACTGGAAGTACTGTAGGTTGGGATACCATAGGGGTCGTTCCAGTGGTCAAATTAACAGGGACTCGTCCAGTTCTATTAACGCGGGGTCGTCGCTGGGGGCATTCTGAGAAGTTATGTCCCTCCAAATCGCAACCACTGCACGTACGTACTTGACCAGAATAAGTTACCCAGTACCTGTCTCCTTGTATGGTAATGTATGAAGGGATTGCTTTCCGCAGGGCCATTTTAAACACAATGCGCCCCGTTCGTGTTCTATAAATATGTTCTTCTGAATACCTCTCTTCCTTTACGTTCAACACTTCACCGTATTCACTAATTACATTACGAATCGCATCGTGGCTTAATTCGTCTGGCACTACATGCACACTTACAAAAACACTCTGCTGATCTGCCCATTCCACATCTATTTTATGCCGTCCGTCTGCATCATAATAGGGCACTTCGGCTCCATAATCATTTAATAATCGCTCACCCACAACTTTCGTTACAAATTTCACAAATACACAGTTTCGATAGTAATCAATTTCAAAACTTTGAACTTGGTTCGATGTCACACCGTACGTGTTATGAAACCACTTATGTAAATCCAGCGAAGAAGGTCTAGATTTTACACTACGAAAAATAAATTTCAACGTATTTTGTCTCTGTACCGGCATGTTTGTCTTCCTTCTAGTCTTTCTCACTTAGCATGTACGTACTCCAAAACAGAGCTTGCTCAATTCAACTAAAGAGTATTTTGCCTTACCTGCCACACGGAAAACAGCGAACGCGAAAACACGATCTGCACGCGGCCGCTTGTGCAGTTAGACTACTCGGCTACGGAGGAGGACTTTTCATCAACTTCCGGACCCTAATTAGTAATTATGACCATTGAAAAAGTTGGAGGTAGCTTACTTAAAATTCTCTTGCTGAGGGATCGTATCGTCCCATATCTCCACTTTATAATACAGAAAAAAATGAAGTTCATATTTCGAAAATGACTTGGAGTTTTCCACCACGAAAATATGTTGTTCATAGTTTGAAGTTCGTTAGTATTATCTTTCAAGGTTTCCATTGTTTTAATTTCAAACATATTTTATATTTCATACGTTGAATATCCATTTCCTCTCTCTTTTCATACAGTCTTTGGAAAAAAGCTGAAGTTTCTTGTCAAACCGGGTCTGGTTCAAATGACTCCTTTTCGCTCTCCCGTTCCTACTTTAAACAAACAACATACTTCGTAACTAAACGATTGCTTGTTCAAAACACGGAATTTTTACACAATTTACAAAATATGACAAAACGCCAACAGATATGTTCATCATTTTTCCCTTTCAGCGATTCTCGATTTTATGTGAATTCGTTTCCTCATGAAAATTGCCATGAGGAAATTATAGATATGACATTATGTGTGAATTGGTTTCTTCAAACTGGTAGTAAATTTTAACAAGAGCTATCTGGAGAAGAGGTAGCGTGCTTGATATTCACGAGGGAGGTCGTAGGTTCGATTCTCCACCTACGCAGGATTTTTTTCAGGAGTTTATCGTTGGATGCAAAGTTTATCCTCCGTGCTAAGAAGTTAATATTGGTCTCTGTATTTCACGAGAGGAAAGGAAATAGTAAGAGGAAGTTATTTCGATGATAGGAGTAAGTCACATGGCACGTGGAATGCGCAGAATCAAGTTACATAGAGCTAAGTCTGTAATGGTGGTTTCGAATATTGCAAAATTAGTGCGGAAAGTTTGTTATATCTGATACTCGTACTTTCTGTTCAAAGAAGACAAACGTTTTAGATACAAGGCAGAGAGGAATTAACGATCATTATGAGGTTTTGAATTTTTTGTTTGTCACTCACTATATAAATACTTATTAGTAGTTTCTTATCGAATCGGCCTTCGTCGCAATAACAATTTACTTATATTAATTAGCGATTTACTATTAGTTTTAGACGCATGGTAAGATGATGGTGAGGGGATTGAAAACAGTCATTACTAAGGAACGGACATAAAATTACCAATCTTAGCAATTTGAACTCATTAAACGCTCTCCTTCGTTACAGTACTGAACTACATCACTACTTAACATAACTGTATATCTTTTTTTAGTATATCGAAATCAAATAATCAATATTTTAGGTATCAGTGAAGAACATACAATATACAACTTAAGTAACATTACATTTTGCATCCTGAATACATATATGTGATTTGTGAATTAATCATGATGTGTGTGTTAACACAACATATGAACAATAACTAAAAAGAAAAGTTTTAACTTTAAACCCTGGAAATCTCCAACTTCTAAGAGGAAATATGCTCAGAAGGACGTCCCTCAAGTATGCATCGGATTCATTTTTTAAATATTCTAATATCAACGGTATCTGTTCAGCAAACAAACAAACAAAAAAGAAAAAAAGAGGATTTGAACCCGCTACCTTTTACGCTTGACTAAAGATAAGGATAGCAGCGCCTAACCAACTGCTCTACGTTAACATAATGACGTTATACCCTTAAAAACATGTTGACGTTTATGAAGATTCCCACCCTCCTGTGTTTCAAGCACATTTTCTCGACAAGTCGTGTAAAATATATGTTTTTGAGAACTGTTCGATATTATGCAAGGTATTGTAAATAAAATGTCGCATAAACTCCTCACAAATTTGCTTCTTTCTGCACAAACTTGATGGCAATTTCCTCCAGGTGGAGAAATACTCTATTCAGTGTTTCAAACCCTCAAAATTTCAAGTCGAGCAAGCAGAATCGTAAATATCCCTCAAGGTTCTTTTTCCAATTTATTATTTCTGTGTGATTGTGTATTATAATAGCGGTTTATAGTTTCTAAGTTCATGGAAAGTGTTAAATTGAAAACCTTTCACCGCAGCGTTTTTCGTCTAGAGGAAGGACCTACTCAAAGTTGGCTACTCTCACCTGGAGCCGAAGTGCAATGTTGCTAAGTTTACGATTTCGGGACTTAGAATTATTTCGTGGCGGTCAAATAAGATGTTGCGAAGTGTACGTGTAGCCAAATCAATCTGAGGGGGGTCATACTTTTTACGGGAAATCCCCGAGGGCTTTTTTACTAAATTCTTGGATTCGACAGAGTAGCACACTGTAGGCAATAAGCTTATATAAGCATCTTGACATAGTTTTAAGTGTAGCCAAAACCAGTTTGAGGGGGGTCATACTTTTTTGTTCCAGTAATAGGACCAATCATACTACTCTTCTGCTTGTCTTAGCCCTCTGTAGCACTCAACACTGCCATAACGTATTGCGGACAGTAATTCATAGCTAAGAAAAGGTATGTTCTCCGAATTCAATACCTGCTTATAATATACATTTATTTGTGGTAATGCTTAACGTTTCGAGTCGTCAAGTCAGTGGTTCTGGGTATGAATCTGGAGAATGAAAAGTTTGTGTCAAAGTTTCTCATGTAAGCTAATATAGATTCGGCTTCCCTTGATTGCAAGGCGACAGAGTTATCATTACATAATCTCGAGCAAGGTATAGGTGCAAGAAGTACATAATTAAACTACTGTTTTTTCATGTGATTACCTACAACTATGGATGGTACCGAGATTGAGACAACCTTTTAAAAATCGAGACTTTACGAGACAAGGGCACTAGAATGAGACAACCATGTGTAAATCGAGACAAGGCGAGATTTAAGCATGTAAGTCAAAGTTTGTTTATAACGCGACCTATTCAGACATACCAAGCCGAAATCTACCTTAATATTTGTAGATTTGTGCCTCCCAGGTGACATAGTGGCAACTCTTTTGTCTTGTAGTCAAGGGCACGTTCTCCGGTGAAGGCACATTGCGCGATGTTCCAGAGATCGATATTAACTGCAGGGCCAGTCTCAATTAGTCCATCTGAGCATCAAGTAGACTAAAAGCATACTTTGACAAACTTTTCCAAATTGCAAATCTGATCTGTTAGTGGCAACTGCGAGCCTGTGCAGCGTGGTTGCATTCAGGATAAAATTCCAGTTTTCGTGCACAATGACAACTAATTGTATCAAATATATTTGACGCACCAGAAACGCATCTATTGATGCCCCAATTTTTTTTATATATGTACCAAGATTCTGGATTACTGTTTCCATTCTTCTACATCATTTGTAAAGATAACGCGAAAGTGAACTGCATGACACATGTGAGTATTTCTTTCTGCGTTGAGCTCTACTTCAGTGCATCAATTTATGCGTCTTTGATGCATCTTTCTCGATAACGCATTTAAACATTTCGTCTGTGCTAAAGATTTTCTGCATTTTTTTCAGCTGGTGCATTCACTTTTCTCTGTGTGGATTTGCAGCGTCGGAATGAGGTGTCAAATAGAAAAACGTTTATAGGTGTATTTCGAGTCTGAGTATGTGAAGTGGCAAATGTACACTCCGCACCGTAAACTAAATATTATAAATATATATACCGTTCGATTTAATTGAATTAGAATTTTTGGATACATTTTAATCACACAGGCCATTTATATTGTAATATATTTGCGTGTGTGTATATGTGTGTGGTGGATGTAGTAATACGTAAGGTTAAAATAGAGAAAATGATATCCGTGAAACCGTGAATTTTTATTTGATTTTTGATTTAATTTGATTTATTTTACTTTGCTTTTTGTGGCACTTTTGGCTAATCCGGTCCCAGAAACCTACTATAACGGCTGGGGACACGTCGGGCTGACCCCCGGACTATTCCAATACTGGTTGCAGATCTCCACGCTTAGAGGTGACGAAGGAAAGCGTGGGAGGGAGACCGGCAGTCGGTAGGTAAGCCAAGGCCCTTCAGGGCTGTTGCGCAAAGGATTATTATTTTTTTTTTAAGTGTCCCTTTATCAATTTCATCATATTCATCATCCTCATAGTTGTCCTCATAGTTTAAACAAAAGTTGAAGAACAGCGACACTAAATAACAAAAATACAATGAAAAATATTTGGTAATTAATGAAAAGTTGGAAACATTCTTTCATGGTTTAAAAAAAACAACAGCAAAAATACCGTCTACTTGAAAATCACGATATTTTTATATCAGTTCCCTAAGTGTTAAATACCGTGATAAGGTTTTCTTATCTTCTTTTAATTCCTCCAAATTATAAGCAGTAGGACCTGCACCAACCTTCTTCCTGCCGACGACTCTGTTTATTTACTTCAAGTCATACAGCACATTGCATGCTCAGCTGCCGAAATTTCGAGTGGAGGTTGGTCGCTTCATGGTGTTTGTTCTACTAGAGAACAAGAGAATAGAGCTGCTAGCATTTTATATTTCTTCAAATTGTGCAATAAATATGTCTGGAAATTTGTAATCGGAAATTTACAAACCTTCCATGGATTCGATGTGCATTATCTACATGCCGCAGCTCTCACACTCGCCTGCCTTCTTGGAACGTCAAATATCTAAGATAACGAGTTAGATATTGTTTGTTCACAATGTTGACAAAAGACCGGAATAATAACCATAAGTAGACTAACAAAAATGCAACAGCAACAACAACCACGACGACGAGAACAAGAATTATCTTTGCGAGTTCGAGTTTTATTTCCACTTTATGGACATAGGAGTGTTGACAGACGAGTTTGTGGGTGTGTCTCTCTCTATATCTACCTCTAGCAATGACAGTAAAAATACACATCATATATTTCCGAACGGGGAAAGAAATGAATTCAGAAAGGAAAAGCAACACACGCTGTACTTACAGTGCAAGTCAAAGAATCTCTGATGCTGAAAATCCAAAGAAGCTGCTAGTCACACCTTCTGCAATAAACACCAACAGGCACACCAAACTGCACATCGGAAACGGTTTAGCACAAGACCGAACTGTTTTGAATAGTGCATGGATAAAAACTGTCGTTTCAGCCATCGCTGGACCGAGGAAAGATTAAGGGGAAGGGGAGCGGAGTAGGTGAAGGTGCGGTGACTTCCTCCAAGTATCTACAGCCCGTACAGGAAACAGTGTTGCCACAATCTGAAGGTAAAATTTCCTTTGCAAGGATCGAAATTTCCTGTTTTCTCCCTTTTTCCCTATACTTTTCGAAACGAGTCGTCAGCAGAAGAAGTTAAGGTAATCACCTCTACACGCTGCCAAAGTTTTTAAGATGACAGGTTGTAGGGGGAAGTCTTACAGTATCGGACAATGCTAGTTCTCGCTTTGGACGCTACAGAGCAGCAGTTGCCAGGTACCAGTGCGACGTGTATAGTGGCGTGTCCAAGGTGGGGGGGGGGTTGGCACCCCCCCCCCCTTTGGCCCAGTATTTCTAAAAAAAAAAAGGAACGTCAAAGGTAGGAAAAATATGTCAAAACGAGGGCTGACTACCAGAAACACTGTACATAACCCCTCCCTTTCAAACATCCTGGGCACGCCACTGGACGTGTATGTATCAATGTTCAACATAGTTTGGGAACGGAAGTCTGTGTGGAGTGTCGTGGGAAAGGGGAGCGGTTGAAGCAGTTCGTAGGAGAAGTGTGTGTCGAAAGTTATTTTCACGGTGATATTCCTCCAGTAAGAGATAATTGATTGATTTGGTGTATCGAGTCCACTTTATGCACAGTAAGGCTAATCGGGACTGGACCTACAGTTTAAAGTAGGAACCGAACCACTATGTACCTCCACCGGGTTTCGAACCCGAGACCCCTTGATTACAAGGCAACGATGCTACCACTGCGCCATCGGGATGGTGTCCAGTTAGAGATAAGTATAAGATATTGTTTTGTAGGTAAGGGTGCATATAGGCATCTAGTTCGTGATAGCTGATAAAGAATTCACGATAGCAATTCCACACAATGTAAAATCTGACGAGGTGCTGTCATGTCTTCCATGTGTTGAATTGAACCTGTACAGTCAGCTATCTGCTGTACAGTGTCTCTCAAAAGTTTTAGGACAACGACATTTTAAACTAGGCAACTCAATTTACACAAAGCGTTGGTGGGTTGCGTGTAGAGTTAGGCTCAATTTCAGGGTTGCCACATGCACAATAGATATTTATAAAATACGCGAAAGAAATAAAAACAAAGACGTGAGAGAAAACGAAAGGTGACAAAAGAGAGGAAAAAGAGAGAGCGAAAGGATAAGAGGAAAAGTAGAGGAGAGAAGAAAGAGAGGATAGACGAGGAGAGGAGATGTAGTGAGGAAAATGGAAAAATATTCTAGGAGAGATGAGGAAAATGGAGCAAAGATGAGAGAAGAGGAGAGTGGAGAGTAAAGTAAAGGAGAGAAAAAGAGAAGAACGAAAAGAAGAGGAGAGTGGAGAGTAAAGTAAAGGAGAGAAAAAGAGAAGAACGAAAAGAAGAGGAAAAGAGTGCAGTGGAGTCGGAAATCTAAGACATAAGAGGGGATACGAGGTGGAGATGAGTGGGATGGAAATAAGATGCGAGAAAAGTAGGGAAGGCGATATGAGATAAAAGCAGAGCGAGCAGAAGGAGGGGAGAGGAGAAGGAGAAGAGAAGAACAGAAGGAACTGAAGAGAAGAGGTAGTTGCAGAAAATATCGTCTCAGCGTCAAGAATTGATACATTGGTCAAATTATCGACATGAAAATTCAATAACATTTTGAAATGTATTAGATCGGTTCGAAATGCCTGTTGGCTTAGTTCAGAGCAAGGTAAAATCTTCCATGTAAGATCTTTGATTTTACCTGCGATTATACCACTAAAAACATGAATGTAATTTGAATATTTATAAGAATTATCCAATTTTTGTCCACTTCTCGGTTCGTTGAAATGGAGACTTTGCAATTTTATATTTCCCCTTCCCCCATCGTTAATTCCAAACTGAATCATTCCGTTTCACACGGCGTGGACAATGAACACAATGGGATAGGTCTAAAACTTACGAATATTTTCTGCCACCGGAAGGGTTTGAACCTACGACCATCAGATTGACAATCCTGGACGGTAAACACCACCCTACAAGCTTTCGCTCCTAGAAGTAAGTAGAAGGAGCTGACCAATGTGAAATGTAGATGCAACTCTCCTCCTACATGTAATGTGCAAACAATACTTGTTTGTAACAAAGAAAACGAAGGTAGTGTGACTCGGCGAAAACATTTAATGGAGAATTGGACATGATGAAAACTTTTCAATCGATATTTGCGGAAGTATCCTTGCATTGAACTCGTGTGGGAAAGGGGTAAAATTAGTATGTCCTGAATTGCCACAAATATAAATAGTTATTTCATTAATATTTGTCAATGTCTTTGAAGCAGTACACAATTATCGTTAGAGTATCATAATTCACGATCTTATACATGAAAATATCCCTTTTAATGTGTGTCAATTCATTTATTTGTTTATTTTTTATAAATTCCATATGCAGAACAATGTAGCCACTATACACGGCTATTACAAATAATGTTACCATGCTCTTGTTTATAATAAAAGGAGAATTAAAAAAAAAAAGAACACCTAGTATGGAGGATCGAACCTGGGACCGCTGGCAGCTCAATCGAGAGCTCTAACCACTACACCACGCCCTTACCTTCGATTGGAACAACAATTTTTAAGTATTCTGTCCCTCCAATATTGTAAATGTCGTTGGGTATACATGTAGTTGACCTTTTACTTTAATTTTGAATTGCTTTCTTGTAGTATAGCAGCTATCTTCGAGAAATAATTTTCGAAGTTATGAAGAAAAACTAGAATATTGGTAGTTGCGAAAATGCGAGTTCGAGTTATTTCTTCTAACTTATTATTGTGATTAGACATTATTAATGGAAAATATCTAGAGGCTTGTTTCCCTTGGAGTGCTTAATTATTCTGTCGCGTGAATATTGTAAACGTTATCCTGCAAAAAGAAGTTAAATACTCTGATATAACTAGCTCTGTACTTCTAGAATTACTCTATACACATGCATTTGAAATTTAACTCTGAATTTATTTCTTCGTTGTTAGTATATCTAAGCTTGTGAATATACTTTATTTGTAATTTTATAACGGTTACATGAACATCTACGAAATAGTTCCTTATAACAACCTCCGCTTGACCAATTTGCCAATATAAACAAATTGAATACAGATTGTCTTCGAGCTTACTTTGTTAAAAAGGAGCGGATACACGTATTACTATCCCAATACTTATTGAATAAGGTTTCTTGGTTGTCAGAAATTATGACTTAAACTATTGCATGTTGAGCTATCCGCCTCTGATGAAATCTATCGTTCTTCAGATTCTCTTTCAAATTCGACTCTGGTCACTTGTAACTAGCTGGGTGCGTTTAGCGATAAGAAGCGGCCTTGAATAGCGTGAGTGAGTCACTTTGAACGCCAGCAAGCTACGTTACCAAGCTTGTCTGCCTTTGAAAACCAAGTCATTTTTCTTTCACCGTTTCCGAACGCGATTGCTATTGTAGAAGTATTTATTCTCTCAAAAGAGCACGAAAGGAAATTTGACCAATATTCTCCCGTCGTTTAAAACCAAATATTAAACGAAAAGTTCACGATTGTCAATAAACCTATCGGAGCATAAGGTGGATGTAAATAATAAAGTTAATAGAAAGATTCTCCGAAATTTCTCTCCCACTGTCTACGTCAGGCCAGTACCCAGGGGGGGCATGGGGGCCATGTCCCCCTCGAACCCTGAAAAAATATTTAAATGTGAACCTATCAATAACTACGAAAATAACATCGTCGATATTAGAAATGTGTAAAAATTTCAATTTTGTTCTTACATAAATGAATCTGTTCCTTGCGCAAAAGTCTTCAGGCTGCAATATTGGGTAGTTTTAGTTTTATAATCATTGATGCAAGGCTACCAGACGTCCGATTCAGCGATTTAGTCAGACAGTGCGTTACTTTCAATCCCTGCCCCGACTTTTTCGAACTGCAATCGTGATGCGAGAATGTCTCCTTATTCTTAACACACAATTAGACATGTTCTTTATTGTAATAATAATTCCTAGTACGCAACATTTAATTTATAAATATATTATTTTCTAAACATAGAACTATAATGACTTTTCAATGTCGCTCGCACTATTTGAACTATTTTGTAATATCTGTCTCTCTCTCTCTCTCTCTCTCTCTCTCTCTTATATAATAATAATAATCCTTTGCGCAACAGCCCCTCTCTCTCTTATATATATATATATATATATATATATATATATATATATATATATATTTGGGTCTGGGCCCTCCCTCAAAGAAATCCTACGTATGGGCCTGGTCTAAGTCAATGACAGAAATGCAAGCAATATTATTATTTATTTTTAACCGAATGAATGAAAGGAATGTGGAAGAATTTAAAAGAAATAAAAAAGAGCAGAACGACTGTTACTCTAATTTAAAAATTGTTCTTCATCGAGGAAGAAAAATAAGAAGTATTTACTCCAGCACCTTAACACAGTGTCCCACGTCTTTCTTGACTAATACTGTCAAATATGAATTGATTTTATGAATAAAATTTTCCGCCTGTTTACGTCTAACGTTTGGTAGTTCGCAAACGGTGTAATTATATCGTGTTACCTTACGCAACAGCAACTACATTTCATAAGATTGTTCTGAACACGACACTTGCGTCAGTAAACAAGCATTTCGTCTGTTTGCAGTATGTCAGGAAAAGAACATCGTCCTGCAATGTTTAAGCCTCTAGATATTTTCCATTAATAGTGTCTAATCACAATAATAAGTTAGAAGAAATAACTCGAACTCGCATTTTCGCAACTACCAATATTCTAGTTTTTCTTCATAACTTCGAAAATTATTTCTCGAAGATAGCTGCTATACTACAAGAAAGCAATTCAAAATTAAAGTAAAAGGTCAACTACATGTATACCCAACGACATTTACAATATTGGAGGGACAGAATACTTAAAAATTGTTGTTCCAATCGAAGGTAAGGGCGTGGTGTAGTGGTTAGAGTTCTCGATTGGGCTGCCAGCGGTCCCAGGTTCGATCCTCCATACTAGGTGTTCTTTTTTTTAAATTCTCCTTTTATTATAAACAAGAGCATGGTAACATTATTTGTAATAGCAGTGTATAGTGGCTACATTGTTCTGCATATGGAATTTATAAAAAATAAACAAATAAATGAATTGACAAACATTAAAAGGGATATTTTCATGTATAAGATCGTGAATTATGATACTCTAACGATAATTGTGTACTGCTTCAAAGACATTGACAAATACACAGTCTGGCTCGAGCAGTGGTCTGAGACGGTTGTGTTTGCGCGTCTCTCTAATAGCTCAAAGTCACGTAGCGCGTATTACTCGCGAGTCCGGTTGAAGTGAACCACGGCGACGCTGTCAATATGATAATCAAGAGATTGAATACACTAAAACTGAACTTCAGTCAAGTGCGAAGGAAACCAACTTCGACGGAAATAAACAATTGGATCAGCAAGACCATGAAATTGAAACCGGAACAAGTCGTAAGTATTGAAGTAGACAATTATAGACGTTGTATCTTTCTGAAACTACTATCGAAAGTAGTGTGTGAACAGTTGTTGCTACAGTCAAACGGAGAATATAAATATAGTGACGAAGACGGGGATTGTCCAGTGCTTGTTACGTGGGCGGATGCAAATTACGTGATAGTTAGAGTGCACGTTGTACCGAGTGAACTGTCCGATGACGCCATTCGATCCGTCCTGAGTACGTACGGTCAGATAATATCCTTGGACGATGAATGGTATTCCAGAGATCACATTTATCCGGTAAGAACTGGCCGTAAAATCGCCAAAATGAATCTAACTCGTGCGATTCCATCGTACGTCACAATCAGTGGCGGACGATACTGGGTGACATATAGCGGGCAAGACCGTACTTGCAGTTACTGTGACCTTAGTGACCATTTTTACGTTACCTGTCCGTCCCGACGTCGTCAAATGGAGAAACCCGAAGATACGTCCTATGCCGGGGCGGCGCGTCCTGTCCCGAGGAATGTGCCCGCTGCTGAGAAAATGATGACCCCGACACCCACTATACTACCTGTGCATCTGAAACGCTCCGGAGACCAGGAAAATGAGGACAACGTACAAGCTTCACTACAGGGTGTACCTAAAAATACCGTACCAGATTCCACTTTACCACCCAGTGTAGAAAACAAGACAACAGCAGACGTTCCTAACCCCGTCAGTGTGGACCAAGTTAATGTCAACCAAGCAGCCCACGTAGCAGAGAAGAATGGGGAAGAAACAATGGACGTTACCCTCGAGGTGCCCAATAGTCCGATGCAGCAAGCAGATGATGACCATGCAGGTGAAGGTGGGAACTCCGAGACGGCGTCCCCCGCATCAGGAGCTCTTCCGAAAACAACGAAGGAACCAAAAAAGAAGAAGAAACGCAGTCTCCCTACGAACGATACGGCGTCGACACGGCGGCAAGATGGCCCTCATCGTTCGGTGTCTCCAGTGTCTCGGCGACTGCGTAGAACGATGAGTGCGACAAGAGAACAAAGTGCGAAATTTAGTGGCGGCTCTGATTGGTCGCTTGACGTCAATGTGTGATATATGTCTACCATATCCTCGTTATGAAGTGTGTTGTCCGCGTTATAATGTTATTAGGGTTATGTTTGTCGCATGTCGTAGTGAAATTGAAAAAGGTAAATAGTTTAACGTCAGTAAATGCACATAACATTCCCACCGGGTACACTAGTACAGAATCCCACATGACGACCCCCATATATCATTTTGCAACAATAAACATTAACAAGATGAAATCTAGTGTCAAGCATCATGCATTCTTAGACTATATTAAGCAAAGTCACCTGGATGTAATTTTCCTTCAAGAAGTCGGGACCGATGATTTCTGTCTGGGCAGTGAATATACCGTGTATAACAATTTTACTCACAATTCTCTAGGAACCGCCATAGTTGTGAAATCAGGCCTCCATATAACGGAAGTTTACCATCACCCGTCTGGTCGTATCACATGTATCCAAATAGGAAACGTATGGTTTTGTAATGTTTATGCACCATCAGTTACCAACGCTAGAAATACTCGGAACATATTTTACGCTACAGACGTGGCGAAGGCATTAGGTGGCTCCCGTCAAAACATTGTGCTGGTGGGTGATTTTAATTGTACTCTCAGAAGACAGGACCAATATCCAGGATTCCATACATCACCTAGCTTGCAGCGCTGGTTGAAGGGTTTAAACTGCACGATGTTTGGGTGGCTAAAGGTCCGAATATAGACGGCTACACATACATACGTGCCGACACAGCGAGTCGGCTTGATCGTTTTTACGTTAGTGCACACATGATTAGCAACATATCTGCGATTCGAATTTTCCCAACCTGCTTTAGTGATCATTTAAGTGTCCAACTCGACATGAGTTTGGATGTACCTTCAGTTCGACGAGGGCGGGGATTTTGGAAGTTCAATGTACGGTTATTGGAAGATGAACAATTTCGTACCGAATTTAAACAAAAATGGAAGAAGTGGGAAGAAATGAGCGTACGTCAAACTGACATTATTATGTGGTGGGACACTTTTCTGAAACCCTCCATCAAATATTTCTGTTTAGCATATAGTCGTGACAAATACTCAGATTTCAATAAGAAATATAACTTTTACTACAGAGTGCTTCACGAACTAACAACACAGCTAATACAAGGGAAGCCAGTGCGTCAAGAAGTGAAACGAGTGCAAGCAGTGCTGCTGAGCATGCACAGAGAGCGTATGCAAGGTTACAATGTTAGGAGTCGTCTTCCTATGTTTGATGCACAAGAAGAAGCCTCGTTGGTGCAGGTGTTAGCAGAGAGACGCAGTGCACAGCGAAAGAGAATAACGTGTCTCGATACAGCCACGGGAAGACTAACCGAACCCAAGTTAATACGAAAGTACTTACGGGACTTTTATGCAGATCAGTTTAAAGAGAAGGAAGATCAAAGCTCCCGTCGCACTCCACTGCAAGGGATGGACCTTCCTATGTTAACGGAAGATGACCGTCGCTATTTAGAACAGCCATTCTCAAAGAAAGAAGTGTACGAGTCTGTTCACAGTGGAAAAAGAGGTAAAGCTCCGGGAATCGATGGTGTCCCGATAGAATTGTTCCAAACCTTTTGGACAACGGTGGCTCCACTGTTCACACGCTGGCTCAATGAGGTATTTACGAAGAAACGCCTTGGATTAGTTAATTAGTTAGATTAATTGTGTACTGCTTCAAAGACATTGACAAATATTAATGAAATAACTATTTATATTTGTGGCAATTCAGGACATACTAATTTTACCCCTTTCCCACACGAGTTCAATGCAATGATACTTCCACAAATATCGATTGAAAAGTTTTCATCATGTCCAATTCTCCATTAAATGTTTTCGCCGAGTCACACTACCTTCGTTTTCTTTGTTACAAACAAGTATTGTTTGCACATTACATGTAGGAGGAGAGTTGCATCTACATTTCACATTGGTCAGCTCCTTCTACTTACTTCTAGGAGCGAAAGCTTGTAGGGTGGTGTTTACCGTCCAGGATTGTCAATCTGATGGTCGTAGGTTCAAACCCTTCCGGTGGCAGAAAATATTCGTAAGTTTTAGACCTATCCCATTGTGTTCATTGTCCACGCCGTGTGAAACGGAATGATTCAGTTTGGAATTAACGATGGGGGAAGGGGAAATATAAAATTGCAAAGTCTCCATTTCAACGAACCGAGAAGTGGACAAAAATTGGATAATTCTTATAAATATTCAAATTACATTCATGTTTTTAGTGGTATAATCGCAGGTAAAATCAAAGATCTTACATGGAAGATTTTACCTTGCTCTGAACTAAGCCAACAGGCATTTCGAACCGATCTAATACATTTCAAAATGTTATTGAATTTTCATGTCGATAATTTGACCAATGTATCAATTCTTGACGCTGAGACGATATTTTCTGCAACTACCTCTTCTCTTCAGTTCCTTCTGTTCTTCTCTTCTCCTTCTCCTCTCCCCTCCTTCTGCTCGCTCTGCTTTTATCTCATATCGCCTTCCCTACTTTTCTCGCATCTTATTTCCATCCCACTCATCTCCACCTCGTATCCCCTCTTATGTCTTAGATTTCCGACTCCACTGCACTCTTTTCCTCTTCTTTTCGTTCTTCTCTTTTTCTCTCCTTTACTTTACTCTCCACTCTCCTCTTCTTTTCGTTCTTCTCTTTTTCTCTCCTTTACTTTACTCTCCACTCTCCTCTTCTCTCATCTTTGCTCCATTTTCCTCATCTCTCCTAGAATATTTTTCCATTTTCCTCACTACATCTCCTCTCCTCGTCTATCCTCTCTTTCTTCTCTCCTCTACTTTTCCTCTTATCCTTTCGCTCTCTCTTTTTCCTCTCTTTTGTCACCTTTTGTTTTCTCTCACGTCTTTGTTTTTATTTCTTTCGCGTATTTTATAAATATCTATTGTGCATGTGGCAACCCTGAAATTGAGCCTAACTCTACACGCAACCCACCAACGCTTTGTGTAAATTGAGTTGCCTAGTTTAAAATGTCGTTGTCCTAAAACTTTTGAGAGACACTGTACATGTCTTTTACTAGGAACCCAGAGATATTTGTCGATTTGGATTTCCTCCCCTCCGAGAACTTTAAAGAGCCTAGTGCGGACTACAATAATAATAATGGTAATAGTAATTTTCTTTATTAGAGGGCGAGGTTCAACCGTAGGTTGCTCTACCACCTAACCCTTGTCATGAGCTACAATATTAGTCAGAAGATAATATAAATGTGAAAGAACAAAAAATATATATTAAAAAAAATATAAATGTGAATGTTAACGTAAGGTTGCCTTTAAGTAAATAATAATAATAATAATTTGAAGATAGTAATAAAATTCCAATAGTTATAGTTATAGAATATGAGTGTTTTGTCTTTTGTTGAGTTCCAGTTTACTTCTAGTATGTTCCGCTGTTCTGCTGCTCTTCCTGTAGAAGCATTTCTTTCAATTTAATTTTGAAACTCTTATTGAGTTTTTGGGTCGGGTACCCTATTCTAGACCCTCGAATTTTGAATTTTTTTTCTTTCATTATGAAGGTTATGTGATCCTATTTGTGAATAAAAAAAAATTGGAGCGCGGAAAGAAGTATTTACGACTGTACAGCCGTTTAAAGTTGAAATTTTGTCGTTTGAAATGGTTCGCAATTATTTCCAATTTCTAGATCGTGATACTAACACGACACCAAATTTTAACTATCGATCTCAACCTAACTGAACTAACCTATCCACGCGCCAATGGTTCGTGGGGCTAGCGCCAATGGTTCGTGGGCCTAGAGCCAATGGTTCGTGGGGCTAGCGCCAATGGTTCGTGGGGCTAGCGCCAATGGTTCGTGGGGCTAGCGCCAATGGTTCGTGAGGCTAGCGCCAATGGTTCGTGAGGCTAGCGCCAATGGTTCGTGGGCCTAGCGCCAATGGTTCTTGGGCCTAGCGCCAATGGTTCGTGGGGCAGCAGACCATCTCCCTGTAAGTCAAGTACAATGTCCCGTATGTCTCGTCGAACAAAGCCCTCTATGTCCTTCATCCGTTGAACGTGTGTCAATCTCATATTTAGTCCTTTTGTATTAATTCAATGTCACACAAATCAATTCCAATGTCTAAAGTCGCACAAAACAATTGCAATGTCTCAAATATCCAATACGCCAATAAATTACATAAATAATATATTGAAATCGCAAATTATCCCATTGCACAAGTCATTCATAACAAGAAGAAATTGCAAATTATCCCATTGCACAAGTCAAAGATAAGAAGAAAAAGAAAATGTTCAGACGTGCACCTGTGACATGAATCCAAGATGCGCCATGATGAAATCCCTGCAAAACCGTTTCGACGTTACATAAGGAATCTAAATATTGAAAAACGTAAGTTTCCTAGCACGTAGATCTAAAAAAAATACTTTTCGCGCTATTTAGAAACATCGTTTCTTATGAAGAACTAATTTTCGTAACGAGAATATTTTAAATGTGCGAAAATTCGAGGGTGTAGAAAAGGGTACCCGAGCCGAGTTTTTTTGGATTTAACATTTGCTGGTAGTGCATTCCATGCGTTCGGGGCAGATATAGAAAAAGATGAGATATATATAGCGCGGTCGAATGGTGAGGAATGTCAAGTTCGTTGTGACGACGTGTCCCGTGTCTATGAATTGTGTTGCGATCACATAAGTTTTCAAATAAGTATCCAGGTTTACCTTCAGTTTGCAGATCATGAATAAAATATAGATAGTGCAGTAGCCTCCTGTTGGCCATTGTTATATGTTTCTGCAACGTCAGTGCCAAATGATCTTCCAGTCGCCACATCAACACACTCAGCACAAAGCAATAGCAACTCCTCCACGTAGTGCACCCTTAACTGCATACTAACGAGGCTCTGGCGACTGGCCCCATGGCCAGTATAATACTGTGTCGTCCTGTGTTTTGTCCTTGCTTGTGCTGAGCGACCTTTTTAGCCTCAGCTTTTAACCGAGGTACGAAAATTTTAGTTTTCAGAGACGCTTTTATTTTTGTAATGATAAGGGGCTGGACACCGTATAGTGTGACGGGTGCAAAATAATCTCAGTGCTGACGCACCCAAAAAAATAAAACGAACAAACAATAGCAACTCCACAGCCTCTGAACCAGGATCCTCGTTCACTGATCTGTGAAGAAGAAGAAAATGAAAACCCGAAGAGACGAAATGAACGAGACATGCATGACGTTGGAAATATGAAACGAGGAAATATATCACGCAAATCTACAATGGGAGCAAAGGAGGATGAAGACTACATGCCACCTATGAGGGAGATTATACACCTGGACTTCAGTTCTGATCACAAAGAAAAAACAGAATGCATCATTTGTAGTGAGATATTCAATGAAGAGTGGAAGCAATGTCCCTCTGTAACGCCTTGGCGCACGCCCAATGTGCACATGAGAAAAGCATCTTGTACTTGTGAACATTGCAAGAACGTGCTAAACTTTAGGCTAGTACCTTGCCACTGCATTTAGGTTGTCAGTGGTATTTCATTTATATTTTCGACTAATCTATAAGCAAACGCATTGCCTGTCCTGTACAGGATGACGATTTTTGCTTTTCTTCAAATGTTACTATTTTTTTATTGCAATTTTATTGTACTTCCGTTTCCATTGTCTGCAATGATTCCCTGTTCTTAATAAATAGTATCTTGAAGTACCACATTCATGTTTCCAACTTATATTCCGCCTACTCATTTTCTAATTATTGCCAATAAATTTAGGGTGTTCGGCACTGCAAGACTATACAGGGTGTTTCCGGGCTGATGTTAAAAACTTTATTGGATGATGGAGAAGGGCACATGTATCAATTTCAGATAAGGAACCCTGATTCGGAAACGACTTAGTCTAAAGTTATAAGCGAGAGTCGGTGTATGAAGATGTAATACTTTTATTACCTGCACCTCGACAGGTGTCTCGTACACAATCATGAGAGGTGGGGACAGAAAACTCCACTACTGCACTGCAGATGGCGTGATGTGTACGTCTCAGACATCGTCAGTCCCAGTGTGAAGGTCGGTCGACTGCAGTCTGTGTTTACGAGTTGAAAGGGACAGATAGCAAGAGGGGGTCCTGTTTCGTGGCCAGCTAGGTCATCTGATCTGACCCACTTGATTTCTTCTTGTGGGGTCTTGTGAAAAGTCTTGTGTACGAGACACCTGTCGAGACTAACGAGGATCTGCTGGCAAGAATTTTCGCTGCGTGTGACAGTGTTCGAACGTCACCGGGGTTGTTCCAACAGGTACACCAGAACTTTGTGCGACAATGTCATGCCTGCAGCGAAAAGCTGGGGGATGCCACTTTGAACAACTGTTGTGAATGTAGCAGCTTGTGAAACTTGTACAGGTAATAAAAGTATTACATCCTCATACACCAATTTTCGCTTATAACTTTAGACTAAGTCGTTTCCGGACCAGGATTCCTTATCTGAAGTATTCGTATTTCGTAGCTCAAGATAAGATAATAGGCCTCTGGGATATCGTAGTGGTAACGAAGGCCGCAGGCAGGATTTTTTCAGAGGGGGCAGTAATGGTCAAAGTGGGGGAACATTAGTGATGCTATTTCCCCAGTTGAGAAATTCTCATAAAACATCCTCAAACTAGGATAATATGCATGGACATTCCCCCATCCATGCATTTCTCCATCTTGATCCATGCAACCATTCCATCACTTTCTCCCACTTGGTTTAACCAGATATCTCAAGCAAGCAAGCGCCCCCTGGCCCACCTCTGTGGGCGCCCTTGGTGGTAAGACTGTCGTCTTGTAATCCCGGGGTCCCACGTTCGATTCCCGTTAGAGACACAATGCACACTGGTTCAGGTTCTACTTTAAACTGTAGGTTTAGCCCCGATTAGCCTATCTGAGCATAAAGTTAACTGAAAATAAACTTTGGAGAGAGAGACATGAACGAAACGGGCATTTACAAATCGAGACGAGAACGAGACAGACATTTACAATTCGAGACGAGAATGAGACAAACGTCTTCACACGAGACAACGCGATACTCTACCAATCATCTCATCTTGATACTATTCCAAGTTGAAATGGATGATGAATGTTCTTTAGACATTTAGACATACATGCATGCTTGCTCGCAACTACCATATTACAAATTTCTGGTTTTCCATTTTATAAAATATCAAAGAAAACCTAAAGCTTCTTCTGCTCGGAATAAATATGTTTGTTTCCTGAATTTGTAAAAATCTTAAAATAACCATAAAATTCTAAAAAATAAAGAATATGGAAGCAAATTTTCCATAAATAAACAGAAAATTTGTGTGTTGTTATGAAATGCAATGTCCCATATGCACAAACACATACACACATGTACATATATGTGTCTGTGTGTCGAATTCTAACCCGCAAATGGACCGGAGCGAACCGGAAGGGCGTTCCGGTTCCTAAATATCTGGAACTTGCCAGTTCCGTCGGGAATGGCTGATTTATTTTTTATTTTTTATTTTTTTCATATTCACTATATTTTTTTCAGAGTTAATTAAATTGTGAATATTATTTCTACCGTCTTTACAAAAACAGATGAAGTCTTGCACTTCCTTACCTTCTTTTCTTCTCACCGTGTATCTGAACCAGACAATATTCCAACTATTTTCCTTAAAAAAAAGCTCACTCACTAGCTACTCCTCTTGCAAAAATAGACTTCTGAAATTGACATCCCCTTACATTAACCCAGGACAACACGCTTTTCTTTTAAATTCTTCATGCCTTACCAATCTGTCTTCTATGCAAACCTATGCCATAAACGCCATTACTAATCGTAATTAGTTCAATGTTGTGTACTTTGATCTGTCCAAAGCTTTTGATGCAGTGGATCACCATCATTTAGTGCATAAATTATGTAGTAGATTCAACATCACTGGAAACACGTTACAATGAGTGAAAGACAATCTAAGAAACAGACAAGAACGCGTTATACTTCCTGGAACTCATTCTAACTGTCTTCGTTTATATCTGGTGTGCCACAAAGAAGCGTTCTTGGCCCTCTGTTATTTGTATTATATCTGGATGATCTCACAAACCTCTTTAAATCCCCAATCTCAAGCACTATTCTAATGTTCGCCGATTATTGCAAGATTATTAGAGAAATAAAACGCCCATCAGACATGCAACTTCTCCAAAATGACATTCACAGATTTCCGAGTGCTGCAAGTGATGGAAACTGTCCATAAACCATTCTAAAACGTTCTTGAAGATAATTATACACTCACTTACCTTCATCTAACAAAAGAACAACAGCACTGAGATCTAGGAATCTTCATAGATTCAAAACTAACTTTCGATAATCACATATCAACCATCACAAAAAAGACAATGCGTATGCTAAACCTACTCTACAGATTCACCGAAATCAATAATCCGAAAGCACTTCCCATTTACTTGAAAACATTTGTGTCCACCATTCTGAAATACTGTTCACCAATTTGGAACATGGCTGCCCTTTCTCATACCTCCAAGATCGACAGTGTTCATAGTTTTTCGATCTCCATCGTTCGATACAGAGTGCCTGCCCTGAGTCATCTGCCTAAGAGAGATCTGCTTGTAAATCTACACATTAATATACTCCAGAAACACGTAATTACGTTGCAGATATGAAATTGTTATACAATATCATTAATGGAAACTTAAGATGCAGCATCCCACTCTACGAACTCTCCCTCACAGTACCTAGACATAAAACACGGAGCAAGAAAAGTTTCACACTGCAACTTCTAGGCTCTCACTCATGCCATGTTCATTATTTCATAGACTACCGAATCAGTTAATATCATCTCAAACCAAGTACATATACAGTATTCAGTTCATATTTATCTTTTATCAACAACATAGAAAAAAATGCACATAAGTAATGATTTGTGAAACTGATCTGTTTATCTTGGTACTGTTTTGGCTTGTTTATATTTGTTCATTTTAGTTTACTTTGTTTTATCCTAAATACCCGGTGGAGGCACATAGTGGTTCAGATCCCACTTTAAACTGTGGGTCCAGTCCCGATTAGCCTTACTGTGCATAACGTGGACTTTAAACACCAACTCAATTAATCAATCAATGTTTTATCCTAATTATTGCGTTTTTTAACCTTAGTCTACTGTTTTACTCCTATTTTTTTTGGTTTAAAATGGCTTCTGCTATACTGGAAATGTCAATAAATAAATAAACAAATAAATAAGTAATAGTTTATATTATAGCACTTGTACTGTATAAACTTCCTCTTTGCGTGGAGATACGTTGTTTAAACTATAAGTCAGTTAAGCAATAAATCCAATCCTTGATCATGCAGTACAATATTGAAATATCTTTCACTTACCCATACAGCAAAAATCTCCAATGAATATTCATTGGATATCCACAATTCCCAGATCAGAACTATGGATATTATGGATATCCATTGGATGTCCATTAGATATCCATTTCTTGATATCCAATTCTGGATATCCATTGTACTTCTATGGGATATCCAGAATTGGAGAACTGAAATTCTAGATATCTAATACATAGCCCAAACATGTATAGAACTTACTGTCAGAAACATTGTCCAATTCCGAATGTCCAATGCGGCGCGAGATCTTGTTCAAAACAGGATATTCAAAACTAATCCAATTTTGGATATCCAAAACAAATCTACATTTCTCCAAAACTTGATATTCAAAACTCATCCAATTCTGGATATCCAATACAAAGCTTGATCTTGTACAAAATTGGATATCAAAACACATTCAGTTCTGGATATCCATTACATAGCTAGATCTTGTCCAAAACTTTATATCCGGCCTCCCCGATGGCGTAGTGGTAATGTCGTCGCCTTGTAATCAAGGCGTCCCGGGTTCGATTCCCGGTGGAGGCACATAATGGTTCGGATCCCACTTTAAACTGTAGGTCCAGTCCCATTAGCCTTACTGTGCACAAAGTGGACTTAAAACTACAATCAATCCAATCCAATCAAAACTTTATATCCAAAACGAATCCAATTCTGGATATCCAATACACAGCTAGATATTGTACAAAACTCGATATATAAAACTCATCCAATTCTGGATATCGAATACATAGCTAGAACTTATCCAGAATTCAAATTCAATTTCAAATTCTTTATTTGAGTGGGTAAGGTTCAGCCTGAGTATGTTCTGCCACCTAACCAATGTCATGGAGTACATTTAAATTTACATTTCTTAGATGTGATTACAGTATTAACTATTAATACAGTACAAAACAAAATGTACGATTTAGCTACAAAATGATGCTTTTGATCAAATAATTATAATAAATGTGACATTAATAAAATTATACAAGAAATGGTGAAAATACAACATAAATAATAAAAGTGAAATAATAATGAAAAAGACGATATCGACAGAACACATAACATAAACGTACAAGTTACATCATAGTATTTGAACACAATCTCTGCTCTGCTAAAAGATAATTCTTTACTTCATTTCGGAAAGATTCTATTTTAGGTATACTCAACATGCCCTGCGGTAGGGCTCCGTTACTTTGTAACCCCATATTTTTGTACCATCAAAACCTCATTTGCCAAATTTTGTACTATTTTTGTACTACTCAAAAATGCTAAAAATAATTTTTGTACCACTCAATTTACCGTCGAAAAAAAATAATCAAATTTGGGGTTACAGAGTAACGTCTCAACCTCATCATCGGTTTCGGCAATGTTTTCCACATCAAAATATTGTACTATTTATGTACCATTTTGTACCACTATTTAAAAATTTTGTACCCATCAGAAACAGCCAGAAAAAAGGCGGGAAAACTTTTACATTGCAACCATATATTTTTGTACCATCTCGAGTTGCTTCGAAGAATATTATGCTATTTTTGTACTAATTTCTTTTAAATTAAACTTTATTAACACTACTTTGCAATAAGTGGATATCCGATTTTTATACCGTTCTTAAAAAACCCTCAAAATTTTGAAATTTGTATTTATTTCTTAGAGGCAGCAATTCACGGAAAAATATTGGACAAAATTTTATCGAATACGTGAGGTTTTTGTCTGCGTAATGTTTGAATAAAATGTCTAGAATGACTACTTTCCAATAAGCACCTCCATTATTTTTGTACCGTTACGGAAAACCCGAAAATAATTTTCAATTTTTGGATTTTTCATATCAATGTACTAATTCATATGAATAAATGGACAAAATATTATTACAATGGTGAGTTTAGAGCTCCCCAATTCATCAATACAATTTTATAGACATGTACTTTATATCAAGTCCCTTTTCAAGTCTTCGCAAAGTCACGAAAAACCCGGGAAACATTTTATAAATTTCACATTCCTCTCAAAGACACGCACTTTACAACAAAATATGGACCAAATATTAACGAATATCTGAGGTTTAACGTTTTAAAAAATGCCATATTTTCTATTAGGCACCTTTCTGATTTTTGTACCGTCACTAAAAACCCGGGAAATATTTTTGAATTCTTACTTCTTCGCTGAGACACGAAGTTTAAAAGAAAATATAGACAAAAATATTTTTGAATTCTTAATTCTTCGCTGAGACAGGAAGTTTAAAAGAAACTATAGACAAAGTAATTTCAAGTGTGTGAGGTTTGTATATAAGTAATGTTTAAATTATATCTCCTATATTGTTACTTTCTGTTAAGCCCCTTATCGATTTTTGTACCGTCACGAAAAACCCGGGAAATATTTTTGAATTCTTACTTCTTCGCTGAGACATGAAGTTTACAAGAAACTATAGACCAAGTAATTTCAAGTGTGTGAGGTTTGTATATAAGTAATGTTTAAATTATATCTCCCATATTGTTACTTTCTATTAAGCCCGTTATCGATTTTTGTACCGTCACGGAAAACCCGGGAAATATTTTTGAATTCTTACTTCTTCGCTGAGACATGAAGTTTACAAGAAACTATAGACCAAGTAATTTCAAGTGTGTGAGGTTTGTATATAAGTAATGCTTAAATTATATTTCCCATATTGTAACTTTCTATTAAGCCCGTTATCGATTTTTGTACCGTCACGGAAAACCCGGGAAATATTTTTGAATTCTTACTTCTTCGCTGAGACATGAAGTTTACAAGAAACTATAGACCTAGTAATTTCAAGTGTGTGAGGTTTGTATATAAGTAATGCTTAAATTATATCTCCCATATTGTTACTTTCTATTAAGCCCCTTATCGATTTTTGCACCGTCACGGAAAACCCGGGAAATATTTTTGAATCCTTACTTCTTCGCTGAGACACGAAGTTTACATGAAACTATAGACCAAGTAATATCAAGTGTGTGAGGTTTGTATATAAGTAATGTTTAAATTATATCTCCTGTATTCTTACTTTCTATTAAGCCCCTTATCGATTTTTGTACCGTCACGGAAAACCCGGGAAATATTTTTGAATTCTTACTTCTTCGCTGATACACGAAGTTTACAAGAAACTATAGACCAAGTAATTTCAAGTGTGTGAGGTTTGTATATAAGTAATGTTTAAATTATATCTCCTATATTGTTACTTTCTATTAATCCCGTTATCGAGTTTTGTACCGTCACGGAAAACCCGGGAAATATTTTTGAATTCTTACTTCTTTGCTGAGACACGAAGTTCACAAGAAACTATAGACCAAGTTATATCAAGTGTGTGAGGTTTGTATATAAGTAATGATAAATTATATCTCCTATATTGTTACTTTCTATTAAGTCCGTTATCGATTTTTGTACTGTCACGGAAAACCCGGGAAATATTTTTGAATTCTTACTTCCTCGCAGAGACAGGAAGTTTAAAAGAAACTATAGACAAAGTAATTTCAAGTGTGTGAGGTTTGTATATAAGTAATGTTTAAATTATATCTCCTATATTGTTACTTTCTATTAAGCCCGTTATCGATTTTTGTACCGTCACGGAAAACCCGGGAAATATTTTTGAATTCTTACCTCTTCGCTGAGACACGAAGTTTACAACAAACTATGGACAAGGTAATTTCAAGTGTGTGAGGTTTGTATATAAGTAATGTTTAAATTATATCTCCTATATTGTTACTTTCTATTAAGCCCGTTATCGATTTTTGTACTGTCACGGAAAACCCGGGAAATATTTTTGAATTCTTACTTCTTCGCAGAGATAGGAAGTTTAAGAGAAACTATAGACAAAGTAATTTCAAGTGTGTGAGGTTTGTATATAAGTAATTTTTAAATTATATCTCCTATATTGTTACTTTCTGTTAAACCCCTTATCGATTTTTGTACCGTCACGGAAAACCCGGGAAATATTTTTGAATTCTTACTTCTTCGCTGAGACACGAAGTTTACAACAAACTATAGACCAAGTAATTTCAAGTGTGTGAGGTTTGTATATAAGTAATGCTTAAATTATATCACCCATATTATTACTTTCTATTAAGCCCGTTATCGATTTTTGTACCGTCACGGAAAACCCGGGAAATATTTTTGAATTCTTATTCTTCGCTGAGACACGAAGTTTACTAGAAACTATAGACAAAGTAATATCAAGTGTGTGAGGTTTGTATATAAGTAATGTTTAAATTATATCTCCTATATTGTTACTTTCTATTAAGCCCGTTATCGATTTTTGTACCGTCACGGAAAAACCGGGAAATATTTTTGAATTCTTACTTCTTCGCTGAGACACGAAGTTTACATGAATCTATAGACCAAGAAATATCAAGTGTGTGAGGTTTGTATATAAGTAATGTTTAAATTATATCTCCTATATTGTTACTTTCTATTAAGCCCGTTATCGATTTTTGTACCGTCACGGAAAACCCGGGAAATATTTTTGAATTCTTACTTCTTCGCTGAGACACGAAGTTTACAACAAACTATAGACCAAGTAATTTCAAGTGTGTGAGGTTTGTATATAAGTAATGTTTAAATTATATCTTCTATATTGTTACTGTCTATTAAGCCCGTTATCGATTTTTGTACCGTCACGGAAAACCCGGGAAATATTTTTGAATTCTTACTTCTTCGCTGAGACACGAAGTATACAACAAACTATAGACCAAGTAATTTCAAGTGTGTGAGATTTGTATATAAGTAATGTTTAAATTATATCTCCTATATTGTTATTTTCTATTAAGCCCTTTATCGATTTTTGTACCGTCACGGAAAACCCGGGAAATATTTTTGAATTCTTACTTCTTCGCTGAGACAGGAAGTTTAAAAGAAACTATAGACAAAGTAATTTCAAGTGTGTGAGGTTTGTATATAAGTAATTTTTAAATTATATCTCCTATATTGTTACTTTCTGTTAAACCCCTTATCGATTTTTGTACCGTCACGGAAAACCCGGGAAATATTTTTGAATTCTTACTTCTTCGCTGAGACACGAAGTTTACAAGAAACTATAGACCAAGTAATTTCAAGTGTGTGAGGTTTGCATATAAGTAATGCTTAAATTATATCTCCCATATTATTACTTTCTATTAAGCCCGTTATCGATTTTTGTACCGTCACGGAAAACCCGGGAAATATTTTTGAATTCTTCCTTCTTCGCTGAGACACGAAGTTTACAACAAACTATGGACAAGGTAATTTCAAGTGTGTGAGGTTTGTATATAAGTAATGTTTAAATTATATCTTCTATATTGTTACTGTCTATTAAGCCCGTTATCGATTTTTGTACCGTCACGGAAAACCCGGGAAATATTTTTGAATTCTTACTTTTTCGCTCAGACACGAAGTATACAACAAACTATAGACCAAGTAATTTCAAGTGTGTGAGATTTGTATATAAGTAATGTTTAAATTATATCTCCTATATTGTTATTTTCTATTAAGCCCTTTATCGATTTTTGTACTGTCACGGAAAACCCGGGAAATATTTTTGAATTCTTACTTCCTCGCAGAGACAGGAAGTTTAAAAGAAACTATAGACAAAGTAATTTCAAGTGTGTGAGGTTTGTATATAAGTAATGTTTAAATTATATCTCTTCTATTGTTACTTTCTGTTAAGCCCCTTATCGATTTTTGTACCGTCACGGAAAACCCGGGAAATATTTTTGAATTCTTACTTCTTCGCTGATACACGAAGTTTACAAGAAACTATAGACCAAGTAATTTCAAGAGTGTGAGGTTTGTATATAAGTAATGTTTAAATTATATCTCCTATATTGTTACTTTCTATTAAGCCCGTTATCGATTTTTGTACCGTCACGGAAAACCCGGGAAATATTTTTGAATTCTTACTTCTTCGCTGAGACACGAAGTTTACAACAAACTATAGACCAAGTAATTTCAAGTGTGTGAGGTTTGTATATAAGTAATGTTTAAATTATATCTTCTATATTGTTACTGTCTATTAAGCCCGTTATCGATTTTTGTACCGTCACGGAAAAACCGGGAAATATTTTTGAATTCTTACTTCTTCGCTGAGACACGAAGTTTACATGAATCTATAGACCAAGAAATATCAAGTGTGTGAGGTTTGTATATAAGTAATGTTTAAATTATATCTCCTATATTGTTACTTTCTATTAAGCCCGTTATCGATTTTTGTACCGTCACGGAAAACCCGGGAAATATTTTTGAATTCTTACTTCTTCGCTGAGACACGAAGTTTACAACAAACTATAGACCAAGTAATTTCAAGTGTGTGAGGTTTGTATATAAGTAATGTTTAAATTATATCTTCTATATTGTTACTGTCTATTAAGCCCGTTATCGATTTTTGTACCGTCACGGAAAACCCGGGAAATATTTTTGAATTCTTACTTCTTCGCTGAGACACGAAGTATACAACAAACTATAGACCAAGTAATTTCAAGTGTGTGAGATTTGTATATAAGTAATGTTTAAATTATATCTCCTATATTGTTATTTTCTATTAAGCCCTTTATCGATTTTTGTACCGTCACGGAAAACCCGGGAAATATTTTTGAATTCTTACTTCTTCGCTGAGACAGGAAGTTTAAAAGAAACTATAGACAAAGTAATTTCAAGTGTGTGAGGTTTGTATATAAGTAATTTTTAAATTATATCTCCTATATTGTTACTTTCTGTTAAACCCCTTATCGATTTTTGTACCGTCACGGAAAACCCGGGAAATATTTTTGAATTCTTACTTCTTCGCTGAGACACGAAGTTTACAAGAAACTATAGACCAAGTAATTTCAAGTGTGTGAGGTTTGCATATAAGTAATGCTTAAATTATATCTCCCATATTATTACTTTCTATTAAGCCCGTTATCGATTTTTGTACCGTCACGGAAAACCCGGGAAATATTTTTGAATTCTTCCTTCTTCGCTGAGACACGAAGTTTACAACAAACTATGGACAAGGTAATTTCAAGTGTGTGAGGTTTGTATATAAGTAATGTTTAAATTATATCTTCTATATTGTTACTGTCTATTAAGCCCGTTATCGATTTTTGTACCGTCACGGAAAACCCGGGAAATATTTTTGAATTCTTACTTTTTCGCTCAGACACGAAGTATACAACAAACTATAGACCAAGTAATTTCAAGTGTGTGAGATTTGTATATAAGTAATGTTTAAATTATATCTCCTATATTGTTATTTTCTATTAAGCCCTTTATCGATTTTTGTACTGTCACGGAAAACCCGGGAAATATTTTTGAATTCTTACTTCCTCGCAGAGACAGGAAGTTTAAAAGAAACTATAGACAAAGTAATTTCAAGTGTGTGAGGTTTGTATATAAGTAATGTTTAAATTATATCTCTTCTATTGTTACTTTCTGTTAAGCCCCTTATCGATTTTTGTACCGTCACGGAAAACCCGGGAAATATTTTTGAATTCTTACTTCTTCGCTGATACACGAAGTTTACAAGAAACTATAGACCAAGTAATTTCAAGAGTGTGAGGTTTGTATATAAGTAATGTTTAAATTATATCTCCTATATTGTTACTTTCTATTAAGCCCGTTATCGATTTTTGTACCGTCACGGAAAACCCGGGAAATATTTTTGAATTCTTACTTCTTCGCTGAGACACGAAGTTTACAACAAACTATAGACCAAGTAATTTCAAGTGTGTGAGGCTTGTATATAAGTAATGTTTAAATTATATCTTCTATATTGTTACTGTCTATTAAGCCCGTTATCGATTTTTGTACCGTCACGGAAAACCCGGGAAATATTTTTGAATTCTTACTTCTTCGCTGAGACACGAAGTTTACAACAAACTATAGACCAAGTAATATCAAGTGTGTGAGATTTGTATATAAGTAATGTTTAAATTATATCTCCCATATTGTTACTTTCTATTAAGCCCGTTATCGATTTTTGTACTGTCACGGAAAACCCGGGAAATATTTTTGAATTCTTACTTCTTCGCTGAGACAGGAAGTTTAAAAGAAACTATAGACCAAGTAATTTCAAGTGTGTGAGGTTTGTATATAAGTAATGTTTAAATTATATCTCCTATCTTGTAACTTTCTATTAAGCCCGTTATCGGTTTTTGTACCGTCACTGAAAACCCGGGAAATATTTTTGAATTCTTACTTCTTCGCTGAGACACGAAGTTTACAACAAACTATGGACAAGGTAATTTCAAGTGTGTGAGGTTTGTATATAAGTAATGTTTAAATTATATCTCCTATATTGTTACTTTCTATTAAGCCCGTTATCGATTTTTGTACCGTAACGGAAAAACCGGGAAATATTTTTGAATTCTTACTTCTTCGCTGAGACACGAAGTTTACATGAAACTATAGACCAAGAAATATCAAGTGTGTGAGGTTTGTATATAAGTAATGTTTAAAATATATCTCCTATATTGTTACTTTCTATTAAGCCCGTTATCGATTTTTGTACCGTCACGGAAAACCCGGGTAATATTTTTGAATTCTTACTTCTTCGCTGAGACTCGAAGTTTACAACAAACTATAGACCAAGTAATTTCAAGTGTGTGAGGTTTGTATATAAGTAATGTTTAAATTATATCTTCTATATTGTTACTGTCTATTAAGCCCGTTATCGATTTTTGTACCGTCACGGAAAACCCGGGAAATATTTTTGAATCATTACTTCTTCGCTGAGACACGAAGTATACAACAAACTATAGACCAAGTAATTTCAAGTGTGTGAGATTTGTATATAAGTAATGTTTAAATTATATCTCCTATATTGTTATTTTCTATTAAGCCCTTTATCGATTTTTGTACCGTCACGGAAAACCCGGGAAATATTTTTGAATTCTTACTTCTTCGCTGAGACAGGAAGTTTAAAAGAAACTATAGACAAAGTAATTTCAAGTGTGTGAGGTTTGTATATAAGTAATGTTTAAATTATATCTCCTGTATTGTTACTTTCTGTTAAGAACCTTACCGATTTTTGTACCGTCACCTAAAACCCGGGAAATATTTTTGAAATCTTATTCTTCGCTGAGACACGAAGTTTACAAGAAACTATAGACAAAGTAATAACAAGTGTGTGAGGTTTTTATATATTACTGTTTAAATTATATCTCCTATATTGTTACATTCTATTAAGCCCGTTATCGATTTTTGTACCGTCACGGAAAACCCGGGAAATATTTTTGAATTCTTTGTTCTTTGCTGAGACAGGAAGTTTAAAAGAAACTATAGACCAAGTAATTTCAAGTGTGTGAGGTTTGTATATAAGTAATGTTTAAATTATATCTCCTATATTGTTACATTCTGTTAAGAACCTTACCGATTTTTGTACCGTCACCTAAAACCCGGGAAATATTTTTGAAATCTTATTCTTCGCTGAGACACGAAGTTTACAAGAAACTATAGACAAAGTAATAACAAGTGTGTGAGGTTTTTATATATTACTGTTTAAATTATATCTCCTATATTGTTACATTCTATTAAGCCCGTTATCGATTTTTGTACCGTCACGGAAAACCCGGGAAATATTTTTGAATTCTTTGTTCTTTGCTGAGACAGGAAGTTTAAAAGAAACTATAGACCAAGTAATTTCAAGTGTGTGAGGTTTGTATATAAGTAATGTTTAAATTATATCTCCTATATTGTTACTTTCTGTTAAGAACCTTACCGATTTTTGTACCGTCACCTAAAACCCGGGAAATATTTTTGAAATCTTATTCTTCGCTGAGACACGAAGTTTACAAGAAACTATAGACAAAGTAATAACAAGTGTGTGAGGTTTTTATATATTACTGTTTAAATTATATCTCCTATATTGTTACATTCTATTAAGCCCGTTATCGATTTTTGTACCGTCACGGAAAACCCGGGAAATATTTTTGAATTCTTTGTTTTTTGCTGAGACACGAAGTTTACATGAAACTATAGACCAAGTAATATCAAGTGTGTGAGGTTTGTATATAAGTAATGTTTAAATTATATCTTCTATATTGTTACTGTCTATTAAGCCCGTTATCGATTTTTGTACCGTCACGGAAAACCCGGGAAATATTTTTGAATTCTTACTTCTTCGCTGAGACATGAAGTTTACAAGAAACTATAGACCTAGTAATTTCAAGTGTGTGAGGTTTGTATATAAGTAATGCTTAAATTATATCTCCCA
The DNA here is from genome assembly GCF_977018435.1 of Lepisma saccharinum. Classification (NCBI taxonomy): domain Eukaryota; kingdom Metazoa; phylum Arthropoda; class Insecta; order Zygentoma; family Lepismatidae; genus Lepisma; species Lepisma saccharinum. The sequence goes on from NC_139230.1 coordinate 73,791,068, forward strand.
TATTGTTACTTTCTATTAAGCCCCTTATCGATTTTTGCACCGTCACGGAAAACCCGGGAAATATTTTTGAATCCTTACTTCTTCGCTGAGACACGAAGTTTACATGAAACTATAGACCAAGTAATATCAAGTGTGTGAGGTTTGTATATAAGTAATGTTTAAATTATATCTCCTGTATTCTTACTTTCTATTAAGCCCCTTATCGATTTTTGTACCGTCACGGAAAACCCGGGAAATATTTTTGAATTCTTACTTCTTCGCTGATACACGAAGTTTACAAGAAACTATAGACCAAGTAATTTCAAGTGTGTGAGGTTTGTATATAAGTAATGTTTAAATTATATCTCCTATATTGTTACTTTCTATTAATCCCGTTATCGAGTTTTGTACCGTCACGGAAAACCCGGGAAATATTTTTGAATTCTTACTTCTTTGCTGAGACACGAAGTTCACAAGAAACTATAGACCAAGTTATATCAAGTGTGTGAGGTTTGTATATAAGTAATGATAAATTATATCTCCTATATTGTTACTTTCTATTAAGTCCGTTATCGATTTTTGTACTGTCACGGAAAACCCGGGAAATATTTTTGAATTCTTACTTCCTCGCAGAGACAGGAAGTTTAAAAGAAACTATAGACAAAGTAATTTCAAGTGTGTGAGGTTTGTATATAAGTAATGTTTAAATTATATCTCCTATATTGTTACTTTCTATTAAGCCCGTTATCGATTTTTGTACCGTCACGGAAAACCCGGGAAATATTTTTGAATTCTTACCTCTTCGCTGAGACACGAAGTTTACAACAAACTATGGACAAGGTAATTTCAAGTGTGTGAGGTTTGTATATAAGTAATGTTTAAATTATATCTCCTATATTGTTACTTTCTATTAAGCCCGTTATCGATTTTTGTACTGTCACGGAAAACCCGGGAAATATTTTTGAATTCTTACTTCTTCGCAGAGATAGGAAGTTTAAGAGAAACTATAGACAAAGTAATTTCAAGTGTGTGAGGTTTGTATATAAGTAATTTTTAAATTATATCTCCTATATTGTTACTTTCTGTTAAACCCCTTATCGATTTTTGTACCGTCACGGAAAACCCGGGAAATATTTTTGAATTCTTACTTCTTCGCTGAGACACGAAGTTTACAACAAACTATAGACCAAGTAATTTCAAGTGTGTGAGGTTTGTATATAAGTAATGCTTAAATTATATCACCCATATTATTACTTTCTATTAAGCCCGTTATCGATTTTTGTACCGTCACGGAAAACCCGGGAAATATTTTTGAATTCTTATTCTTCGCTGAGACACGAAGTTTACTAGAAACTATAGACAAAGTAATATCAAGTGTGTGAGGTTTGTATATAAGTAATGTTTAAATTATATCTCCTATATTGTTACTTTCTATTAAGCCCGTTATCGATTTTTGTACCGTCACGGAAAAACCGGGAAATATTTTTGAATTCTTACTTCTTCGCTGAGACACGAAGTTTACATGAATCTATAGACCAAGAAATATCAAGTGTGTGAGGTTTGTATATAAGTAATGTTTAAATTATATCTCCTATATTGTTACTTTCTATTAAGCCCGTTATCGATTTTTGTACCGTCACGGAAAACCCGGGAAATATTTTTGAATTCTTACTTCTTCGCTGAGACACGAAGTTTACAACAAACTATAAACCAAGTAATTTCAAGTGTGTGAGGTTTGTATATAAGTAATGTTTAAATTATATCTTCTATATTGTTACTGTCTATTAAGCCCGTTATCGATTTTTGTACCGTCACGGAAAACCCGGGAAATATTTTTGAATTCTTACTTCTTCGCTGAGACACGAAGTATACAACAAACTATAGACCAAGTAATTTCAAGTGTGTGAGATTTGTATATAAGTAATGTTTAAATTATATCTCCTATATTGTTATTTTCTATTAAGCCCTTTATCGATTTTTGTACCGTCACGGAAAACCCGGGAAATATTTTTGAATTCTTACTTCTTCGCTGAGACAGGAAGTTTAAAAGAAACTATAGACAAAGTAATTTCAAGTGTGTGAGGTTTGTATATAAGTAATTTTTAAATTATATCTCCTATATTGTTACTTTCTGTTAAACCCCTTATCGATTTTTGTACCGTCACGGAAAACCCGGGAAATATTTTTGAATTCTTACTTCTTCGCTGAGACACGAAGTTTACAAGAAACTATAGACCAAGTAATTTCAAGTGTGTGAGGTTTGCATATAAGTAATGCTTAAATTATATCTCCCATATTATTACTTTCTATTAAGCCCGTTATCGATTTTTGTACCGTCACGGAAAACCCGGGAAATATTTTTGAATTCTTCCTTCTTCGCTGAGACACGAAGTTTACAACAAACTATGGACAAGGTAATTTCAAGTGTGTGAGGTTTGTATATAAGTAATGTTTAAATTATATCTTCTATATTGTTACTGTCTATTAAGCCCGTTATCGATTTTTGTACCGTCACGGAAAACCCGGGAAATATTTTTGAATTCTTACTTTTTCGCTCAGACACGAAGTATACAACAAACTATAGACCAAGTAATTTCAAGTGTGTGAGATTTGTATATAAGTAATGTTTAAATTATATCTCCTATATTGTTATTTTCTATTAAGCCCTTTATCGATTTTTGTACTGTCACGGAAAACCCGGGAAATATTTTTGAATTCTTACTTCCTCGCAGAGACAGGAAGTTTAAAAGAAACTATAGACAAAGTAATTTCAAGTGTGTGAGGTTTGTATATAAGTAATGTTTAAATTATATCTCTTCTATTGTTACTTTCTGTTAAGCCCCTTATCGATTTTTGTACCGTCACGGAAAACCCGGGAAATATTTTTGAATTCTTACTTCTTCGCTGATACACGAAGTTTACAAGAAACTATAGACCAAGTAATTTCAAGAGTGTGAGGTTTGTATATAAGTAATGTTTAAATTATATCTCCTATATTGTTACTTTCTATTAAGCCCGTTATCGATTTTTGTACCGTCACGGAAAACCCGGGAAATATTTTTGAATTCTTACTTCTTCGCTGAGACACGAAGTTTACAACAAACTATAGACCAAGTAATTTCAAGTGTGTGAGGTTTGTATATAAGTAATGTTTAAATTATATCTTCTATATTGTTACTGTCTATTAAGCCCGTTATCGATTTTTGTACCGTCACGGAAAAACCGGGAAATATTTTTGAATTCTTACTTCTTCGCTGAGACACGAAGTTTACATGAATCTATAGACCAAGAAATATCAAGTGTGTGAGGTTTGTATATAAGTAATGTTTAAATTATATCTCCTATATTGTTACTTTCTATTAAGCCCGTTATCGATTTTTGTACCGTCACGGAAAACCCGGGAAATATTTTTGAATTCTTACTTCTTCGCTGAGACACGAAGTTTACAACAAACTATAGACCAAGTAATTTCAAGTGTGTGAGGTTTGTATATAAGTAATGTTTAAATTATATCTTCTATATTGTTACTGTCTATTAAGCCCGTTATCGATTTTTGTACCGTCACGGAAAACCCGGGAAATATTTTTGAATTCTTACTTCTTCGCTGAGACACGAAGTATACAACAAACTATAGACCAAGTAATTTCAAGTGTGTGAGATTTGTATATAAGTAATGTTTAAATTATATCTCCTATATTGTTATTTTCTATTAAGCCCTTTATCGATTTTTGTACCGTCACGGAAAACCCGGGAAATATTTTTGAATTCTTACTTCTTCGCTGAGACAGGAAGTTTAAAAGAAACTATAGACAAAGTAATTTCAAGTGTGTGAGGTTTGTATATAAGTAATTTTTAAATTATATCTCCTATATTGTTACTTTCTGTTAAACCCCTTATCGATTTTTGTACCGTCACGGAAAACCCGGGAAGTATTTTTGAATTCTTACTTCTTCGCTGAGACACGAAGTTTACAAGAAACTATAGACCAAGTAATTTCAAGTGTGTGAGGTTTGCATATAAGTAATGCTTAAATTATATCTCCCATATTATTACTTTCTATTAAGCCCGTTATCGATTTTTGTACCGTCACGGAAAACCCGGGAAATATTTTTGAATTCTTCCTTCTTCGCTGAGACACGAAGTTTACAACAAACTATGGACAAGGTAATTTCAAGTGTGTGAGGTTTGTATATAAGTAATGTTTAAATTATATCTTCTATATTGTTACTGTCTATTAAGCCCGTTATCGATTTTTGTACCGTCACGGAAAACCCGGGAAATATTTTTGAATTCTTACTTTTTCGCTCAGACACGAAGTATACAACAAACTATAGACCAAGTAATTTCAAGTGTGTGAGATTTGTATATAAGTAATGTTTAAATTATATCTCCTATATTGTTATTTTCTATTAAGCCCTTTATCGATTTTTGTACTGTCACGGAAAACCCGGGAAATATTTTTGAATTCTTACTTCCTCGCAGAGACAGGAAGTTTAAAAGAAACTATAGACAAAGTAATTTCAAGTGTGTGAGGTTTGTATATAAGTAATGTTTAAATTATATCTCTTCTATTGTTACTTTCTGTTAAGCCCCTTATCGATTTTTGTACCGTCACGGAAAACCCGGGAAATATTTTTGAATTCTTACTTCTTCGCTGATACACGAAGTTTACAAGAAACTATAGACCAAGTAATTTCAAGAGTGTGAGGTTTGTATATATGTAATGTTTAAATTATATCTCCTATATTGTTACTTTCTATTAAGCCCGTTATCGATTTTTGTACCGTCACGGAAAACCCGGGAAATATTTTTGAATTCTTACTTCTTCGCTGAGACACGAAGTTTACAACAAACTATAGACCAAGTAATTTCAAGTGTGTGAGGCTTGTATATAAGTAATGTTTAAATTATATCTTCTATATTGTTACTGTCTATTAAGCCCGTTATCGATTTTTGTACCGTCACGGAAAACCCGGGAAATATTTTTGAATTCTTACTTCTTCGCTGAGACACGAAGTTTACAACAAACTATAGACCAAGTAATATCAAGTGTGTGAGATTTGTATATAAGTAATGTTTAAATTATATCTCCCATATTGTTACTTTCTATTAAGCCCGTTATCGATTTTTGTACTGTCACGGAAAACCCGGGAAATATTTTTGAATTCTTACTTCTTCGCTGAGACAGGAAGTTTAAAAGAAACTATAGACCAAGTAATTTCAAGTGTGTGAGGTTTGTATATAAGTAATGTTTAAATTATATCTCCTATCTTGTAACTTTCTATTAAGCCCGTTATCGGTTTTTGTACCGTCACTGAAAACCCGGGAAATATTTTTGAATTCTTACTTCTTCGCTGAGACACGAAGTTTACAACAAACTATGGACAAGGTAATTTCAAGTGTGTGAGGTTTGTATATAAGTAATGTTTAAATTATATCTCCTATATTGTTACTTTCTATTAAGCCCGTTATCGATTTTTGTACCGTAACGGAAAAACCGGGAAATATTTTTGAATTCTTACTTCTTCGCTGAGACACGAAGTTTACATGAAACTATAGACCAAGAAATATCAAGTGTGTGAGGTTTGTATATAAGTAATGTTTAAAATATATCTCCTATATTGTTACTTTCTATTAAGCCCGTTATCGATTTTTGTACCGTCACGGAAAACCCGGGTAATATTTTTGAATTCTTACTTCTTCGCTGAGACTCGAAGTTTACAACAAACTATAGACCAAGTAATTTCAAGTGTGTGAGGTTTGTATATAAGTAATGTTTAAATTATATCTTCTATATTGTTACTGTCTATTAAGCCCGTTATCGATTTTTGTACCGTCACGGAAAACCCGGGAAATATTTTTGAATCATTACTTCTTCGCTGAGACACGAAGTATACAACAAACTATAGACCAAGTAATTTCAAGTGTGTGAGATTTGTATATAAGTAATGTTTAAATTATATCTCCTATATTGTTATTTTCTATTAAGCCCTTTATCGATTTTTGTACCGTCACGGAAAACCCGGGAAATATTTTTGAATTCTTACTTCTTCGCTGAGACAGGAAGTTTAAAAGAAACTATAGACAAAGTAATTTCAAGTGTGTGAGGTTTGTATATAAGTAATGTTTAAATTATATCTCCTGTATTGTTACTTTCTGTTAAGAACCTTACCGATTTTTGTACCGTCACCTAAAACCCGGGAAATATTTTTGAAATCTTATTCTTCGCTGAGACACGAAGTTTACAAGAAACTATAGACAAAGTAATAACAAGTGTGTGAGGTTTTTATATATTACTGTTTAAATTATATCTCCTATATTGTTACATTCTATTAAGCCCGTTATCGATTTTTGTACCGTCACGGAAAACCCGGGAAATATTTTTGAATTCTTTGTTCTTTGCTGAGACAGGAAGTTTAAAAGAAACTATAGACCAAGTAATTTCAAGTGTGTGAGGTTTGTATATAAGTAATGTTTAAATTATATCTCCTATATTGTTACATTCTGTTAAGAACCTTACCGATTTTTGTACCGTCACCTAAAACCCGGGAAATATTTTTGAAATCTTATTCTTCGCTGAGACACGAAGTTTACAAGAAACTATAGACAAAGTAATAACAAGTGTGTGAGGTTTTTATATATTACTGTTTAAATTATATCTCCTATATTGTTACATTCTATTAAGCCCGTTATCGATTTTTGTACCGTCACGGAAAACCCGGGAAATATTTTTGAATTCTTTGTTCTTTGCTGAGACAGGAAGTTTAAAAGAAACTATAGACCAAGTAATTTCAAGTGTGTGAGGTTTGTATATAAGTAATGTTTAAATTATATCTCCTATATTGTTACTTTCTGTTAAGAACCTTACCGATTTTTGTACCGTCACCTAAAACCCGGGAAATATTTTTGAAATCTTATTCTTCGCTGAGACACGAAGTTTACAAGAAACTATAGACAAAGTAATAACAAGTGTGTGAGGTTTTTATATATTACTGTTTAAATTATATCTCCTATATTGTTACATTCTATTAAGCCCGTTATCGATTTTTGTACCGTCACGGAAAACCCGGGAAATATTTTTGAATTCTTTGTTTTTTGCTGAGACACGAAGTTTACATGAAACTATAGACCAAGTAATATCAAGTGTGTGAGGTTTGTATATAAGTAATGTTTAAATTATATCTCCTATATTGTTACTTTCTATTAAGCCCGTTATCGATTTTTGTACCGTCACGGAAAACCCGGGAAATATTTTTGAATTCTTACTTCTTCGCTGAGATACGAAGTTTACAACAAACTATAGACCATGTAATTTCAAGTGTGTGAGGTTTGTATATAAGTAATGTTTAAATAATATCTTCTATATTGTTACTGTCTATTAAGCCCGTTATCGATTTTTGTACCGTCACGGAAAACCCGGGAAATATTTTTGAATTCTTACTTCTTCGCTGAGACACGAAGTTTACAAGAAACTATAGACCAAGTAATATCAAGTGTGTGAGATTTGTATATAAGTAATGTTTAAATTATATCTCCCATATTGTTACTTTCTATTAAGCCCGTTATCGATTTTTGTACTGTCACGGAAAACCCGGGAAATATTTTTGAATTCTTACTTCTTCGCTGAGACAGGAAGTTTAAAAGAAACTATAGACCAAGTAATTTCAAGTGTGTGAGATTTGTATATAAGTAATGTTTAAATTATATCTCCTATATTGTTACTCTCTATTAAGCCCGTTATCGATTTTTGTACCGTCACGGAAAACCCGGGAAATATTTTTGAATTCTTACTTCTTCGCTGAGACACGAAGTTTACAACAAACTATGGACAAAGTAATTTCAAGTGTGTGAGGTTTGTATATAAGTAATGTTTAAATTATATATCCTATATTGTTACTTTCTATTAAGCACGTTATCGATTTTTGTACCGTAACGCAAAACCCGGGAAATATTTTTGAATTCTTACTTCTTCGCTGAGACAAGAAAGTTTACAAGAAGCTATAGACCAAGTAATATCAAGTGTGTGAGGTTTGAATATAAGTAATGTTTAAACTTTATCTCCTATATTGTTACTTTCTATTAAGTCCGTTATCGATTTTTGTACTGTCACGGAAAACCCGGGAAATATTTTTGAATTCTTACTTCTTCGCTGTGACAGGAAGTTTAAAAGAAACTATAGACAAAGTAATTTCAAGAGTGTGAGGTTTGTATATAAGTAATGTTTAAATTATATCTCCTATATTGTTACTTTCTGTTAAGCCCCTTATCGATTTTTGTACCGTCACGGAAAACCCGGGAAATATTTTTGAATTCTTACTTCTTCCCTGATACACGAAGTTTACAAGAAACTATAGACCAAGTAATTTCAAGTGTGTGAGGTTTGTATATAAGTAATGCTTAAATTATATCTCCCATATTATTACTTTCTATTAAGCCCGTTATCGATTTTTGTACCGTCACGGAAAACCCGGGAAATATTTTTGAATTTTTATTCTTCGCTGAGATACGAAGTTTACTAGAAACTATAGACAAAGTAATATCAAATGTGTGAGGTTTGTATATAAGTAATGTTTAAAATATATCTCCTATATTGTTACTTTCTATTAAGTCCGTTACCGATTTTTGTACCGTCACGGAAAAACCGGGAAATATTTTTGAAATCTTACTTCTTCGCTGAGACACGAAGTTTACATGAAACTATAGACCAAGAAATATCAAGTGTGTGAGGTTTGTATATGAGTAATGTTTAAATTATATCTCCTATATTGTTACTTTCTATTAAGCCCGTTATCGATTTTTGTACCGTCACTGAAAACCCGGGAAATATTTTTGAATTCTTATTTCTTCGCTGAGACACGAAGTTTACAACAAACTATAGACCAAGTAATTTCAAGTGTGTGAGGTTTGTATATAAGTAATGTTTAAATTATATCTCCTATATTGTTACTGTCTATTAAGCAGGTTATCGATTTTTGTACCGTCACGGAAAACCCGGGAAATATTTTTGAATTCTTACTTCTTCGCTGAGACACGAAGTATACAACAAATTATAGACCAAGTAATTTCAAGTGTGTGAGATTTGTATATAAGTAATGTTTAAATTATATCTCCCATATTGTTATTTTCTATTAAGCCCTTTATCGATTTTTGTACCGTCACGGTTAACCCGGGAAATATTTTTGAATTCTTACTTCTTCGCTGAGACAGGAAGTTTAAAAGAAACTATAGACAAAGTAATTTCAAGTGTGTGAGGTTTGTATATAAGTAATGCTTAAATTATATCTCCCATATTGTTACTTTCTATTAAGCCCGTTATCAATTTTTGTACCGTCACGGAAAACCCGGGAAATATTTTTGAAATCCTATTCTTCGCTGAGACACGAAGTTTACAAGAAACTATAGACAAAGTAATATCAAGTGTGTGAGGTTTGTATATATTACTGTTTAAATTATATCTCCTATATTGTTACATTCTATTAAGCCCGTTATCGATTTTTGTACCGTCACGGAAAACCCGGGAAATATTTTTGAATTCTTACTTCTTCGCTGAGACATGAAGTTTACAACAAACTATAGACCAAGTAATTTCAAGTGTGTGAGGTTTGTATATAAGTAATGCTTAAATTATATCTCCCATATTGTTACTTTCTATTAAGCCCGTTATCGATTTTTGTACTGTCACGGAAAACCCGGGAAATATTTTTGAATTCTTACTTCTTCGCTGAGACAGGAAGTTTAAAAGAAACTATAGACCAAGTAATTTCAAGTGTGTGAGATTTGTATATAAGTAATGTTTAAATTATATCTCCTATATTGTTACTCTCTATTAAGCCCGTTATCGATTTTTGTACCGTCACGGAAAACCCGGGAAATATTTTTGAATTCTGACATCTTCGCTGAGACACGAAGTTTAAAAGAAACTATGGACAAAGTAATTTCAAGTGTGTGAGGTTTGTATATAAGTAATGTTTAAATGATATCTCCTATATTGTTACTTTCTATTAAGCCCGTTATCGATTTTTCTACCGTCACGCAAAACCCGGGAAATATTTTTGAATTCTTACTTCTTCGCTGAGACAAGAAAATTTACAAGAAACTATAGACCAAGTAATATCAACTTTGTGAGGTTTGAATATAAGTAATGTTTAAACTATATCTCCTATATTGTTACTTTCTATTAAGTCCGTTATCGATTTTTGTACTGTCACGGAAAACCCGGGAAATATTTTTGAATTCTTACTTCTTCGCTGTGACAGGAAGTTTAAAATAAACTATAGACAAAGTAATTTCAAGTGTGTGAGGTTTGTATATAAGTAATGCTTAAATTATATCTCCCATATTGTCACTTTCTATTAAGCCCGTTATCAATTTTTTTACCATCACGGAAAACCCGGGAAATATTTTTGAAATCTTATTCTTCGCTGAGACACGAAGTTTACAAGAAACTATAGACAAAGTAATATCAAGTGTGTGAGGTTTGTATATATTACTGTTTAAATTATATCTCCTATATTGTTACATTCTATTAAGCCCGTTATCGATTTTTGTACCGTCACGGAAAACCCGGGAAATATTTTTGAAATCTTACTTCTTCGCTGATACACGAAGTTTACAAGAAACTATAGAAAAAGTAATTTCAAGTGTGTGAGGTTTGTATATAAGTAATGCTTAAATTATATCTCCCATATTATTACTTTCTATTAAGCCCGTTATCGATTTTTGTACCGTCACGGAAAACCCGGGAAATAATTTTGAATTCTTATTCTTCGCTGAGACACGAAGTTTAAAAGAAACTATAGACCAAGTAATTTCAAGTGTGTGAGGTTTGTATATAAGTAATGCTTAAATTATATCTCCCATATTGTTACTTTCTATTAAGCCCGTTATCAATTTTTGTACCGTCACGGAAAACCCGGGAAATATTTTTGAAATCTTATTCTTCGCTGAGACACGAAGTTTACAAGAAACTATAGACAAAGTAATATCAAGTGTGTGAGGTTTGTATATATTACTGTTTAAATTATATCTCCTATATTGTTACATTCTATTAAGCCCGTTATCGATTTTTGTACCGTCACGGAAAACCCGGGAAATATTTTTGAATTCTTACTTCTTCGCTGAGACATGAAGTTTACAACAAACTATAGACCAAGTAATTTCAAGTGTGTGAGGTTTGTATATAAGTTATGTTTAAATTATATCTCCTATATTGTTACTTTCTATTAAGCCCGTTATCGATTTTTGTACCGTCACGGAAAACCCGGGAAATATTTTTGAATTCTTACTTCTTCGCTGTGACAGGAAGTTTAAAAGAAACTATAGACAAAGTAATTTCAAGTGTGTGAGGTTTGTATATAAGTAATGTTTAAATTATATCTCCTATATTGTTACTTTCTGTTAAGCACGTTATCGATTTTTGTACCGTCACAGAAAACCCGGGAAATATTTTTGAATTCTTACTTCTTCGCTGATACACGAAGTTTACAAGAAACTATAGACCAAGTAATTTCAAGTGTGTGAGGTTTGTATATAAGTAATGCTTAAATTATATCTCCCATATTATTACTTTCTATTAAGCCCGTTATCGATTTTTGTACCGTCACGGTAAACCCGGGAAATATTTTTGAATTCTTATTCTTCGCTGAGACACGAAGTTTACTAGAAACTATAGACAAAGTAATATCAAGTGTGTGAGGTTTGTATATAAGTAATGTTTAAATTATATATCCTATATTGTTACTTTCTATTAAGCCCGTTATCGATTTTTGTACCGTCACGGAAAAACCGGGAAATATTTTTGAATTCTTACTTCTTCGCTGAGACACGAAGTTTACATGAAACTATAGACCAAGAAATATCAAGTGTGTGAGGTTTGTATATAAGTAATGTTTAAATTATATCTGCTATATTGTTACTTTCTATTAAGCCCGTTATAGATTTTTGTACCGTCACGGAAAACCCGGGAAATATTTTTGAATTCTTACTTCTTCGCTGATACACGAAGTTTACAAGAAACTATAGACCAAGTAATTTCAAGTGTGTGAGGTTTGTATATAAGTAATGCTTAAATTATATCTCCCATATTATTACTTTCTATTAAGCCCGTTATCGATTTTTGTACCGTAACGGAAAAACCGGGAAATATTTTTGAATTCTTATTCTTCGCTGAGACACGAAGTTTACAAGAAACTATAGACAAAGTAATATGAAGTGTGTGAGGTTTGTATATATTACTGTTTAATTTATATCTCCTATATTGTTACATTCTATTAAGCCCGTTATCGATTTTTGTACCGTCACGGAAAACCCGGGAAATATTTTTGAATTCTGACATCTTCGCTGAGACACGAAGTTTAAAAGAAACTATGGACAAAGTAATTTCAAGTGTGTGAGGTTTGTATATAAGTAATGTTTAAATTATATCTCCTATATTGTTACTTTCTATTAAGCCCGTTATCGATTTTTCTACCGTCACGCAAAACCCGGGAAATATTTTTGAATTCTTACTTCTTCGCTGAGACAAGAAAATTTACAAGAAACTATAGACCAAGTAATATCAAGTTTGTGAGGTTTGAATATAAGTAATGTTTAAACTATATCTCCTATATTGTTACTTTCTATTAAGTCCGTTATCGATTTTTGTACTGTCACGGAAAACCCGGGAAATATTTTTGAATTCTTACTTCTTCGCTGTGACAGGAAGTTTAAAATAAACTATAGACAAAGTAATTTCAAGTGTGTGAGGTTTGTATATAAGTAATGTTTAAATTATATCTCCTATATTGTTACTTTCTGTTAAGCCCCTTATCGATTTTTCTACCGTCACGGAAAACCCGGGAAATATTTTTGAATTCTTACTTCTTCGCTGATACACGAAGTTTACAAGAAACTATAGACCAAGTAATTTCAAGTGTGTGAGGTTTGTATATAAGTAATGCTTAAATTATATCTCCCATATTGTCACTTTCTATTAAGCCCGTTATCAATTTTTTTACCATCACGGAAAACCCGGGAAATATTTTTGAAATCTTATTCTTCGCTGAGACACGAAGTTTACAAGAAACTATAGACAAAGTAATATCAAGTGTGTGAGGTTTGTATATATTACTGTTTAAATTATATCTCCTATATTGTTACATTCTATTAAGCCCGTTATCGATTTTTGTACCGTCACGGAAAACCCGGGAAATATTTTTGAAATCTTACTTCTTCGCTGATACACGAAGTTTACAAGAAACTATAGAAAAAGTAATTTCAAGTGTGTGAGGTTTGTATATAAGTAATGCTTAAATTATATCTCCCATATTATTACTTTCTATTAAGCCCGTTATCGATTTTTGTACCGTCACGGAAAACCCGGGAAATAATTTTGAATTCTTATTCTTCGCTGAGACACGAAGTTTAAAAGAAACTATAGACCAAGTAATTTCAAGTGTGTGAGGTTTGTATATAAGTAATGCTTAAATTATATCTCCCATATTGTTACTTTCTATTAAGCCCGTTATCAATTTTTGTACCGTCACGGAAAACCCGGGAAATATTTTTGAAATCTTATTCTTCGCTGAGACACGAAGTTTACAAGAAACTATAGACAAAGTAATATCAAGTGTGTGAGGTTTGTATATATTACTGTTTAAATTATATCTCCTATATTGTTACATTCTATTAAGCCCGTTATCGATTTTTGTACCGTCACAGAAAACCCGGGAAATATTTTTGAATTCTTACTTCTTCGCTGAGACATGAAGTTTACAACAAACTATAGACCAAGTAATTTCAAGTGTGTGAGGTTTGTATATAAGTTATGTTTAAATTATATCTCCTATATTGTTACTTTCTATTAAGCCCGTTATCGATTTTTGTACCGTCACGGAAAACCCGGGAAATATTTTTGAATTCTTACTTCTTCGCTGTGACAGGAAGTTTAAAAGAAACTATAGACAAAGTAATTTCAAGTGTGTGAGGTTTGTATATAAGTAATGTTTAAATTATATCTCCTATATTGTTACTTTCTGTTAAGCACGTTATCGATTTTTGTACCGTCACAGAAAACCCGGGAAATATTTTTGAATTCTTACTTCTTCGCTGATACACGAAGTTTACAAGAAACTATAGACCAAGTAATTTCAAGTGTGTGAGGTTTGTATATAAGTAATGCTTAAATTATATCTCCCATATTATTACTTTCTATTAAGCCCGTTATCGATTTTTGTACCGTCACGGAAAACCCGGGAAATATTTTTGAATTCTTATTCTTCGCTGAGACACGAAGTTTACTAGAAACTATAGACAAAGTAATATCAAGTGTGTGAGGTTTGTATATAAGTAATGTTTAAATTATATATCCTATATTGTTACTTTCTATTAAGCCCGTTATCGATTTTTGTACCGTCACGGAAAAACCGGGAAATATTTTTGAATTCTTACTTCTTCGCTGAGACACGAAGTTTACATGAAACTATAGACCAAGAAATATCAAGTGTGTGAGGTTTGTATATAAGTAATGTTTAAATTATATCTGCTATATTGTTACTTTCTATTAAGCCCGTTATAGATTTTTGTACCGTCACGGAAAACCCGGGAAATATTTTTGAATTCTTACTTCTTCGCTGATACACGAAGTTTACAAGAAACTATAGACCAAGTAATTTCAAGTGTGTGAGGTTTGTATATAAGTAATGCTTAAATTATATCTCCCATATTATTACTTTCTATTAAGCCCGTTATCGATTTTTGTACCGTAACGGAAAAACCGGGAAATATTTTTGAATTCTTATTCTTCGCTGAGACACGAAGTTTACTAGAAACTATAGACAAAGTAATATCAAGTGTGTGAGGTTTGTATATAAGTAATGTTTAAATTATATCTCCTATATTGTTACTTTCTATTAAGCCCGTTATCGATTTTTGTACCGTCACGGAAAACCCGGGAAATATTTTTGAAATCTTATTCTCCGCTGAGACACGAAGTTTACAAGAAACTATAGACAAAGTAATATCAAGTGTGTGAGGTTTGTATATATTACTGTTTAAATTATATCTCCTATATTGTTACATTCTATTAAGCCCGTTATCGATTTTTGTACCGTCACGGAAAACCCGGGAAATATTTTTGAATTCTTACTTCTTCGCTGATACACGAAGTTTACAAGAAACTATAGACCAAGTAATTTCAAGTGTGTGAGGTTTGTATATAAGTAATGCTTAAATTATATCTCCCATATTATTACTTTCTATTAAGCCCGTTATCGATTTTTGTACCGTCACGGAAAACCCGGGAAATATTTTTGAATTCTTATTCTTCGCTGAGACACGAAGTTTAAAAGAAACTATAGAACAAGTAATTTCAAGTGTGTGAGGTTTGTATATAAGTAATGCTTAAATTATATCTCCCATATTGTTACTTTCTATTAAGCCCGTTATCAATTTTTGTAGTGTCACGGAAAACCCGGGAAATATTTTTGAAATCTTATTCTTCGCTGAGACACGAAGTTTACAAGAAACTATAGACAAAGTAATATGAAGTGTGTGAGGTTTGTATATATTACTGTTTAATTTATATCTCCTATATTGTTACATTCTATTAAGCCCGTTATCGATTTTTGTACCGTCACGGAAAACCCGGGAAATATTTTTGAATTCTTACTTCTTCGCTGAGACATGAAGTTTACAACAAACTATAGACCAAGTAATTTCAAGTGTGTGAGGTTTGTATATAAGTTATGTTTAAATTATATCTCCTATATTGTTACTTTCCATTAAGCCCGTTATCGATTTTTGTACCGTCACGGAAAACCCGGGAAATATTTTTGAATTCTTACTTCTTCGCTGTGACAGGAAGTTTAAAAGAAACTATAGACAAAGTAATTTCAAGTGTGTGAGGTTTGTATATAAGTAATGTTTAAATTATATCTCCTATCTTGTAACTTTCTATTAAGCCCGTTATCGGTTTTTGTACCGTCACGGAAAACCCGGGAAATATTTTTGAATTCTTACTTCTTCGCTGAGACACGAAGTTTACAACAAACTATGGACAAGGAAATTTCAAGTGTGTGAGGTTTGTATATAAGTAATGTTTAAATTATATCTCCTATATTGTTACTTTCTATTAAGCCCGTTATCGATTTTTGTACTGTCACGGAAAACCCGGGAAAAATTTTTGAATTCTTACTTCTTCGCTGTGACAGGAAGTTTAAAAGAAACTATAGACAAAGTAATTTCAAGTGTGTAAGGTTTGTATATAAGTAATGTTTAAATTATATCTCCTATATTGTTACTTTCCGTTAAGCCCCTTATCGATTTTTGTACCGTCACGGAAAACCCGGGAAATATTTTTGAATTCTTACTTCTTCGCTGAGACACGAAGTTTACAAGAAACTATAGACAAAGTAATTTCAAGTGTGTGAGGTTTGTATATAAGTAATGCTTAAATTATATCTCCCATATTATTACTTTCTATTAAGCCCGTTACCGATTTTTGTACCGTCACGGAAAAACCGGGAAATATTTTTGAATTATTACTTCTTCGCTGAGACACGAAGTTTACATGAAACTATACACCAAGAAATATCAAGTGTGTGAGGTTTGTATATAAGTAATGTTTAAATTATATCTCCTATATTGTTACTTTCTATTAAGCCCGTTATCGATTTTTGTACCGTCACGGAAAACCCGGGAAATATTTTTGAATTCTTACTTCTTCGCTGATACACGAAGTTTACAACAAACTATAGACCAAGTAATTTCAAGTGTGTGAGGTTTGCATATAAGTAATGTTTAAATTATATCTTCTATATTGTTACTGTCTATTAAGCCCGTTATCGATTTTTGTACCGTCACGGAAAACCCGGGAAATATTTTTGAATTCTTACTTCTTCGCTGAGACACGAAGTATACAACAAACTATAGACCAAGTAATTTCAAGTGTGTGAGATTTGTATATAAGTAATGTTTAAATTATATCTCCTATATTGTTATTTTCTATTAAGCCCTTTATCGATTTTTGTACCGTCACGGAAAACCCGGGAAATATTTTTGAATTCTTACTTCTTCGCTGAGACATGAAGTTTACAACAAACTATAGACCAAGTAATTTCAAGTGTGTGAGGTTTGTATATAAGTTATGTTTAAATTATATCTCCTATATTGTTACTTTCTATTAAGCCCGTTATCGATTTTTGTACCGTCACGGAAAACCCGGGAAATATTTTTGAATTCTTACTTCTTCGCTGTGACAGGAAGTTTAAAAGAAACTATAGACAAAGTAATTTCAAGTGTGTGAGGTTTGTATATAAGTAATGTTTAAATTATATCTCCTATATTGTTACTTTCTGTTAAGCACGTTATCGATTTTTGTACCGTCACGGAAAACCCGGGAAATATTTTTGAATTCTTACTTCTTCGCTGATACACGAAGTTTACAAGAAACTATAGACCAAGTAATTTCAAGTGTGTGAGGTTTGTATATAAGTAATGCTTAAATTATATCTCCCATATTATTACTTTCTATTAAGCCCGTTATCGATTTTTGTACCGTCACGGAAAACCCGGGAAATATTTTTGAATTCTTATTCTTCGCTGAGACACGAAGTTTACTAGAAACTATAGACAAAGTAATATCAAGTGTGTGAGGTTTGTATATAAGTAATGTTTAAATTATATCTCCTATATTGTTACTTTCTATTAAGCCCGTTATCGATTTTTGTACCGTCACGGAAAAACCGGGAAATATTTTTGAATTATTACTTCTTCGCTGAGACACGAAGTTTACATGAAACTATACACCAAGAAATATCAAGTGTGTGAGGTTTGTATATAAGTAATGTTTAAATTATATCTGCTATATTGTTACTTTCTATTAAGCCCGTTATAGATTTTTGTACCGTCACGGAAAACCCGGGAAATATTTTTGAATTCTTACTTCTTCGCTGAGACACGAAGTTTACAACAAACTATAGACCAAGTAATTTCAAGTGTGTGAGGTTTGTATATAAGTAATGTTTAAATTATATCTTCTATATTGTTACTGTCTATTAAGCCCGTTATCGATTTTTGTACTGTCACGGAAAACCCGGGAAATATTTTTGAATTCTTACTTCTTCGCTGTGACAGGAAGTTTAAAATAAACTATAGACAAAGTAATTTCAAGTGTGTGAGGTTTGTATATAAGTAATGTTTAAATTATATCTCCTATATTGTTACTTTCTGTTAAGCCCCTTATCGATTTTTCTACCGTCACGGAAAACCCGGGAAATATTTTTGAATTCTTACTTCTTCGCTGATACACGAAGTTTACAAGAAACTATAGACCAAGTAATTTCAAGTGTGTGAGGTTTGTATATAAGTAATGCTTAAATTATATCTCCCATATTGTTACTTTCTATTAAGCCCGTTATCAATTTTTTTACCATCACGGAAAACCCGGGAAATATTTTTGAAATCTTATTCTTCGCTGAGACACGAAGTTTACAAGAAACTATAGACAAAGTAATATCAAGTGTGTGAGGTTTGTATATATTACTGTTTAAATTATATCTCCTATATTGTTACATTCTATTAAGCCCGTTATCGATTTTTGTACCGTCACGGAAAACCCGGGAAATATTTTTGAAATCTTACTTCTTCGCTGATACACGAAGTTTACAAGAAACTATAGAAAAAGTAATTTCAAGTGTGTGAGGTTTGTATATAAGTAATGCTTAAATTATATCTCCCATATTATTACTTTCTATTAAGCCCGTTATCGATTTTTGTACCGTCACGGAAAACCCGGGAAATAATTTTGAATTCTTATTCTTCGCTGAGACACGAAGTTTAAAAGAAACTATAGACCAAGTAATTTCAAGTGTGTGAGGTTTGTATATAAGTAATGCTTAAATTATATCTCATATATTGTTACTTTCTATTAAGCCCGTTATCAATTTTTGTACCGTCACGGAAAACCCGGGAAATATTTTTGAAATCTTATTCTTCGCTGAGACACGAAGTTTACAAGAAACTATAGACAAAGTAATATCAAGTGTGTGAGGTTTGTATATATTACTGTTTAAATTATATCTCCTATATTGTTACATTCTATTAAGCCCGTTATCGATTTTTGTACCGTCACGGAAAACCCGGGAAATATTTTTGAATTCTTACTTCTTCGCTGAGACATGAAGTTTACAACAAACTATAGACCTAGTAATTTCAAGTGTGTGAGGTTTGTATATAAGTTATGTTTAAATTATATCTCCTATATTGTTACTTTCTATTAAGCCCGTTATCGATTTTTGTACCGTCACGGAAAACCCGGGAAATATTTTTGAATTCTTACTTCTTCGCTGTGACAGGAAGTTTAAAAGAAACTATAGACAAAGTAATTTCAAGTGTGTGAGGTTTGTATATAAGTAATGTTTAAATTATATCTCCTATATTGTTACTTTCTGTTAAGCACGTTATCGATTTTTGTACCGTCACAGAAAACCCGGGAAATATTTTTGAATTCTTACTTCTTCGCTGATACACGAAGTTTACAAGAAACTATAGACCAAGTAATTTCAAGTGTGTGAGGTTTGTATATAAGTAATGCTTAAATTATATCTCCCATATTATTACTTTCTATTAAGCCCGTTATCGATTTTTGTACCGTCACGGAAAACCCGGGAAATATTTTTGAATTCTTATTCTTCGCTGAGACACGAAGTTTACTAGAAACTATAGACAAAGTAATATCAAGTGTGTGAGGTTTGTATATAAGTAATGTTTAAATTATATATCCTATATTGTTACTTTCTATTAAGCCCGTTATCGATTTTTGTACCGTCACGGAAAAACCGGGAAATATTTTTGAATTCTTACTTCTTCGCTGAGACACGAAGTTTACATGAAACTATAGACCAAGAAATATCAAGTGTGTGAGGTTTGTATATAAGTAATGTTTAAATTATATCTGCTATATTGTTACTTTCTATTAAGCCCGTTATAGATTTTTGTACCGTCACGGAAAACCCGGGAAATATTTTTGAATTCTTACTTCTTCGCTGATACACGAAGTTTACAAGAAACTATAGACCAAGTAATTTCAAGTGTGTGAGGTTTGTATATAAGTAATGCTTAAATTATATCTCCCATATTATTACTTTCTATTAAGCCCGTTATCGATTTTTGTACCGTAACGGAAAAAGCCGGGAAATATTTTTGAATTCTTATTCTTCGCTGAGACACGAAGTTTACTAGAAACTATAGACAAAGTAATATCAAGTGTGTGAGGTTTGTATATAAGTAATGTTTAAATTATATCTCCTATATTGTTACTTTCTATTAAGCCCGTTATCGATTTTTGTACCGTCACGGAAAACCCGGGAAATATTTTTGAAATCTTATTCTTCGCTGAGACACGAAGTTTACAAGAAACTATAGACAAAGTAATATCAAGTGTGTGAGGTTTGTATATATTACTGTTTAAATTATATCTCCTATATTGTTACATTCTATTAAGCCCGTTATCGATTTTTGTACCGTCACGGAAAACCCGGGAAATATTTTTGAATTCTTACTTCTTCGCTGATACACGAAGTTTACAAGAAACTATAGACCAAGTAATTTCAAGTGTGTGAGGTTTGTATATAAGTAATGCTTAAATTATATCTCCCATATTATTACTTTCTATTAAGCCCGTTATCGATTTTTGTACCGTCACGGAAAACCCGGGAAATATTTTTGAATTCTTATTCTTCGCTGAGACACGAAGTTTAAAAGAAACTATAGACCAAGTAATTTCAAGTGTGTGAGGTTTGTATATAAGTAATGCTTAAATTATATCTCCCATATTGTTACTTTCTATTAAGCCCGTTATCAATTTTTGTAGTGTCACGGAAAACCCGGGAAATATTTTTGAAATCTTATTCTTCGCTGAGACACGAAGTTTACAAGAAACTATAGACAAAGTAATATGAAGTGTGTGAGGTTTGTATATATTACTGTTTAATTTATATCTCCTATATTGTTACATTCTATTAAGCCCGTTATCGATTTTTGTACCGTCACGGAAAACCCGGGAAATATTTTTGAATTCTGACATCTTCGCTGAGACACGAAGTTTAAAAGAAACTATGGACAAAGTAATTTCAAGTGTGTGAGGTTTGTATATAAGTAATGTTTAAATTATATCTCCTATATTGTTACTTTCTATTAAGCCCGTTATCGATTTTTCTACCGTCACGCAAAACCCGGGAAATATTTTTGAATTCTTACTTCTTCGCTGAGACAAGAAAATTTACAAGAAACTATAGACCAAGTAATATCAAGTTTGTGAGGTTTGAATATAAGTAATGTTTAAACTATATCTCCTATATTGTTACTTTCTATTAAGTCCGTTATCGATTTTTGTACTGTCACGGAAAACCCGGGAAATATTTTTGAATTCTTACTTCTTCGCTGTGACAGGAAGTTTAAAATAAACTATAGACAAAGTAATTTCAAGTGTGTGAGGTTTGTATATAAGTAATGTTTAAATTATATCTCCTATATTGTTACTTTCTGTTAAGCCCCTTATCGATTTTTCTACCGTCACGGAAAACCCGGGAAATATTTTTGAATTCTTACTTCTTCGCTGATACACGAAGTTTACAAGAAACTATAGACCAAGTAATTTCAAGTGTGTGAGGTTTGTATATAAGTAATGCTTAAATTATATCTCCCATATTGTCACTTTCTATTAAGCCCGTTATCAATTTTTTTACCATCACGGAAAACCCGGGAAATATTTTTGAAATCTTATTCTTCGCTGAGACACGAAGTTTACAAGAAACTATAGACAAAGTAATATCAAGTGTGTGAGGTTTGTATATATTACTGTTTAAATTATATCTCCTATATTGTTACATTCTATTAAGCCCGTTATCGATTTTTGTACCGTCACGGAAAACCCGGGAAATATTTTTGAAATCTTACTTCTTCGCTGATACACGAAGTTTACAAGAAACTATAGAAAAAGTAATTTCAAGTGTGTGAGGTTTGTATATAAGTAATGCTTAAATTATATCTCCCATATTATTACTTTCTATTAAGCCCGTTATCGATTTTTGTACCGTCACGGAAAACCCGGGAAATAATTTTGAATTCTTATTCTTCGCTGAGACACGAAGTTTAAAAGAAACTATAGACCAAGTAATTTCAAGTGTGTGAGGTTTGTATATAAGTAATGCTTAAATTATATCTCCCATATTGTTACTTTCTATTAAGCCCGTTATCAATTTTTGTACCGTCACGGAAAACCCGGGAAATATTTTTGAAATCTTATTCTTCGCTGAGACACGAAGTTTACAAGAAACTATAGACAAAGTAATATCAAGTGTGTGAGGTTTGTATATATTACTGTTTAAATTATATCTCCTATATTGTTACATTCTATTAAGCCCGTTATCGATTTTTGTACCGTCACGGAAAACCCGGGAAATATTTTTGAATTCTTACTTCTTCGCTGAGACATGAAGTTTACAACAAACTATAGACCAAGTAATTTCAAGTGTGTGAGGTTTGTATATAAGTTATGTTTAAATTATATCTCCTATATTGTTACTTTCTATTAAGCCCGTTATCGATTTTTGTACCGTCACGGAAAACCCGGGAAATATTTTTGAATTCTTACTTCTTCGCTGTGACAGGAAGTTTAAAAGAAACTATAGACAAAGTAATTTCAAGTGTGTGAGGTTTGTATATAAGTAATGTTTAAATTATATCTCCTATTTGTTACTTTCTGTTAAGCACGTTATCGATTTTTGTACCGTCACAGAAAACCCGGGAAATATTTTTGAATTCTTACTTCTTCGCTGATACACGAAGTTTACAAGAAACTATAGACCAAGTAATTTCAAGTGTGTGAGGTTTGTATATAAGTAATGCTTAAATTATATCTCCCATATTATTACTTTCTATTAAGCCCGTTATCGATTTTTGTACCGTCACGGAAAACCCGGGAAATATTTTTGAATTCTTATTCTTCGCTGAGACACGAAGTTTACTAGAAACTATAGACAAAGTAATATCAAGTGTGTGAGGTTTGTATATAAGTAATGTTTAAATTATATATCCTATATTGTTACTTTCTATTAAGCCCGTTATCGATTTTTGTACCGTCACGGAAAAACCGGGAAATATTTTTGAATTCTTACTTCTTCGCTGAGACACGAAGTTTACATGAAACTATAGACCAAGAAATATCAAGTGTGTGAGGTTTGTATATAAGTAATGTTTAAATTATATCTGCTATATTGTTACTTTCTATTAAGCCCGTTATAGATTTTTGTACCGTCACGGAAAACCCGGGAAATATTTTTGAATTCTTACTTCTTCGCTGATACACGAAGTTTACAAGAAACTATAGACCAAGTAATTTCAAGTGTGTGAGGTTTGTATATAAGTAATGCTTAAATTATATCTCCCATATTATTACTTTCTATTAAGCCCGTTATCGATTTTTGTACCGTAACGGAAAAACCGGGAAATATTTTTGAATTCTTATTCTTCGCTGAGACACGAAGTTTACTAGAAACTATAGACAAAGTAATATCAAGTGTGTGAGGTTTGTATATAAGTAATGTTTAAATTATATCTCCTATATTGTTACTTTCTATTAAGCCCGTTATCGATTTTTGTACCGTCACGGAAAACCCGGGAAATATTTTTGAAATCTTATTCTTCGCTGAGACACGAAGTTTACAAGAAACTATAGACAAAGTAATATCAAGTGTGTGAGGTTTGTATATATTACTGTTTAAATTATATCTCCTATATTGTTACATTCTATTAAGCCCGTTATCGATTTTTGTACCGTCACGGAAAACCCGGGAAATATTTTTGAATTCTTACTTCTTCGCTGATACACGAAGTTTACAAGAAACTATAGACCAAGTAATTTCAAGTGTGTGAGGTTTGTATATAAGTAATGCTTAAATTATATCTCCCATATTATTACTTTCTATTAAGCCCGTTATCGATTTTTGTACCGTCACGGAAAACCCGGGAAATATTTTTGAATTCTTATTCTTCGCTGAGACACGAAGTTTAAAAGAAACTATAGACCAAGTAATTTCAAGTGTGTGAGGTTTGTATATAAGTAATGCTTAAATTATATCTCCCATATTGTTACTTTCTATTAAGCCCGTTATCAATTTTTGTAGTGTCACGGAAAACCCGGGAAATATTTTTGAAATCTTATTCTTCGCTGAGACACGAAGTTTACAAGAAACTATAGACAAAGTAATATGAAGTGTGTGAGGTTTGTATATATTACTGTTTAATTTATATCTCCTATATTGTTACATTCTATTAAGCCCGTTATCGATTTTTGTACCGTCACGGAAAACCCGGGAAATATTTTTGAATTCTTACTTCTTCGCTGAGACATGAAGTTTACAACAAACTATAGACCAAGTAATTTCAAGTGTGTGAGGTTTGTATATAAGTTATGTTTAAATTATATCTCCTATATTGTTACTTTCCATTAAGCCCGTTATCGATTTTTGTACCGTCACGGAAAACCCGGGAAATATTTTTGAATTCTTACTTCTTCGCTGTGACAGGAAGTTTAAAAGAAACTATAGACAAAGTAATTTCAAGTGTGTGAGGTTTTTATATAAGTAATGTTTAAATTATATCTCCTATCTTGTAACTTTCTATTAAGCCCGTTATCGGTTTTTGTACCGTCACGGAAAACCCGGGAAATATTTTTGAATTCTTACTTCTTCGCTGAGACACGAAGTTTACAACAAACTATGGACAAGGAAATTTCAAGTGTGTGAGGTTTGTATATAAGTAATGTTTAAATTATATCTCCTATATTGTTACTTTCTATTAAGCCCGTTATCGATTTTTGTACTGTCACGGAAAACCCGGGAAAAATTTTTGAATTCTTACTTCTTCGCTGTGACAGGAAGTTTAAAAGAAACTATAGACAAAGTAATTTCAAGTGTGTAAGGTTTGTATATAAGTAATGTTTAAATTATATCTCCTATATTGTTACTTTCCGTTAAGCCCCTTATCGATTTTTGTACCGTCACGGAAAACCCGGGAAATATTTTTGAATTCTTACTTCTTCGCTGAGACACGAAGTTTACAAGAAACTATAGACAAAGTAATTTCAAGTGTGTGAGGTTTGTATATAAGTAATGCTTAAATTATATCTCCCATATTATTACTTTCTATTAAGCCCGTTACCGATTTTTGTACCGTCACGGAAAACCCGGGAAATATTTTTGAATTCTTATTCTTCGCTGAGACACGAAGTTTACTAGAAACTATAGACAAAGTAATATCAAGTGTGTGAGGTTTGTATATAAGTAATGTTTAAATTATATCTCCTATATTGTTACTTTCTATTAAGCCCGTTATCGATTTTTGTACCGTCACGGAAAAACCGGGAAATATTTTTGAATTATTACTTCTTCGCTGAGACACGAAGTTTACATGAAACTATACACCAAGAAATATCAAGTGTGTGAGGTTTGTATATAAGTAATGTTTAAATTATATCTCCTATATTGTTACTTTCTATTAAGCCCGTTATCGATTTTTGTACCGTCACGGAAAACCCGGGAAATATTTTTGAATTCTTACTTCTTCGCTGATACACGAAGTTTACAACAAACTATAGACCAAGTAATTTCAAGTGTGTGAGGTTTGTATATAAGTAATGTTTAAATTATATCTTCTATATTGTTACTGTCTATTAAGCCCGTTATCGATTTTTGTACCGTCACGGAAAACCCGGGAAATATTTTTGAATTCTTACTTCTTCGCTGAGACACGAAGTATACAACAAACTATAGACCAAGTAATTTCAAGTGTGTGAGATTTGTATATAAGTAATGTTTAAATTATATCTCCTATATTGTTATTTTCTATTAAGCCCTTTATCGATTTTTGTACCGTCACGGAAAACCCGGGAAATATTTTTGAATTCTTACTTCTTCGCTGAGACATGAAGTTCACAACAAACTATAGACCAAGTAATTTCAAGTGTGTGAGGTTTGTATATAAGTTATGTTTAAATTATATCTCCTATATTGTTACTTTCTATTAAGCCCGTTATCGATTTTTGTACCGTCACGGAAAACCCGGGAAATATTTTTGAATTCTTACTTCTTCGCTGTGACAGGAAGTTTAAAAGAAACTATAGACAAAGTAATTTCAAGTGTGTGAGGTTTGTATATAAGTAATGTTTAAATTATATCTCCTATATTGTTACTTTCTGTTAAGCACGTTATCGATTTTTGTACCGTCACGGAAAACCCGGGAAATATTTTTGAATTCTTACTTCTTCGCTGATACACGAAGTTTACAAGAAACTATAGACCAAGTAATTTCAAGTGTGTGAGGTTTGTATATAAGTAATGCTTAAATTATATCTCCCATATTATTACTTTCTATTAAGCCCGTTATCGATTTTTGTACCGTCACGGAAAACCCGGGAAATATTTTTGAATTCTTATTCTTCGCTGAGACACGAAGTTTACTAGAAACTATAGACAAAGTAATATCAAGTGTGTGAGGTTTGTATATAAGTAATGTTTAAATTATATCTCCTATATTGTTACTTTCTATTAAGCCCGTTATCGATTTTTGTACCGTCACGGAAAAACCGGGAAATATTTTTGAATTCTTACTTCTTCGCTGAGACACGAAGTTTACATGAAACTATAGACCAAGAAATATCAAGTGTGTGAGGTTTGTATATAAGTAATGTTTAAATTATATCTGCTATATTGTTACTTTCTATTAAGCCCGTTATAGATTTTTGTACCGTCACGGAAAACCCGGGAAATATTTTTGAATTCTTACTTCTTCGCTGATACACGAAGTTTACAAGAAACTATAGACCAAGTAATTTCAAGTGTGTGAGGTTTGTATATAAGTAATGCTTAAATTATATCTCCCATATTATTACTTTCTATTAAGCCCGTTATCGATTTTTGTACCGTCACGGAAAACCCGGGAAATATTTTTGAATTCTTATTCTTCGCTGAGACACGAAGTTTAAAAGAAACTATAGACCAAGTAATTTCAAGTGTGTGAGGTTTGTATATAAGTAATGCTTAAATTATATCTCCCATATTGTTACTTTCTATTAAGCCCGTTATCAATTTTTGTAGTGTCACGGAAAACCCGGGAAATATTTTTGAAATCTTATTCTTCGCTGAGACACGAAGTTTACAAGAAACTATAGACAAAGTAATATGAAGTGTGTGAGGTTTGTATATATTACTGTTTAATTTATATCTCCTATATTGTTACATTCTATTAAGCCCGTTATCGATTTTTGTACCGTCACGGAAAACCCGGGAAATATTTTTGAATTCTGACATCTTCGCTGAGACACGAAGTTTAAAAGAAACTATGGACAAAGTAATTTCAAGTGTGTGAGGTTTGTATATAAGTAATGTTTAAATTATATCTCCTATATTGTTACTTTCTATTAAGCCCGTTATCGATTTTTCTACCGTCACGCAAAACCCGGGAAATATTTTTGAATTCTTACTTCTTCGCTGAGACAAGAAAATTTACAAGAAACTATAGACCAAGTAATATCAAGTTTGTGAGGTTTGAATATAAGTAATGTTTAAACTATATCTCCTATATTGTTACTTTCTATTAAGTCCGTTATCGATTTTTGTACTGTCACGGAAAACCCGGGAAATATTTTTGAATTCTTACTTCTTCGCTGTGACAGGAAGTTTAAAATAAACTATAGACAAAGTAATTTCAAGTGTGTGAGGTTTGTATATAAGTAATGTTTAAATTATATCTCCTATATTGTTACTTTCTGTTAAGCCCCTTATCGATTTTTCTACCGTCACGGAAAACCCGGGAAATATTTTTGAATTCTTACTTCTTCGCTGATACACGAAGTTTACAAGAAACTATAGACCAAGTAATTTCAAGTGTGTGAGGTTTGTATATAAGTAATGCTTAAATTATATCTCCCATATTGTCACTTTCTATTAAGCCCGTTATCAATTTTTTTACCATCACGGAAAACCCGGGAAATATTTTTGAAATCTTATTCTTCGCTGAGACACGAAGTTTACAAGAAACTATAGACAAAGTAATATCAAGTGTGTGAGGTTTGTATATATTACTGTTTAAATTATATCTCCTATATTGTTACATTCTATTAAGCCCGTTATCGATTTTTGTACCGTCACGGAAAACCCGGGAAATATTTTTGAAATCTTACTTCTTCGCTGATACACGAAGTTTACAAGAAACTATAGAAAAAGTAATTTCAAGTGTGTGAGGTTTGTATATAAGTAATGCTTAAATTATATCTCCCATATTATTACTTTCTATTAAGCCCGTTATCGATTTTTGTACCGTCACGGAAAACCCGGGAAATAATTTTGAATTCTTATTCTTCGCTGAGACACGAAGTTTAAAAGAAACTATAGACCAAGTAATTTCAAGTGTGTGAGGTTTGTATATAAGTAATGCTTAAATTATATCTCCCATATTGTTACTTTCTATTAAGCCCGTTATCAATTTTTGTACCGTCACGGAAAACCCGGGAAATATTTTTGAAATCTTATTCTTCGCTGAGACACGAAGTTTACAAGAAACTATAGACAAAGTAATATCAAGTGTGTGAGGTTTGTATATATTACTGTTTAAATTATATCTCCTATATTGTTACATTCTATTAAGCCCGTTATCGATTTTTGTACCGTCACGGAAAACCCGGGAAATATTTTTGAATTCTTACTTCTTCGCTGAGACATGAAGTTTACAACAAACTATAGACCAAGTAATTTCAAGTGTGTGAGGTTTGTATATAAGTTATGTTTAAATTATATCTCCTATATTGTTACTTTCTATTAAGCCCGTTATCGATTTTTGTACCGTCACGGAAAACCCGGGAAATATTTTTGAATTCTTACTTCTTCGCTGTGACAGGAAGTTTAAAAGAAACTATAGACAAAGTAATTTCAAGTGTGTGAGGTTTGTATATAAGTAATGTTTAAATTATATCTCCTATTTGTTACTTTCTGTTAAGCACGTTATCGATTTTTGTACCGTCACAGAAAACCCGGGAAATATTTTTGAATTCTTACTTCTTCGCTGATACACGAAGTTTACAAGAAACTATAGACCAAGTAATTTCAAGTGTGTGAGGTTTGTATATAAGTAATGCTTAAATTATATCTCCCATATTATTACTTTCTATTAAGCCCGTTATCGATTTTTGTACCGTCACGGAAAACCCGGGAAATATTTTTGAATTCTTATTCTTCGCTGAGACACGAAGTTTACTAGAAACTATAGACAAAGTAATATCAAGTGTGTGAGGTTTGTATATAAGTAATGTTTAAATTATATATCCTATATTGTTACTTTCTATTAAGCCCGTTATCGATTTTTGTACCGTCACGGAAAAACCGGGAAATATTTTTGAATTCTTACTTCTTCGCTGAGACACGAAGTTTACATGAAACTATAGACCAAGAAATATCAAGTGTGTGAGGTTTGTATATAAGTAATGTTTAAATTATATCTGCTATATTGTTACTTTCTATTAAGCCCGTTATAGATTTTTGTACCGTCACGGAAAACCCGGGAAATATTTTTGAATTCTTACTTCTTCGCTGATACACGAAGTTTACAAGAAACTATAGACCAAGTAATTTCAAGTGTGTGAGGTTTGTATATAAGTAATGCTTAAATTATATCTCCCATATTATTACTTTCTATTAAGCCCGTTATCGATTTTTGTACCGTAACGGAAAAACCGGGAAATATTTTTGAATTCTTATTCTTCGCTGAGACACGAAGTTTACTAGAAACTATAGACAAAGTAATATCAAGTGTGTGAGGTTTGTATATAAGTAATGTTTAAATTATATCTCCTATATTGTTACTTTCTATTAAGCCCGTTATCGATTTTTGTACCGTCACGGAAAACCCGGGAAATATTTTTGAAATCTTATTCTTCGCTGAGACACGAAGTTTACAAGAAACTATAGACAAAGTAATATCAAGTGTGTGAGGTTTGTATATATTACTGTTTAAATTATATCTCCTATATTGTTACATTCTATTAAGCCCGTTATCGATTTTTGTACCGTCACGGAAAACCCGGGAAATATTTTTGAATTCTTATTCTTCGCTGAGACACGAAGTTTAAAAGAAACTATAGACCAAGTAATTTCAAGTGTGTGAGGTTTGTATATAAGTAATGCTTAAATTATATCTCCCATATTGTTACTTTCTATTAAGCCCGTTATCAATTTTTGTAGTGTCACGGAAAACCCGGGAAATATTTTTGAAATCTTATTCTTCGCTGAGACACGAAGTTTACAAGAAACTATAGACAAAGTAATATGAAGTGTGTGAGGTTTGTATATATTACTGTTTAATTTATATCTCCTATATTGTTACATTCTATTAAGCCCGTTATCGATTTTTGTACCGTCACGGAAAACCCGGGAAATATTTTTGAATTCTTACTTCTTCGCTGAGACATGAAGTTTACAACAAACTATAGACCAAGTAATTTCAAGTGTGTGAGGTTTGTATATAAGTTATGTTTAAATTATATCTCCTATATTGTTACTTTCCATTAAGCCCGTTATCGATTTTTGTACCGTCACGGAAAACCCGGGAAATATTTTTGAATTCTTACTTCTTCGCTGTGACAGGAAGTTTAAAAGAAACTATAGACAAAGTAATTTCAAGTGTGTGAGGTTTTTATATAAGTAATGTTTAAATTATATCTCCTATCTTGTAACTTTCTATTAAGCCCGTTATCGGTTTTTGTACCGTCACGGAAAACCCGGGAAATATTTTTGAATTCTTACTTCTTCGCTGAGACACGAAGTTTACAACAAACTATGGACAAGGAAATTTCAAGTGTGTGAGGTTTGTATATAAGTAATGTTTAAATTATATCTCCTATATTGTTACTTTCTATTAAGCCCGTTATCGATTTTTGTACTGTCACGGAAAACCCGGGAAAAATTTTTGAATTCTTACTTCTTCGCTGTGACAGGAAGTTTAAAAGAAACTATAGACAAAGTAATTTCAAGTGTGTAAGGTTTGTATATAAGTAATGTTTAAATTATATCTCCTATATTGTTACTTTCCGTTAAGCCCCTTATCGATTTTTGTACCGTCACGGAAAACCCGGGAAATATTTTTGAATTCTTACTTCTTCGCTGAGACACGAAGTTTACAAGAAACTATAGACAAAGTAATTTCAAGTGTGTGAGGTTTGTATATAAGTAATGCTTAAATTATATCTCCCATATTATTACTTTCTATTAAGCCCGTTACCGATTTTTGTACCGTCACGGAAAACCCGGGAAATATTTTTGAATTCTTATTCTTCGCTGAGACACGAAGTTTACTAGAAACTATAGACAAAGTAATATCAAGTGTGTGAGGTTTGTATATAAGTAATGTTTAAATTATATCTCCTATATTGTTACTTTCTATTAAGCCCGTTATCGATTTTTGTACCGTCACGGAAAAACCGGGAAATATTTTTGAATTATTACTTCTTCGCTGAGACACGAAGTTTACATGAAACTATACACCAAGAAATATCAAGTGTGTGAGGTTTGTATATAAGTAATGTTTAAATTATATCTCCTATATTGTTACTTTCTATTAAGCCCGTTATCGATTTTTGTACCGTCACGGAAAACCCGGGAAATATTTTTGAATTCTTACTTCTTCGCTGATACACGAAGTTTACAACAAACTATAGACCAAGTAATTTCAAGTGTGTGAGGTTTGTATATAAGTAATGTTTAAATTATATCTTCTATATTGTTACTGTCTATTAAGCCCGTTATCGATTTTTGTACCGTCACGGAAAACCCGGGAAATATTTTTGAATTCTTACTTCTTCGCTGAGACACGAAGTATACAACAAACTATAGACCAAGTAATTTCAAGTGTGTGAGATTTGTATATAAGTAATGTTTAAATTATATCTCCTATATTGTTATTTTCTATTAAGCCCTTTATCGATTTTTGTACCGTCACGGAAAACCCGGGAAATATTTTTGAATTCTTACTTCTTCGCTGAGACATGAAGTTCACAACAAACTATAGACCAAGTAATTTCAAGTGTGTGAGGTTTGTATATAAGTTATGTTTAAATTATATCTCCTATATTGTTACTTTCTATTAAGCCCGTTATCGATTTTTGTACCGTCACGGAAAACCCGGGAAATATTTTTGAATTCTTACTTCTTCGCTGTGACAGGAAGTTTAAAAGAAACTATAGACAAAGTAATTTCAAGTGTGTGAGGTTTGTATATAAGTAATGTTTAAATTATATCTCCTATATTGTTACTTTCTGTTAAGCACGTTATCGATTTTTGTACCGTCACGGAAAACCCGGGAAATATTTTTGAATTCTTACTTCTTCGCTGATACACGAAGTTTACAAGAAACTATAGACCAAGTAATTTCAAGTGTGTGAGGTTTGTATATAAGTAATGCTTAAATTATATCTCCCATATTATTACTTTCTATTAAGCCCGTTATCGATTTTTGTACCGTCACGGAAAACCCGGGAAATATTTTTGAATTCTTATTCTTCGCTGAGACACGAAGTTTACTAGAAACTATAGACAAAGTAATATCAAGTGTGTGAGGTTTGTATATAAGTAATGTTTAAATTATATCTCCTATATTGTTACTTTCTATTAAGCCCGTTATCGATTTTTGTACCGTCACGGAAAAACCGGGAAATATTTTTGAATTCTTACTTCTTCGCTGAGACACGAAGTTTACATGAAACTATAGACCAAGAAATATCAAGTGTGTGAGGTTTGTATATAAGTAATGTTTAAATTATATCTGCTATATTGTTACTTTCTATTAAGCCCGTTATAGATTTTTGTACCGTCACGGAAAACCCGGGAAATATTTTTGAATTCTTACTTCTTCGCTGAGACACGAAGTTTACAACAAACTATAGACCAAGTAATTTCAAGTGTGTGAGGTTTGTATATAAGTAATGTTTAAATTATATCTTCTATATTGTTACTGTCTATTAAGCCCGTTATCGATTTTTGTACCGTCACGGAAAACCCGGGAAATATTTTTGAATTCTTACTTCTTCGCTGAGACACGAAGTATACAACAAACTATGGACCAAGTAATTTCAAGTGTGTGAGATTTGTATATAAGTAATGTTTAAATTATATCTCCTATATTGTTACTTTCTATTAAGCCCGTTATCGATTTTTGTACCGTCACGGAAAACCCGGGAAATATTTTTGAATTCTTACTTCTTCGCTGTGACAGGAAGTTTAAAAGAAACTATAGACAAAGTAATTTCAAGTGTGTGAGGTTTGTATATAAGTAATGTTTAAATTATATCTCGTATATTGTTACTTTCTGTTAAGCCCCTTATCGATTTTTGTACCGTCACGGAAAACCCGGGAAATATTTTTGAATTCTTACTTCTTCGCTGAGACACGAAGTTTACAACAAACTATAGACCAAGTAATTTCAAGTGTGTGAGGTTTGTATATAAGTAATGTTTAAATTATATCTTCTATATTGTTACTGTCTATTAAGCCCGTTATCGATTTTTGTACCGTCACGGAAAATCGACGGTACAAAAATCGATAACGGGCTTAATAGAAAGTAACAATATAGGAGATATAATTTAAACATTACTTATATACAAACCTCACACTCTTGAAATTACTTGGTCTATAGTTTCTTGTAAACTTCGTGTATCAGCGAAGAAGTAAGAATTCAAAAATATTTCCCGGGTTTTCCGTGACGGTACAAAAATCGATAAGGGGCTTAACAGAAAGTAACAATATAAGAGATATAATTTAAACATTACTTATATACAAACCTCACACACTTGAAATTACTTTGTCTATAGTTTCTTTTAAACTTCCTGTCTCTGCGAGGAAGTAAGAATTCAAAAATATTTCCCGGGTTTTCCGTGACAGTACAAAAATCGATAAAGGGCTTAATAGAAAATAACAATATAGGAGATATAATTTAAACATTACTTATATACAAATCTCACACACTTGAAATTACTTGGTCTATAGTTTGTTGTATACTTCGTGTCTGAGCGAAAAAGTAAGAATTCAAAAATATTTCCCGGGTTTTCCGTGACGGTACAAAAATCGATAACGGGCTTAATAGACAGTAACAATATAGAAGATATAATTTAAACATTACTTATATACAAACCTCACACACTTGAAATTACCTTGTCCATAGTTTGTTGTAAACTTCGTGTCTCAGCGAAGAAGTAAGAATTCAAAAATATTTCCCGGGTTTTCCGTGACGGTACAAAAATCGATAACGGGCTTAATAGAAAGTAATAATATGGGAGATATAATTTAAGCATTACTTATATACAAACCTCACACACTTGAAATTACTTGGTCTATAGTTTCTTGTAAACTTCGTGTCTCAGCGAAGAAGTAAGAATTCAAAAATATTTCCCGGGTTTTCCGTGACGGTACAAAAATCGATAAGGGGTTTAACAGAAAGTAACAATATAGGAGATATAATTTAAAAATTACTTATATACAAACCTCACACACTTGAAATTACTTTGTCTATAGTTTCTTTTAAACTTCCTGTCTCAGCGAAGAAGTAAGAATTCAAAAATATTTCCCGGGTTTTCCGTGACGGTACAAAAATCGATAAAGGGCTTAATAGAAAATAACAATATAGGAGATATAATTTAAACATTACTTATATACAAATCTCACACACTTGAAATTACTTGGTCTATAGTTTGTTGTATACTTCGTGTCTCAGCGAAGAAGTAAGAATTCAAAAATATTTCCCGGGTTTTCCGTGACGGTACAAAAATCGATAACGGGCTTAATAGACAGTAACAATATAGAAGATATAATTTAAACATTACTTATATACAAACCTCACACACTTGAAATTACTTGGTCTATAGTTTGTTGTAAACTTCGTGTCTCAGCGAAGAAGTAAGAATTCAAAAATATTTCCCGGGTTTTCCGTGACGGTACAAAAATCTATAACGGGCTTAATAGAAAGTAACAATATAGGAGATATAATTTAAATATTACTTATATACAAACCTCACACACTTGATATTTCTTGGTCTATAGTTTCATGTAAACTTCGTGTCTCAGCGAAGAAGTAAGAATTCAAAAATATTTCCCGGTTTTTCCGTGACGGTACAAAAATCGATAACGGGCTAGATAGAAAGTAACAATATAGGAGATATAATTAAAACATTACTTATATACAAACCTCACACACTTGAAATTACCTTGTCCATAGTTTGTTGTAAACTTCGTGTCTCAGCGAAGAAGTAAGAATTCAAAAATATTTCCCGGGTTTTCCGTGACGGTACAAAAATCGATAACGGGCTTAATAGAAAGTAACAATATAGGAGATATAATTTAAACATTACTTATATACAAACCTCACACACTTGAAATTACTTGGTCTATAGTTTGTTGTAAACTTCGTGTCTCAGCTAAGAAGTAAGAATTCAAAAATATTTCCCGGGTTTTCCGTGACGGTACAAAAATCGATAACGGGCTTAATAGAAAGTAACAATATAGGAGATATAATTTAAACATTACTTATATACAAACTTCACACTCTTGAAATTACTTGGTCTATACTTTCTTGTAAACTTCGTGTATCAGCGAAGAAGTAAGAATTCAAAAATATTTCCCGGGTTTTCCGTGACGGTACAAAAATCGATAAGGGGCTTAACAGAAAGTAACAATATAAGAGATATAATTTAAACATTACTTATATACAAACCTCACACACTTGAAATTACTTTGTCTATAGTTTCCTTTAAACTTCCTGTCTCTGCGAGGAAGTAAGAATTCAAAATTATTTCCCGGGTTTTCCGTGACAGTACAAAAATCTATAACGGACTTAATAGAAAGTAACAATATAGGAGATATAATTTATCATTACTTATATACAAACCTCACACACTTGATATAACTTGGTCTATAGTTTCTTGTGAACTTCGTGTCTCTGCAAAGAAGTAAGAATTCAAAAATATTTCCCGGGTTTTCCGTGACGGTACAAAACTCGATAACGGGATTAATAGAAAGTAACAATATAGGAGATATAATTTAAACATTACTTATATACAAACCTCACACACTTGAAATTACTTGGTCTATAGTCTCTTTTAAACTTCCTGTCTCTGCGAAGAAGTAAAAATTCAAAAATATTTCCCGGGTTTTCCGTGACAGTTCAAAAATCGATAACGGACTTAATAGAAAGTAACAATATAGGAGATATAATTTAAACATTACTTATATACAAACCTCACACACTTGATATTACTTGGTCTATAGTTTCTTGTAAACTTCGTGTATCAGCGAAGAAGTAAGAATTCAAAAATATTTCCCGGGTTTTCCGTGACAGTTCAAAAATCGATAACGGACTTAATAGAAAGTAACAATATAGGAGATATAATTTAAACATTACTTATATACAAACCTCACACACTTGATATTACTTGGTCTATAGTTTCTTGTAAACTTCGTGTATCAGCGAAGAAGTAAGAATTCAAAAATATTTCCCGGGTTTTCCGTGACGGTACAAAAATCGATAAGGGGCTTAATAGAAAGTAAGAATACAGGAGATATAATTTAAACATTACTTATATACAAACCTCACACACTTGATATTACTTGGTCTATAGTTTCATGTAAACTTCGTGTCTCAGCGAAGAAGTAAGAATTCAAAAATATTTCCCGGGTTTTCCGTGACGGTACAAAAATCGATAAGGGGCTTAACAGAAAGTAACAATATAGGAGATATAGTTTAAACATTACTTATATTCAAACCTCACACACTTGATATTACTTGGTCTATAGTTTCTTGTAAACTTTCTTGTCTCAGCGAAGAAGTAAGAATTCAAAAATATTTCCCGGGTTTTGCGTGACGGTACAAAAATCGATAACGGGCTTAATGGAAAGTAACAATATAGGAGATATAATTTAAACATTACTTATATACAAACCTCACACACTTGAAATTACTTTGTCCATAGTTTGTTGTAAACTTCGTGTCTCAGCGAAGAAGTAAGAATTCAAAAATATTTCCCGGGTTTTCCGTGACGGTACAAAAATCGATAACGGGCTTAATAGAGAGTAACAATATAGGAGATATAATTTAAACATTACTTATATACAAATCTCACACACTTGAAATTACTTGGTCTATAGTTTCTTTTAAACTTCCTGTCTCAGCGAAGAAGTAAGAATTCAAAAATATTTCCCGGGTTTTCCGTGACAGTACAAAAATCGATAACGGGCTTAATAGAAAGTAACAATATGGGAGATATAATTTAAACATTACTTATATACAAATCTCACACACTTGATATTACTTGGTCTATAGTTTCTTGTAAACTTCGTGTCTCAGCGAAGAAGTAAGAATTCAAAAATATTTCCCGGGTTTTCCGTGACGGTACAAAAATCGATAACGGGCTTAATAGACAGTAACAATATAGAAGATATTATTTAAACATTACTTATATACAAACCTCACACACTTGAAATTATTTGGTCTATAGTTTGTTGTAAACTTCGTGTCTCAGCGAAGAAAAAAAGAATTCAAAAATATTTCCCGGGTTTTCCGTGACGGTACAAAACTCGATAACGGGATTAATAGAAAGTAACAATATAGGAGATATAATTTAAACATTACTTATATACAAACCTCACACACTTGATATTACTTGGTCTATAGTTTCATGTAAACCTCGTGTCTCAGCAAAGAACAAAGAATTCAAAAATATTTCCCGGGTTTTCCGTGACGGTACAAAAATCGATAACGGGCTTAATAGAATGTAACAATATAGGAGATATAATTTAAACAGTAATATATAAAAACCTCACACACTTGTTATTACTTTGTCTATAGTTTCTTGTAAACTTCGTGTCTCAGCGAAGAATAAGATTTCAAAAATATTTCCCGGGTTTTAGGTGACGGTACAAAAATCGGTAAGGTTCTTAACAGAAAGCAACAATATAGGAGATATAATTTAAACATTACTTATATACAAACCTCACACACTTGAAATTACTTTGTTTATAGTTTCTTTTAAACTTCCTGTCTCAGCGAAGAAGTAAGAATTCAAAAATATTTCCCGGTTTTTCCGTGACGGTACAAAAATCGATAACGGGCTTAATAGAAAGTAACAATATAGGAGATATAATTTAAACATTACTTATATACAAACCTCACACACTTGATATTACTTTGTCTATAGTTTCTAGTAAACTTCGTGTCTCAGCGAAGAATAAGAATTCAAAAATATTTCCCGGGTTTTCCGTGACGGTACAAAAATCGATAACGGGCTTAATAGAAAGTAATAATATGGGAGATATAATTTAAGCATTACTTATATACAAACCTCACACACTTGAAATTACTTGGTCTATAGTTTCTTGTAAACTTCGTGTATCAGCCAAGAAGTAAGAATTCAAAGATATTTCCCTGGTTTTCCGTGACAGTACAAAAATCGATAACGGGCTTAACAGAAAGTAACAATATAGGAGATATAATTTAAACATTACTTATATACAAACCTCACACACTTGAAATTAACTTGTCCATAGTTTGTTGTAAACTTCGTGTCTCAGCGAAGAAGTAAGAATTCAAAAATATTTCCCGGGTTTTCAGTGACGGTACAAAAACCGATAACGGGCTTAATAGAAAGTTACAAGATAGGAGATATAATTTAAACATTACTTATATACAAACCTCACACACTTGAAATTACTTGGTCTATAGTTTCTTTTAAACTTCCTGTCTCAGCGAAGAAGTAAGAATTCAAAAATATTTCCCGGGTTTTCCGTGACAGTACAAAAATCGATAACGGGCTTAATAGACAGTAAAAATATATAGAAGATATAATTTAAACATTACTTATATACAAACCTCACACACTTGAAATTACTTGGTCTATAGTTTCTTGTAAACTTCGTGTCTCAGCGAAGAAGTAAGAATTCAAAAATATTTCCCGGGTTTTCCGTGACGGTACAAAAATCGATAACGGGCTTAATAGAAAGTAACAATATAGGAGATATAATTTAAACATTACTTATATACAAACCTCACACTCTTGAAATTACTTGGTCTATAGTTTCTTGTAAACTTCGTGTATCAGCGAAGAAGTAAGAATTCAAAAATATTTCCCGGGTTTTCCGTGACGGTACAAAAATTGATAAGGGGCTTAACAGAAAGTAACAATATAAGAGATATAATTTAAACATTACTTATATACAAACCTCACACACTTGAAATTACTTTGTCTATAGTTTCTTTTAAACTTCCTGTCTCTGCGAGGAAGTAAGAATTCAAAAATATTTCCCGGGTTTTCCGTGACAGTACAAAAATCGATAAAGGGCTTAATAGAAAATAACAATATAGGAGATATAATTTAAACATTACTTATATACAAATCTCACACACTTGAAATTACTTGGTCTATAGTTTGTTGTATACTTCGTGTCTGAGCGAAAAAGTAAGAATTCAAAAATATTTCCCGGGTTTTCCGTGACGGTACAAAAATCGATAACGGGCTTAATAGACAGTAACAATATAGAAGATATAATTTAAACATTACTTATATACAAACCTCACACACTTGAAATTACCTTGTCCATAGTTTGTTGTAAACTTCGTGTCTCAGCGAAGAAGTAAGAATTCAAAAATATTTCCCGGGTTTTCCGTGACGGTACAAAAATCGATAACGGGCTTAATAGAAAGTAATAATATGGGAGATATAATTTAAGCATTACTTATATACAAACCTCACACACTTGAAATTACTTGGTCTATAGTTTCTTTTAAACTTCCTGTCTCAGCGAAGAAGTAAGAATTCAAAAATATTTCCCGGTTTTTCCGTGACGGTACAAAAATCGATAACGGGCTTAATAGAAAGTAACAATATAGGAGATATAATTTAAACATTACTTATATACAAACCTCACACACTTGATA
Organism: Lepisma saccharinum; assembly: GCF_977018435.1. Classification (NCBI taxonomy): domain Eukaryota; kingdom Metazoa; phylum Arthropoda; class Insecta; order Zygentoma; family Lepismatidae; genus Lepisma; species Lepisma saccharinum. The sequence continues at coordinate 73,831,046 of NC_139230.1, forward strand.
TTACTTTGTCTATAGTTTCTAGTAAACTTCGTGTCTCAGCGAAGAATAAGAATTCAAAAATATTTCCCGGGTTTTCCGTGACGGTACAAAAATCGATAACGGGCTTAATAGAAAGTAATAATATGGGAGATATAATTTAAGCATTACTTATATACAAACCTCACACACTTGAAATTACTTGGTCTATAGTTTCTTGTAAACTTCGTGTATCAGCGAAGAAGTAAGAATTCAAAAATATTTCCCTGGTTTTCCGTGACAGTACAAAAATCATTAACGGGCTTAATAGAAAGTAACAATATAGGAGATATAATTTAAACATTACTTATATACAAACCTCACACACTTGAAATTAACTTGTCCATAGTTTGTTGTAAACTTCGTGTCTCAGCGAAGAAGTAAGAATTCAAAAATATTTCCCGGGTTTTCAGTGACGGTACAAAAACCGATAACGGGCTTAATAGAAAGTTACAAGATAGGAGATATAATTTAAACATTACTTATATACAAACCTCACACACTTGAAATTACTTGGTCTATAGTTTCTTTTAAACTTCCTGTCTCAGCGAAGAAGTAAGAATTCAAAAATATTTCCCGGGTTTTCCGTGACAGTACAAAAATCGATAACGGCCTTAATAGACAGTAAAAATATATAGAAGATATAATTTAAACATTACTTATATACAAACCTCACACACTTGAAATTACTTGGTCTATAGTTTCTTGTAAACTTCGTGTCTCAGCGAAGAAGTAAGAATTCAAAAATATTTCCCGGGTTTTCCGTGACGGTACAAAAATCGATAACGGGCTTAATAGAAAGTAACAATATAGGAGATATAATTTAAACATTACTTATATACAAACCTCACACTCTTGAAATTACTTGGTCTATAGTTTCTTGTAAGCTTCGTGTATCAGCGAAGAAGTAAGAATTCAAAAATATTTCCCGGGTTTTCCGTGACGGTACAAAAATCGATAAGGGGCTTAACAGAAAGTAACAATATAAGAGATATAATTTAAACATTACTTATATACAAACCTCACACACTTGAAATTACTTTGTCTATAGTTTCTTTTAAACTTCCTGTCTCTGCGAGGAGGTAAGAATTCAAAAATATTTCCCGGGTTTTCCGTGACAGTACAAAAATCGATAAAGGGCTTAATAGAAAATAACAATATAGGAGATATAATTTAAACATTACTTATATACAAATCTCACACACTTGAAATTACTTGGTCTATAGTTTGTTGTATACTTCGTGTCTGAGCGAAAAAGTAAGAATTCAAAAATATTTCCCGGGTTTTCCGTGACGGTACAAAAATCGATAACGGGCTTAATAGACAGTAACAATATAGAAGATATAATTTAAACATTACTTATATACAAACCTCACACACTTGAAATTACCTTGTCCATAGTTTGTTGTAAACTTCGTGTCTCAGCGAAGAAGTAAGAATTCAAAAATATTTCCCGGGTTTTCCGTGACGGTACAAAAATCGATAACGGGCTTAATAGAAAGTAATAATATGGGAGATATAATTTAAGCATTACTTATATACAAACCTCACACACTTGAAATTACTTGGTCTATAGTTTCTTGTAAACTTCGTGTCTCAGCGAAGAAGTAAGAATTCAAAAATATTTCCCGGGTTTTCCGTGACGGTACAAAAATCGATAACGGGCTTAAAAGAAAGTAACAATATAGGAGATATAATTTAAACATTACTTATATACAAACCTCACACACTTGATATTTCTTGGTCTATAGTTTCATGTAAACTTCGTGTCTCAGCGAAGAAGTAAGAATTCAAAAATATTTCCCGGTTTTTCCGTGACGGTACAAAAATCGATAACGGGCTTAATAGAAAGTAACAATATAGGAGATATAATTTAAACATTACTTATATACAAACCTCACACACTTGATATTTCTTGGTCTATAGTTTCATGTAAACTTCGTGTCTCAGCGAAGAAGTAAGAATTCAAAAATATTTCCCGGTTTTTCCGTGACGGTACAAAAATCGATAACGGGCTTAATAGAAAGTAACAATATAGGAGATATAATTTAAACATTACTTATATACAAACCTCACACACTTGATATTACTTTGTCTATAGTTTCTAGTAAACTTCGTGTCTCAGCGAAGAATAAGAATTCAAAAATATTTCCCGGGTTTTCCGTGACGGTACAAAAATCGATAACGGGCTTAATAGAAAGTATTAATATGGGAGATATAATTTAAGCATTACTTATATACAAACCTCACACACTTGAAATTACTTGGTCTATAGTTTCTTGTAAACTTCGTGTCTCAGCGAAGAAGTAAGAATTCAAAAATATTTCCCGGGTTTTCCGTGACGGTACAAAAATCGATAAGGGGCTTAACAGAAAGTAACAATATAGGAGATATAATTTAAACATTACTTATATACAAACCTTACACACTTGAAATTATTTTGTCTATAGTTTCTTTTAAACTTCCTGTCACAGCGAAGAAGTAAGAATTCAAAAATTTTTCCCGGGTTTTCCGTGACAGTACAAAAATCGATAACGGGCTTAATAGAAAGTAACAATATAGGAGATATAATTTAAACATTACTTATATACAAACCTCACACACTTGAAATTACCTTGTCCATAGTTTGTTGTAAACTTCGTGTCTCAGCGAAGAAGTAAGAATTCAAAAATATTTCCCGGGTTTTCCGTGACGGTACAAAAACCGATAACGGGCTTAATAGAAAGTTACAAGATAGGAGATATAATTTAAACATTACTTATATACAAACCTCACACACTTGAAATTACTTGGTCTATAATTTCTTTTAAACTTCCTGTCTCAGCGAAGAAGTAAGAATTCAAAAATATTTCCCGGGTTTTCCGTGACAGTACAAAAATCGATAACGGGCTTAATAGAAAGTAACAATATGGGAGATATAATTTAAACATTACTTATATGCAAATCTCACACACTTGATATTACTTGGTCTATAGTTTGTTGTAAACTTCGTGTCTCAGCGAAGAAGTAAGAATTCAAAAATATTTCCCGGGTTTTCCGTGACGGTACAAAAATCGATAACGGGCTTAATAGACAGTAACAATATAGAAGATATAATTTAAACATTACTTATATACAAACCTTACACACTTGAAATTATTTTGTCTATAGTTTATTTTAAACTTCCTGTCACAGCGAAGAAGTAAGAATTCAAAAATTTTTCCCGGGTTTTCCGTGACAGTACAAAAATCGATAAAGGGCTTAATAGAAAGTAACAATATAGAAGATATTATTTAAACATTACTTATATACAAACCTCACACACTTGAAATTATTTGGTCTATAGTTTGTTGTAAACTTCGTGTCTCAGCGAAGAAGTAAGAATTCAAAAATATTTCCCGGGTTTTCCGTGACGGTACAAAACTCGATAACGGGATTAATAGAAAGTAACAATATAGGAGATATAATTTACAACATTACTTATATACAAACCTCACACACTTGATATTACTTGGTCTATAGTTTCATGTAAACCTCGTGTCTCAGCAAAGAACAAAGAATTCAAAAATATTTCCCGGGTTTTCCGTGACGGTACAAAAATCGATAACGAGCTTAATAGAATGTAACAATATAGGAGATATAATTTAAACAGTAATATATAAAAACCTCACACACTTGTTATTACTTTGTCTATCGTTTCTTGTAAACTTCGTGTCTCAGCGAAGAATAAGATTTCAAAAATATTTCCCGGGTTTTACGTGACGGTACAAAAATCGGTAAGGTTCTTAACAGAAAGTAACAATATAGGAGATATAATTTAAACATTACTTATATACAAACCTCACACACTTGAAATTACTTTGTCTATAGTTTCTTTTAAACTTCCTGTCTCAGCGAAGAAGTAAGAATTCAAAAATATTTCCCGGGTTTTCCGTGACGGTACAAAAATCGATAAAGGGCTTAATAGAAAATAACAATATAGGAGATATAATTTAAACATTACTTATATACAAATCTCACACACTTGAAATTACTTGGTCTATAGTTTGTTGTATACTTCGTGTCTCAGCGAAGAAGTAAGAATTCAAAAATATTTCCCGGGTTTTCCGTGACGGTACAAAAATCGATAACGGGCTTAATAGACAGTAACAATATAGAAGATATAATTTAAACATTACTTATATACAAACCTCACACACTTGACATTACTTGGTCTATAGTTTGTTGTAAACTTCGAGTCTCAGCGAAGAAGTAAGAATTCAAAAATATTACCCGGGTTTTCCGTGACGGTACAAAAATCGATAACGGGCTTAATAGAAAGTAACAATATAGGAGATATAATTTAAACATTACTTATATACAAACCTCACACACTTGATATTTCTTGGTCTATAGTTTCATGTAAACTTCGTGTCTCAGCGAAGAAGTAAGAATTCAAAAATATTTCCCGGTTTTTCCGTGACGGTACAAAAATCGATAACGGGCTTAATAGAAAGTAACAATATAGGAGATATAATTTAAACATTACTTATATACAAACCTCACACACTTGATATTACTTTGTCTATAGTTTCTAGTAAACTTCGTGTCTCAGCGAAGAATAAGAATTCAAAAATATTTCCCGGGTTTTCCGTGACGGTACAAAAATCGATAACGGGCTTAATAGAAAGTAATAATATGGGAGATATAATTTAAGCATTACTTATATACAAACCTCACACACTTGAAATTACTTGGTATATAGTTTCTTGTAAACTTCGTGTACCAGCGAAAAAGTAAGAATTCAAAAATATTTCCCGGGTTTTCCGTGACGGTACAAAAATCGATAACGGGCTTAATAGAAAGTAACAATATAGGAGATATAATTTAAACATTACTTATATACAAACCTCACACACTTGAAATTACTTGGTCTATAGTTTCTTTTAAACTTCCTGTCTCAGCGAAGAAGTAAGAATTCAAAAATATTTCCCGGGTTTTCCGTGACAGTACAAAAATCGATACGGGCTTAATAGAAAGTAACAATATGGGAGATATAATTTAAACATTACTTATATACAAATCTCACACACTTGATATTACTTGGTCTATAGTTTGTTGTAAACTTCGTGTCTCAGCGAAGAAGTAAGAATTCAAAAATATTTCCCGGGTTTTCCGTGACGGTACAAAAATCGATAACGGGCTTAATAGACAGTAACAATATAGAAGATATAATTTAAACATTACTTATATACAAACCTCACACACTTGAAATTACTTGGTCTATAGTTTGTTGTAAACTTCGTGTCTCAGCGAAGAAGTAAGAATTCAAAAATATTTCCCGGGTTTTCCGTGACGGTACAAAAATCGATAACGGGCTTAATAGAAAGTAACAATATAGGAGATATAATTTAAACATTACTTATATACAAACCTCACACTCTTGAAATTACTTGGTCTATAGTTTCTTGTAAACTTCGTGTATCAGCGAAGAAGTAAGAATTCAAAAATATTTCCCGGGTTTTCCGTGACGGTACAAAAATCGATAAGGGGCTTAACAGAAAGTAACAATATAAGAGATATAATTTAAATATTACTTATATACAAACCTCACACACTTGAAATTACTTTGTCTATAGATTCTTTTAAACTTCCTGTCTCTGCGAGGAAGTAAGAATTCAAAAATATTTCCCGAGTTTTCCGTGACAGTACAAAAATCGATAACGGACTTAATAGAAAGTAACAATATAGGAGATATAATTTATCATTACTTATATACAAACCTCACACACTTGATATAACTTGGTCTATAGTTTCTTGTGAACTTCGTGTCTCAGCAAAGAAGTAAGAATTCAAAAATATTTCCGGGTTTTCCGTGACGGTACAAAACTCGATAACGGGATTAATAGAAAGTAACAATATAGGAGATATAATTTAAACATTACCTATATACAAACCTCACACACTTGAAATTACTGGGTCTATAGTCTCTTTTAAACTTCCTGTCTCTGCGAAGAAGTAAAAATTCAAAAATATTTCCCGGGTTTTCGGTGACAAATCAAAAATCGATAACGGACTTAATAGAAAGTAACAATATAGGAGATATAATTTAAACATTACTTATATACAAACCTCACACACTTGATATTACTTGGTCTATAGTTTCTTGTAAATTTCGTGTATCAGCGAAGAAGTAAGAATTCAAAAATATTTCCCGGGTTTTCCGTGACAGTTCAAAAATCGATAACGGACTTAATAGAAAGTAACAATATAGGAGATATAATTTAAACATTACTTATATACAAACCTCACACACTTGATATTACTTGGTCTATAGTTTCTTGTAAACTACGTGTATCAGCGAAGAAGTAAGAATTCAAAAATATTTCCCGGGTTTTCCGTGACGGTACAAAAATCGATAAGGGGCTTAATATAAAGTAAGAATACAGGAGATATAATTTAAACATTACTAATATACAAACCTCACACACTTGATATTACTTGGTCTATAGTTTCATGTAAACTTCGTGTCTCAGCGAAGAAGTAAGAATTCAAAAATATTTCCCGGGTTTTCCGTGACGGTACAAAAATCGATAAGGGGCTTAACTGAAAGTAACAATATAGGAGATATAATTTAAACATTACTTATATACAAACCTCACACACTTGAAATTACTTTGTCTATAGTTTCTTTTAAACTTCCTGTCACAGCGAAGAAGTAAGAATTCAAAAATATTTCCCGGGTTTTCCGTGACAGTACAAAAATTGATAACGGACTTTATAGAAAGTAACAATATAGGAGATATAATTTAAGCATTACTTATATACAAACCTCACACACTTGAAATTACTTTGTCCATAGTTTGTTGTAAACTTCCTGTCTCAGCGAAGAAGTAAGAATTCAAAAATATTTCGCGGCTTTTCCATGACAGTACAAAAATCGATAACGGGCTTAATAGAAAGTAACAATATGGGAGATATAATTTAAACATTACTTATATACAAATCTCACACACTTGATATTACTTGGTCTATAGTTTCTTGTAAACTTCGTGTCACAGCGAAGAAGTAAGAATTAAAAATATTTCCCGGGTTTTCCGTGACGGTACAAAAATCGATAACGGGCTTAATAGACAGTAACAATATAGAAGATATTATTTAAACATTACTTATATACAAACCTCACACACTTGAAATTACTTGGTCTATAGTTTGTTGTAAACTTCGTGTCTCAGCGAAGAAGTAAGAATTCAAAAATATTTCCCGGGTTTTCCGTGACGGTACAAAACTCGATAACGGGATTAATAGAAAGTAACAATATAGGAGATATAATTTAAAAATTACTTATATACAAACCTCACACACTTGATATTACTTGGTCTATAGTTTCATGTAAACTTCGTGTCTCAGCAAAGAACAAAGAATTCAAAAATATTTCCCGGGTTTTCCGTGACGGTACAAAAATCGATAACGGGCTTAATAGAATGTAACAATATAGGAGATATAATTTAAACAGTAATATATAAAAACCTCACACACTTGTTATTACTTTGTCTATAGTTTCTTGTAAACTTCGTGTCTCAGCGAAGAATAAGATTTCAAAAATATTTCCCTGGTTTTATGTGACGATACAAAAATCGGTAAGGTTCTTAACAGAAAGTAACAATATGGGAGATATAATTTAAACATTACTTATATACAAACCTCACACACTTGAAATTACTTTGTCTATAGTTTCTTTTAAACTTCCTGTTTCAGCGAAGAAGTAAGAATTCAAAAATATTTCCCGGGTTTTCCGTGACGGTACAAAAATCGATGAAGGGCTTAATAGAAAATAACAATATAGGAGATATAATTTAAACATTACTTATATACAAATCTCACACACTTGATATTACTTTGTCTATAGTTTCTAGTAAACTTCGTGTCTCAGCGAAGAATAAGAATTCAAAAATATTTCCCGGGTTTTCCGTGACGGTACAAAAATCGATAACGGGCTTAATAGAAAGTAATATTATGCGAGATATAATTTAAGCATTACTTATATACAAACCTCACACACTTGAAATTACTTGGTCTATAATTTCTTGTAAACTTCGTGTCTCAGCGAAGAAGTAAGAATTCAAAAATATTTCCCGGGTTTTCCGTGACGGTACAAAAATCGATAAAGGGCTTAATAGAAAATAACAATATAGGAGATATAATTTAAACATTACTTATATACAAATCTCACACACTTGAAATTACTTGGTCTATAGTTTGTTGTATACTTCGTGTCTCAGCGAAGAAGTAAGAATTCAAAAATATTTCCCGGGTTTTCCGTGACGGTACAAAAATCGATAACGGGCTTAATAGACAGTAACAATATAGAAGATATAATTTAAACATTACTTATATACAAACCTCACACACTTGAAATTACTTGGTCTATAGTTTGTTGTAAACTTCGAGTCTCAGCGAAGAAGTAAGAATTCAAAAATATTACCCGGGTTTTCCGTGACGGTACAAAAATCGATAACGGGCTTAATAGAAAGTAACAATATAGGAGATATAATTTAAACATTACTTATATACAAACCTCACACACTTGATATTTTTTGGTCTATAGTTTCATGTAAACTTCGTGTCTCAGCGAAGAAGTAAGAATTCAAAAATATTTCCCGGTTTTTCCGTGACGGTACAAAAATCGATAACGGGCTTAATAGAAAGTAACAATATAGGAGATATAATTTAAACATTACTTATATACAAACCTCACACACTTGATATTACTTTGTCTATAGTTTCTAGTAAACTTCGTGTCTCAGCGAAGAATAAGAATTCAAAAATATTTCCCGGGTTTTCCGTGACGGTACAAAAATCGATAACGGGCTTAATAGAAAGTAATATTATGCGAGATATAATTTAAGCATTACTTATATACAAACCTCACACACTTGAAATTACTTGGTCTATAATTTCTTGTAAACTTCGTGTCTCAGCGAAGAAGTAAGAATTCAAAAATATTTCCCGGGTTTTCCGTGACGGTACAAAAATCGATAAGGGGCTTAACAGAAAGTAACAATATAGGAGATATAATTTAAACATTACTTATATACAAACCTCACACACTTGAAATTACTTGGTCTATAGTTTCTTTTAAACTTCCTGTCTCAGCGAAGAAGTAAGAATTCAAAAATATTTCCCGGGTTTTCCGTGACAGTACAAAAATCGATAACGGGCTTAATAGAAAGTAACAATATGGGAGATATAATTTAAACATTACTTATATACAAATCTCACACACTTGATATTACTTGGTCTATAGTTTGTTGTAAACTTCGTGTCTCAGCGAAGAAGTAAGAATTCAAAAATATTTCCCGGGTTTTCCGTGACGGTACAAAAATCGATAACGGGCTTAATAGACAGTAACAATATAGAAGATATAATTTAAACATTACTTATATACAAACCTCACACACTTGAAATTACTTGGTCTATAGTTTGTTGTAAACTTCGTGTCTCAGCGAAGAAGTAAGAATTCAAAAATATTTCCCGGGTTTTCCGTGACGGTACAAAAATCGATAACGGGCTTAATAGAAAGTAACAATACAGGAGATATAATTTAAACATTACTTATATACAAACCTCACACTCTTGAAATTACTTGGTCTATAGTTTCTTTTAAACTTCGTGTATCAGCGAAGAAGTAAGAATTCAATAATATTTCCCGGGTTTTCCGTGACGGTACAAAAATCGATAAGGGGCTTAACAGAAAGTAACAATATAAGAGATATAATTTAAACATTACTTATATACAAACCTCACACACTTGAAATTACTTTGTCTATAGTTTCTTTTAAACTTCCTGTCTCTGCGAGGAAGTAAGAATTCAAAAATATTTCCCGGGTTTTCCGTGACAGTACAAAAATCGATAACGGACTTAATAGAAAGTAACAATATAGGAGATATAATTTATCATTACTTATATACAAACCTCACACACTTGATATAACTTGGTCTATAGTTTCTTGTGAACTTCCTGTCTCAGCAAAGAAGTAAGAATTCAAAAATATTTCCCGGGTTTTCCGTGACGTTACAAAACTCGATAACGGGATTCATAGAAAGTAACAATATAGGAGATATAATTTAAACATTACTTATATACAAACCTCACACACTTGAAATTACTTGGTCTATAGTCTCTTTTAAACTTCCTGTCTCTGCGAAGAAGTAAAAATTCAAAAATATTTCCCGGGTTTTCCGTGACAGTTCAAAAATCGATAACGGACTTAATAGAAAGTAACAATATAGGAGATATAATTTAAACATTACTTATATACAAACCTCACACACTTGATATTACTTGGTCTATAGTTTCTTGTAAACTTCGTGTATCAGCGAAGAAGTAAGAATTCAAAAATATTTCCCGGGTTTTCCGTGACGGTACAAAAATCGATAAGGGGCTTAATAGAAAGTAAGAATACAGGAGATATAATTTAAACATTACTTATATACAAACCTCACACACTTGATATTACTTGGTCTATAGTTTCATGTAAACTTCGTGTCTCAGCGAAGAAGTAAGAATTCAAAAATATTTCCCGGGTTTTCCGTGACGGTGCAAAAATCGATAAGGGGCTTAATAGAAAGTAACAATATGGGAGATATAATTTAAGCATTACTTATATACAAACCTCACACACTTGAAATTACTAGGTCTATAGTTTCTTGTAAACTTCATGTCTCAGCGAAGAAGTAAGAATTCAAAAATATTTCCCGGGTTTTCCGTGACGGTACAAAAATCGATAAGGGGCTTAACAGAAAGTAACAATATATAAGATATAATTTAAACATTACTTATATACAAACCTCACACACTTGAAATTACTTTGTCTATAGTTTCTTTTAAACTTCCTGTCTCAGCGAAGAATTAAGAATTCAAAAATATTTTTGTCTATATTTTCTTTTAAACTTCGTGTCTCAGCGAAGAAGTAAGAATTCAAAAATATTTCCCGGGTTTTTAGTGACGGTACAAAAATCAGAAAGGTGCCTAATAGAAAATATGGCATTTTTTAAAACGTTAAACCTCAGATATTCGTTAATATTTGGTCCATATTTTGTTGTAAAGTGCGTGTCTTTGAGAGGAATGTGAAATTTATAAAATGTTTCCCGGGTTTTTCGTGACTTTGCGAAGACTTGAAAAGGGACTTGATATAAAGTACATGTCTATAAAATTGTATTGATGAATTGGGGAGCTCTAAACTCAACATTGTAATAATATTTTGTCCATTTATTCATATGAATTAGTACATTGATATGAAAAATCCAAAAATTGAAAATTATTTTCGGGTTTTCCGTAACGGTACAAAAATAATGGAGGTGCTTATTGGAAAGTAGTCATTCTAGACATTTTATTCAAACATTACGCAGACAAAAACCTCACGTATTCGATAAAATTTTGTCCAATATTTTTCCGTGAATTGCTGCCTCTAAGAAATAAATACAAATTTCAAAATTTTGAGGGTTTTTTAAGAACGGTATAAAAATCGGATATCCACTTATTGCAAAGTAGTGTTAATAAAGTTTAATTTAAAAGAAATTAGTACAAAAATAGCATAATATTCTTCGAAGCAACTCGAGACGGTACAAAAATATATGGTTGCAATGTAAAAGTTTTCCCGCCTTTTTTCTGGCTGTTTCTGATGGGTACAAAATTTTTAAATAGTGGTACAAAATGGTACATAAATAATACAATATTTTGATGTGGAAAACATTGCCGAAACCGATGATGAGGTTGAGACGTTACTCTGTAACCCCAAATTTGATTATTTTTTTTCGACGGTAAATTGAGTGGTACAAAAATTATTTTTTGCATTTTTGAGTAGTACAAAAATAGTACAAAATTTGGCAAATGAGGTTTTGATGGTACAAAAATATGGGGTTACAAAGTAACGGAGCCCTGCGGTAGGGCATTCCATGGTTTTGCAGCTAAATATGAAAGGGACGTCTGATATGTTTGTATGTTGCAACGTGGAAGGTTAAATTTAAAATTGTTTGTTGTGTAGTGGCTGTGCACACTAGTGCGAGGGATCAACATATCTGCAGATACAGCGGCATGCCAGAAGTAGTAAGGCAATATGTATGCAGTATATAGTACATAGTACATAGTCGCCTACTGTACATATTCATGATATTCTTATCATTTATGGAAGGTAAAATATGTTCAGGCCTTGGGATGCGAAATATGAACAGAGTAGTGTAATTGGCTATACACCAGTGCGAGAAATGATGAACCCCCCTCAGTCAGATTTGGCTACACTTAAAACTTGCTCAACATGCCCATATGAGGTTTTTGCTCAAGTGTGGTACTCCGTCTAATCCAAGATTTTTGTAAAAATGCCCTCGGGAAGTTCCTGTGAAATGATGAGCCCCCTCAGATTGATTTGTCCACACTTACAAAAGGCACTTCTGTCAGATTGTTGTCCATAAGCTTGTTAAAAATATGCCCCTCTTGATATTTTTTTTTGCCCACACCTAAAACTAAGCTAAGATACACACACACACACACACACACACACACACACATATTTACTTCTGGTTTAAGTTCAATTGGACACCAGCCTCAACTCATATATCTAGTACTAAGACAATGTAATATGCAAAAATCGTCTAGAATTGTTCTGTGACTCTCTCATTTCTTACATCATAAACATATGATTTTTCACCTATGAGAATAACACTACATATGGTGTCATCAGGGAGTGTATCGTGGAATTCACAGATAATTTTAATGTTTGTCCTGTCATTAACCACAACTTGTTTTCTTTTTGAAGTGTTGATGACAAACATGGGTCTCTGTGCTTTGAATTCATCTGGTGTGTAATACATGTCAGTATTGCCAGTAGTGACCCTTTTGTATGCTGTAAATGCTTCATATAATTTAAGGAAATCATCCTTGGACATGTCTAAATTATAATTTTCTCAGGGGAACACCTCATTTCTGCCATTTTTAAGATATATGTTCTTGATGTTGCAGTTATCAAATCTACTTGAATGTTTTTCCTGATTATTGTGTCTTCCAGTTTGAAACAGTACCACCACAAAATCTGGCATGTCATATTGTATACTGGAGAATGAATTTGTAGCATCAAACTCATAATAAGTACCAGCGGCAGGCTTCTGTACACATTGATATGTATAAAATTGTAAAGGAATCTGTGGATTTTTTATTATATCTGCTTTGTATTTAAGAGCATAACTGGCTTCATATTCAACAACCGGGATTCTTAGCTCCATAGTCTGAATAATGCATTTGCCTTCATCAGGTAGGGTATTGGGCAAAGCTTCCCCTGTAGAGTTTAATGTACTGTACCTCATCAAAGCATTATTATCATTGGCAGCTCTTCTAAATGTGATTCTTAAACCACCCTTCCACATAATATCTTTGTAATCTGAGAAGAATCCTGGCAACAGGCGCATAGGGAACAGCACTGTGTGGCTCTTAGATATAATTTTATCACCAGCCTCAAATCCACCTATTTTGTAGTAAGAAGCCTCGGTTTTGGATAATTTTAGTGTGGCCAAAACTGTGGAGGTAATGCCGGGATAATCCACTCTGTTTATAACAACACCATGCTTTCTGATCTCAATTTCAGAGAACAGATGTGGCACAAAATTATCTACCAATCTTATATTTGAATATGCCGGATAATCTGTTCCATCGAGCTTTACAACATCAAATTTGATGTATAGATCTGCTCTGTGGGGGTCTATAAAGCCATCCCCTACATCCAGATCAACCTCAATCTCTGTGTTGGGTTGATTTAAATTTGCAAAGGTCCTCCTGTTTGGGGGGAATGATTGTAGCTCATAACTCTCAATATTTTCCATTTTTTTTGTATGTATTTTTATTTAAATATTAATCTCTATGATAGCAGTTGTTGTGGCTCCGGCAAAATCAACTAATTCTTCTTTTTCATTAGTGACCATCAATTCAATGTTATCTATTCTATTATGGCACACAGGAAAATATAATGTTGGGGATGGAGTGTAGATGATGGGCTCCATAAATTCAGAATTAGGTTTAAATGTTGCAATGATGCCAGTTTGTTTGTGTGTGCCTATGCCATTTGATTTGGTGATCATACCCTCAGCCACATTACAGTGAATATTCAGAGTCTCTATGGCTAAGAATTTAGGTATATTAATAGCAGTGTGTTTGATGGCTGGTTCAAGTTTTGTGTTGTTCTCAAAGCCTAACAGCTCTCCTATAGTACCCAGATCCACTGTTTCTGTAGCAGATACAATCTCTACTCTGTGAGTGACAGAATTTTGAGTTAAGATTATACCTCTGGGTAATTGAGCATTTAGAGTGGACAGATTATACTGCCCTGGAGTGATGACAATTTTTTGATTCCCTACTGCAATTTTGTTGTTGTGGTGTGTAATATTAGGGATCAAGTACATGCCATAAAATGCTCTGAGAGCTATTGTTTTGGGATATACTATATCATCATGTAATCTAAGTTTCAATATTGAATTTTGGCTGGTGAGATGGAATACCCCCATGATGTTTTAAATACCACAAGGCCTTTTGAAAATTTTCAATTGATGGTTTATTTATTTGAGACATATATCTAAGAACAGATAAACACAAATGTCCACAATTAACATCTTTGAAATTTTGAACACGGGCATTATTGTAATAAAGATTAGCTGATTTTAGATATTTTATTAAATTTTCAGGTGGAACACCTCCAAATGAATCAAACACAAATGCCTCATTGTTTAAATATTTAAGATAACAAATCCAGTGAGTGCCCTGATTTTTGTACTTATCCAAATTAACAATGCCACACTCTTTGTTGAGTGGTTGTTCTGGTAAAGAATCAGACATGTACACTCCTCTAAAATTTTTGATGCTCAGTGGCTTGATTAAAGCTTCAATATCTTGGTTTGTAAGCGGCTCTTGTTTTTTTTAAACTTATTCATGGCTCTCTTAACACCTTTGCCTTTTTTCTCCATGGCCAGGTTATGGCGCTTCAATTCATCTAATTCTGCCTTATTCTTCTTGGCATCTATTACTGTTTTTGCTATGGCAGCTGATCCCCCAGCCAAGCTCCCAACAGCCCCAAGTGCTGCTAAGATGGCCGGGATAGTAAATATAAATCCACCCACATGTGATTTTTTTCTGGATTGTTGTAATTTTTGTAATTGGGGGGTACTAAGCAACAATTTCATACCATGGCCCTTTGCAAGACAAGAGCTTTTTTTCTTGCGCTGCTTTTTGGTTAAAAGACTATCAATAGTTTTAAGAGATTTAAGACCTGCATAAGGTATCTGATACATAACACCCTTGGCCTTCATCCTAGGTTTATTATATACATATTCACAGCCCCCACCCCAGTTTTTGTTTGGTGTTCATAGCTATGGTGGTCGCCAATGCTGCTATTCTCTCACTCAAAGAAGCATCTTTGCTTACAAATCTACCAAATGCAGCCTCTTCTAATTTTTTGTCTGCAACATGTCTCTTGTCAAGATCAGAATGTGTGTTGTATGCTATGTCATGGTCTCTACAAGCAGCAGCTAGGGGATTAACACCAGGATCACCTCTGTTTAATCTATGGTCCAATTTTGTACCGGGACCACAAT
Source organism: Lepisma saccharinum (assembly GCF_977018435.1). Lineage (NCBI taxonomy): Eukaryota > Metazoa > Arthropoda > Insecta > Zygentoma > Lepismatidae > Lepisma > Lepisma saccharinum. The sequence continues at coordinate 73,846,652 of NC_139230.1, forward strand.
ACTGATACCCTGGAATATGTAGTTCAAATGGCAGCTTGTTTATAATGTCATTAACCAACCCCCGACCCTCAGAAATATTCCAAAATTTAGGTGGTAGAGTATTAATAATTTTTATAAGATATCCAATCCCCTTAGTGTCATTCACTATAAAATTAGACAATTTTGTGCTTATCATGTCGATAATTCCAACCTTTTCATTGTAAAAATTGTGGTTGCCAGCATTTTCCTCCCCAGCTATCACCAATAACCTATCTACAAGTTTCCTGACATCATCAACCCAGACAAATTCTTTAGGCAGGGTGTTGTATTGTTTGATTCCACTGCCTGTCTTAATTTGTGACCATATGGGCTTGATTAAGTTGTTGTATTTTGCTCCACTGCTAGACTTGACTCTTTTTGTGTGGGATCATTGTTCTGGTATAGAGCATCTGATTTTATTAATATTTCTTTGTAGTGCTCATAATCTTGATCTGTATAGCTGCCAGGTCTCTTCCTAGTCATCAGTTCCCACAACCCAGGTGTGCCGGGATATTTAACAAAACCACCTTTTTCTCCAAGATGAGATTCTGAATATACAATGAGATCATCTCCCATAAATGTTACTCTGAAATTGCCAATTCTATGTATGATGCTACCATCACGCTCTGTGTCAGCTATAAGCCAAAAACCTCATCTTTGTTGTCTTTAGGTGTGCTTAAATATTTTTGAGCAAGAAGACCCAATTCAATAGGATCCTGAGTAGCTTCAATTCTTCGAGGAGCAACAGGACTAGGTGTATGAATACTAGAAAGTGGGGTGATTGGATAATCTAATATGTTCCTAGCAGCTACAGGTACAAGCTCTGTGATAAAATTTTGATTTTGCTCTGTAACAGTTTTGATATTTTTGCCTAATTCACTAATAGCATCAATAATAGGCTGTTCTGTTTGTTTGTGTTGTTCATAAATTCCTCGGTTCTGTGATTTCCATCCCTTAAATCTTTTTACAATATAATCTCTTAATTTAAGATCATCAATGATTGGCCTTTTCATGGTTATTTATATATGTTTCAATGTCTAGAAAATTGTTAATTTTATTTCTATATTTGCCACTATTGGGTTTTCTTGTCATATCAATTGTGACAAACCCATAACTGTCCTGGTTCCAGCACCTACTGCAAAACTTGGAAAAATCATTGTAGCTCAAGTCCCCACCTACATATTCATCATGTATGTGTTTGAGGTTGGTATGATCTTGATGAAACACACATAGAAAATTGCTGTTGTCTCGGATCAGCTGCTTCGGTATTTTAGAAAAAGTCTGTGCCAGGTAGAAGCAATCTATGTTTTTGTGTCGGCCCTGTGTAAAGAGATTTCTAACCTTGTTTTGATTATCCAGTATAATGTCATCAAACACAACAACAGAATTATCGAGACATTCATGGAGTGGCTTAACATCTGGTTCAAAAGTGGCTATATCCAATCCATCATATAGCTTCATCAGCTGCTGATATTTTAATTGTTCCAAGCTCTTAGAGAAAACATACAAGTGCCTGTTTTTCCAGTCTAACCAGTTGGGTGCCAATGAAAAATTATCAATCATTAGTGTAGTTTTACCACAAGCTGATGGCCCAACAATAAGACATCTAATATTATCAGGCAGCAACTTGCCATTTCTCTTAATCTGCTGTTCAGGTTCTGGCAGCCTTTTTATAACATCCCAGGTGCTCATATTATCACTTTGTCTGCATCGATCCAGCTGTGTTCTGGTAGTCCTAGCCATTTGACAAATAACTTGTTGCCTTTTCTGCGGATGATTTTTTCTATGAGATATGCGTCAGGCTGTTTAGTTTTGCTGAGTTCTTCTTCATAGAATCTGCCTTTGAGAATTTCTCCTCGGTGGTCTTTTATTATATAAGTGTTAAGGGTCCCAGGTTTAATTTGAACCACTGTAAATAATTCAGTGCTCCAGTTTCTTGTAAAGCCTCTTTTGAATAAGTGCTTATATTTGCTGATTCTTACTTGATCACCCACCTTGTATTTGGCCTTTCTTGTTGTTGGCTGGTATCTAGGATAATAAACAGTCCTGATCAATTTTTGCTCATCAGATGAAGTTACTTCAGAGGGTTTCATGTGGATTGTGGAATGGACCGAGTTGTTATATTTATGTAGAAGTTCTGGAAGAATATTAATCCATTTATAATTACCTTGAAGTGTAAATTGTTTATACATATGATTTTTTAAGGTTTTGTTGAATCTTTCTACAATTGAGGCTTTGAGATCACTGTAACTCGAATAATGTTGTATTGATTGACTTTTAATAAATTGTTGGAACACAGAATTATAAAATTCTTTGCCATTATCTGTTTGCAAATAGCGCGGTGATCTTCCACTCTGATTGATGATTGTCCTGAAGGCTTCTGTAACACATTTTCCAGTCTTTGATTTGAGTGGCACAGCCCAGGCAAATTTTGAAAATGTGTCTATTACAGTGAGTAGATACTTGTAGCCTTTGTTGATTTTGTCTAAGTTTTTCAGCTGTCCACTTGCCATCTCAATCAAGTCGCTCTGCCATAAATCATCTATGCCTTTTGTGACTACTGGCAGTCTCTTATAATTATGTCCGGCTTGTCTGTGTAATTCATCAACAATAATTTGTCTAGACATAATATGAAAACAAGAATATTGCAACTATGGGGTGTTCAGCAGCTGATACTACAGGATTTTCTAAATATAATTTGTCTCCTACTTGTATATGAAATTCCAGAGAGCCATCATCTTCAGCAAAAGATGTTTCTAATGTATTGGGATCTGTAAAATCCTCTAACTCTACACTGGTGATTTTTTGTTTGTTGTGAGCATTTGTTATTGATAAGGTGGGGTAAAGGTGTGCCTGTGGTTGAAGCCAATATTTGATCTTGATTGGTCTCAGTGTGCCCCCAACAAAAAACTGGTAATAAAATTGTGCAGGGGACAGCATATATATTTTGCCACCTGGTGTAAATGGTGAATCATATTCTTTGTTGGGGATGCTGTACAATTCAAGAATTACTGTATGTTTTGGATTCTCGATTATGCCTGTTATTTCTTTTTCTGCTGTAAGCAATCTGCTTGTTACAGATTCAAGGTGCTCATTGATGGTCCTACCAACATCATCATGGCCTGGCTTGATTTTTATGTCCACAACAAGTTTCTTGTATTGTTGCACAATCTCTTGAAGCTGGGTGGCAAAAACAGACAGAGCATTTGCTTGATTGGATTCCATGGTCCCTAGCTGTTGCTTGATATTAGCTACAATTTGCTGTAAATTTTCAACAACTGCCAATTTTGAATTTTGAGCAGTAAGATCATGGACCTGTCTTCTGATATCCTCAAACAGGGCATGCAGTTCATTAATATGTTGATTAGTTGGTAGAGTGGCCACTGTCTGAGTAAGTTGTTTGATCTCTGTCTGGATATTCTTGATATCTTCTGATTTCAATATGCGATTCACAGCTCTCTTAATATTTTTAAGTTCCTGTGATGTAGGCAGATTTGATACAGTATTTTGCAAAAATTCAAGTGCCAATTTCACATCATTTAATTCAGAAGCATCAACCACACCACGCATAGCATTTTGAAGCAGGGCTATATCTGCCTGAGTGGGTGTTGATTGTGGTAAAATTTCAAGCTTTGTTTGGATATCATCGATCAAGTGATGAAAATGAGATGGCTCAGATTCAGTGTTGAGGTTTTCAAGCTTTGTGATTTGTTGCTGGACACTGACAAGTGTGTCTACAATACCAGGCAGGCGGGATTCTAGAGATTCTTGTACATTTGTCAAATCACTTTGCACTGCTGCTATTGTACCCTCAAGATGGGTTATGGTAATTTGAATTTTTCCAAAATCTTCATATGTTTCAAGTTGCAGCTTAATATTGGCAACACTCCGAGTTATTGCACTCAAAGCATCAGAAGATGGCAAGTTGTTCATAAAATTTTCAAGTGTCTCAATTTTTTCTTTAACCTCGGCTATGGCATTGTTCAGAGGGTCCAGATTAGGTATTTGGAGTGATTGAATCTGTTCTTTTAGAGTGGAAATCACTAGATCAAAATCTTCTTGTGATTTTATGCTTTTGACAATTGTTTGGAGCTGTGCCTGGACATTATTTATCTGCTCTTCCAATTTCTGTTTCAATTGCTCAGAGTTGGTGGCCTGGGTCTTAAATTTGGCTTGACGAGCTGCTACAGCTTCTTCTAAACTTTGAAAATTATCCAATGTGGCCAGGTCAGTATATTTTTGAAGCAGCAATTTGAGTTCAGAATCAATTTTAAGAAGAGGGTCCATGCATTGTGATTGTAAATTTGTAATTTCTAATTGTAGACTGGCATTGAGTGTGGTTTGTAAAGCTTGTAAATCACTTCTTAATTTCTTGACTCTGACATCAAGCATCAGAATCTCATCACTGTGATCTTCATGCCTTGTATGGCCAAATATATCATTAGGCATTTTGTTTTAGTGGTTATTTATTATTGAATATCTGATTCTTAATTCTATGAAAAAAGGTATAAGCTTGTCATATGATCCCGGGACCTCAATATATAAGCAGTCACCAGCAGAAACAGTATATACAGTGCCAGAAATCATGTTTGAGTTCTTAATTCTATAAATATTTTTCCCTACTGAAATCTTGACATTACCCTCAGGGGTTGTAATAAATTGCAATTGACCACCTACAGGTAATTGGTAATGATTTAAATTATTGTTAAATATGTACAATGTTTTACCTGTTTCATCATCAACATCTGTAAATATGCTGTTCAGATGAATAATTAACAAAGCACTTAGTTTAGATATCATATCAGAAGAGGGTTGTGGTGTTGGCAGGTCCATAATAGCCTGTTTTTTGAACCCAAATAAGTTCATAGGCATGTATATTTATTTCAAATCATGCTCTGTAATTGGGCATTGATTACCACTTTTCAAATCACAATGACCCCATGGTAGAGTATGTATGCCACATGACAAAATGCATCTCTTGTCATCATGTGGGTCCAGAGCCACTTTTCTTACAATATTGCTAGTCAACAAGTGATCCACACTCTGAATTCTGGATTCCAATGTTCTGATTGTGCTACATAATTTGAGGCAATTTTTGTAATCTTCAAATTCAAGCTCTTTGTCTACAGTCACTCTGCCAATGCCCTTGGCCTTTTTGGCAACAGCGCCACTACATGTTTCAAAACTGTACATCTTGGCCCTTAACCCAGCAAATGCCACAATAACATCACCAAGTGTCTCATCTTTTAACTTGCCAGGCACCTTTTTGTTGTGGTGTTTAATTTTTGAATGTTCAGTGGTATCAAAATATTTAAATAATTCAGGCTGTGTTATATCTTGATAAACATCTTCTGTTTGAATATCAAGAACAAAACTATCTGTGTCCATGTACATCAGTTTTACTCGATCCTTATAAAAAGGCTTCAACACATCATAATACAATTTTAACATGTGTAATTTGGCCAATTCCAATATCACAGCCCCTACATAAATAGGCTTATCAAACTTAATCTTTGTTTTTTTCATGTTGAAAAGTGCCATATTCTCATCATAAATTCTTCTGTAATTGAAGTTGGGCTTTGCAATCAATTTTTTGCTCCGGCTGGGGTCAGTAATTATTTTAACATCAATATGTTTTCTCACATTTTCAATTGTTGTGCCATACACTGAATTTAAACAAGGTCTTATCAAATTGGCTCATTGCAGATGTTCGAAGCTCTGTGTTTGTATCAATATATGGCTTCAACCATCTTGAGTGCCTGAACCTCAAAACTTTTCCAACTTTGGTCACTTGAACACCATGTTTCATCAGGAACTGGAGGTTTTTGTAATATATGACATAATCCTGTTTCGGCTCTAGAGTCATCATCAATTTCTTCTGTTTACAGCCAGGTGAACACTTAACCTCGGGAATTGGGGGCAGATCAGAAAATGTGTTGTGTAAATCATCAGGAATTGTCAGATCAACCTCTAAGAACAGGCCATAGTTACTGTCATCAAAATCCTTAAGATCTTCAATATTGAAATCTTCAACCCACTCAAGCCCTGCATATGGCAATTTATCCATCATAGCATAACCATAGAGGCTGTTGGCATCTACATACAGTATATAATTTGATGGCAGTGCTGGATCATAATCAGGAATATATTTGTTATTTGCTCTGGCATATCTCTGAGAGCATTGCACCATGCCCCCTCTTATACATTGTTCCATAAACATATACATATCTTGATCCTGGATCAGATCCAATTGCATTTTAGTGTTTAAAAAAATTGCAGACCATGCTAGGCCCGGAGCACTGTAAAAATACATTGGATCCAGCTTATAATTTTGCATGGAAGATTTTCTGAATGCCTGCAGTATATCAGCTAAGAGGGTCACATCAAGTTTTAAATAAGCCTTGTGATAATCACCAAATGTCTGGCATTTTAAATTGTTCCACATCAACTGGGCATGGTGATAATCATCATCAGTGATGCCAGATCCTCTGATTTTGCTGTAAAACTCTTGTTGTGGTGGCAGAGAACACTCATCAAATTTAGAAAAATCTGTAACATAATCATATGGATATACACCCTTCCGCCTAATTAATTTCAGCTCCTGATTTGGAAACAAAGCACATGTGATTTTGAATTGATCATCAGATAATTGAGTGGCCAGTGTAGCCAGGCTAGCCGATAAAATTATGTATGAATCAAGACATCTTAAGTGAATAGGAACACCATTAACTTTAATTATTTTGCTAATGGCAATGTATTTCTCATTATTTTCAGCTAAAATATTTAAATTCTGCTTGTTAAACCCCTCGTACCTGATCAGATGATGAAAATCATAATTGGATGCACCATGGCAAAATATGGGGACAAATTTTGGTCTCTGGATCTTAATATTACAGCTATTACACAGGGCCATTAAGAATTTACCATCTGTATGGGAATGGTGTTTCACCTTGATATTTGCATCTGAAAATTCACAATCACATACCGGGCATTTTTCTGCATTGTTGAAATCTTCAATCTGTTTCTCTGTTAAAGGCAACATGGGTTTTGATTTTAATAAGACATTAGATGCTATGTCATGGCACTCATTTTCTATTCTATCTGCAAATTTTTTGATGGCATCTGCTCCCATGTATAAATCTTCTTTACTAACAACCCCATCCTGTACAACCACATAATAAAAACTAGAAGGTTCATGTAGCTGGTATGATGTAATTGAAGATTCATCAGGATCTGGACTGCAGAATGCAAGGTGTTTGAGGTTTGATTCAAAATCACAGGCTATATATGCTGCGTGTTCCAACAAGGCTTCAAATTTTTTGAATTTGGCATTTTCATTTGGGTTAGGATTAAGCATATGAACAGGTTTATGGTTGCCACAGTATTTCAGATGCTCAATTAACTTGTTTTTAGCAATTTCTGCATTCTCTTCACAAACACCATTCACCATTTTTCTACCATCAAATACAATTAAACATCTTCTGCACAACTTGAATATTGTATTGGATTTGTCTAGTTGTGTTCTCACTAAAGCTTCAAGATTATGTATCAGAGTATAATGGTGTGTATCATCCCCTTCAATTAAGAGCAGATCAATCGGAACAGCAGAATCATCATCAAATGTACTGATTCTGAGAGGTGCTATCAAGCAATTGCCACGGCCAGTAGAACAAATAAATACATTAATAGATAATTGTTTACCATTAATATCCCTGGCCTTTTTTTCAAATTTATCAATATTCTGAACAGACATTGGATATTCTAAACCCTCCATTGCTTCATCAAAATCATTTTCATGTTGTTTATAATAACTTATTCGCTCAGGATGCCTTTGAAACTGGATACAAAGCAGCTAAAATACACCACAAAAAGCATTTCTCATCATTATTTTCTATGTTAACCACGGCTCTTTTGTTTTTAATATTGGCAGGTAATGGCAAATATGTAGATCCTTGTAATGGGCTGAATTCAGAAATATTAACATAGAGCTTGTGTGGAGATCCGCATAGGCTCCATCCAGACTCTTTTCCAGCAAATTCAGAGTGTTTAATATTCAATTGATCTATCAAACTGCTTATTATTTTGTCTGAATTTGCATTTGAATATACAGCTACAGTTTCTGTTATGTGGGGCTGTGTAAATTTTCTGCCATTTGGCTTCTTATATTGTGTAAACAATTTGAGGGACAGCTTACAAGAGCCATTTTGTGCATTTAGAATTGCCTGCACATCAGAATTTATACTGTTCAAAAAATTCTTAATGTCACATCTTGGCTCTGATACAAAACGGTAATCCCTAAGTTGGCCATTAAAACTGCTATGGATAGGTGGTGCATAGCGTGGCTGCTTTGCCGGTCCAGCATTAACAGGTGTTTCATGCTTCCTTTTCAGACCAGATGTAGATGGTTGTGGGGGCAATGTTGATGACTGTGCAGAACAAGAGCCTACATGTCTATTGAAATATGCCTTGCTAAATATTTTATGGCATTTGGGGCATATTTTTGTGGGAGTTCTATATTTGCCTGGGTCACAATTTTTTTGGTGCCTAGCAAAATTGGGGCTGGATATATTTTTATTACACTGATTGCAATATTTTTGATTTGGCATTTTTTGTTGTTGGTTTATTATATAAGTTTTCCTGGGGTTCAATTCAAAATTTTGTACTTAATATATATATATATATATATTTTGTTCAGCTGTGTGCTTTGTATATTTCTTGTGTATATTTAATATGTTAATATTATTAATTTTCATTCTCGGTTTATTATACAAAATGTTTTGTGTTTTAAATCAAAACTCTATGCTTATTATGAAAGGTTGTAAAGCTAATAGCCTACAAGTGGAAAAAGAGAATAAATATTGATCTACACTGACCTTCCGCAAATACCTGCACAGACATGCATGTCCTAGAAAGGCAATGACCTAGCACTGTGTTATGTATTGATTTTTGTATAACAGGCTGGGACAGATATAAGCCTGACTCTAAATAAGAGTGGATTACAACAAACAAGCTGGATGCAACAAATATCAGATTTTTTATACAAAATATAAGCCCTTTTTGTTCAATATACCAGAAATATATTTAATATGAATAATAAGAAATATTATATATTAAACCAAACAGGCCTGTAAGTATGAGAAGCACTGTAACAACACATCTGTACTCCTCAGCCACTCTCACAATACTGGCTGATATGTAATGCAAAATCTCTTTATATACCCTAAGCATGGATTAAAACATCTGAAACAACAAAGCAATCAGAATATAACACATCATCACATTATGTCATAATTAACCAATCAGAAAACAACACATGCATAATATTGGATAATAATTTGTTGCACAGCATGATGCAATAGAAATAAACCAGAAGTAAGCATGTGTGTGTGTGGGTGGGTGTGTGTGTGTATGTGTGTGTGTGTGGGTGTGTGTTTTATGAGGATTTTAGCTTAATTTCAAGTGTATCCAAAACAATATCAAGAAGGGGCATATTTTTAACAAGCTTATGGACAACAATCTGGCTGATGCAACTTTTGTAAGTATGGGTAAATCAATCTGAGGGGGCTCATCATTTGTACACTGTAGTTTCGGGAAATTCCCGAGGGCATTTTTACAAAAATCTTGGATTAGACAGGGTGCTACACTTGAGCAAAAAGCTCATATGCTCATCTTGAGCAAGGTTTAAGTGTAGCCAAATCTGCCTGAGGGGGGTTCATCATTTGTTGAGTTTATAGTATATACTTTTATACTACTGAACAGCATTTTGACATTTTTGAAATTTTACTTCCAAAGTTTTATTTATTCTACCAGAGTACACTACGTCACAATAGTCGAGAAATGGATATATACGTTCTTCAAGTAATCGCTGCGTGATTTCTGAAGATAATAGTTTGTTAAATTTAAACGAGAACCTAAGTGTTCCAAATGATTTCTTGATGAGATGGCTAATATGCTCATCCCATGACAGACGAGTCAAATACTAGTCCAAGACTTTTAACTACTTGAGCTCTAGGTATGGCATCATCATTTACTTTAATTGTTGGATTGGTGAGTTCGACAGTTGTTCGCGCCCGTTGACCAACAGGAAGCGCTCTTCATGTTTCGGACGCTGTTTGTAGCATTTCCAGGAATGTTAATGGTTCTGTAGACAGACTACTACACATAATAGAAACACTCAAATACATATATATGATGTATTCGTTGCAAAATATACATTAATTGCAGACAGCCTGCAATAGATCTCGTAGCGTCGCTTTTCCGCTCTCACATACTTTTCACTCCCTTTTCAGTAGGCACTAGTGTTCTGAGAGTACTCTGGCAGCCATCCTGGCTCTAAATGTACAAAGTACGGAACATACCGCCCAATATGAAATGATCCATTTCAACACCTTACTAAATACACACTATATAACATATTCTTAATGAACAATTGTAAATTGAATGCAATTTTCCAAACATTCTTACTAAAAATGACAACACAAAATTACAAATAATTTGAACAGACTAATGATGGCTTTTTATGCATAAATTTGAAAGTATATATTTTTTCTCATTGGTGTACAACTTCACTCAATGTTAAAAGAGACAGTTTGACTATTTGCATCTTGTAGGTCCCTTGACTGGTTCTCAATGTTGCTGCTCTAACCAATCCATCTTCACTTGGATGATCGTTGATTACTCTGCCAAGTTTCCACTGTTGAGGTGCAAGTTGATCTTCTCTGACCACAACCAAGTCATCAGCAAGTAGATTACGTTGCTCCCACCTCCACTCCACTTAGAACGTTGTTGTAACTGAGATCGGTAGTCCCTACACCATCTGCGTCAGAAGTACTGCGTCAGCCTTTGCACGAGCTGCCACTTTGATAGTCTGTTCATTTTTGTTGTAGCAAAGTCCCTATCTGGAGTAGCTATCAATGCATTTCCTACTAAGAAATGGCCTAGAGTAAGTCGTTGGGATCACTGGATAGAGCTGTTAACGGTCTGGAATTTAAACATGCTTCTATTTGTGTTAATACTGTATAAAACTCTTCAAAGGTAAATATGGCATTCCCAACAACTCTTTTGAGGTGATATTTTACTGATTTGACACCACTCTCCCACAAGCCTCCTGCATGAGGCTTACGAGGAACATTAAAATGCCACTGGATGTCTAAGCTGCTTAGAGGACTTGAAAGTGCTTGAAAGTTTCATGAATTCCTTTAACTCTCTATTAGCCCCAACAAACGTTGTCCCACAATCACTGTAAATATTACTGGGTTTTCCACGACGAGATACAAATCTCCTAAGTGCAGCCAAAAACGTTTCTGTCGTTCCACTGCTTACTATTTCAAAGTGAATGGCCTTCATTGCGAAACAGACAAATAAGGCAACATAACCCTCATACTGCTTACGAGAGCGTCCAACCATTTCCTTCAACAGTATGGGCCCTGCATAATCCTAACCACAGTTTATAAATGGACGAGAAGGATTGATCCTAGATTCCGGTAAACTACCCATTAATTGTTCTCCAGCTTGTGTACAGAAGCGATGACAAGTTACACATTTCTTCACAAGGTTATGCACCGTATCACGCTCTCTCAGTATCCAGAATTTTCGTTGCAATGAGGCCAACACTAACTGAGGACCAGCATGAAGATTAATTAAATGTTCATTTTTAATTAATTACTTACTTTACTTAGTCGCGTCCTCTTCTACCTGCCGGTGTCGAGGGGTTACAGAGAGCTCTCCAGACGTTTCTGTCCAACGCCTTTTCCTGTGCCTCTTTCCATCTTATGCTTCGTTTCTCCAAAATCTCTTTGACACTCATATTCCATGTCTTTCTTGGTCTTCCTTTTGGTCTTGTTCCTCGTGGATGTGCTTCCCATATCTGCTTTGGCAGTCTCGTCTCACTCATTCTGCTCAAATGGCCGAACCATCTGAGTTGATTACGTTCAACTGTTTCTTGTAGTGGCTGAGCATTTAAAGATTGCCGAATGGTTTGATTCCTTATCCGATCTTTCCTGGTTTTCCCACTTATTCTTCGAAGGTACCTCATTTCCATTGTTTGTACACTTTGCAGGTGTTTTCCAGTCATTGTCCAATTTTCACTACTATATGTAAGTGTTGGTATATAAATTGTTTTATATACAGTGAATTTTGTTTGGGTAGATATTTCTTTTTTGCCTCTAAATCCTCTGTTTATCATTTGATATAGCTTTCCTGTCTTCATGATTCTATCTCTTATTTCTTCCTCTTCTTTTCCTTGACTGTTTATAATTACTCCAAGATACTTGAAATTTGTCACTTGTTCTAAAGGTTTGTTATTCAGTTTTATCTTATGGTTTGTCTTTTCTCTGCTAATTATCATTGTTTTAGTTTTATCTGTATTTATTTCCATATTCTTTTTCTTTAATTCTTCATTAAGAATATTTAGGTTATATTGTAAAGTAGCCTGTGTATTAGCTATTAGTATAATATCATCAGCGTATATGAGCTCTGTTAGTTTAATTGATTTCATATTCCAGTATCCTACATGGAATTGTTTCATTTTTATATGGCATTCCTTTATTACTTCATCTAATAAGATTATAAATAGATATGGTGATAGTATATCTCCCTGTTTAACTCCTGTTGTTATTTCAAATTCCTCTGACTGGTGGTTTCTCGTCCTCACGTAGCATCTGCATCCTTTGTACCAACTTTGGATTGCTTTTATTAGGTTTTTATCCACTCCTTTCTTCCATATCTCATTCCAAGGAACTCTGTTTATTTATTAATTTTTAATTAATAACTGAGTCAATTTGTGTTTTGCAGGTAGCAACATTGGATGTTTATGGTCCACTGTTATTCTCGCCTTTTGTAGCCTTCCTCCAACACGAATGACACCTGCCTGATCAACAAAGGGTGAAAAACACAATAACCTGATTTTCGTTGGCAGAATAATTTTAGTTTGTAAACAAAGAAATCACTTTTCTGAGAAATCACTTTTCTGAACTTGTTTTACTAGAGATGTCGTCGCTGTCATAAGCTCTCCAGTTGTCAATGTTCCTTGCCTTCTCTGGTTCACTGATTGACGAGCATTGAACACAAATCGTTGGATCCATGCTATTATTCTTTGTATTCTAGTAAAGCTTGAATATCTACTGATCAGATCTTCTTCTACTGTAATGCACGTAACTGTAATGGCAATCTTCTTCTATTCCTTTATTACTTCTTCCAAGATTTCGTTGCTTGTTTCATGATGATCAAATGTTGCCAATGAGGGTGCTCGTAAGAACTCTGGTCCCTCCCACCATAATAACTCGCACTGAGATAAGGCTGAAGCACTGATACCTCTTGTAGCAAGATCTGCAGTAGGGGGTATCGAAAAAAGCAAATTTTTTATGATGCTTTTGGCGTTTGCCTCTATACATAAGTAACTTCTGTTCAAAATTTCACCACCCTAGGATAATGTCTTCTGTTCTGGAAAGGGACGTGAAATTTCAAAAATTTAGTAAAATGGGCATTTTTTTTTATTTTTTTTTCAAATTTCACAGCACTTTGCGGTAGTGTGCAAAAGTTGCACCTATGTATGGTTAATTACAGTGCAAAATTTGGCGCCCCACGGACAATATGTTCTGTTCTGGCAAGGAGCCTGAAATTACCCAAAAATCGACAAATACACTGTTTTTTCATTATTTAACTAACATTTATTAAATATAAACCAGAATTGTCATACACTCGCATACTATTAGATATAAGAATTAAGAAATAAGTATTCAAAATTAAAAGTACGAAAATGTGTGTAAATAATAGAATTATCTCTGCTCTTAAAGCAGTAGAATTTATTAATGATAGGATATCATATGCAGTTTTACAGGGTAGGTTGTGTAAAATTATTTTAATAAACATACATGCACCAACGGAAGATAAAGATGATAATACTAAAGATGATTTTTATGCAGAGTTAGAACAGGTCTTTGATAAATTTTCTCAGTATGATATGAAAATTCTGTTATGTGACTGTAATGCACAGATTGGTAAATAAGAGACATTTAAACCCACGATTGGTAAAGAAAGTCTTCATGAATTAAGTAATGATAATGGTATGAGATTGATTAATTTTGCAACCTCAAAGAATTTAATTGTCAAAAATTCCACTTTTAAACATAAAGATATCCACAAATATACCTGGTCTTCTCCAGATGGTAAAACTCATAATCAGATAGATCATTTTCTCGTTGATAAGACAAGGCATATTAGTATAATTGATGTTCGTTCACATAGAGGTGCTGACTGTGCCAGTGATCATTATTTAGTAATTGCTAAATTAAGAAAAAGACTCGCAGTGATAAATCATAAGCAACAAAATCTAAAAGTTCTAAAATTTAATACAGGAAAATTTGCTGATAATAGAATTAAGAAAGATTACCAAACTCAACTGTCAAATAGATTTGATGTTTCGCAGGATTTAAATGATGATGAAAATATAAATGAAACAGACGTAAATAAGAATTGGGAGCGCATACGTAATGCAATGGAATCAGCAGCTAAAGAAAGTATAGGATACCATAAACCAAGAAAAAGTAAGCCGTGGTTTGATAATGAATGTCATAATCTAATAGAAATAAGAAATCAAGCTAGACTTAGGTCGTTAAATAACTCTGATGATACAAATCTAAGCAATTATAATAGAATAAAGCGAGAAGTTAACCGCACGTTTAGAAGTAAAAAAAGAGATTACTTGAAAAGCAAAATTAACGAAATTGAAACAAACAGCAAAAACAAAAAATATCAGAAATTTATATAAATGTGTAAATGAATTTAGATAGGGGTGGCTACCTAAAGTAAACTTGATAAAAGATAAAGACGGTGATTTTCTAGCTGACCCAAGCGATATTCTAAATAGATGGAAGCACAACTTTAATGACCTTTTAAAATGTTCATGTAGGAGATAAATGAGAAGTAAATTAAGTACACATAGCAGAAACTTTAGTTCCAGAACATAACTTGACTAGAGCTATTAAAAGGCTAAAGAATAACAAAGCCCCTAGCATTGATTTAATACCAGCTGAGTTAATTAAATATGGTGGAAATTCGTTAATATGTCAAATTCATGAACTAATTTGTTTAATATGGAATAAAGAAGAAATCCCTCAACAGTGGAAAGAATCCATAATTGTTCCTATGTTTAAAAAAGGTGATAAAATGAACTGCAATAATTACCGTGGGATCTCTCTACTCTCAACAACATATAAAATATTATCTAACATTCTTTTAATAAGACTAACCCCATATGCTAATGAAATTATAGATGATTATCAATGTGGATTTAAACGTAACAGATCAACTACAGATCAAAATTTTCACATCAGACAGACACTTGAAAAAATTGGGAATATAATCAAAATGTCCATCAGCTATTCATTGATTTCAAAAAAGCATATGATTTTGTCAAAAAGATAAATTATATAATATATTAGTCGAGTTTGGAATAGCTAAGAAACTTGTTAGTATGATAAAAGTATGCACCAGTGAAATAGAAAGTAAAATTCGTGAGGGTATTAATGTGTCTGACAAATTTACAATTCATGATGGGTTAAAACAAGGAGATGCATTATCTCCATTACTCTTTAATTTTGCCTTAGAATATGCTGTTAGAAAGGTAAAAGAAACTGAAGAAGGACTAAAATTAAATGGTGTGACTCAGTTGTTAGCATATGCAAATGGTGTAGACTTATTAGGGGATGATATAAATACAATTAATAATAATGCTAAATTATTTTTCAAAACTGGTAAACAGATAGGTTTGGAAGTTAACGAAGAGAAAACTAAATATATGCTTACAGGCCGAAACCAAGTGTTAGGTAATAATCAAAATCTAATTATTGATAACAACTCTTTTGAACCAGTTTCCAAATTCAAATACTTAGGAGCAGTGGCGGCCGGCGGCAACTATGATGGGTCGTGCCAACGTGATCAAGAAATAAATAAAATTAAAAAAAATACCCTCCGCAATGCCACCCCCTCCCCTTTCGTTTCGCGACTGGCCAAGACGTTTATCCTCGTTTGGTAATGTGGAAAACAACGTGTGTTTAAGTAATAACGCACTAATCCGATTCATCTTCACTCATTAACCTATCTTTATACACTACAGGACACTTCCCTAAAAATATAAGAATTACAAGAGGAAAGCAAAAAGCAAATTCTATCACCGTCTCCTCCTCCATTCACACGAATTATAACTGGATGTCGAAAATATCTTTGTCATGAAAAGAAATTGTCAAAATGCCAAAGGAAACTCGCATCATCATTGGATTTTTCACTTTCATATTTTTTAAAAAAAAGTCTGAATGGCCCTCTTGGTGCATCTATCAACAATATTATCAAAAATGTTCATTTAGCTTTGGAAAAGTACTAGGTTCATTTATCCAAAAGTAGGCAGAAATTACTTCCCTTCCCCAACGGGTCTTACAAATCAGTCGTATTTAGCGACTTTTCTCTGAAGGTGGCAACTGTGTCAACACTGCGAAAATACCCCCGCCGTGCCAGGCCAAGACGAGCACGGTTTCTTATGAGCTAACCCCGCCTCCTGCCACTTTCTTCTCGGCTCATGGTGGAAATGTTCTTCGCTGAGACATCTTCAACCCTCTGCACGTGTGTCAACTTGGTTAGGCTAGCTCTTGGGCGGCACGGACTGTTGCCTCGCGAGGGTACGAACGAAATAGCTGGTGATGCAGTGAGGAGATTGGGGTGGTCGTCACGTCAGATTGACCGATTGCAAGATTCTAATCTCCTTGTCTGTAAATTATCAATGTATTCATTTAACAATACTTGGAGAGGTATGCGGTTCTCCTGAGGGTACTGCCATGGCATGGCGGCTCTATCCCTTGAGCCGCCACTGCGGAGTAATATTAACAAATGAAAATTTTATTAAAGAGGAAATAAAAAAAGGCTTAATTCAGGAAATGCATGTTATTTCTCTCTTCATAATCTTTTGTCTTCTCGTTAAATATGTAAGAATCTAAAAGTTAAAATATACAAGACAGTAATTTTGCTTGTAGTATTATATGGGTGTGAAACTTGGTCCCTTACATTGAAAGAGGAACATAAATTTAGAGTATTTGAAAATAAGATCCTTAGGGAAATATTTGGACCTAAAAGGGATGAGGAGACAGGTGAGTGGAGAAGGTTACATAATTTAGAAGTACATAATTTGTATTCATGTCCAGATATTACTAGAATAATTAAATCAAGAAGACTTAGGTGGGCAGGTCATGTGGCACGAAAAGGAGAGGAAAGAAGAGTTTGCAGGATTCTTGTTGGGAAACCTGATGGTAAGAGACCTGTAGGAAAGCCAAGACGAAGATGGAGGGACAAAGTTGAAATGGACCGAAAGGAAATCGGTAGGGATGGAAAAGAGTATATATATCTTGCTCAAGGTAGGGACAGATGGAAGGCCTGTGTTGCTGCAGCCGTTAAGCTTCGGGTTTAAGAAGGCTAGAGAGTTAGTTAATTAGTTAGTTTTTATCTATCAATTGTGACTGCAGTTCGATATCTTCTTCCACAGTACTGGAACCAGATACCAAATCATCACCATAAAAATCATTTAATAACACTGGGGCTTCTAATGGAAACGCATTCATTTCATCAATAGCTAACTGTTGACGACATTTTGTTGCAATATAAGTTGCACTGGAAGTCTCATACGTCACCGTGAGTAGCTTATAGTCCTTTATTACAACGCAAGGGGTCCCGAGTTCGAATCCTGGCCTGGGCATGGATGTTTGTGAGTGTTCATTCATCAATTTAATCATATCATCACTTAGCCCCATCTTTGCAAATTAGCCAAAAGTGGCACAAAAAGCTAAGTAAAATAAAGGAAATCAATCAATCAATCAATCCATCAATCTATAGTCCTTTATCAATTCTTGAGGATTGTCTCGCCATACTATTTGCTGGAAGTCTGTATCGGATGGATGGATCAATATTTGTCTATACATTTCGGGAATGTCTGAACACGAAGGACTTGGATGCTTCCTGATCCTAAGTAAGAATGGAAAGATATCACTTTGCAATTTTGGCCCAACTAGAAGCTTATCGTTGAGACTTATCCCAGTTGAAGTCACTGAACTGGCATCAAAAACTACACGAAGAGGTTTACTGGTGGAATTTGGATTGATCACAGCATGATGCGGTAATTATAGAAACTATCACATGGATTCTTTTTTTCACTTCACTTGCAGGAATAGGCTCCATATGTCCAAAGTCTAAATATTCGTGCATGAATTCTGATGAAAAACAGGAGATCTTGCAAACTTCCGTTCCATTTGCTGTAATATCACCACCGCTGTTTCACGAGAGTATCCTAAGGGAGGACTGTCTTCCTTGAATGGAAGGCTCACACAGAACTTATTGTTTTCTCGAACATGAGTCACTGAAAAGTGCTCTTCACATTGTTTCTCCTCTAATGTCAGGTGCATTTGCCTTGGGACCTTCTCTACCTCTCAGAACTGACAAAGTGCACTATCAAGACTACAAGATACATGAAATGATGCTACTGACCTTACATTGGGCAAGTCCAAACTGCCACACAGAATCCAACCAAGAACAGTACGTAGTGCAGTTGGTGTTCTCTTTGGCCCAACACGTTTGCCAATTTGAATAAGAAAAGGAAACAACTCTGCTCCAAGTAAAATGTCCATCGATTCCATCACATAAAACTTTGGATATTCCAACTTCAATTCTTGAATATGTGTCCATTTTCTGAAGTCTGGTAAAGGCTCCCTGGGAAAATTTCCTGTTATTTTAGGCTATTAATATAATGTACCATTTTTCTACCTCTTGGTTTAAATGCGATGATGAGATTGAATGATGACACGATGAAATGGCGATGGGACAGACATGATGCAACCATAACAGTCCAAGGTCCGAACCTGGGACCTCTGGTTTTGTAGCGGTTTATGATCTTGCCAGGGGTGCGGTTCGAATCCCGGCCTGGACATGGGTATTTGTAAGTGTCCCTTCATCAATTTAACCATTAAACACGGTGAAGCACAAGGACCCTTGTTCATCGACACGAAGACAGGTCAGGTCATAAACATTTTTGGGATCCAATAAACAGATGGTCACACTTTGAGGCAGGGAGTCGTAACGTAACGAAATGGAACGGTATTTTCAATTACGGTTTCCGTTACGTTACAACCAGAAACAGAATAACTTTTTTCGTGAACAGAAACGTTACCTCAGGTATATGAACATTACGTTACAGGTGTGCATAACGGTACCGAACCATAACTGATCTCTAAAGGAGTAGGTCTTCACGTGACACTTTAACGTTACATCCATTGCCGGCAACCAGTAACGTTACAGGGTAAGAAAGAGGTTCGTCACGTATTGACTAGTAACTTTAGTGTGTGTGGAAAGTGATAGTAACGTTACAATTAACCAGTAACTTAATTGAGGTCACTACTGAAAAAAACGTTACACTCCTTTTTTCAAAGCAACAACGTTATTTATAGCTGGTATCATACAGACGTTCCGATGTGCAATACCGTGTCCGATGCCGTGTTCCGGAGAGAATAACATAGGTCTCTCGTATAATTGTGCTCGTTACTTTTGTAACGTTACAGTTCTTTTCCTCCACAAAAGTCTGTTTCGAAAAAGTGATACACATATCCGTTACGAATAGCAAATACCGTTATCGAAGGCGTTTTCGAAGAAGTCTCATAATTGTTTGATTTTGATTTGCTGTATTTGACTTCGCTTTTTTTTTGCCACTTTTGGCTAATTCTCGAAGATGGTGATTGGTGATAACAATATGAAATTGATGAATGCACACTCACAAACATCCACGCCCAGGCCGGGATTCGGACCCGGGACCCGTAGCGTTCTCATAATTGTGATCGGCAGCATAGTAACATTACAATATTTTGACACCTTGAAAGTCATTAAGTTATAATACGTATTTTCGTTTTGGATGTCAGTGAAAACATTAAATTGTAAAACAAAACGTTTCATTCGGCGTGACAGAATTCTGGTTATCGGAATTTACTGACTAACTATGTATTTATCACAAATATATTTCTTTTCTGCATACTTAATCACTTTACGTGAATTTGTTCTAATTTGAATATCTATGTAAGATGAATTTTAACATGTGCGTTCACTTTATACAATAGGAAAACAAACGTTTGTTGAAGGAAAACGTTTCTATCTATCTATCTATCTATCTCTCGCTCTCGGTTTACATGTGTTACATCAATTAAAAAAAAATACATTATGTTTTTCGATGAGAATGATTCGTTCTTAGATTAAAATGCTGAAGGACGAAACATAAAGGACCAACCATGGTCGAGCCAAAAAGTCATCCGTGCCACGCGTTCGTCCACATAAGCGAGAGGCAAGCTTTTTCCTATCGGAAGACGAAAAATAATTGCTTGCTGCGCGACCTTGAGAAGGCGAACCGAACTGATAGCAGCAGCACCACGCAAATCGGAAAATCTGAAACTTTGTACACGTGACCTTCGATCACGAAGCATCCGAGTAGACAACGCCCTGAGGCGATATGAAAGGCACTTTTAGCCAGTGGCGGCCGGCGGGTACTGTCAACGTGATCAAGAAATCGAAGAAAAAAAACCTCCGCAATGCCTTGGCCCCCCTCCTTGAGGTTGCCCCACTGGCCAAGATGTATATCCTTGTTTGGTAACGTGGAAAACAGTGTGTTTAAGTAATAACACACTAATACGATTCATCTTCACTCACTAACCTATCTTTAAACACTACAGGACACTTCACTAAAAACACAATTACAAGAGGAAGGGAAAGCAAATCTTCTCACCTTCTCCTCCCCCATGCACACGTATTCCAACTGGACGTTGAAAATATTCTACATTTGATGTAAAAAGAAATTGTCGAAATGCCAAAGGAATTTTTACTTTTATATTTTTAAAAAGTCTGGATGGCCCTCTAGGCGCATCTATCTATTATCAAAATGTTCATTTAACTTCGGAAAAATACTAGGTTCGTTTCTCCAAATGTTGGCAGAAAAGTAGATAGTACCTTTTTCACGAATTACTTCCCCAACGGGTCGTACAAATCCGTCGTATTTAGCGACTTATCTCTGAAGATGGCAACGGTGTCAACACTGAGAAAGTTCCCTCGCTGTGCTAAACGGGCACGGCTGGTGTCTTATGGGCTAACCCCATTGGCTAACACCACCCCCTGCCACCTTCTTCCCGGCTTATGGTGCAAAGGTTACTCGCTGAGACTTCACCAACCCTCTGCACGCGTTTCAACTTGGTTAGGCCAGCTCTTGGGTGGCGCCGACCGCTGCCTCGCCGAGGATACGAAACAGCTGGCGATGCAGTGAGGAGGTTGGGGCGGTTCATATCTAGTCTGTGGTTGGGGCGGTCGTCACGTCAGCTTGACCGATTGAAAGATTCGAATCTCATTGTCTGTAAACTATCAATGTATTAATTTAACAATACTTGGGCTAGGGGCTAGGTATGCATTTCTTCTGAGGGTAGTGCCATGGCACGGCGGCTCTCCCCCTTGAGCCGCCGCTGCTTTTAGCAAGTAGGAAATACGTATAAAGGATGGAATTTGTGTACGAAACAAATGAAACCGCGTTTGCGCAACTGGTCTGTAGCTAGACAGGGCCTTTGGACTCTGAAGTAGGCAACAATTGTATGGAGAGTGATTCTCAAAACTAAGCGAATAAAAGGACAGTACACGTATTTTACAAGGGCCCTCATCTGCTTACAATTTTGAAAATTACTTTCAGTAATTCGTGCCTTTTTGGACAGGAGATGAATTAAACTTTGTGGTGTAGAAACAGACAGAGCGCCTACCACGTTTGAAAGAAGAGCATAGGCAGACATTAAAGTAATTTTCAAGAATGTAAGAACGACAGTCGACATGGACATTGAGCAACGTGTGACTGAGAAATACAATCGGAACAAAGGACAAGATTCTTCAAGAAACAGTAATTTTATAAAACTTCCTATCATTAACTAAGTTCATCCTTTTATCCTCTTTTGTTTCTTCTACTTTTGTATTGTTCTTGTATCGCTTTTCTGCCACTTGTAGATAATCGCGACTATGAACATTAATGATGATCATATTAAATCTATGAAGGGATGGTTACCAAAGAAAACGCTCATGCCCAGGTGTCTACTCGAACTTGAAATGTTTGGTAGAGAGTTTATGAGTGGATCACTCAACGACTTCGGCTTCGAGGATACTGTTTCAGTTGCAACATGCAGTATAATTACGTTTCTACTACTCTCAATTGACCCAAGCATGTGGTATGTGTCCTTCATTTTACTTAAAAAGCCCCCTTGATACATGAGATACTGCAAATAATTTCAGGCATGCCGTCGAATTCACATTGCCTGGCACTTTTTTTAAACTAAGTAATGAAGTGACGTGTATATTCATATTACGACTAGCTCGAACTAAAAACTCTTGTGGAATACTGTGTATATGTTATCCTTGTTGAAGTGAGGAACTTCATATTTTGCTAAGAAAATATGTATGAAAAAATATGTTTGTAGCTACTAGAAGAATTCAAATTATTATGATGGAATTTCAACTTGCGTATACTCTTCATATAACGTGGTATATAGTTATCGCAGACGAGGTCTTGTTTCGCAGTCAATTTATTTTTAGTTGAGGAACTCGAGAGTAAGTTGCAAATATTTAATGACCCACGTTGTGGTGTGCTGTTCGATTAAGCAGAATTGGAGTGAGAGAAATCATTCAACACGTCAATTTGTAACTGTGAATGCAAGTTTTCTTTGATTTAGCGGGAAATCAGTCTGCTATTGTTGTAAGTAATAAATGGAAACATATACATTTTCTGCTCGAGTAGGAATCCACAGGCGTTATCCAATCAATCAGTTTCTGTGTTTGAAACTTCTGTCTAGGAAAGCTACATAAAATTTGCTTTTAATAACAGCAGCTTCAAAATAACCTATCCATTCTTGTCATGCCAAGTAATGTTTGATTTTGATTTGTTATATTTAACTTTGGTTTTCTGCCACTTTTGGCTAATCGCGAAGACGAGGATGGGTGATGAAATTACAAAATTGACGAAAGGACATCACAAAGAAAAATGAAAATGATGCATAGGCTGGGATACGAACTCGGGACCTGTGGCGTCGTATTGCGATGTGCTAACCGCTCCGCCACGGAGGTCTGCAAAGTTGTATTTGACCATTGTACATTGTTAATGAAATAAAAACATTACATATACAGTGGCTCACATTAGTAACCGAAACGTAGCATTTTGTTTCATTTCTTCACAATATTTCACAATTAACAACATGTACATAAATATAATCCATTGTGAAATATTTATACGCATTTATTAAAGCTATATTCCCTGTTACGTTTTTCTCTTTTTGTTTAATTTTGGGTGTTTCAGCACTTAGGCTATTTTGCACCCGCCACGTTATACTGGGTCCAGCCCCTTACCACAACAAATAACATAACTGTAAGGTCGCATAACTGAAATATGAAAATATTCTGACTTAGGTTAAAAGCTGAGGCTGTAAAGGGGCACTCAGCACACATGACAAAAAGCAGGAGAACATACAGAATTATACTGGCCAGTCGCCAGAGACTTGTTAGTCAGCAAAAGGCAGCCCAGGGTGTACTACGTGGAACTGATTTTGACGATTGGGTGTATGTACTGCGTGGAAGGTCACCCCTTACACCCCTGTTACGTTTTCAAATCTGAAATTAGTTATTTATATTTGGGTGTGAAAAAAAAGATCACTTTAATATTCAGACAAATCTTGAAAGCCTTCTGTTACTGTTACATAGTTTTTTACCGGTCAACTACAATGCGGGGAAAGAACAATTCATGCTACTTCCTGACTACATCTGTTATGAGTAACTGCATTGATCCCTGACTGAAGTACGAGAAAAATGGGTAACAAAACAAAAAAACAACATTTGACGAACGACAGCTATTTATATTTGCCGTATCTAACCAAAGGGTGTCGGTACGTGCAAGGAAATTGAAAATGTTAAGTACATGTAAGCGTACCGTGGGTAACGCAATAAAACGTAATGAAAAGCAAAATGAGGTAAATTCCGTATCTCAGAAAATTCAACCAAGATAAATGGGAGAAAGAAATGAAGGAGCTTCGGTATGAAAAATCAAGACCCTTTCCTCACCCCCACCCCCTTCTCAAACCAAGGGCTCTGAAAGCAGCTGTGCAACTTGGAGCAGACATTGGGACTGCTTTACAGACGGGATAAAATGAAATGTACTTCCGTTTTCCTACCAACTCAGAAGCGAGTTGGAAACTCTTCATTGCTCCTGTATAGATAAGAAAGTGGGGGAGGGCAGTAGCAGACAAGGCCACCACGGAAACTTGTTTCCAGCAAGCTTTATGTTGGAGTCTTGGCAGTTTGTGGAAGGATTTTGTGTTCTGCCTTCCCCCCCTCCTCTCTCTCTTTGGATTGAAAAACAGGGTGCGACGATTATGCGATGAAATACGGTAATATATAACGATAAAGCTTTATTTGATTGAAGATGATGATAATAATAATAATAATAATAATAACCCGTGACGCAACGGTCCGTGAGGGCCACGTCCTACCTACCGACTGCCGGCTTCACTTCCACCTGCCGAGGTTGGAATTATGGGGTGACGCGTGGTTAACAAGACAAGTCTTCAGCTAATCTGTGGTCTTCAGTCTTTGCAGGTTTCCATGGCCGCGTCACGCTACTAATTTGTAGCTCCTCAATTTCCTCACGACGGTGGATGGCCACCAACCCCATACACAGGCCGAAATCTCAGAACCAGGGGTTCCGGGTTCGAATCCTGGCCTGGCCATGAATGTTTGATCTTTGCAAATTAGCCAAAAGTGGCACAAAAAGCGAAGTATAATAAAAGAAAATCAATCAATAAATTGTTTATTGTTGGTTGACGTGAATTGTTAATATGCCTAAACTATTAAAATACTCTAATAGCAGGTTTTCTGTTGCAAATTATTATTTGAATTTTGAGGGCATCCATGACGAAGTGCTTTGCATACTGCTCTATGAAACCGGAGACCCTATGATCGATTGATTGATTGATTTGCTTTATTTTAATTCGCTTCTTGTGCCACTTTTGGCTAAACGCGACGATGAGGATGGTCGATGAAATGATGAAATTAATGAAGGGACACTCACAATGAACACCGAATGAACACAATGCCAAAGCCGGTGTTTAAGCAAGCTGTGCTAACCACTCTACCACGGAGGCCGGAATCCTTCTTAATGTATAGGAGAAATCGTTCTTTGACTTCGAACTAAGAACAGTTAATATGCGTCACCTCGGAGTTATTATATTTTAAATTTCGAACAATCAATTGAGATTTATTCTTCACCATTATTTTGTCCACATCAAAACTTCCACACAATAAGATCAATTACACTAAGGACAACAGCATTAGAGTCTATGCTTTAAGGAATGATTAAGCACACAACGATGACGGAAAATAATTCACATGATTAAAGTGATGCATTACATCAGTGAAACATAAATTTTCGGTCATGAAGAAAGATTGAAAAACGCAGGGACACAATAATCGATGTGTTTATTTATTTTATTTCGCTTTTCTTCCACTTTTGGGTAATCACAAAGATAAGTATGAAAGGTGTGTTAAGATGAAATTTGTGAAAGGACAACTACAAACGTAAATGGATAGGACACAGTCCAAACCCCACAGACCATTATACTGACCTTATGTCATGACGCCAGATCCTCGTTAGTGTGCAAAATGCACTCCATGGTCACAATGACGTAAGCATTCGTAGAATTGATTTGTATATCATTCTTTCTTTTTTTCAGAAAAACGCGAGCTAAACTATTGCGCGTTCTGTGATATGTTCATTACTTCTCAGGAACACTCGCGGCCTTCAACCAGTTTTATCCTTAAACAAAATTGCGGGTTAGGATGTTAACAGATACTTCAAAGACAATATCCAAAAAATTACTTGTCACATACGCAGAATGTAAAACATTTTTATTTTCTCGTTTCTTCTACATCCTTGGGGAGTAAAGACGGCTGGAGCGTGGTGCTGGTCATATGACCTCCAAAATGTCCGAACTCGAGAATATGCGACACCCTACTGCCACAAACCCTTAAATGTGCCTTCATGGCACGGTTCTATACGCACGACGAACTTTACCTTACCTTTACTACTACTAAGTACTCATGCCCGGAATTTTTGTATTTTTGATCCCTCATTATGTCTCCATTGCTAACCTGTTTCATTTCCAGTCATGACAGCAATTAGTCGATGCAATAAAAATACGTCAAACTTAAAATGAAACAGGTGTCGGCGCGCGCACACACACACACACACACACAAACACAAACTCAAGGAGAGAGAGAAAGGCGGGGTTGGGGTGGGGGAGGAACACAAAATCCTTCCACAAACTGCCAAGACTCCAACAAGACGCTTTGCCGGAAACAAGTTTGCGTGCTGGCCTTGTCTGCTATTGCCCTCCCCCACTTTCTTATCTATACAGGAGCAATGAAGAGTTTCCAACTCGCTTCTGAGTTGGTAGGAAAACGGAAGTACATTTCATTTTATCCCGTCTGTACATCCGAAATGGTAATCTGGCGGTTAAGAAAGCAACGATGAGTATGAGCGACGAAATGGTGAAACTGATGAAGGGACAATCACAAAGAACACTCCTGCACAGGTCGGGATTCGAAACCGGAACCCCTGGCGTCGTAGCGTGCTGTGCCACTCTACCACGTAATATTTTTTATGTACTCATTTTTAGCTACTTCCTTTGTTCCTTATTTTATTAAGTGTATCCGAATATTAATGTTGCTGCTATGTAAAGTCCAACGTTCATAATTTAATATCTGACTAAATTGTATTTTTTCAAAATTGTTCCACTTTGTATCACACATCTACGATACCGAAGATATTTTTTTAAAAAAAATTCTAACGTTCCTTCATTTAAAATGTGTCTGACATGCCTTAAAATGAAAACGTCTTATCTGGCCAAATATTCGAGAGTCTACCTATTTAGCGAAGCGTTTTTCTGTTGTTTGCGACGTGAACAACGTAACGTCTCGAAGGTAGTGAAGTATAAAGACATTTGTAGACATGTGAGCACTTTTGTTATCATATTCACTGATTGTAAATGTCAAATGATGGGGAATTGCAGAATTACGCCTGTTTATTTGATGGAATTCTAAGTGAAAAAGAAGAGAGGAAATGGAGATATTAATACTAACATTTATTGAACGTTTTATCCTGGATGCGAACCCGGCTTCTTAAAGGTAAGTGATCTCACTTTGTATTTGTTGAATATGTATTTAGTGTACACATTTGTGCCTAATAAAGAAGTCCAAGAAAAATGTATTTTTTAGCTAATACGTTTTAGAATTATTATTTTTTTAAGTATTTGTAGGTGTGTTTTACAACAAAAGAGCATTTCGGTATCAAAGCAGAGGGACACAAGAAAGAAAATGCAAGGGCATTAAATGAAAACTCCTTAACTTCATTAGGGGTAACATCTGAAATAAATAAATCAATAAATAAATCTAAGCGTACATATGGTGAGACATGAATCCATAGGGACAAAAGTATATTTTTGGTGAAATGGATTAGAATCACTGCGTGCACCCTAGAAAGTTTGATAAAACACCTCAAGTGTTTTTCTTAAGAGAAGTGTAATACTACCAAATAGGACCTCTGGCAAGAAATCGCTAATAGGCGGTGTGTGCCAAACAAAGAAGACGACGACAACCTATCTCCAGTTCTCAAGGGCATTTAGTGGAATGAGTGATTATAAAGTTTTATTTTGGATTTGTTCAGTAATATGGTGCAGGCGATAATCGTTCAGGTGTGTATATGTATATGATTAATTGAATTAGGTTATTTTACTTACCTTTTTGTCATTTTAGTATATATATATACTAAAGCAAGATATATATATATATATATATATATATATATATATATATATATATATATATATCTTGCTTTAACCCACGGAAATAACTATTTCTGCTTCTGCATTTTTCAGCAGTGTACAAATACGCCACAAGCTGCTTCTACATGGAGCCAATCAGATTCGCAGTGTTCGATTTAAGGGAGGGGTAGGAGGTTAGAACTACATTTTACAGCGGAGGTAGATGAAGAAATTGGGATCCTTAAAACTAGCGTGAATGGGAATCTCGGTCTTTTACGATTGGTTACAATGGAAGGAGAAGGTTCTTCGCTATCCAAGGGAAGAAAGAGAAAAAATCCCGTTCGCATGTTTTTCTCCTTTGATGACATACGACGAGAATCTCACTGTCTTATTCCGGGCTGCGGAAAGAAAGTTGCGGTAAGTGCAATCTTCGGGCAGGTTGAAATGTTTCAGTTCTCGCCGTAAATTCCGTTATTTAGGATTTCAGGATGGGACTTATCTTAACTTGTCGAATCTCATAGCCGTCCTAGACCGAAGCCACCTTGATCGTGTTATTACTATTTAAACATCATAAGTGTTTTCTATCTTATAAGTTACATTCTTCCTCTCAATTGTTCTGCCAGTGAGGGTCAACGTAGAGAACGTGGTCTCGAAAAAGGAAACTGAAAACAGCTCGTCTAAATGTCGGAGAGCCTTAGTTTAGAGTGCAATGGGGTTATACGTCGTATAGAGCGACCACAAGGGGAAAAAAAACGCCGAAAAGTGTACGCACAGATTTTCCTTCTTCCATTCAGCTCTGGCCATAAGAAAGCATGCTTTACTGTGCCCCTCTCCTCCACGCGAGAGTACGGTGCACGCGAGCCGCGAGTCTGCTCAGGTTTATATCCTTGTGGTCCCACAGTAGTTTCTGTTCATTTCTGCAGGAATTCAATCTTATCATAAAAAACTAACTAAACTTTTTGCTCTGATTGTCGTGGATTAAAAAAATGTTAGGATGCAGGCGAAAGGAAATGGAAAATAATTAACGTTTGTAAATTACACGTAGGATTGTGCACGAGTGCACTCTTGCTCACACATCACATTCTGCTATGAGCCAGCGTATTTAAAGGTGCTTGAAGACTATGGGCAGATCTTTTCATGTCTGCAGGTTTGCCTTGGGAAAATTCAAATGCCTAGTTTCAATACATTAATTAATTTAACTTTATTTGGGATTCTATGAAATTATTTGCATGGAGGTGCATATAGAAACGTTCATTTCATCATGTTAACGTTTGAAAGCAACTGATATAGTCTGACCGTGGGCAATAGTTGCTTCGGCATTTCAAAACTCGGCTCCATATGCATGTGTGGGGGGTAGAGGAGTATTTTATTTCCTATTTCGGCAATTTTACGTAGCTTTCCTACCTCTTCAGTTATTTACTATGTTGAGGTTGAATAGATATTGGGACAAACTCAATGGTACGTCCATACCTTAGCCAGGGTTTCAAATAGCAGCTTAGCTGATCAGTCACGGAGCAGGCAACGACTTTAGTCTTTACGGTGTTCTTCAAGCAGCAATTTTAGTATGGTGTCTTGATACTAATTTTTTCATGGCCATTATTTTGTTGGCCGTGACGATATAAGTTGTTATTGAACATTGTATCTAAAACTCAAAGTTTGCTGATTTACGTGAATGCTGAACTCTTACTCCAAATTGAAATGAATGCAATACTCCTTGACTACTAAAAAGTGATAGCGATACTTGAAGTGAAGGTCGGCTTCCCCGATGTCGCAGTGGTAGCGTCGTCGCCTTGTATTCCAGGGGTCCCGGGTTCGATACCCGGTGGAGGCACACAGTGGTTCGGATCCAATTTTATAAACTGTAGGTTCAGTTCCGATTAGCCTTACTGTGCATAAAGTCTGACTGTTAAACGTGACTCAGTCTTACAGATAAGAATTAGAAGTGGAAAAATGTCGATTTACTTCAAATACCCTTCAGAGGATTTTTTTTTTAACAAAACTGAAAACCGCATTTTTGTAGTTACGTTCGTCTGATTCCCGTAGGACGATAGGTGAAATACGTTTCCCGAGAAATATTTGAAAGGAGTTGTGTTAAGATGTCAAGCATGTAGCCCACAGCCATGCTGTATGATGAAAGCATAGAGGATAAGCCCCACACTTAATCTAGGTTCACAACAAAGATAGCGACTGAGAGGCCTAGCGTAATGAAAGGCAAGGAAAACTGTT
Source organism: Lepisma saccharinum (assembly GCF_977018435.1). Lineage (NCBI taxonomy): Eukaryota > Metazoa > Arthropoda > Insecta > Zygentoma > Lepismatidae > Lepisma > Lepisma saccharinum. Next base: position 73,876,795 of record NC_139230.1, read on the forward strand.
AATCATTGGAAGAGACAATGAGTTTCATGTTTAGATCATTCTATCATATGTATAATTAATGAAATTGCTTATAAAAATAAAAAATGGTACAAAATGCTTCAAAGTAATTGAAAATATCGTCTCCAGGAAAAACCGAGAAAAGGAATACGCCCATTCAAACTGCAAACCTCGATTTGCATACTATATAGAAGGAATTTCCACCACATACTTGAAATTAGTTTGAGAAAATCTAAAATACGAGGAATCCCTATTCTCGTGTTGCTATTTCCTGTCAAATAAGAGGCTGTTGCGGTCTACTTCCGCGCTATACATTGAAGAAACAACGCTTTATACTCCGAAGTAGATACCAATGGTTCATGGACGCCCGCATTTTTTTTCAGGGAAGGGCAAGCAAGGTAGTTTTTTCCAGGGGGGGAAACAAGGTGCATGTCCTACACCATAAGTGTTGTCTTTTAAAAAAAAACATTACTTTAATTTGAAGTTATGTTCATGCAATAATTAACATATATTATTGTAGCTGAAATGACATTATATGTGATATATATATATATATATATATATATATATATATATATATATATATATATAATTTTTGGTTGACTTTCATTTTCCAGGGGGGTCGTCCACCCCTTGCCCCTCTTTCGGACGTCCTTGCAAAGGTTCTATTTTTATTTCGCGTCTACCACTGTTAATCGCGATGATAAAGGATGCGATAGATGATGGAAGTGGTATAAAGACAATATCTTCTAGTCCAGGTTCTAATCAGACTTTAGACTTCGCATTGTATTACGCTAATTAATTTGCCACGGGATCGGCTACTTTGTGTTTGTCTGCTCATCAAATGATTAATTAGTTATTCAAACTCTATAGGTAGCAAAGCGATATAAAATAACGAAACGGAAAAAATCCACTTGACGTCTTGTAGTACTATCATCAACCTACAATTTCATGCTCACAAATCCACACAGGAAACTTCTTGTGGCATTAGTTTTGCGGAATGGCCTTGGGAAATAAAGATCGCCCATTTCCTTGTTCAGCTCTAGACAATTCAGGTGCCTTATCGAAGCTGCTCTTGAGCACGCAGGGTTTCTAACCTACTTCGCCGTAATTCAGTTGTTGTATCTTGATCAATATGCTGCATTGAACATTCCACTCAGAAATCCCATCCTATTCAACAGGGCGAGCTCACTACCATCCACTATGTGTAGGGTATTCTATAGTATTTTAATCAGGCGTAAAAAGTGCTGGGATTCCAATTTGTGACTAATCTCCATACATTAAGCATATTGTTATATAATGACAGTTAGTGGTCTCCATATATTTACGTATATGGGTATATTGTACGAATACACAAACTCGCACATAGATTTTACTTTGATATTAATTCTTTCAGTATGAATAAAACTATTTTCTTTATAGGGAGATCATAGTGGTAACCTAGAGAAACATATCAAGCGGAGGCATCAAGATAAGCTGTCATTTCTGCAGAAGAAGAAAATGAGAAATGCTATCTCTAGTAATCCGAAAGCCAATATTCTCCTAAATGTAAAGATGACCGCAGACATCCTCAGGCAGTCTTGCATCCGACTCATCTCGGAGCACGGACGTCCTTTTTCACTGATGAATGACCAAGCATTTCAAGATATAGTGAATCCTCTTTTGGAAGCGATGCCAGCTTCTGACAGGTGCGTATTTTCATCAATGTCGTCAGATTGTCCTTTACATGTATTCCTTAGTATGTTCACATTGTATACGAATGAAATTATTTTCATTGTTAGTAACGGACAGTCTTAATCAGTGTTCGGAAAGTTACTAGAGTCAGTTGCTTGGTTCAAAAAGTAGGTTCGGTGCAGCTACTCAATTTAAGAATAACTTACTTTTGCAGTTACTTTCTGTTGGATATTTTATTGCGAAAAATTGAACACACCCAATGATCATTAATTACAAGAAAATAAATATTTAAGAAATTTTATTTTGGATTTTATGTCTGTGGTATGTCATCGCATTGTAATATTATGACAACAATCAAGATTAAACCAAACACTGAAGTTTTAATGAGCAACTAGAAATGACGAATTGCAACAAAGCGTGGATGTCCTAAATTCAAAATGGAACGAAGCCCAGCTTTCTTGCCTTAGTAGGAGATTCCGAAAAAAAAAAGGAAACAAAAGCGTCCAGAAAAGAAATAGTTGGAAGCTAAACTACCCCTCTAAGAGAAAGGCCCTTAAATCAATTTGACGTATACAAACAAGACTAATTATTCAAATGCCAACAACTCTAAGCTGATTTTTCAAAGGATGACGCTTGGTCCGCGCATAGTCCATCGCAGCTATTTCTGGCTTTCAAGACAGAACCCACTCCTTAACTAGCTCAACTACTGTCCTCGCGTAGCTGGGCAGGACTGAAATTTTGGAGGGCTCCCACCAGGAATTTAACCCTGGACCGCTAGCGCCAAATGTTAAATCACTAATAATTTGGCTACGCGGGAGCCCATAGTTGAAACAGTGTTGCGAAATTTAACTTTTTCCCCCAACGCTACAAATTTTAAAGTTAAAAATTTGTCTTAAAGAATAGTAAAAGTAACGTCATAAAGTTACATCTATTGCAAAAATGAAACTCTGCTACGGTTACAGCTACCTTCTTTAGTTAGAATTCCTTAGAAATTCATTTCAGGTTACTTCAAATACATTGATTTTATTGATCCAGCCTCATGTAATGAAGGTAGAGAGTTCTGTATATCCTTACAATGTTTAGAAGGAATGCAATTACGTTAAGTTAGTTTTTCAAATAACTGTAAAACTAGTTACTCACTGACATAATCATGAGTAATTTCAACTGCAACAGTTACTCTTTGAATAAGTAAACTAAGTATAACTGTCTGGAAAAGTAATTTTCTGAAGACTGATATGTATGAGACACATTTTTTCATCAAATGATATTTAACACACTTTTGTACACTCAAACAAAACTAATTAATATAAAGTTTTCAAATATTATGTCAAATTTTCCTCAATTTTACAAAGTTGTTACATATACAGTGCGTTCGTTTTAAACTCTTATATCACAGGTTAGGTCGGAATATGTAATATAAATACTGTATAATTGTCTGCATGCTAGACGTTACGGGACGAAAGTGCCGGCATCTGTCCCATATCACGTGCTAACTCTGCGCAGAGACAAAACAAACTCACTGTACTCCATATGCCTAGAGACAGGTTATGCTAACATTCTGTAGCTTTCCAGTGCTGGATGGAACTGAGCATGCAGTACAACTTATTTAGATATCCCCTATATACTATTGTTAATATATTTTAGAAAATAAAAAAAATATAGGTGTCACATATATCCTTTTCACAGCCTTAGGTATATCTGAATGAAGCAAAAAGACCTATTGCCAAAGCCCAGTGCTGTGACCAGGGAGGGTGGTGTTATAACTTCCTCATTAGTTCAAACTTTACTAAAGAGCGTTGATTGCATCAAATAACACTGTTTATTGCATGCAAGCTGCGTTAGTTTCTAGACACACTGATAGAGGTTAACCTATTATGGTTTTAAATAACAATCTTTTTCACTTTCACCAAAAAAGTGTTCTGCTTTCTCATATTTGTAGCATTTGCCTAGTTGATGAAAGCTTGATAATATAATTAATTCATACTATTTGAAAAATATTTTTAAGAATTTTAATTCTATTTTGGGTTTGAAACAAATGTCTTGAAAATTTCAAAAATCAAGAAACAACTTATCAATTAAGGATGAAAGCAAATTTTATTCTCTGCAGGTTTATCGTGAACAAGGAAGGTGTACGGAACATGCTATTCAGTCAGGCCCAGCAGATCAGAGAAACAATACGCGGCGAAATGGAGGGAAAATTGATACATCTAAAAGTTGATTCTACTTCGAAAAATGGACGATCATTCTTTGGTGTCAACGTTCAGTTTGTTGTAAATGGGGCTCTCCAATTGCGTACTTTGTCAGTTCAAGAGTTATTTGTGTCTCAAACAGGTAGCAATTTGCGTTACGAATTGTTGAACATTCTGGATAAGTATAATGTGCCCGTGGAGAATATATATAGTTTAACTACAGACACTGGAGCAAACATGATTAAAGCCGGGAAACTTATTGGGGAAGATCAAGAAACACAGATGTCTAATATTTCTCAAGACACTTACGAAGATGAAGATATTGAAATGGAATTGACGAGTAAAGATTATCGTCTCCAATCCGTTCGTTGCGCGTCGCATACTCTTCATTTAGTCGTAAATGATGCTCTCAATTCCATTCCTGAAGTTAAGGATATTATTGTGACATGTCAAGCAGCATGCCGTGTCTTACGATCGCCTACAGCACGGCGTCAATTGAATGCAGAATCACTGCCGGTACCATCCCTTGATGTCCCGACAAGATGGAACAGCACAAATGATATGCTCCAGTCACTTTTTACACTTAAAAAGTTCATAGGGGATTACTATCAAGAGCAAGTTAAAATAAAGCAAGAAGACTGGATATACATTGAGGCTATTTTGACGTCACTGGAACCAGCCAAAGTAGCCACAAAGAGGCTGCAAGAAGAACAGATTCTACTTGGCGACTTCTACGGGATATGGCTGGAGTGTCGCCTTAAAACATCAACAATCAACACAGACCTTGCACGCCACATAGTAGAGGGCATGGACAAACGAGAAAAACAAGCATTATATGTCAATAACGAAGAGAGACTTCCATCATTATTTGAGTATCCAGGATTTCTTGCTTCTATTTACATGGATCCCAGGTACTTTTCTGTTTTAAGTGAAGAAAACATCCATGTGGCGAAGGTGTATCTCCAGAAGTTGTGGTTAAGACTTGAACACATGAAATCCTTATCAGTGTGTGGAGAGGTAAAGAAACAAGAAGATTCCAGCACTGAAGATGATGACAGTGACCATGTCACAAACTACTTAAAGAAACAAGATTTATTGCGGCGGAATACCATATCTGCACCAAAGTTTAATATTGCGTCATTATTGGACACTTACTTTGTTTCAACTCGAAGACTGAAAAGGACTGAAAATGTTCTAAATTTCTGGGAAATGAGAAAATCAAGTTGTCCCGAATTGTACATTTTGGCTTGTATTGTTCTCTCTACTCCTGCAACACAAGTTAGTATCGAGAGACTCTTTTCATCTCTGAAATTCATACTAAACCCACTCAGGTGTAATATGGCAACCGAAATTATTGATGACATACTTGTTATTAGAAATAATTATATTTTCATGAAAAAAAATCTAACTAAATCTTCATTAAAAAGCAATCTCAGAAATAGCAGCACAGAATTGACTACAAACATTGTAGCAAACTTTGTGGAATCCAATGATACACCACAGAAAGATCTTGTACAACATGTTGAAAATGTGGGGAATATTACTGTCTAGATTAATAATGTATATAATTACTTGATTTTTTTTGTGATCTTATAGTTCATTATACATAAGTAGCTGTAACCAAAGAAAATCTTTTCAGAGGTTCCATAAGAAGTAATTTAATTAAAAGAACAATTTTGCTCGTACTTGTTTAATGTTTCCTAGTAATTAATAAATTTAGTTTTGAGTAGCTGTCTTACCTGTTCACAAAATTGCACAGATATACTGATGTTATACAAGAGTATGAAATATATTTTTATTCATGTCAAATTTGTGGAATTCTGTTTAGTTTTAAATTGACACCTGAAGGAAATGACAGTGTATTTGCTTTGTTTTGAAAGATACAAAATTTCTCTAGTTTTTTAAGTAATAAGGTCTTTTTTTTCCTTGTTTTAGAATTTACCTTGGAATGATTAAGAGAATAATAAAGATATTCAACAAAATTTTAAAAACTGTTTCAATATATACTTTTCAGAACCTCCGTTCTATTCTTATGCTTATACAGTACGAATGCATACTTTAAATATATGTATATTTACATTTTTTTAAAAAAAATTGAGCTTCGATGTTGTAGGGAGTTGAATATATGGCAAATATTGTTATTCCTTGGTTGGTGAACAAATCCTAATTTTTTTTTATTGTATTAATTCCCATGATATCTGTTTCTTTGTGAGAGATTAGTGTAAATTTTTAGATTTTTTATGATAAATTTGACAGCCATTTTAGAATGTACCTCAAAATGTAACATTTAGAGCACATTACTCAGGAACACCACTCAATAACAGACGTTACTGTTAGCCTCCTAATATGTAACCTAAAATCAATTCTTGTTTTTCAAACACGCTACTTCCTAAGGTTAAGTTTAGTTCTCTTGTTATAAAATTCTCTTAATAAAATATCAAAAAATGGCAACATCATTGTCATTATCTTGTCTAAGTAATTATTGCATGGCATCTGATAAATTATCAAAAGACGCACGCAAATGCAAATTAATGTACATTAATTACCTTGATGGACGCACGTGTCTGCCTGTGTGTGTATCCAAATCAGCATGTTACTTTCTAATGTTCTGGACAATGAGTTTTTGAAGAATGGAAACCGAATAGTCAATCACTCTACTACCAAATCATCCCGTGTAACAGCATGGAATGTAAATGGAGATGACAAATAGCATCCACATATCTTTTGAACTTGACTCATTTTGTTAGAATCAGTCGTTCCACATGTCTTATCGATACCTCAAAAATACTGAACCCACAATTGTAATATTAAAATGGGCTCCAATAACTATCAAAGTTTAATTTTTGCATGGCTGAGTTGGGGTCATGTAAATTCTTGTCCTCGCTAAAGTACAGTATGCGTACGTTGCACAAGACTATATAAAAACAAAGTAAATTTGTTACACACACATAAGTGCGCGCCCGCAATTGCATAGCTGAAAGTCTACTGAACACACACACACATCAACTTTCGAGCACTAACGATGACCATTGCCATAAGCACAATCTCTGGCGTGTGTCCAAACATGCACTTCTATGTTCACTATCTAGTAGTAGCAATTTATGGTAGAAATCAATGGTCACTAAAAGTGCATGTTACAACGTCTGCCCACACCTGGGAGTTAGGAATGGAAGACATCGCCATTATGTTATTAAGTGTCCTGTTCAAAATGTCCTTACTTTTATTTTTAAGAAATTTGCCAGAGAACGAAGCGCGATAGTTTTCAATTACATAGAAAATGATGCACCCCCTCAGAGGAGTAACCACAAATTCTTGTCTGCGGGGGGAGTACTTGGATAAACTATTAATAATAGTAGTAATAATGGCACTATTATTATACGTACACAATTTATATAGCCTATATTAATACATTACATAATGAATTCATTCGCCCCACAACAAACAACAAAAAATATGCCTCTGAAATGTGTGCGCTTCTTCTCCCCCAAACAATTGTTCATACATTTAAGACTCAACTGTTTGTAATAGTCTGACGTACTTACTTCTTGTTACTTCTCCCTCTGGTAATTTACAATGCATTACAGAAAATAAATTGCTAGCGAAGCGATCAAGAAAACTTTTAGATCCAAATTTTTGCAAACTGAAAACAATATTGATTTAATATGGCGCAAAAAAATCATGGAGGCCCATGACATTCTCTTTTACATTTTTTTTTCTATTTACATCGTTCGGCGTCCAGGGCTGACTGCCGCCGTCCCCTATACATCGACCACAAGGAAAAAAACCTTGGGACGAAAAGTCCCCGCGCAGCTTTCCCTTCTTCCCTCCACCTCGGGCCATAAGGAAGCATGGTCCACTCTCCCCCTCCCCTACAAGCGGGAGTATGGTGTACAGGAGTCGTGGGTCTGCGCAGGTTGTTTTGCTCATGGTTCCACTATAGCTAAGGGTTTGAAATTGACAAGACTGTAAGAAAAGCAGATATTGCGAGCGAAACGAGCTAGACAATTTTATATAACTTTATTTACATTTGTATAAAGATATAAATCGAAAGGGGGCAATTGCCCTTCTGTGCCTCCTTGCAGATGCTCTTGACCGTCTGGAAGAAATAATGCACGAAAGACGTGAAAACTAAATCCGTCTTTAGTATCGTTTTGTCCTGCAACTCTTAGATTCTGCAACCTTTCTTTCCATAGTTCAATGTTTGCAACCTTACCCCTTAGAATTGATTTCCGTCCAAGGTTGAGGCCCAATCTCCCCCCCCCCCTGTGGTTGCGCCACTGCACCTTCTTTAGCCGTAGTTGTTTTGTGAACTTTCATTGGCTTAAAAATACTTCATTTTCTTCAAGAGCATAATATAGTTTAATAACCGGCGATAAAATTCCTCTCCCCTAACTTTCTGGATTAAAGTATAATAATATAGGGGCATGGAAATCTGAAAGGGGGGTGCGGATGGCCACCTCTCTCCTTTAGAAAACGAATGTCAGCTAAAAGTATATATTTCACACGTATAATTTGATTCCAGTCATAGTAATTTACATTAATTATTATAATGGGTATGCAGGAATGCGATAATTTCGAATTCAAGTGGTGTTTCTTGAGGGGGCAACACTATTATCGGGGTAATATGCCCCATGGAAAAATACCTCGCTTCTCCCTCCGTCGAAAATATCTGCAGACGTCCATGATTAGGGCGGGGCATTAACCCCCCCTTTGGACTTCGTGCGCACGCCTATGGCTACTCATTTCTACACTACATGGAAGGTTTATTCAATTTCGAGCCAAAAGTGTAATTTTCAAATCAGGGTTTTTAAACGTCCACGAACCCATCAACTAATGGGTTCTATTGGGTTCCGCAACAATACCGGAACCTGTTCTATCACAGTGTAAATTCGGTCCAAGTTGCGTATTGTTTCATTTCAAATATGGAACTTAGACCGTCTTTAAATTGATCCGGAACGAAGGACCCTGTGCCGTATTTCAATTGATCCAGAAAAAAGGTTCCTGGAACTTATTTAAATACCTTAAACATAAAAAGGCTCTTTACGGTCCAGATCCATTTATGCTTGCTAATATTCCCTGCTGAACCTGAATTGAATTGATTTAAAATTCCTGATCCTTTAACAACCCTGGTGGAAATTCATTAATTTACAAACAACCATATTTTTAACGAAACATTAATCCCACACAATATACTGAGTTATTTTTCGCAATGTTCCAATGAATGGCAAGAGATTTGGGCTATTCCTTTTTCTTCCTTGATGTTTAATAGATTATATTTGTCACGCACCTATAACGTTACTAGCAAACATTTGTGAATTGTTCTTTCCTTGTAACGTTAACATCTACCATACTGAATTTATTTACGTTCCTTATGCAGATGGTATGTACCCAACTGCATTTTGTTCCGTTCCGCTACAGTGGTTTACATTTTGTTACATTCCTATGTAACGTTAATTAACCATATTGCCTTTCACTTCGTTCCGTTACGGAGGATTGCATTCATTACGTTCCTATGTACCGTTATTTACTACCATGTTGCATTTCGTTACGTTTTTTTGTAACGCTAGTATATACCACAATGCATTTCGTTACTACGTTCCTTGTATCCTTGTAACGGTAGTATATACCATATTGCATATTACGTTATGTTCCAATGTGCTCATTTCGTTCCGTTCCTTTATAACGTTAATATCTACCATAATACATTTTGTTACGTTCTCTGTAACGTCAGTCTGTAACATATTGCATTTCGTTACGTTACATGGGTACCAGCAGCTGAACCATACTCTTCCTCCTACAAAATGGAACGTAACGTGTAACGCAAATTGGGTACGTTACGACTCCCTGCTTTGAGGCACCTCCCCAGTACAAACCGCTCTGTCCGCCAATTGTTTCAGTTGAGCGGCAATAGTGACCGTGTTACGCTATTTTCTTTTAGATAAAATGTCCAGTGATATTGGCAGTAATGATTAAGATTAGGTTGCCATTAGTTTCGAATATTTGTGTAATTGGCTAATCGCGAAGATAATGACGATTGATGATACGAAATTGATCACAAAAAACATTCATGCCCTTGCCCGGATCCGAACCCGGAATCCCCGGCGTTGTGGTGCTCTGCGCTAACCACTATGCCACGAAGTGAAACGAGACATAAAAATGTAAGAAATAAAATAATTACTGTAAATAATTCTATTTGGATGGAATAACAATGGGTCTACAAATACATACAGTGTTGCTAATACGAGTAGTATTGGAATTATATATATTATTAATATTTTTACTCTTAGTTTAAATATTTCATGTGGTGTAAGGCTTGATGTGTAAATAAATAAAATTAGTATTCCACCTGAGAATACCACAAATTGATTTAAAAGTTACACATTCTTCTGTGACACATATGGGTCTTATACTAATGGAGCCATTATGGTGGTGATTACGAGAGTAATGTATATTTCCGTGGCGGAGTGGTTAGCACGCGCTACGATGCCACGAGTCCAATTATTCTTTGTGAGTACCCCTGCATCAATTACATCTAATCATCACTCAACCTCTTCGTCGCCATTAACCAAAGTGGCAGGAAAGGGACGTCGAATAACTAAAAATTGAGATACAGTTAAAAAGATTAATTAGGAATATTGTTGGGATATATCGGTCTCTATGAATCTTTCTATATATCCGTTGAAAAGGGCACTTAAACATTTTCTTTGCCGATATATGGAGCAACGTGCTTCAACATTTGCAGGGGCGGCGCCAGAAATTTTCGACAGGGTGGCCAGAATCTCCTTATTGATAGATTAGGGTGGGCAGTATAAATGTAAGACCATATATAGTATATATGTGTATGTAAGACGTATGTATCCCCCACTCCCTTACACTCCCGATTTTCCTCTTACTTCTTTCCCCTTTCCTTTTCTTGTTTTCCTCTTTATTATTTTCTAATCTATTCTCGCATCTTGTTCCATTTCCTTTCGCTTTGTCTCTGATGGAACAATTATTTCAAGGAAGTGTTTACCCATGCGCAGCAATACCCCAGCTATACATTCTAATCACATTCTTTCATGCATGTTAATACAATTAACTAAATGTGAGTTAGGTTTAAGCTTGTGTTGCAAATACAAGGCACCTACTTGATTTTATGTATTCGGCGACAATGATAGAAAGTGCGACGGTAGATAATCGTGAAGTTTCTCGTAATTTAAATGCATGTTCCTGAGCATAGTATTTTCATCGTATGAGATTTTAACTGAAAGAGTTTTCTTACTCCTTGCGGGTCACTTTTCTTAGCTTACAAGGTTTGTACAACTGAGAAATCTATCTGAATGTTTGTAGTAGCAGAGATTGGGTGCCAACATTTGAGGGGCAAGGACAATATGCTTTTTCTTGGTAGAAAAGGCTTAGTATAAAAAGGCCATATTGTGGGGGCAAAAAGTGGCAAAATTTGGTGAGGGATATGCATCCCCCACTTCCCGGTCCTCCTAATCGCCGCCACTGAATGTTTGAATTAAAATGAACGTCTTATTACGAATGATTTAAAACACACACGGAAATCAAATTCTTTTTTCATTGTCCATGAAGTATTCCTAGGCTAATGAAAGGCTATTTTGACAGAATATCACTCACAAACAGGTAAGATCGAAAAATCTGTTCAGAATTGAAGAGATTATTAGCTAAGTTGCTATTCATTTTCTGAACTGTCATGTTACTAATGCGGGAGAAGCAATACACGTATGGTTGGTTACATGAACATATTTTTTGAGGTAACAAAATGATTTAGGACACAAGGAATTCATCGAAGTTGATCACCGTGCCAGTAATAATTCATCTATTTTTCATAATGACTTGGGTTACATGGCGTGACCATTTCGAACACACTAGAATGTCAACCTCTATCCTGTGCAGCATACCCTGGAAACTTGATTCTTTCAGGCAACGAGTCCCTGGTGCTTGGAACCACTGTCAAAGTAATAATTTATGAGGGTTTGTATTTTGAGTGTCAGCTTGTGTTTATTTTCGCCCCTTCGTAACTTTAATCTAATCACCATTGAACCTTATCGTCGTCATTATCAAAATTAGCAGAAAAATGACTTTAACTTTTAAACAGCCAATGGGTCATAAATGACCCATGGTGCCGATTACAACATTCACGTGCTTTTAGGACCTTCATACTTGTATGTGAGGTTGTAAACTCTGACAGATGTTGAGACAAGACATTGAAATGTCATGTGGAAGAAAACCCACCCCTCCCCTTTCTTTAATATGCAAATTAGCTATTTTTAGCCAAAATGCAAATTGTACATATTGCGTCATATTTCAGCTTGTATGAGAACTAGAACTTAAAACAAGTTTCACTTTGTTGCAAAAGGTCTACTCTTTGAAAACAAAACAATGCAAAAGTTTGCACCCTTTTTCCAAAATAACAGGAGAAGAGGGGGCGAACACGATTTTTTCATTGAAATTTGGGGACTTGGCCCCTCCCAACCCCGTTTTTCTCACTTGGGCTTTCTAAATTGTACACGGTCGCGCGCTCCGATGTTTTTGTTTTCAAACAAAAGTTATCCGAAGTAGATTTCTCAAATAGTCTCCGAGATATAACGTTTTTCTGAAATAGGTGTAAAAATTTAAAAATCACGCGCAAAGGCCGCGGCGAGAGAGGGGTTTTCCATACATAACTGCTTTATTAAAATTTATTCACTGCAGTATTGTAGTGATTACTGTAATTCCTTCTTATTAGTAAAATGAATATAAAGTTGATATTTCGCATACCATATTGATATTTGAAGATAACAAGGATATAAAAATTGTAATGAAATAAAACAAGGACACTTGTGGAATTTTAATGCAGAGCTAATTTAAACTATATTATACTCTCTAGCATAATTAAACCCGAAGGTTTATGGCTTCAGCAACAGAAGCCATTCATCTGTCCCTATTCGGGGCAAGTTCAATCTAATCTTTTCGATCATTGCCGATTTATTTTAGGTCCATCTCAACGTTATCCCTCCATCCTTGTCTTGGTCTTCCTACTGGTCTCTTACATCAGGTTTCCCAACAAGAATCCTGCAAACTATTTTTTCCTCTGCCATTCGTGTCACATGGCCTGCCCATCTAAGTCTTCTTGATTAAATTATTCTAATAATAATAATTAAAAAGTCAAAATAATGTATTGTGTTGCCGGAGGAAGTAACGCTAAGATGATGATTTTATTTGTTTATTTGAAAATTATTTTAACCATACCCAGGCCGGGATTTATATACGTATGTGGAGGCCCGGAGCTGCAGTCCTCAAGTTCGACCTAAATTCTGATCTAACCTTGATCATACCCTGCATAATTTTGAGCCTCCTAAGCCTACTAACTGCTTTTAATCATGGAAGTATTCATTTGATCACAGTTTTTGTTTCAATAGCTCTAGTATTTACTTTCACTTTCTAATGACAAAATTGGCTTTTTATGGGTTGATAATATGTGAATATTTCTAGCATAGATAATATTCACAAGTAAAATATACATGTTATGAACACCAGAATACACTTATTTATCGAATTATTCATATATCTCCAAGTATATGTACTTATTGAATTTCATTGGGTGGGCAATCGGGTGGGCACAGGAATTTTTGGGTGGGTATTTAATGCAATTTGCGGGCCCCCGTGGCGGAGTGGTTAACATATCGCGCTACGAAGTCAGGGGTCCCGGATTCGAATCCCGGCCTGGGCAAGGATGTTCGTGAGTGTCCATTCATCAATTTCATGCCATCATCACTCATCCCTATCTTCGCAAATTAGCCAAAAGTAACACAAAAAGGAAAGTAAAATAAAGCGAATCAATCAATCATTCAATCAAAATTTCATGCAATTTATTGCATATCGCAGGTTTAGTATCTCTATTTACCGTGACAAATTGAGCTTTCGTTTCATTCATATTAAAACATTTTCAGTCCCTATTGATGTCACAGTAGCACGTGAAGAGGACAGGAAAGGGTTACTTCGAGGGAGGGGGAGTAACCTTGAGTGGGCCAATCACAGAGCTGACACTTGGAAAAAGGGACCCAAGATCAAACCTTGTTTGTTCTTGGGAACCTCTCGCCAGGAGCGGGGCTCCACTATGCTGTTCTCCATTTAACTCCATGGGTTTGAATTGCCTGAAACTTCTCCTCGCGATTTTCTGACAATGTGAGACTTGTTCTGTGCTTCACTGTATTTTTACCATTAGGCTTCGCCGCGCTTGGCTTTGTTGAGAGTGCCACCTATTTTGTAAACGACTCGAAACTAAAAATTTGGCAACGCAGAGTACCACGAGAATTTCTCCTCACCACGGCAACTGGACAAAGCCGATTGGTTCAGCCGTTCGTGTGACCCTCCTTGGCTTTCGACGGAGAAGATAAAAATATAATTTCTAAGTCCATTCTTTGGCCGGAACCACTGTAGCAGTCCAATGGGAAAGAAAGATATTGCTTGGGGGTTCATGAAACTCAAATTGAAGAACAGTGTTTCAAACTGAAAGCAAAATTTATTAAAATCCTATTTTGCAATATTTGTCATCAAAGTAAAATTTTCAGCAAACGTAGAACAGTTTGCCGGGCCCACATGAACGTTTCGGGGGCCGGTGCCCCGCGGCCACCCCTAACGACGTGCCTGGATAAAATACATTAATTCTATTGTTTGCCGACCTCATGATGAAGTGGTTAGCCCAGAGCCCTACGGTGTCAGGGGTACCATGCTGAAATTCCGGCCTGGGAATGGGTATTGTTTGCGAGTTTCCTTTCACTCAACCTCATCTACACAATTAGCCAAATGCGCCAGAAAAGCGAAGTAAATCAAATCATTATTTAGTCGAATATCACAGTGAAAAATACACTATACAAACAAACTACACTAACTTTCAACTTTCTGGATATGGGACAAATACTACACGTAATACAATTTCCATGTAAAGAAATGAGAAAATGCACCACAGCAAGGGACAACAAGTCTGTTTATATAAGCAGTTGCAACATTATCCATAACCTTGTATAAATACAAATACATTACAAGCCTTTTCTCAGTGGACAGAAGACATAGAGCACTCAGCCTCTCGTTACCAATTCGATTGATTGATTGATTTGGTGTTTTAAGTTCACTTTATGCACAGTAAGGTTAATCGGGTCTGGACCTACAGTTTAAAGTGGGATCCGAACCACTTGTGCCTCCACCCAGGACACCTTGATTACAAAGCGACGCCGAATTACCAATTCGATTACGAAGGTAACATTTGATTTGCTGCACTGAAGGAAAAAACATATTTTCATTACAAATTCACCTCCACTAGGTGACAAATGGATGACACTGACATAAAAGTAATGCAACTTTCTCACTCAACGTTTTTTTTTTCATCCTCCTAGATCGAGCGGTTTCCTAGTTTCTTTATTTCCGGTTGGAGACCCTTGATGTTACATTCAGATGAAAGGTCTTGTCGTGCAGATTCCGAATATGTAATTACTTTTGCTCTAGCTCAATTAGGAGCCTAGATATTTACGAGAACCCTATCTACGTCCTTCTTCCTATGTTGATAGATAAACATTTCAAACGTTCCTTAGTTAAACATTTATCTACATCCTGTTTCCTGTGTTTACAGATAAACATGAAAACCGTTACATATGGATATCGTATCAATCCATAAGATTATATTTTATTTAAAGCCTCTCTGATGCTTCATGTTGACCAGGGCATTCACTTGTTTATCTCAGTTGTCTCAACCTCTGTGGTATGTAAGTAATTCACAGTGTTGTGCTATGCAAACCTCCTGAGGTATTCAGGATATAGGAAGTTCCATCAGCCTATGGAGTCAGCGGTTTGCAAAGTGGCAGTTAAATCACGATTCGGCATGGAGGAAGGTCTCCATGGCCTGGGTGATATAGAGGTAAGGCAGACTGAAAAGGGACTGACTTTTAATTTGGATTGAGGAGAGAGAAGATTAGAGAATAGGAGTTGAGGAAGAGTGAGGCGAGGCGCTGGTCAACCTCCAACGAAGCCTACAGAGGACTTAGTTTATTTTATTCTTCGAAATAATCTTCATTCTTCAGATAGACAGGTAATTATACTAACCCAGCCATGATTCAGGTTCAAAGGTTCATAAAACCCAATGAGTGACCATTGTCTTTTCTAGTTTTAGTTTTGCTTGTTAGGGGTTTAGTTTTAGTTGTGCCTTTCGCACTGCCAAGTGTTAATTCGTCATTTTAATGACTAATGCTCTCATCATCGAGAATGAAGGATGAATAAGTTACATCACCCATTGATTAATTGGTTAACGTTCTTGGTAAGATCACCCGAACATCACAGTTCGTTACGATATGAACCAGGAAATCGAGGGGAAGACGGTTAACCATTTCCGGGAAAATTACATAGGGTTCATAGAAGTCATAGATAAACGTCAGAAAACTGTTACAGATTTCCGGGAAGTTTACAGATTAGACAGTAGAACCGTTAGGAACGGAGATAACTGTCCTGTCATGCTTGCGTATATAAAGAACGGTGTTCTCTCCACAAGACAGTCTTCGTGAAATAGTCATTGTACGATCATGGACGTACAGTTATCCGCTGACGATCTGTTAGTGCTATATCGTGATGGATATTAAACAACGCCTAGACAGTTGCGGGAAGTGTTGGTAAACATTGCGCAGAAAATCATCGCGGGAGAAAGTATGGCCAAGGAGTATGACCGCTTACTACGGACAGTGACAACATCCGTACCCGTTCTTTCCGGAGAAGGATGGACAGGTATTTCCGAAGAGTCCCCAGGCCCACCGTCGACACCCGATCCTGTATCCCGAGTCACCAAGGTTCTCCAGATAGCCGTCGCATTCGACTACGTTACATCACCAGGAACTTCTAGGAACGCTGCATCCGGATCACACCCGGAGCATTTGCCAGGACCGTCATGGAGACCGGACCCCTTACCACCAGCAGAAAATTCACCCCAGAATGCTTCTGTATCAGATGGGAAAGGTAAGAAAATAAAACATGCTTCAGTGTATCGTGAACACATAGGGAATATAATATTACACAACATTCAAGAACGTGAATATCCTAAATTTCGTTCCAAAGGACGACGTGTGGAATTCAGTTTCTCACACCCTCCAGAGAATGTCGATCCTCACACTTGGATTCGCGAAGGTGTTGAAAATCTTCTCACCTACGTTAAAAAAGACACCAAGGATGAAGACAAAATAGGTTTAACTCTGTCTAACATATCTGACCCAACTGTAAAAGATAATTATATAGGGTGGCATAGATGTGATCAGTTGCATAGTGATATGGTGTGGAACATTATGTACAAAATACTGCAAAGTGCGAAAACCTTCACTGCTACAGATCACTTAATTTTACGAGCAGACCATGTCAATATACCTGTTGGAGGTGGGGGTAATCGAACATATTGTTTACCTAATTACATGTTAAGCACGCAAAAAAGAAGTATCGTCGGGGTACCAAATAAAAAAAAACACTCTGTCTAGCTGAAGCTCTGGTCATAGGGAAAGCCTATGCTGATAACGATCCTTCCTATGCTCAATATAGAAGAAACAGAAATCTTCTTAAACCAGTTTTCGAACATAAGCGAAAAGCAGATGTAGATCTGACAGACAATACGTGTGCCGGAAGTGGAATTCCTGAACTGAGAAAATTTCAGCAAGTTCTCCCAGAATATAAAATTATTGTATACAACAATCTTCGTGATGTTAAAGAGGTTTTGTTTGAAGGACTGGTTGAAAATGCTTCCAAATTTATATACCTTCTCTATGATAACCTCAGACAGCATTATGATGTGATAGTGAACCGTGTTGGAGCATTTGCGGCAAAACAAGAATGTCGCGGGTGTAACGAACTCATATTTCACAAACCTCATAACCATCTGTGCAAACAATTATGTTCTAAGTGCCGTTCAACTCCGCCGTGTGTGTCTGAACAGGATGTTCGCAGAATATATCGAGACATGTCACAGAATTTTTGAAAAATGATAACTGCTTCATAAATCATGTTTCTACACCATTCCGAAATGGTACAGTCTGTAGTGAAATCCAGCAGTGTCCCCGATGTTTCAGAATTAATCTAACACATAATAGATATGAAAAGGTGCATAAATGTAACATGAAATACTGTACTGTATGCAACTGTGTGAAACCTATAAATCATTTCTACTACATGTCTATACCAAAACCTAAACAGAATTCTAAATTTCTATATATATTTTACGATTTTCAATGTTACACAGATATTCCTCACTCCGAGAAAGAGAAAACTTTTCTTCCCGTTCCGAATCTTATTGTTGTGGAGACGGTCTGGCACGCATGTTACAAACAAGAGGATTTAACAGTTACATGTTCTGTTTGTGGAACAAGAGAGTTTATATTCTGGGATGACCCTGCAGACACATTCCTGTCCTATCTGGAATTGCAACATAAGTTTTCCGACATAACCATTTGTGCACATAATGCACGAGGTTACGATTGTACATTTCTATTACGGAGAATGTTGGAAAGAGAAATGAAACCTCGTGTCATCTTAGATGGCACCAAAATCATTAGTTTGACATAGCAAAATCACATACACAGGGATATGTATCCGAAAGATGACGAAGAAGATGAAATCGATCGAGACAACATGCCGTAAACTTGAGGCTTTACGTTCTGAAGGATACCATGTCGTTACAATGTGGGAATGCGATTTCAACGAAATATTGAAAGCAGATCCTGAACTCAATAGATATCTATCGACACATCCTATTGCCTGCTGCATTCCTTTAAATCCACGAGAAGCCTTATATGGAGGAAGAGTTGAAACAGTCAGGACGTATTACAAGATCAAGGAAAATGAAAAATTACAGTACAGCGATTTTACAAGTTTGTACCCTTATGTGAACAAATACTGTGATTATCCTGTCGGACATCCTACAATATTTCTAGGAACTTCTATTCCTTCGGTAAATGAGGTTTTGAACATGGAGGGACTCATCAAATGTACTATTCTGCCACCAAAAACCCTTTTACATCCTGTTTTACTTACAAGAATGCATGGAAAACTAATGTTTGTATTGTGTAAGGCATGTGCTATCAGATTAAAATATGAAGGTACATGCAGCCATTCCGATGATCAACGTGTACTTTCGGGAACTTGGGTCATAGCCGAGGTGCGTAAAGCTTGCAGTTTAGGCTACAAAGTACTGTCAGTGTCGGAAGTGTGGAAGTATTAAACATTGATGTAAGACCCTGTCACAAAAACTGTAGGACTTTTTGCTGGTTATGTCAACGCCTTCTTGAAAATAAAACAGGAAGCGAGCGGCTGGCCTTCATGGTGTCAGAACGATGACGATATGAAGAAGTTCATACAGAAATATTTCGATAAGGAGGGTATTCTATTGGAAGAAAACAGTATTCAAGTCAATCCCGGAAAACGTACTTTGGCTAAACTTTGCCTTAATTCTTTATGGGGCAAGTTCTGCTAACGGGACAACATTTCCCAGACAACCATCATCAAGAAATCGAAACATTTTCTCGATAAAATGACTGACCCAAATATAATGATCGGAGGAGTCGTATTCATCAATCAGGACACCGTTTTAGTGAACTGGAAATATGTTGAAGAGGCCGTCAGTCTGAACAGGAAAGTAAACGTTCCTTTCGCAGCCTTCACAACATGCCATGCTCGTCTGAGACTGTATGAACTTCTAGAAAAGTTGGGTGAGAGGATATGTTATTGTGATACAGATTCAGTAATTTGCATAGATAGTCCTGAAATGGAATATCACCCCCTCCCCCCTCTACAGGTGACGCACTAGGAGAACCACGGATGAACTGGCCGATTTCGGCCCCGATGCGGTTTGTGAACAGTTTGTTTCAACGGGACCGAAAAGTTACAGCATGAAAATAACGAAACTGTTATCCGAATCACAGTATATCTGTAACGTGAAAGGGATTACATGGAATACCTCCACATCGGAATTGGTTAATTTCGATACCATGTGCGACATGATAAACAATGAGAAACTTGAAGTTATGGTCGAAAATATTTTCAGAATCAGAAGAACAAAACAGTTCCAAGTCATTAGTACAAATGAAAAAAAGCTGTTTCAGCCAGTATTGTTGAAACGACGATTTGACCATGAACATTTATCGTTTCCTTTCGGATACTAAGCAGACTAAAATTTGTCTGTAACGGTCCAGAGTTCGAACCCTTCTTGGGGCTGATAGGATATAAAATGTGTTTGCAGACTGACAGATCTTCATTTTTCTTCAGAATCTGTAAGACGTATCTTCAGCATGATTCCTAAACTTTCCCATCCTTTCACCATGATGGTTTGCGAAGCATGAGGAAGAGGAAAAACTACTTTGTGACAAATATGGTCGACTCCATCGTTCATCTTGTCGAAGGATCCGTCAAGAAAATCATATGGTGTTACGATCAGGAGAACAGTATTCCGCAAAATCTTCGAGATATGCAATATCATAAAGGTATCGTCGATTTTCAGTCGTGGAACGGAAAATCCTGGATTATCTTATGATGGTTGCACAAGGAGAAAAAGTCGCCGACCTTTTCACAAAAGGCAGCCATCACAAAAACATTTCGGTGGTGTTCATAACAGAGCATCTTTTTCATCAAGGAAAAAATGCAGGGACATCTTGCTGAACGTGAAGCATTTTGTTACTTTTTAAAATCCAATAGATATGAACCAATTCACGGTTTTTGCACGACAACTTCATCCTCGCCGAATAAAGGAACTCGAAAAAGTATATATAGATGCTACCACGCAACCTTACAGTTATTTGTATATTGATCTCTCACAGTCAACACCGGATCCTTTACGTTATCAGACAGACGTTATCAACCAGAATTACTCAACTGTATATCTTCCTCAGGTATGTTTAAACATCGAGATGAGGAAAACGAGGAACACACGTACCAACCCACATTCTAAAAGCAATAGACATTCGACTTCTTTCAAGAAACATTCACCTTTTTTTGCACGTGTTGAAAAATTCACCGCCCAAACTCCGTAAATCATTATTGAAAAGTTCTCCGAAAAAGACAACACGTTTCATCCGCGAATGCTGCCTGAACGTTTTAGAAGGAAATGTGAAATTAAACCGTCCGCAAAACGCCGTCTGACACCTTACAAGACGGTCATACGCAATCTTGTGAAACCGAAAGTGAACATCGATAAACGCAGAAAACTTCTTGTTCGGAAAGGTGGATTTCTACCCTTACTTCTAGGCTCTTTGTTATCAGGTCTTCTCGGTACTCTCATTCCCCATTGCGAAATGACATTTTCTTACAAAAAGATGATCGTCCTTTCAGCGGAACAGTTAGCACGTATTCGCGGTTCCGAATTGTCTGTAACTGAAAAATTATCCGTTCTAGATAAAAAGAAGAAGAATATTCTAAAATGGCTGAGTCGAAAATCCAAAGAACCATTACAGATTCCTATTGTTTAAGATAACGACGGTTCTTCTACTATTTCACCAGAATCGACGTATTTTCCTCCGAACCTGGCAGAGACATTACCCCGTAATACACGTCATCAGTTACAGAATATCATCGATGAGTACCAATCTACGGCACAACATTTGATAGACGAACGTGAGGAAAAGACACTTCCGGATCCAAAAACTTTGAACTTCTCATCGTCGCCAACGGCAACCCCTGGACCGTCTCATCGACAGAAACAGAAGAAGAAGAAGAAAGTGACCGTCCGTGTATCCAGAAAAACTACACCTTTTCTGAGAACACCTGACGATTACAAACTGGTTTCTTTGAGAAAAAGCCGTAGACAGAGAGATCGGTCATGGGTAGAGACATTGAATTTTTGCGATGCGCGAAATCGCGAAATGTGAAAAAAAGATGCAATTTTGAACATGCTGCACGTAACTACACCCCCAATGATGAAATATGCATGAGGTTTATTCGCGAAGTAATGCGAAATGGGTGCTTTTCCACGAAATGAACGCTTTTTCGCGAAATAACCGTGAAATATCATCAAATTAAGTAGAAAACCTGCAAAACCCAGCAATCGAGGTTGTGCGCGCAAACTGTGTCGATTTGTAACGAAACGTTTGCCTAAAGTTTCCAACCACTTGCAGCTGAAGAACATTTTATCTTCGATCACATCAGGAAGACGCTGAAAATTGGGATTTCCCAAGCACATAATCTCAGTTCGAAAACTTCGTTCCCTGTCAAGCTGCATTCCTTTCTTCCCCCGAATGTCTATTCAAATTCCAGTTTCATTGAACTTGCTAGCTGTAGCAGCGATAAGATTAGTCTGTTCCGCACATCAAGGGAAACAATGGCGTCATTTGGTCATGAATGAATTTTTTTTTATCATCATGTGATTTTCAACATGTGTTTCTGTATGTGCAGTAGTGATTATTTTATTTGTTGGACAGCAAGCATATCCTTTAAATACATACAATGAATAAATCACTTGAGATATATGCAATTTAGAAATTAAGTGATTTTGTCTTGATGTTTTCTTTTTGGTTGGACAGCTAAGTACTTGTGTATGTGTACAGTATATAAAAATGAAGTAGTTTATCAATTTATAGCTCTTTTGTATGTTGTTTCCTCTCATGATGAAAAAGTGTGTGCCATTTTTTTTTCCACCGCTGGTATATACCGCTAATCTAACATTTTATTTGCCGCTCTCCTCAGTTTTTATTTACCATAAATTTGTGTCCCTAGTCATGGGAGTTCCTAAGTTGAAACAAGAAGAAGGAAGTGGCCGATTCTGGAACATTTATTTTGTATTTAATTATTTTACCCCGATTTTAGCTAATCTCCAAAGCGGAAAATATCCACAAAAAAAACAAATTTTACTATTTTTATAGTATGAAAAATATTTTTTTTATAAAGGCCAAAACACCTGAATTTTATCATTTTTTTATAGTGTGAAAAATAATTACGTTTTTTTAATAAATCCCCAAGATATCAATTTCAATAGTCTATAGGGCAAAAAAATTGTATATTGAAGCAAAATCACCATATTTCAAGCAAGCATTTACAATTATCATATTTTTGAAAAGAAAATAGATGTGTACAGTACTTGCTGTACAGTACAGTGCAGTGAATGTGAGTATATATATATATATATATATATATATATATATATATATATATTATTCAAAAGTGTGTCTGCAATTGAAAATGTAGATACTGATAAAATGTTATTACCAGTGGCAGTATATATATAATTATTTCTTCCAAATATATATATATATTCTAAAAATCATGTACGTCTGAAAAATGTACATGTCTGTATTTTTTTAAAGAAAAGCAAAATGCTATATTTATAAAAATATATATGATTGCACCTCAGGATGTGAAGCATCTAACAAAATTGTGCGTAGTAAATGAAGTTAATATTGTACGTATTGAATAATAGCCAAATTGGAAAAGCAATCAAAAGTATTTCTCTTTGAAATAACAAAATTTTTAAGTGCCAATAATATACAGGGTTAGTCAAAATTATGCTAATACTCAATAGTCAAAATTATGTGAACACTCAAATGGCAGAAACAATGTATGAACAAGAATAATGAACTTGACAGACATCTATAAACATGGAATGTAGGCAATGATATGCTGCAAGTGCAGACTTGCGCACTCAATCTGTGCGCCATTACATTCAACACATAAAAACCACCGATTAACAGCAGCACGTAAAGCCCGTACACACATTTCACGGGGTATGGATAATATCACATCCCGTATACGATCTTTGAGGTCATTGATGTCGCGAACCTTCCTACTGAAAACGCGCTCCTTAATCATGCCCGATAACCAGAAGTCACAAGGTGTTAAGTCTGGAGAGTATGGAGGCCAGCGCAATCACGACCAATCCATCGTCCTGGAAACGTCTCATCGAGATAGTTTCTAACAACTAGGGCCCAGTGCGGTGGAGCGCCATCTTGTTGGAAATACCCTGCACTGCGGATTTCTAGTGGTAGTTCATCAATGGCGTACTCCTGCAACATCTGTAAGTAATCGTCATAAGTTACTGTTGGTGTATCAAAGAAGTAGGGTCCAATAACTCCAGCGGAGGTCAAAGCTCACCAAACATTTACTTTGGGGAGGTCTCGTTCATGCTCCCGAATGACTCGTGGGTTTTCGGTGGCCCAGAAAATCGTGTTGTGCCGGTTCACAAATCAACTTGTGTGAAAAGTGGCTTCATCGCTGAATGCTATGACATTCCCAATATCCCGACGGATATTCATCATTTCAGCTAAAATCTGACAGCATTCCACCCGCTTACGTTTCTGCACCACTGTTAACGCTTGGCTGACTTGGATGTGGTATGGTCTCATCCCAAGGTCATGTTTCAAGATGCGCCACACGGTTTTTTGAGGAATTCCTGTTTCCAAACTGCATCGTACACTTGATTTAGAAGGACTGTGGAACACGGCTCCCTGTACAACAGCTATGTTCTCTTCACATCTTCCTGATCTTGGACGTCCTGCATTGCCTCGATAGTTGTTAGCTACTGATCCCGTAGCCACAAACTTCTTGTAGATGTGGTACACTGTTAAACGGCTTGGTGGGTCATGTGCAAATCGCTGTCGAAACTTTTCACGGACAAGGGTCGGCGAACCGTACACTTCCATCGCGCTAGCTACATATCTTCTTTGCTCCAGTGTCAATCGGTCGGCCATTATGTCACCTAAAAAGAGAAAGAGAAGAGATTGAAGACATTTCCAGTGATCAGCTGTGCACCACCTACAAATCTAACAATACATGTTCCAATACATTTCAGTCATAACTGTATTTCTGACCTCTACGTGTTTTGTTCATTGCGTGTTAACATAATTTTGACTAACCCTGTACATCAAAGCTACCTTGAAGAAGTTTTTAAGGTTAATATAATCTTGTAACAATTTACAAGTCAAGAGAGTGCATCACTTTCTCTTTAAAAATAACGAATTTAAGTAACAGTAAAAATATTGAGAATGAAATTATTTACATATTAAAAGCCACTGGCACGAAAACACTACTAAAAGAGAAAATTTTTCACAAGTCAAAAGTTATTTAACTATTAGCTTTATGCTTTGCTCATAATGCAAACTCATTTGCTTTTGACGAAAGCCAAAGTTGCCCTCCCTCTGATGGAGGGACCTAAGTGCTGAAGCCTCGGACAGCAGCTATCCTTATATAATGTTTTAAGATGCAATATTAGCATTGGCAAGCTTATAGCTTACAACTACTTACATAAAAATGGTCTAACCGAGGAATCCATATGTGTTTCTTTATATATTCACAGTCCTATGAAATGATGGAATGTAACTGTGTTCCTATTGGCTGCTGTTGCCCGCATTAAAGAAAGGCACTTTCCAAGCACAGTGGTGACGAACTTTTCTGATGCAATGTGCTTGGATTATTGAGAAACAGTTAACAGACAGTTAACAGAATGTTAACAGACAATGTCTAAAATTAATACTTATTACATACAAAGTCACTATTTATGTACGGGATAGACGGGAGGAGGAAATATACCTGCATTATTCTATAGCATGTGTAGATCAGATAAGAGAAAACAACGAAACACAGAATTGTTGTCGGATCAGATAAGAGAATTTGCAAACATGTAAAGGGTTATTATTTATTAATCTATCCGACACGAAACGGAGAAATATATGTTGTATTCTCTTATCTGATCTTCACATGCTATAGAATGAGCTCGATTCTTCGATTTATGCTTTTCCCACCCGAAATTTAACTGCGAACTATTTAAATACGAAAATCTCGAGAACAAATCATTACAGAAAAATGGGGTTTTTGCATTCATTTCATCTTGAAATTCTCTTTCATTGGACACCTGACTCGACATAGGTCATCATAAAAGAAGATAAAACTTTTATTTTATATCTCAAGAATTAATATAGCGCCGTTGCCTTGTAAACAAGGGGTGCTGGGTTTGATACCTGGTGGGGTACAAGTGGTTTGGATCTCATTTTAAATTGTAGGTCCAGTCTCGATTAGCCTTTCTGTGTATAAAGTGAACTTAAAACACCAATTCGACCAACCAACCAATCAAGAATTAATAAAAATATAATATATTAAAATGATATAAATATCCAAAGGAAAGAAAAAAATGCCAATGAATGTATTTGGCTATAAGAAAGAATATATTTCCCAAATAGCAAGAATTCCAGACAGCAGCGATCTTCATCGTAAATTGAGAGGGTTGGTCATTATTCAACTTAATAGTCTATGGTACCAGGTATACGAAAATACTGGAAAGCAACTATATGTTTTTAACAACAACCTACCGTCATATAAGATCCCTGTGACAGGAAAGATCCAAATGAGTATCTCTCCTCCAAATGCTGCTGTTGTTCATGTGGGAAAAAATCTGTATAGGATTAAGCACAATAATATGTTTCCTAACATACCATACGAGGTGGAAACTGGTCATTTCCTTTATGCGGAAATAATTGACGATTATGATAAACTAATTCCTCTCATCATCGAAATAAGAATAATATACACTCTCATGAATATATAAAATACCGAAACAAAAAATAAAATAAATAAATAAAAATAAAACATAAATAAAACAAGAAAATGGACATATATGGAAATCGAAGAAGGCAGGAAATACCAGATAATTCCAGCGACATTGCCAGATTAGACGAACGTCTTAAGAAACTTAAATCTGATTTATTAATATTACAAAATTCTTTGAGTGTAAACTTACATGCTGAAATTACTAATCTACAGTCTGAATTAATTAATCCCATAGTGAAAATTGATGGTGAACTAAAATCTCTACTTAAAAAATATACAAACTTAGCTTCTATCGATAATGTTGAAAATTTAAGAGAATTTAGCTAAATTAAAAAATGATCTTGAGAAATTCCGTCAAATTCAAACAACTACTTCGGAGCATCTGAAGCAAGAACTAAATAACCAAGCGAATACTATTCGTACCGAACTACTTTCCCGGGCCTCCCCCATGGCGCAGTGGTAGCGTCTTTGCCTTGTAATCAAGGGGTCCCGGGTTCGATACCCGGTGGAGGCACAAGTGGTTCGGATCCCACTTTAAACTGTAGGTCCAGTCCCGATTAGCCTTAGTGTGCATAAAGTGGACTTAAAACAGCAACTCAAACCAAACCAAACTACTTTCCATAATTGAAACTATCAAGACTCAAGAGCAATATGAACTGCTTAATGCCAGTATTCTAGAATTACAAGACCAATTTTTATCTTTTGAAATTCCCTCACTGGAATATATTAAATCCGAACTGCAAACAGACCAATTACATGGAACCATAACAGAAGTTCAATCCAAACTACAAACATTAGAAGACTTTATTAATAATTTACCTTCATCTTCCGAATTAAATGCCATCGCTCGCAGTGTTGCCAGCATCAAATTACGATTAGAGACTTACGAAGATTTTGGAAAGATACAGGCTACTATAGCTCATATTAAAGACACTTTGACAACTATGAGAAACGAATTTATTATTGTACAGGAAACTCTGGAATTCAAACTGCCCAGCATAACAGAATATTTAAATGTAATTGAACACCAGATCAGAAAGTTAGAAAGCCTGAATACCGAATCTGAATTATCCCATTTTCACCATCTCATGGAAGACATACAGAACAAATTGCAATCATTACAACAGACTACCCCGACTCAAGATGACATACAACAAATTAAAGAAGCTTTGGGCAATGTTGCAGCTGCTACGGAGTTAGATACTGTCAAGCAAGCTTTGACCACACTTCAAAATATCGTAGCTAATTTACCCACTTCCCAGGCCATAAGATCTGTAAAAAGAGCAGTAAATCGAATACTCAAGTCAGAGGACATCAAGAACATTCAAGCGGAAATTACCATAATTCAATACTATTGCTACTATGCCTACTAACCAGATTGTGAATGAATTACATGCATTGTTTGTAAAAATCAGAAGACAGGTATTTCATATTACAAACCAAAGTACTAAATTGAAACTTGTAGAAAGTTTACAGGAGATTACTTCCAACATTAGAGAACAAATTGCCACTCTCGAAACAAGTCAAGAATTTGCTTTACCAAGTTTTACCTCTGAACTTCATAACCTCAAAGAAGAATTTAAACAATTAAATGTTGATGTAAAAATCAAGCCCAGCTACGATGAAGTCGTCCGTACCATTAACGAGTATCAGGAGTCAGTAATAAGCAGATTAGAAGATCTTGAATTACGTCAATTTTTCAGTATTCAGATAGTTAGACTTGAGAGTGTACCAAATATACGAGGGCACTGGACTTATGTTAATGCAGTAAATGTTTACAAAATGTATCCTTACAGTCAGTCTCATGAATTTTACCTTGATGGTGAAATTAAATTTTTACAATTTGGCTATGTGAAGACTGGTACAAGTGTTACGGAGGCTTTTAAGTCGATATTTAGTACGGGAAGGATACCAAAATATTTCAGACACACAGAGGGAAAGAATTTTACAATTCTACATTTGCTAAGTTAATGCAACAACATAATATTAAACATTATTCTACATACAGTCATCTGAAAGCTAGTATAGTGGAACGATTCAACAGGACATTAAAAAATCGCAGCTGGAGACAATTTATTCTACAGGGTAACAATAAGTGGGTGCAAATTTTACCCGAGCTAGTTCATAATTATAACAACACAGTACTATTCACATGAAACCTGCTGAGGTAACCAAGTCTGATGAGCAAGGATTGATTTCTACTGTTTATTGTCAAAAATATACATACACTACCAAGAAGCCAAAGTTTAAAATAGGGGATCAGGTAAGAGTCAGTAAATATAAACAGTTATTCGAGAAGGGATTGACTAAAAATTGGAGTACGGAGTTATTCTCTGTAGTTCACGTTTTACCAGGGAATAGAAATACATATATCATAAAAGATAATCATAACAAAATATTGAAAGGGAGATTCTATGAAGAGGAACTCAGTAAAACAAAATATCGAGATACATATTTAATCGAAAAAATATCGAAGAAGAAAAATAATAAATTGTATGTGAAATGGTTAGGTCTGCCAGACAAAAGTTGGATAGAAACAAGCCAGGTGATTCTTTGACACCAACATGGAATGTGGTACAGCGTTTACCAGATGTAGTGGAAACTAATAAAAAAATGGAGAGCTTTTACCCGATAACATAAGGTGCCTCATTGCAGGCCCATCCGGTTGTGGAAAAACCACTTTACTGGTTGATAATTTCTTGCTTGCCCCCAATTGGCTAGATTGGAAAAATAGACATTTGTATGTATTCTCAAAGAGTTTAGAAATAATGAAATACCAACAACTCATGAAGCTGTACGAGGGACTGGGCATAGCTATATTTGCATCAACAATAAAACCTCTCGACCAATGTTTGAAAAATTGTGTTGTGGTGTTTGATGATGTTATTCTGGAAAATCAGAATGAAATTCGTAATTTCTTTACACTGGGTCGTCACAAAGAAATAGACTGCTTTTATTTAGCTCAAACTTATTCCAAAATTCCCTAACAATTACAACGAGATAATACAAACTTAATCTATTTGTTTCGTCAAGATCATACTAATTTGAAACATTTATACGATGATTATGTGGGAGGAGACTTAAATTACAACCAATTTTGAAAATTCTGTTCATCTTGTTGGAACAATGACGATTTTGGATTTGTCACCGTCGACATGACTCGTAAACCTAACAATGGTAAATTCAAAAATTAAAATCAATACTTTTTGAACGTTGAAACAATATTAAATAACCATTAATCAAAAAATAAATATGACGAAACACAAAATTGAAGATAATTCGAAATTACGAGAGTATTTGTCCAATAGTTTCAAAGGTTGGAAATCTGAGAACCGTGGATTTTATGAACAACACAAACGTCAAGACCAACCAATTATCGACGCAATCAGTGGTCTTGGTAAAGAGATTAAAGGTGTGACAGAACAAAATAAAAATCTCATCAATGAATTGGTACCTCTTACTGCTAAAAATTATGAAGATTTCCCTCCTACGCCATTATCCAGCATCCACACTCCTCTGATACTCAAGGAACCACCTGCTAAAGCAGCTATAGAAGAAGCAGAGAAAATAGAGTTGGGTCCCCTGGCAAAGGATTACGTAAGTACTGGAAAATTCGAAAAATATGAGTTATTTGGATTGTATCCAACTATGGAGGGTAATGATTGCGTAGTATGGAAAATTGGCAAATCTAAAGTTACATTCGAAGGGGATAACATCAAAATTAATTTGGGTGGGAGAAACAGCTGGTGCAGATATCCTGGTACTGCTGGATTATGGGAGCATCACTAAGAAACAACCAAAAAATTTTACAGAAGATGATTATCAAAGTTACTCTGAAATTTTGACAATCTCTGATGCTTTGTACCAAAATAATGATGGCAGTCAAAAGCGAGTAAACTCGAGCAGTGGTGACAAATACAAAAATCTGATCAAGCCCATCTGGAACCAACTTAAAACTGGCAGTGGTATCAAGCAATACAATACTCTGCCTAAAACATTTGTGTGGGTAAACGAAGTTAGAAAACTCATAGATAGATTGCTGGTCATAGCAGGGGAAGAAAATGATGGGAACAACAACTTCCATAACGAGAAAATGTATATTGCAAACATGATCAGTGACAAACTAGCTAATTTTATTGTAAGCGATCCCAAAGGTATAGGATACTTAATTAAAATTATCAACACTTTACCTCCTAAATTCTGAAATATACCAGAGAATCGAGGTTTGGTGAATGATATTATTAATAAACTTACATTCGAATTTCACGTACCTGGTTACCAATACTGTGGTCCGGGGACAAAACTTGAAGAAAGGTTAGAAAGAGGAGACAGGGGTATTAATCCTATCGATGTAGCTTGTAAAGAACAAGACATTGCATACACACACACAATGATCTGGATGAACGTCATGTGGATGATCAAAAATTAGAAGATGCAGCATTTGGAAGATTAACTAGCAGAGATGCTTCTTTGGGTGAAAGAATAACAGCATTGGGTACAACTATTGCTATGAATACAAAACAAAAATTAGGGTGGGGTTTGCAATAAATAAATATATAATATAAATACCCTGAAAAATAATAATAATAAATAATAACAACAACATGAAGCAAAATGGAGTTGTATACCAAATACCATATCACAATCTTAAAACTTTAAAAATTAATTCAATTTTAACTAAAAAACAACAAGAAAAGAAGAGACAATGTATAGCCAAAGGAAATGGAATGAAATTATTACTTAGTACATCACAATTAAAAAGATTGCAAAATACAAGAAAAAAACACATAGTGGAGGATTCATATGCAGCATTCCAGCTAACCTGGCAGCTTTGGGTGCAGTGGGGAGCTTAGCTGGTGGTAGTGCTGCTATTGCAAGAACTGTTATCGACTCAAAAAGGAATAAGGCAGAACTAGAAGAGCAGAAGCGTCATAATCTTGCCATAGAAAGAAAATTAGGCAGTGGTGTGAAGTCCAAACACTTAAAAAATTAAAAAAGAAGAAGAAGCACTCACGAACCAAAACATTGAATCTTTAGTTAAAATATTTAAAATTCGACATTTGAGGGGGTTTTCATTTCTGATTCTCTCCTTAAAGATAGTCCCCACTTACGAGAATGTGACCTGCTCAATTATAAGTCCGAAGACATT
Source organism: Lepisma saccharinum (assembly GCF_977018435.1). NCBI lineage: Eukaryota > Metazoa > Arthropoda > Insecta > Zygentoma > Lepismatidae > Lepisma > Lepisma saccharinum. The sequence goes on from NC_139230.1 coordinate 73,908,328, forward strand.
GGTACCCACTGGATATGCTATAATAAACAAAATAACAATGTTTTTATTTTCGATTCTTTCGGAGGGGTAACCCCTACAGAATTAATTCGTTAAGGTTTATTACAACGACGATCGTATTCAAGATTTCGATCAAATTATATGTGGCCATGTTTGCATTACGATGCTCAGAATATTAAATAAAATACCAAAAATCAAATTAAAAGATTTTCAAAACCTGTGTTATATATTAAAAATGGGAATTTTTCATATCCCCAGCGAGACTTCAGTCTTGAAACTACATCTTCACGATGATATTATCTATCCAAAATCCATAGCTCTGAGAGCATTCTACAGTATGTATCTGATTCCGAATGTAACTAGCTACAACAATACTATATTAGTAGGTAATGAAAAAAATATTATTCCTCCCGGACAGTATAACTTATCTACTTTACAATCTGAACTTCCAAACACAGTATTGCTATCTCACAATTCTGTAACACACAGAGTAGAGATTGTGTCTACCAATGAAACAGTGGACTTATCTACCATGGGGGAACTTCTAGGATTAGAGAAGAATAGCAAATTAGAACCAGGTGTTAGGTACATAGGTAAATTTATACCAAAAATCTTAGCTATAGAGACATTAAATATTCACTGCAACATTGCCAAAGGTATGATTATATCAAAGCAGAAGAAAATTCGATTGGTAGTCACAAAGAAACAGGTATCATTGCTACATTTAAACCAAATTCAGAATTTTATGGAACCCATCTTCTATTCCCGAATCCCACCAGTCTATTTCCCTGTTTCTATTCATAATGTTAACAACATAGAGATAACAATTACAAATGAAAAAATGAAATCATCGATTTTTCTGGTGCTAATAGCACTGCAATAAGAAAAATTAATATTTAAAATATATAAATAAATAACAAGATGGAAAATATCGAGAGTTATGAATTACAGTCCTTCCCTCCAAACAGGAGGACATTTGCAAATTTGAATCAGCCCAACAAAGAGATACAATATGACATCACGGTGGGGGACGGGTTCATTCATCCACATAGATCAGATCTGTATATAAAATTTGATATTGTAAAACAAATGGTGAAGAATATCCCCCTCCGGAGCTAATGTAAAACTTATAGATAATTTTGTTCCATTCTTATTCTCTCAAATTAAAATTAGGAAGCATGGTACAGTGATTGCCCTGGAATTACATCCACTACAGGGGGGACATTGAAACTATCCAAATCAGAGAGTGTATGTTATAAAGTTGGTGGGTTCGAAGCTGGAACAAAAATTCAAGCAAAAAGTCGCACAGTACTGTTCCCCATGAGATTGCTATTTGGATTTTTCTCTGATTGTAAAGAAATTATGTGTAAAGGTGGTTTGAGTGTCATATTTCGCAGATCACCCAATGATCATAATGCCATCATGAGATACAAAACTTTAAATGCAGATGGAACAGCTAATAAGGCTACTTTACCTGAAGGTGCGAAATGTGTGATCCAGTCTATGGAGTTACGAATGCCTATAGTTGAATATGAGTCAAATTATGCTCTCAAATACAAAGCTAACATTTTGAAAAATCCTCAAATTCCGATACAGTTTTATACTTATCAATGCATACAGAAACCGGTAGATGGTAAATTTTTTGAATTTGACATTACTAATCAGTTTCAATCTTTACAATACGACATGCCAGAGTTTGTAGCTGTGTTGTTTCAGACAGGGAGAGATGACAATCAGGAAAAGGATAGCAGCCAGTATGATAATTGTAAAGTTGAAAATGTGTATCTGAAGAATGGCAGAAATGAGGTGTTCCCTCGTAAAAATTATAATTTAAACATTGCAGAACAAGATTATTTGAAGTTATATGAAGAATTTAGTGCTTTTAAAAGAGTAACTGAAGGAAACATAGATATGTATTATAATCCAGATGAGTTCATTCTTCACAGACCAATGTTTTTAATCAATGCATCAAAAAGAAAATTGGTAGTTATTAATGATCGAACAAATATTAAGTTAATATGTGATTTTCATTAAACTTTACCTGAAAATACAATATGAAATGCAATTTTAATTGTAGAGAAATCATACATATATGATGTAAAGAATGAAAGAGTGATAGAACAATTTTAATTTTTATACAATGTAATACTGATAATGTATAATGTAATATAATACAATATCTTTTTTTATTTATATTTTAGAGCAAAAATTTAGCCTTAGGGCTACTCTACCACCATCTCAAATAGATATTACAATAAATAAGAAAAATATTTTTAAAAAATAATATTATTATTTATATCATTTATATCATTAACATTAGTGCATTAACATCTCTACGCTGGGAGGGACCAGCTAATGTCGAAGTCTACTGTGCTTCAAAGGCAACAGATCCCGTTGCGGTAGCACTGGCAGAGACGATTCCACACAGGTAAAACAGCGACAGCAAGAAATCAGGCGAGCCCAGGCCGGCTCAGTAGCTCAGTGGTTAGAGAAATCGTACGGTATGCCAGAGACTCAGGTTCGAGTCCTGGTCGAGCCTCCATTTTTCGCTGAAAATTTCTACGTAGTACATCTCCTGTGTGTGCCTAATCGTCAATAATAATACCAACGCTTAACAATTTGTGGGATCATTTGTTGGTGTTTGACTAGTCTTAAAACAGTTGCTTTGTGAGGTACAGCAGAAGCAGGGGATTTTTCTTGGAAAACCTCTTGCACATGAGTGTAAGAATGAGTAGTAAAATCCTCTTCAGCAATGCACACGCACTGCTCCAAAGAATATGCAATGCTGAATCAATTAAAAGAACACGCATAGTAGCGTCGAAAGTCAGCGAAGAGAATTCGGTGTAACCAGAGGCAGACTAGGATTCTCTCAAAGAGTCCAATTTCGGCACAAGATCTTGGTTTATTATGGTTTTTCACGTAAAGGTAGCCTATAGCCAATACTTAGGCACATGTGGCGTGCGTCTGTTCACAATACTTCGACCTGCTAGCATTGCCATATATGTCCCAAAAATGGCACTCTTTCACTGAACCCATAAAATTGCCAACAAAAAAAATCCATCAAATGTTGCACATGACCAATATTGGTCGCAAATGACAGATTGACATGGCATCAATCATCAGACATCTAATTATGACCCTTCGATGATTTCTTACGTATTTTTCTCATTCAAAAGTGCATTTCTGGAAAAAAAAATTAACGCTGCCGTCCGCCAGTTATTAATTTATCTAAATTTTCTGTATGGAGAAAACTGATAATTTTAAGCATTGAAAAATATCTAACTGGATGAGACATTATAATGCAGAAAACTGTAAATATCTCTTACGGTTTTCATGATATACATTTTAGTAGTATAAAAGTATATAATATAAACTCGATAAAGTATGAACCCCCCTCAGGCAGATTTGGCTACACTTAAAACTTGCTCAACATGCCCATATGAGCTTTTTGCTCAAGTGTGGTACTCCGTCTAATCCAAGATTTTTGTAAAAATGCCCTCGGGAATTTCCCGGGAAAGTATGACCCCCCTCAGAATGATTTGGCTACACTTACAAAAGCTGCATCTGTGAGATTGTTGTCCATAAGCTTGTTAAAAATAAGCCCCTCTTGATATTGTTTTTGGCTACACTTAAAACTAGACCAAACGTATTAACACACCCACACCCACACACCCACACCCACCCACCCACACACACACACATACGTGTAAACGTGGTCTTATAAGGCCCGAGTGAGTGTACATATGTTGTTGGAACCACTATAATTTGATAAATTAGCATAATCAAATTCATTTTAAAATGTCGAGACCATGCATGTGATTACAAATACCACCGTGGTTTTTGAAAATTATCATTTATGCAGTTTTCCTGACGAAAAAATGGTTACTATTCTTGTTGGAACCTGGTACCAATATCACCTGTCTGATTTACGTGTTGTGATTTTAATACAATTGCATCCGTTGTGGGTACCGTTCAATATTGCAAAACCCGTCGAACCAATCACAATTCTTGTAGGTCACATGATTTCTTCATGTGTGTAAGCAGCTACGTGCCATACCGAATTGGGCAATAGTTGTCAAACGCGCTTTACGGCGTCAATTGAGAGTGCGTAGCTTGCATGTATATGTCGGCGCAGAGCATTCGGAAGGGGAGGGGGAAAGCAAGAGTTCCTCTCGCGGCGGAGTAAGGAAGGGATTGACTGCGGCGCAGTCAGTGGCGTACTTAAGGAGTTTTTGCCCCACTCTGGAATTGAGAAAATAATTACATTTACCCTAATCGCTGATTCTAATTTTTACTTTGCATACTTTTTTGTGTTGTTTGAAGATTTCAGAAATCAAAGCAGGCTTGTGCGGCCTATCATGCCGCAACTGTGTGAAACGAAGCTCTTTATTGGAACGCTACCAAGCGAAACGCAATATGTAATAAGCGACAAGAGATACGTATCGCTAGGAATTGAACCCTCAGTAATCAATTCGACCTTTCGCATTGATGCGACTGGGCAAGCTGCACATGTCGCTTGCGGGTCGATGCATTAGGTTTTTCAAGCATGAGCGGTGAATTTCTTGCTTTAGATTGAAGTCGCCAGTGTTCGTGGGTGTCCGGAAGGGGGGCAAGGGGGGCCGTGCCCCCCCTGGAAAATGTAAGTCAAACAAATAATATATTTCACACATATAATTTCATTTCAGCCAGAATAATAAGTGTTTATTAATGCACGAACATGATAAATTCAAATGTAAGCAATGTTTTTGAGGGAACATTGGGGAAAATGTGGCTTATTTGCCCCCCTGGAAAAATACCTTCCTTGCCCCTCCCTGGAAAAAAAAAACCTGCTGACGTCCATGCCAGTGTTGCCTGTCGATTGTCACCTGCCACTTGTCGCTTCGATCTGAAGTCTCCTTGAAGGTGTCAGGGGAAGAATTCTGACGGAGGCGACAAGCGACAGTGTGCTTCCACATCTATTAGAGACACGGGTCCCTTTTGTTTTGTAGACTAAAACATTCACCGCCCGTGAACGACAACAAGTGGAGGCGTCACGATGCACAACATTGATAAAATAGCAAGTTTGAGTGACACAACCAAGCGACATGCAATATTTGCAGCTTACCGTGCTGTATCAGTTCGAAACGTAGCATTGATTACCGAGGCTTGTCGCTTGTCGCGTTACGCTTCGGTCTGGAATCTGCTTAAACGGCAGGCGACTGGCGACATGGAAATTTTATACCAAAGCAACAAGCGACATTAGAAATTTCAATATAAGGCAAAACATTCACCGCGCATGCGAGAACAAAAGTACGAAGCAACATGATGCACAGTATTAACAAAACTGGCAAATCAGAGCGACACGCAAGCTACAAGCGACACCTGCATCTTGTCGTGACGCTTCTGTTCGAAAGGTTCAATTCATTACTGCTGGTTCGCTTCCAAGGGACAGGTGTTGGTTGTCGCTTTGGTGTGAAATATCCCTTACAAAGCAAAAAAGCTGCAAACGACAGACGACAAGTGACAGGCGACAAGCGACACGGAGAATTCACACTGAAGCTACAAGCGGCAAGCGACACTCGCACAGTTAGTTTAAATTCAAACATTCACCGCGCATGAGCTAACAAGAGCACTGTATTGAGAAAATTGCCTAATCAGAATGACACATGCAACTTGTCCTGTCGCTTTCTGAATGCTGGTTTGCAAGTTAAGCGTGTCACGTGCCTCTCGCCTCTGAAAGCTACACCAAGACATTGTTTTATTAAATTCTCCTCAGGGAAGGAAGAGAATGCTTATACAAATACAGTCTCCGCAGATCATTTGCGAAGCCACTCATTATATATGAAACTCTATTTTCTGTGAACACTCAGCGCGCACTATAATCTACCGAAGCGGCCCTAACAATTTGTTTGCTGGAACTAGGATCTCACTTTCTTAGCGTTGCAAGTTTTAGATAGGCCTATGCCTACATTCTGACTTGGGCGCCGCGGAAAAATTTTAAAACTACGAAGTTTGGGATCCACTGAGATAGGGCATAATTGTAATACTCGTAATGAATGATTGACGTATAAACTTGATGTGAAGCGTACAGAAATATTTGTTTCGCGAATGGAGCGAACAATAAAACGTTTTATAAATCTCATTCCTTGCAACCACCCATTCACAGTAACTGTTGATCACCTGACCTCTACTTCCACGTCACCCATGAAGTTTGCTGGTGTATCTTTGCGTCCTATCACCTAGACCACAAGCATTTCGTTTTCGCGCCTTTTTTAACGGACGCCCGGCCCTTTCTTACTTCGGTAGTTCTTCTCGCAGTCAAGTAGGAGGGGTACGAGTTCCACCTAAAGCCTCCCCGATGGCCATGTCGACCTCCGTGGCGGACTGGTTAGCACAGCGCGCTACGACGCCAGGGGTTCCGGGTTCGAGTCCCGGGTAAGGCACGGGTATTTGTGTTTGTCCAAATGAGAAAAAACTGAAAATTGAGAATAACCGAGAAATGAAAATCTTGAGAATATACTGAAAAACGGGGGATACTTCTGGTTAGGGGTATTCCTTAAAAAATGGCGCAGTGGTTGCTTCGTCGCCTTGTAATCAACGGGTCCCGGGTTCGATACTCGGTGGAGGCATTTCGTGGTTTGGATTCCACTTTAAACTGTAGGTCCAGTCCCGATTAGCCTTACTGTGCATAAAGCGGACTTAAAACACCAACTCAAACAAACGAGTTCCACTTGCACCAAAAGCAAGCATACAGTCAAGAAGTTTAAATATCGTATGTCTTCATGTCGTTACCCAGTCTCAAACGCAGGATAAAAAAAACACGATTAAGAAAAATAAATAAACCAATGCTCTCGAGGCCGTGTTGGGAGAAGTATATTATGGTAAATAATCATATTGTAATCACGGACACTTCTGTGTTGTAGCAACACTATTGACTTTCAATGGAATCATTACTACCCAGAAGTGTCCGTGACTGTACAACCCTAAACTGATGTTGCGTCACATTTTGTTGGTATGTCGACTAAGAAACTCTCATAACATGTCGCAATAAAACAAGTGGCTTCACCAAACTGAGGTAGAGGCGAACAAACCATTATTCTGCACTGTTATCTCAAGAGTCCGATATTAGCAACAGAGGGAGACATTTCTTAGTCACAAGAAATGTTTTCAATTCACTTCTTATAAAAAGTATATGGTGTCGTCTTGGCAGAACGAACTGACCTGACTACAAAAGCACAAGAAGCTAACTGTCTCGATTATTGCGATCATACGGTCTAGTTCTATTATTGTGTGTAGTTTTACCAACTAACCTTGAAAGAAACAGTTTGGTTCGACGTACACACGGAACATTTCCAACCAATGGCAGCACAAAACATGTCGCTACTAATACACAGCGACTTAGTGCAACAAAACAAGCCTACGAGCATAAAATGAACAATGTCTATTTTATGGTGGTATTTTAAGACTTTAGACTTTAATGTCGTTGGAAAGGTGTAGAGTTCTTAACACAAAAAATACTAATAAATAATATGAATGTGAAACATGCAAGGGTAAAGTAACGTGCTTTACAGCGTTGCATGGATGTAGTTGTAAGGGGCCACATATTATATCTCACTTAATGTCCCACTATTTTGGAACATTTCTTGATTTAGGGCAGTTATTTGGAAAATATTGTCCGTCGACGAAGCTGCTATGCCTGCAGTCATCTGTAGAAGACACAGAAAATCTCAGTCCGGATACGAGTGCATCAGCTCAATCTATGGCGTAAACTCGTTCCGACTTTTGTAATTGTTAATCGGCCCAGATTTGAAAGCACCACTGATGCAAGGCCTCTTGTTGAGTGAGCGTGTCATCCGTTTCTTTTCCTACCTCCTAATTTATGATGGCGGACCCCACGCAAAAAGTGCATAATTTTAAAGAGTGGGAAGTTGCATGAACGTTTACTATACAGGGTGTCGCAAAACTCTTTCAACAACGTTTGGGGGGACTCCCCATGGCGCAGTGGTAGCGTCATTGCCTTGTAATCAAGGAGTCCCGGGTTCGATACCCGGTGGAGGCACAAGTGGTTCGGATCCCACTTTAAACTGTAGGTCCAGTCCCGATTAGCCTTACTGTGCATAAAGTGGACTTAAAACACCAAATCAAATCAAATCAAATCAAAACAACGCTTGGGAGCTGGTAGATATCATAAAAACAAGTAACTTTTCCCTATAAAGTTTACCTCGAAAGCGCTTATCCTGTACGTATGCAACCCAACACAGCAAATGCTTGCTCTGACATAACTAGCAGGGGCGCGTGGCAGGGTTGCCACTAGCGTTCCTCGTTAAGAGAGACGACTTAAAAACAACAACTTGGGAGTCTTGCTTGAGCAAAATCCAAAACATTAATGATACTTGCGATGTTGTAAGAAGGATTCACAGTATTTATAAACTGACCAAAACAAATAATGGGCAGACTGAAATTCAAGATTACTCATTCTAAAATATCTCCATAATTGATTGATTGATTGATTTGGTTTATTTTAATTCCCTTTTCTGCCACCTTTGGCTAATCGCGAAGATGAGGATGATATGAAATAACAAATGACACCAATATCTAGACCAGGATTTAAACCCGAGACACCTGGCGCTGTAGCGAGCTGTGCTAACCACATCACCACGGAGTGTTTCGTACATCATGCAATATCAACAATTGCAAGGGACACGTGATATAGGGGAAATCCACGAACGAACAAATGTATAGGGGTTAGAGCTGGCGCTCTCCCATGGTGGAAAGACCGCAAGGTGAATGCAACGCGGTCCTGAAAACTCGCCCTTCTGGCGTATGACGTCATCTGAGATACACAGGTGGGTCTGTTCCCGTGTATGAAGGAAAGAAGTAAACTTTGTTTAACAAAACAACAGTATTTCATGAACTTTAGAATATTTTGAGGGAATATTTAAGAAAGTATACATCTTCTGAAGTAAAAAATAAACAAACTAAAATATTTTTTGTATAGCATGATTTCTATCAATTAGTCGTTAAACTTCCACCTTGCAGTGAAAAGTATTATTTAATAATTAGGCTATCTGATTTCCATCAACCTAGCGTGCAGCATTCTTCTGTGCTTTTTATTGGGTCATATGTACAGGTAGATATCTCGGTGGTCGAGCGTGTTGAGTGGTATACTGGTAACCTACGTAGCGAGGGATCCGGGTTCGATTCCCTGTGCCTGGTGTAAGGTGTGACATTCGTGAAGGGTAGAAATTCCACGTGCCAAAGGCCTGGGCCGCATTCTGCAGAATTACGAGGCTCTGGATCCCAGACACACAGGCAGCATAATCCTTTGCTTTGTGTTGACATGTTTGCCCTGCGGACCACAGCAGTTCTAGTATTTGTCTCGATTGTAATCACTGGCGTAGGCAGAAGAGGGGGAGGCTTGAAGGGACTAGAACCACTCCGAAATTTTGAGAAAAATCAACATTTTCAAATAAAGCAGTGAGAACTCGGTTGGAAACCCAAGTGAGTGCTAAATGCAATGGCCAATGTGCTGACGTGTCCATAATTTAAATAAATCAATCAAGTATGTTCAAGTTCTGGCCTGGGCATGAGTGTACCTTTGTAACTGTAACTCATAATTCACCTTTGTCGTCGCCAATAGTGGCTGAAAACATATGTAAATTAAAGAATGTAAACACAAACACGCTGTTGCAATTCTGACAACCTCTCTTACATTGAAGCAATTTTTTAATCTTTTTCTCCAGGCCAGTGCTTCTCAACACCGCTGTTATGTACTACCTGGTTAGTAGAGGTAGAATGAGAATGAAATACCGGCAGTTTCATTTTTAGTGTTTAGAAGAAAGTTACAAAATTCAGAACTAAATTATAATATTTAGAACTAATTTGTAATATTTGAAACTATATCAACTCTTTTGGTTTATGAATAATTTGTGTCTTATAAATATATGAATATTAATTTATGAATAATGAATAAAATACGCAAATAAAAAGGTTGATTTAGTTCTAAATATTATAATTTAGTTCTAAATATTGTAACTTAGTTCTAAACACTAAGAAAAAATCTGTCGGTACCTCACTCTACGTCTACTCTGGTTTTCTGGGGTAACACATACAAACACATACATAAGGAGGGAGGAAAACCCGTTTGTGCCTTATTTACTAAAGTTGCCTCTACGTTCAATAGGCTCTAGGTTTAGCCCCCCACCTCAAATGAAACCACAGGCATGCTGCTGTACCACTTTTTTCAAATTCGTAAGGCAAAAATATTAGGAATTATAACTGCTTTCTGTAGCTTCAAATTATTTGGGGGTGGAATCAAATTATTAAATTGGAATACACTAGAGAGGTTGAAAGTGAAAAATAATTTTGCATGTGAAATAGTGTGAGTTGCGTAAGAAATTGCAAGATATATAGCCTAGTCATTAATAATGTAAAACATTTTAAACGCTGATCTATAAAATTAGCAGGTAGATCTGCACATAAACATTTTTAATATATCAAATAAGCAATATTTGATCAAAATAAGAGTTATGAGACTGGAAACGGAATGAAGAGACAATCATTGAATTCAATATTTTGGAAAATTTTACTTTCTGTCTTTTAAACGTTCTACGAAATTTTCTTCTGAGTACAGGTTATCATGAGCAAGATATTTTGAATGAACTAACAATAACATCCGAAAAGTTTAAAATACATTCTCCTCAGTCGATTTGATTATTGAGACAACTGTTATTTTCCGAGGTAAAATTAGTTTAAGTTTTCCATGAACTTTAAATTTTCAATCTAATTTTTCCAGTTTCTGAAATCTCTAACACCATATTTGAGGCTGGTTTAGGACTCCTATTTACATACTCCCACACAGAGTGAGAGAGGGAGCTGATATGCACTGCATGGTGCCTTCAGGTCGGCAGTTACGGCGAGATTATCAACATATCAAGCAACAACTGTCACCATTGAATCTAGACTTGCAACTAATTATTTTGCTCACACTTTTTCATTTGTTCCCTTGTTTAATGAAATCAATAAATACTGTTCAATATTTACTTATGCATAGCAAGCGAAAGTTCATGTCATCTTACACAATGTTATGATTCTTAATTTAGAGCTAGTATATTTTCCTAAGTTTCTATATTCTTTCCGTAAAGTGAAACGGAAGTTTTTAGTACAGAAAGAAATATATTGTGCGTCGTTGCCTTGTAAATTAGGGGTACCAGGTTCGACGGGTTCGATACCAGGTGGAGGAACATAGTTATTGGGATACCTTTTTAAACTGTAGGTCGAGTCTTGATTGGCTTTACTGTGCATAAAACAGACTTTAAAATACCAAATAAATCAATATACTGTAAAATCAATAAATGTAAATCATATTCTTAGTTCTTAAATTCTTATTTATATTTTATTGCTCGAACAAATTAACATTGCTCAAACAATTACATTACATTTACATGTAAATGTAACGTAATCGTCTATTTCGAGTGTTATTGTCGATTTGTAGTACCTGAAAAGTTTCAAAAGATGAACAGAATAGTGTGTTAACTAACTGCTACGATCCTAGCTGTAGTTCAATACCAATTCAGGATAACAAAACTGTTGGAAAACGAACTTTGTAACGAAACTTTCCAGGATTTATCCATGCTCTTAAGCCGCGTTTACACCGGGGTTGCTCACACATGTTACCAGCAAATGTCGTTAATATTTCGAAAAACGCTTGTGAATTTCTTATCAGCATCTCATGTTTTCAACAGATTTCCCGTGTTTTAAACAGAAATGTTGTTATCCACTAGAAGTCGCTACAGATCAAAGGGCACTTCCCTTACAATTAGCTCCTGTCCGCAGTGAAGGTCTCACCCAGAATCTTCGGTCTTATCTGTTTCGACAAAATGACGCATGCTGCCACAGAGAGTACAACGTCCTCCACGGTCGGCATCTTGCAGCCAAAATGTTAACAAAAGTTATTAACAAAAGTAAAGTGAAAGTAGTGTTATGGCTACCAACATTTTGACAACATCTGTTGTTAACCGTGTTGGTAACAAAGAGTTCATAACGTTTGCATGTAACATTCGGTGTAAACGCGGCTTTATCCATCCCGTCCCCCTTACTCCGTAACGGTTGCCATGTGTAAGGCACTCTTTATTCCTCGAACCCCTACACATGCAGGATCTTCTGTGGCTAAAATTGATACACGCACGTTGCATAACTGCACTGTCGTGGTTTTTGAGAAAAGAATTGTTGTAGAAAGGACGTTAAAATTCCCGTGATGAGAGTATTGATCGAGGCAGAAACTGTAGTTGAACCTGATACGCTTTGTTATAGTTAGGCCTAGTGGCCGTAGCGGTTAAAAGTTGGGTGATTTGTTAATTACAAAGAAAAAATGTTTTTCGTACTTTTGTAAAGCGCCGAGATCATGCTTTTCTACTAGAAAATGTCTGTGTTCCTTGTAACTATTCTTTTCTATTCAAACTTACGTAGTTGTGGAGCAAAAAACTGTGCATTATGACTAATTGCGACTTAACTATAGGGAGACATGCAGAGCTCATCCTCATATCCGCGATTAGTCAAAAGTGACAGAAAAGAAAAGTGAACTACACCAAAACAATCAATAATGTCCAATTACCATCCTTTTCTCCGTTATTTAGTTAACGATACGATACGCAGTCTCAAGGTCATGTTTCATGATGCCGGGGAAAAGATATTCAGCTTCTGAAATGTCACTTAAACACGTGGGTAATAGAATTCAAAACTATACGCTCCCCTATCCCTTCCCCTCACACACATATGCAAGCGCAGACTAATTTATTTGGGAGTGTTAAGGGGTGTTTCAGTAGCCTATCTGGACAATGTTACCTTAATTGCCATACGTTCATTTCCCCCTTTCACAGAAACCATTTTACCTTATGGTTTATAGGTATTATAATCACCTTAGCACAGGTTTTGCTATTATTGTGACGGTATTTATACTATTTATATGTGCCGCCACTGAAAATCGAGTCCGAGACATCTTGATTTACGGTAACTGCTATATCAGTTTTGCACCCCCCTACCCCTCCTCGCTGAGGAACTGATTAATGAGGCTATATATAAAACCAGTAGCATAATTTCTCGTGCAGTTTGTAGTACGCTAAATATTTACAGAAATCTAATTAGAATTCAGTAACACAATTTTTATGCAAGAAAAACAGCATGCTATGTCGAATAAATTGAATAAGAAGAATATATAGTCGAAATTATCTTGTACTTTGCCAAAATGTGTGTCTTGGAGTCTGACCCTGAACTGCATTTATCAGACTAACGAGTGTCTGGTGCCTGGGTTGTGTCGTCCATATAGGTTTGTGATTGTCACTTCATCAATCTGATCGTATTACCATTCACCCTCATCTTCGCAATTATCGGCAATGAATATTTGAAAGAAGCGCTGATCCAGAAACTGTCTGTTTTCATTTCTTCAGCTTTGGTTTCAAGTTTGGTCCTGAAAATTTGTTAACTCGGATTTGCGACCAGCCAAAGGGATGGCTTTTTTCCTCTGGCCCATTTCTCTCAAGAACTTTAATAAATAGTCGGGCTGTTTGCTTTGCTTTATATCCAGTGTAAGCTTTATATCCAGTGTAAACTCACCTTTCTCGGGGGCCACATATCTTCGCTTACCTAGGAACCTTTGAATCCTTTATTAAATCTGTTTACAATTTTAAATCTTCTCTCCTTGCCTTCTTTCGTTGATATTTGAATTAAACTTTCAATTTTACTTCCAGGTTATTAGTTCTTACTAGTGTTGGGCAATATAATGTCACGATATTTTAGAACATATATCGTGTCAGCGATATATCGTCACGGCATTTGGCGATGTACCATTTGCCTCCCCCCAATAAATCAAGATTACATTCTGATCTACCAGCAGCCTCTTACGGTTAACAACATTTTACTGTAGTATGCAATTTTAGACTAAATATTTGGTCAAAATTGCCTGTTTTACCCTCAATTTTGCAAAAAAATATATATCTTGCTTGCTTCGATTGTAATATAAACATTTCTACACGTCACATTATTTTGAAAGAATTTGCGACCTATTCAATTAAAATGTTTCCTATATAGCTATTTCTATTTTGGTTATTTTACGTCACCGATCTATTTCGTGGATGAATCCAGACAATGATGTGGAATGATAAAATGTTGAAGGTAGAATTACGATGTCCATGACTCCATATTATCGAGTCTATTCTTTAGATTTAGCTATACTTTGTATAACAAGTATTAATGCAATCTTTCAAACCAGAATTTTGGTAATTGTTTGAGACCCTCAACATTGGCCCATGTACGCAATTGGATCTCCGACGCTGTTTTTTTCTTGCTTGTGGGCTAGGGGACGTCAAGGAAGGGGAGGGAGTGGGTGACGCCGTTTTTGGCTGATTCCAGGGTGGTCGCTTGAAAGTACGGAAAGGGGGGAGACTATGTCATTCCTGTTTTCTCTGTGTTGGTACTATTTGAGGGCAATTGACCTGAAAGCGAATGAATGTCTACAGTCGGATTAAACATTATGGAGACTCGAGTTTGAGCTCCAATCAAAAAATTAACCAGTAGAGCTACGTATTTAAATTTCGTCACGATTGGACCACAAGTTTTTTAATTACAGAATGTCAAAGAGAGTGTAGTTTGAAAAACACCAAAAGAGCGGCATTTTATTTGGTTCTCACGAGGATAAGAAATTGAAGGCATAATTGAAAAAAAAAAATAGTTATTATAGCTTAACTCACAATTCAATAACTTAACTGGCTAATTTTTAATTCGAGAGCAAACTCGAGTAGCCATAATTTTGAATTGGACTGTAGTTCGGCGGAATCTTTCTTTATTGTTTCATTTATGACGCAGTGTTTGTGCAAGAGATCGTGATGATTAGATATAATGAGATATCGCTGTTCGGGAACAGCACATGTTAACGGCTTGTAAAGCAATCGCCTGTTCTCTGTCCCCTTAGCACATTTTAAGTCTTAGCGCCTTTCAACTCATTCAGCAAAGTGTCATGATGTTTTAACTTGATATATAAATAGCAGATATTAACATACTAATCAGTTTAATAATTTAAATGAATAATAGAAATATGGGTACACATAACACGTACGCAAAATTAAAAAGTATTTAATAAATTGTGTTTCAAATCGGAGAAACTTGAATTCAATTTATCATCATAATTATTTTCTTTCTTTCACTTTCCGATCTCGGAATGTAGTCTTGAGGCTTGGGCCCCCTTCTCTCGCAGTGCGGTGTGTGCGAAGTCACCTATACCAAACACTGCGTATATTTTTCGGGCGAAGAGAGACAGCATAGAATTGTTGCAGTAATCAGGTCATCTTATCATATTATGCCCTATAACTCCACAGTCCACACTCCCGTGATATTCAGTCATGGCGCAATGCACAGGGAACAGCTGTACTTTACTGCATAGACAGGTCCCTAGCTTCCCCCTTCCCTGCATTGAGGGAGCTGCTGCTATGCCACTGGTCACACCTGAAACCTACTTTGTTCTTTTTTATGTCTTATATTTTGTTCAGTTATAAGCCCACGAAATGATTCCCTGTTCAAAAGGGACGTGGGGGGGGGGAGTTATGGACTGTTAGGTTAATTTGTGCAGTTATGGACAGTACGAAGCCTTGTCGTTGGCCAGGCCACTGTTTTTTAGAAGCCATTTGTATTTGATATTTATTATTTATTTTACGTCTCTTTTCTTCCATTTTTGGCAATTCACGACGATGAATCTTGATTATGTTAAATGGATGAAGAGACACTCGCAAAACAGCCTCGTCCAGGCTGACGGGACTCGAACCCGGAGTGTACGATCACCCAACGCACTCAACAACAGAGTCGAACTTTTATAAATGGGGGAATTCATCTTTTCGCACCATATTTCTCAGGAAATTACGTTACGACTATGCGTCAATCAGTGACTGAAAATATGAATATACTATGTTAATAATAAGTTGAGATAGGATTATTTGTGTGTAAAATATTTGTGTTCGACGTAAGAAAGTGAAGAGAAAAAGCTGTATAGTTTGATCGGGTGAGCAGGCTCTTTCGTTGCAGCTGTAAGGGATTAAGGGATTAGCGAGCTACCGATAAGTAGGTCAGTGTTACAAACATGGTTCCAACGTCCATCTCTCCTTCTCAGTACGAAGCAGCCGAAATAGGCTGGAATAAAATACTTGAGTGCTACGGCAATGAACTTTCTTATGAGGGAGCAATAGAATGTAGGTTTTTTTTATGTGGTACCATATAGGCAAGAGTAGAATAAAAAATTTGACATGTTGTATCATAATGTGGAGGAAAGTAAACGAACCATGAAAGAAATGAGCGTCCGGCTGGAAGATAAATTGGATAAGTTAGAAATTAAAGTATATTAATTGAAAGAGTAATGTAGTTTAATGTAGAAAGATAGGTCCAATGTTCCATTTGTAACATTTTGACTATCTACTCCGTCCGCACTCAACCACCGGTCACAGGTCTTCTTGTACTGCATTTGACATGTTTAACTCAATGTAGTTCGGCGAAAAAAAAATGAAGCAAGCACTTCTTATCGCTATCTTGCAGGAGGGCGAGGGACAGAGCAGAAACGTTTTTAATCCTCTTAGCTTCTTACAGAAGGCCTGATTTTCCTGCATTTACTTGGGCCTCTCCGATGGCGCAGTGGTAGCGTGGTCGCCTTGTAATCAAGGGGCCCCGAGTTCGATACCGGATGGAGACACACAGTATTTCGGGTTTAAACTTTAGGTCCAGTCCCGATTTGCCTTACTGTGCATAAAGTGGACTTAAAACACCAAATCAATCAATCCTGCATTTACTTGAAAGGCAAAAACGTATCAGCAGCAAAGGAAGTGAATAATCCGATGTATGGTTAGACGTCGAGCATATGTTAGAGCTTGAGCAAGATGAGAAATTCACTGGCGCTGTTGCAAAATTGTCAACTGTAAGGGAGTTGCCAGAGCTTGCTTGACGCAATGAGCTCTTTACCATGTAATCCTGCCTCTGCGTTGCCAAAATGTTCAGCATTTTTCAACAGATGGTCGTCACCTTTATTCAGTACTAAACAGTATAATCATGAAGCTTACGCATCGAAAGTAGAGATGTGATATTTATCGTTTTTGAAGCCTTTGTCGACGAAACATTGATGGAAACTGGCGACGTCTCGATACTCGGGTGAAGGCTATAAGGAAGGGAGGAAAAAAACAATTGACTGTCAGTAACAGACATATTTTGGATCCATCGCAAAACAATACTTAAAGTCCCTTCAATGTAAAACACACGTAATTGTGAACTGAAATGCAAAACTTTTACTGCTAATAAGTTTCTTCAGTGTATGTATGTTGTTTGTGTGTGATTTGATTTTGTTATTTTGCATCGCTTTGCTATCACTTTTGGCTAATCGCAACGATGAAGATGAGTGATGATAGGATGAAATTACGAAATTGATGCAGGAACACTCACAAAGAAAACGGATGTCGTTACCATTGGCGTCGTAAACTCTCCTAACCACTCCGTACGGAGGTCGGCATATCTGTGGATCTTTTTTACGTATAGTTTCAAGTCCACTTTTATGCACAGATAGGTTAAACGGGACTGGACCTACAGTTTTAAAATAAAATCCGAACCACTATGTCCCCTTTACCGGATATCGAACATGGTATATACCTATACCGCGTTTGGTAGAACCTGTCCCGCTTCCCGCGCTAGGGAGCGCTCAACAGTTTCCGTGCTGGGGAAAGTCAAAGCCATGCAGCCAATTAAAATACGCAACGTCGCAACAGCGTCTACGTTAACGCCTCTCTTCTGGCTTTCATTCGCTCCTCGCTGCCCAGCAGACGATTTTTTCCTCGTTTCTCATTGACACCGAAACTGTTGAGCGCTCCCTAGCGCGGGAAGCGGGACAGGTTCTACCAAACGGGCCTCCCCGATGGCGCAGTGGTAGCGTCCTCGCCTTGTAATCAAGGGGTCCCGGGTTCGGTACTCGGTGGAGGCACAAGTGGTTCGGATTCCACTTTAAACTGTAGGTCCAGTCCCGATTAGCCTTACTGTGCATAAAGTGGACTTAAAACACCAACTCAAACCAAGGTTCTACCAAACGCGGTATATAGAGAGGAAAGTAGAATTGTAAAGGTAGAGTTTTGCAAAATAATGTGCAGATAAAACTTTCCATAAGTCACTTACGACAGATGTTTAAATATACAATTCAGCTGGAAATGATGGACCAATAACTGGTTCATAATATTTCTACATTTGCGCACTATTAATTTCAATTTGTCAAGTTTTGGGCTGGGTATGCAGTTCTGGTTTTGTTGTATCCACGGGATTTTCGTCCTTTGCTCCGCCTGTCTGTCATAATTACAAGTATTATACATTCATTGGACAAACCATTCGTTATATTAATACTATGCACGTTCTCTCCAATAACCAAGTACGAAAGTTAACTTTTGTATTTCAAACTCCCTCAACCTTTGGCTCAGGGCGGTTAACAATTTGAAATAAGATATTCTTACTTTTGTTTGTTTGATTGTCCTTGTAAATACAAGATTTAAAAAAATATTTGTAAAATAATAATAAATTTAAAAAAAACTGGGAACGAAATATTCGATCACAGGCCAGTTTCATAAGTAAAGCGTCAAAGAAAGGCAAACGCTGTCTGTCAGCTATTGTCTTTGTTTTGATTCATAGTTCTTTACTTTGCTATCTCATTGTTGTTAACTTTAGCGAAAGGGAAAACTATTTCACTTTACAAAAGAGCAATTCATAAATTATCTCTAATAATAATCGTCATGTTATATCGCACGACTAATTATTTTGTTAGACCTTGCTTGTAGCCTGGAGCGAAAATTAGATACCGGTCAAAATAATTCTTAAGCACTACTCTGGCAGCCCGATGAGTGGAAGAAGGGGAACGACTTGACGATTACTGCAGCAGATAACACTCACTTGTGCAAGCAGTAGAAGAACTCTGCCGTTGAAATATCGAACTGGGCCATTTGTACAGTCACTGGCACTTCTAGGTTGTAATTATCCAATTGAAAGTCAATGAAATTGTTACAACCCAGAACTGTTAGTGACTTGTCATGATGCAACAAAAGGCAAGTACAAATGCATCCTTTTCTGGGATTCGAACCCTGAAACGTTACCCTTGCGTTCTACACGTAAACAAAGACGGACTAGAAGTAAAATTTAGATCTAGCATTTTTGTTTTTCAGACTGTCCAGTATTTGACGAAGAGAAACATTCCTGTTTTAATTTTTTATTGACGTTTGTTATGAGGAGAGCGTATAAGCAGCAGATCTTTGGCTGCGACTAATGCTAATTCCGTGTTAAAGAAAGGAACATGCTAGTATTAACTTCTGTGAAGTTAGGTATTTTTTCGTGTTAGTGTAGTATTTTTTTTTTGTCCCTAAGTAACTTGGAGTTATGAATTATAATTTGGCTGTTATATCTGTAAGGCCTCCCCGATGGTGTAGGAGGAATGTCCTTGCCTTGTAATCAAGGGTCCTGTGTTCGATGGAGACACATAGTGTTATGATTTAACTTTATGTTGTAGGTCCACAATGACTAGCCTATTTATATATAAAGTGGGTTTGAAATAAAGCTCAAGTCAATTTAACTCACCTGATTCATCTAAGCTATTAAGCACAAAACATTAACAACATTTAGGACAGCTGTATTATTCGTAAATCCTCGTAACTTCTTTTTCTCTTAAATTTTACAATTATTTTACACTTCTTCTTACAATCCAGTAATATAGTATTTTTCCCAGTGCTGACATTTTTCTGTACATATATTAATAGTGGACAAAGAACGCTGTCACTTTATAATCAAGCTTTGTAAGCAAGTGGTCCCGGATTGGATGTCAGGTGGAGGCACATAGTCCGGATCCCATCCAGTCCCGATTAGTTTATCTGTTCAAAAAGCGGACTTGCAACAAATCTTTAGCTCTTTACCTGAATATCCAGGAGCAGTAAGTTGTTGATCTGAAATTATTCTACACATGTTTATGTAATTTATTTATTTGTATTAACATAATTAGAATTAAATGCAAAATTAACATTAAAAGTTTTCCTTCTAAATGCTTTGAATTCAAAGCTTTATTCTTCCATAGCATTTGAGCTTCAGAGGGAAGCAGGCATGAGAAGAACGCTTGGCACCTCGAAGTCTGGACAAGACTCCGCGAAGATTAGGGATGAACAAGCGAAAATAACTAACAATTATACCAACACAAAATTAGATTTATTAAATTACTTTAATTTTGTTACTTCCAGTTTCCAAATGCAGCAGTAGGCAAGTTGTCCATCATTGTGAATATTATGCACATTGTTGTATGCAATAAAAACGAGGATTGAAAGAAAAGCTCTAAGGAAACCGAAGGCCCTGACCAGACCTTATGCTTCGTCTGTGTTTGTAAAATAACAATCTACGTGTAAATATTTTGTGCCAAGCTTCCTTTGTTTTCGTTTTTGTAATCGGTGTAAAATGGGCGCACAGCATTGTAGGTACTAGGTAAATAAACAAATAATGTGGTGTCCTGAACTACGTTATTTGGGTTAAAGGTATTTTACCAGTATTGTATGAAAGACGGAATTGTCCATTTCCATCATCAAACTGTGCGCAAGGGCAGGAAACAATAAACTGAGAAAAGAAGAGCGCGTCCAACAGCAAGGCGCCTTGAATTCCAGAGGTTAGGTTACGATGAACAGAAATGTATAGCTTACACTACGTACAACACGGGTTAAAATATTGAAATAATATATATTAGTATTTTAAACGTAATAGTTTTGTAAGACAGTAAATAAATTCTCAAGTCCGACTTCGCCACCCACCAAACACCCCCTCGGATCCCAGCTGTGAGTCGGGCCCCATAGGTTGAGAAACGACGCGATCCAATGCCTTATTCCCCTTAGCATTTGAGTCGGACAGAAACAAGTTTGGGAAGAAAGCTTCTGCAAGCTGTGTCCGTGCATGGCTCCTAGAAGGCTGGAGAAGGGTCGGCGGAGCGTAGGAATCAAGGAAGGAGAAAGATAACGTTTGTTTCCACAATTTAAACTTGCAGTCAGTGGCGTGCCCAAAGGGGGGGTTAGTGGCGGTTATAACCCCCCGTTTGGCCCAGCATTTCTAAAAGAAAAACGTCAAAGGTAGGAAAATATGACAAAATGAGGGCAGACTGCCAAGAAAAAGTATACGTAACCTCTCCTTTTGTAAACTCCTGGGCACGCCACTGCTTGTAGTAGCATACTTTTACTTGCATTCTCTTATTTTAAGTTTGCAGTTGCACCACCAGGCAAGTTGTCCTTCACTATGTTTATAACTATGTCGTACGCAATACAAAATTTAAGGATTGAAAGAAAATCGCTAAGGAGACCGAGGACAAGGGCAGAATATAAAATTGCACGGCGTACTTCGGCGACAACATAAAGGGGATAAGTTCTATACAACCTCTCACCTCACTGAAAGCAAGTTCAACATAAGTACAATTACAACAAGTACATTGCAAACAATTGTATGTTGATAAAAAGTTGAATAATTCAGAAAACAAAACTGCAGAACTATGGAAAATAGTTAATCATATTACAGGTAAAAAAACGAACACGAATCAAGATATGATATTAGAAGCAGGTAATGCAATAGAGACGGATCCGCAAAAAATAGGTAATACTTTTAATAATTATTTTGTTAATGTAGCACTTAAACTGCAACGTAACATCAGCGTAACGGACACATACAAAGAAAAGTTAAATAACATGAAAAGATCTTTCACGCATTCTTTTTATATGACCCCTACTACAGACGAAGAAATTTCCAATATAATTCGAAATATGAAAAACAAAAAGTCAACAGGGCTAGATTCAATGCCGATTAACGTGATCAAAGAGGTTTGCACGTACATTAACGACCCTTTGGCTAAATTAATTAACGAGTGTATGGAAAATGGCAGCTTTCCAGATTGTCTACAAATATCAAAAGTAATACCCTTGTATAAAAAAGGAAATAAAACAAAAATTGAAAACTACATACCAATTTCCTTATTGTCAATTTTTTCAAAACTTTTCGAAAAATTAATCTATAATAGGATAATAAAGTATGCAGAAGATAAAAAGATACTCATAAAGCAACAAAATGGGTTTGTGAAATCGAAAACAACAAAAAATGCCATTTTTGATGTAATTGATAATATTCTTTCCGCCATAAACAAAACTTATTCTGTTGTTGCAATTTTTTGTGATTTATCAAAAGCGTTTGACTGTGTGAATCATCACTTACTACTAGAGAAATTAAAATACTACGGAATCCGCGGTCTATCAAACAAATTAATAGAATCCTATTTATCGAATAGAAAACAGAGCGCTGCAATAAATAGCTTATCAAATAATAGGACACAAACAACATATTACTCCGAATTGAAAGATGTGGTTATTGGAATCCCCCAAGGATCGATACTAGGACCCCTATTGTTTTTATTGTTCATAAATGACCTTCTAACAAATCTTGAAACTGCCCAAGTTATTCTTTTCGCTGATGATACTACGGCTTTAGTAGATTCTGTTAACGATGTAACTTTAATTTAAAAAAACGGAAGAAGCTCTTACTGAACAACAAAGCTGGTTTTCTATGAACAACGAAAAAACTAATATAAAAAAAATTGGGGTATCTAGAGCCAAAAACTCTTCTATTAACCCTCCAGTACTCGCGCGGGTGACCATTGTCACCCAGTCCCTTTGTTTTCGTTACCGCCAAGCAGTGGGGTGGAGGGGAGTGGTAGGGGCTTCAGTACCTTCCGGCTACATTTCTAGCTACCTGACTAGTGTGCGTTTGTATGTTGTAGTGAGTAGTGGCCCGTGTTATTGCGCTTGAAAGTCAGTTGGGTGACACTTGTCCCCCGCGCGATTAACGGCGTTATGAATGCACCAAAGCGTCCACGACTCTGTAATAACTCTCTTATTTTGGACGTATTGCTTGGTGAGAGTTCCGATGAGGACGATGTTGTGGAGAATGATAGTGACGATGGTGGACATGATCATTTAGATTTCCAGGACGATCTCTTTGACACCGAAGAAGCAGATGAGCCACAAAAGGACCAAGTGAAAAATGCCGAAAATGACCTGGCGCCAAATGCGGAAGAGGAATCCAGTGATGAAGAGGACATCCCATTTGCAAATTTATATATGGTAGGAGACCAGTTTAAAAATGTAATGAAGTGGAAAAACTATCCCCTCAGCTCAGAAATGTACGAATCAGAGCTGACAACATTATTTTGCGGCTCCCAGGACCAACTGAACATGGGTAGGGAAGCACGCATTGCACTTGATTGCTTTTTACTTTTTAACGTTATTGGAACTTTAGTTACATCAACCAACATTTATATTGACCATATAAAGGAGCATTTTAGCCGAGACAGGGATGCGAAACACACGAATGTTGTTGAAATTCGTGCTTTCATAGGCATTTTGCTACTAACCGGCTGTTTTGGCAGTAAAAGAAAAAGAACTAAGCAATGTGGGACAACTCTGCAGGGACTGGTGTGGAAGTCTGTTATCTTGCCATTAGTGATAATATATTTCATTTCCTCATGCGATGTCTTCATTTTGACGACATCGGAGTTCGTCAGCAGCGAAGAGAAATTGATCGGCTTGCGCCTATCAGAGAAGTCCTAGAACTTGTGGGGCAAGTTCAACAATGCTGCAGCTAAACCACCTGCAAGACGAGAATTCCTGAAAAGTTTGGCGTTGGAACTCATAAAACCTCTGATTGACAGTCTAATCCAGCTTCCTTTCATCCCTGTACACATGAAGAGCAGAGGAAAGGCCCTTCTTGTAATCGAAGAAATTCCTCAGCCTGCGCGCAGACAACAAGATAACAGTAGAGGTCGCTGCTATATGTGTGGGTGGGGGAGAGACAAAACAACCAGAAAATATTGTGAAAAATGTGGACGTCATATCTGTAGTGATCATTCATCAATTCTTTGTAAATTTTCAACCTACAATATACATAAAAAATTGTTACGAGTAACAGACATTGCGATCCGCGTTTGCGAGAGAGACAAAAGACAGACGATATATTCGGGAGTCGAATGGCTTCGTCTACGCGGCTGGTCCAGGGATACGTGCCTCCAGGTTACGTTGCCGAACGATAGGATAGGTTAACCTAACCTACTCACCCACTCTGGGCTTGATTGAACCTATGAAACTACTCTGCTGTGCAACCTGGACGCACCCACCCCCGTGCAGCTCTACGCTGTCCTCCAGTGACCATTAACATGGAGGATGTCCCCAGTAGACCAACATCCATTCCGAGGAATGATTGCTGGTTTATTATAGGGACTTTCAGCCTAGTTATTCCGGAGCGAGAAGTACGCTTCCCGGACTTACCCGCCCAAATATGAATTGATAAATCAAGATGTTGGAAAGACACATTTAATATTCGGGGTATTGTTACATTTAACTATATACAAGCACTGCACAAACTTATAGGTTTGATTTTACATATGGAACCAACAAATGGGTAACAAAAACATGGTACTTACATATTCTGCATTCACCTCATCACACCTGGGCCTTGTTGCACACACTTGTCACTCCAACTATAAATGGGGGGTTTCAATGAATTTGCACTAAAAATATAGCGTTATCTTAATGCATATGGGTATTGGCTTGCACATGAACTGTTTCAGGGAGCTGTAAGACAAAGGATGTGCCGATTAATTATGGATGTCTTTGGATACAAAGCATCATGGTTTCCTGAAGGCTCATTGTCCTCACCATGTGGTTTTGAGAATTTCAGAATTTTCATGGATATTGGTTCCATGCACTTTAAGGCACTTCAAGTGCTGTAATTCGTCCATATTATACACTACAGGACTATTCCCAAGCACTTATTAGATATTTCACACAATGGTGACTCCATTGTCCTCTCTCCACTGGCCTACTCTGGCCCAAAACTTGGAGCGATGTTAACTGTACCAACTGTTAGCAAGAAGTGAAATCAAGATGGCTTCCTCTCATGTTAAAAGCTATCTCAGACTCATTGTCTGGTAGCCACGCCCATGAGGCCATCTGATTGGTTCACAGCACCTTGGGTTACTTGCCTTTATCAAGTACCTTGACAAACCCAATAGATGGCAGTCTAGTCAGGGCTAGTTCCACTGACTCTCACCAGATGGCTCTGGTGCTGTGAGACCGATTGTCTTTTGTCCAAAAACATCGATTTTTTGATGTTTTTGTGGTTTATTTGTACTAATAATTGTGACTTGCAGTTATTTTCAGGGAAAGCAAGTTAATTTGTGCTTGCACAAATATTATCCTGAAAATATCTGTATTAATAAAAAAATTGCATGAAAAGTAACATGTGCTCTCTGAATTCTATCTATCAACAAAAGGTTGTTTTTTTGATAACCAATGAATTTTGGTCTGGGGCTTATTATTTACTTAATATTTTGATGTTTTATCATACTTTTACTAATTAGGCCTAATTTCTGTTAATCTTAACCTATCTGGGAATGTCTATTCCTATTAATTCTACCTGAATTGAATTGGCCTTGTACTTTGGTTGGAGTGGAGTGCTGCCTGTATGTATTGGGGATGTATACCCAACCTTTGGTTGGTTATAACATTGTTGTGACTATAATCTTTCTATATGTAAAATGCAGGGTACGCTTTAGCGATTTCTTTTGCCTTGTAATAAAGGCCAAAATATGTTAATATATATGTTTATGGATTCTCAATAAAGCAGTCTTTCAGAAGAGCAAGGAGTTTTACAATGTTACCCTGCATTAAAAAAAAGTTATGATAGCCTAAAGTTTAAGATATTTTTTGCATGCAAAATTTTGTTAAAGAACCATTCGGTAATTTTTTCTTTACAACACCTGTTTGATACAAAAATAATTCAAAAAATACTTTAAGTGTCCCTAGAATAGATTGTAAATATAACAAAACAAAAAATCCACCATACAATAATTAGTCTTTTCGAAATAAATAAAATACCTTATGGGTGACAACTGTCACCCGCGCGAGTATCCGTGTTACGGGATGCCACGCGAGTACTCGAGGGTTAAGCAAGATAATTTAACAGTAGGGAATGCCGTTAAAACAGCTACTAACAATACAAAATTTCTTGGACTATTTATAGACGAGTGTCTAAACTGGAAAGTTCACATAGATCATTTATGCAAGAGGCTAAACACCGTATGTTACCAATTAAGAACCTTAAAAAATAGTTTCAATACAGTATGTTTGCTAAATATCTATTTCTCAAACTTCGAAAGTATTTTGAGGTGTGGTATCCAATTTTGAGGGAACTCGGCTCAATCGCAGAGGATTTTTAAAATTCAAAAAAGAGCATTGCGTATTTTGGCAAATGCACACAAAACTGATACATGTAAACCGCTTTTCAAAAAATTACGTATATTAACACTTCCAAGTTTGTACATACTTGAAACACTTACTTTCATACACGAAACAAAATCGAACTATCCAAGGAACATAGACACTCACGATTACAATACCAGACAAAAAGATAACTTCCAAATTCCCAAAGTGCGGCTAACTGCATTCCAAACAGGACCTTTTTACTCAGGCATCCAGTTATGCAATATATTACCAAAAAGTTACAAAAATTTTGAGAGAACCACAATCTTTAAAAGTAAAGTGAAAAAATTGTTATTGGAATACACATTATATTCAGTTCAAGAATTTCAAGAATTAAATAACTTTATAAAATAAATTTAGCATGTATACACTATATAACATGTACTTTTACAGCACTAGTTCACTTCAACAAATAATTTGTCATTGTGTGTTTTACTATTATATTATGTTATATTATTATAAAAAAAATCTGCCAAATTGATGTATAGATATATATTATGTGCGATGTCAACATGTTGTATTTTGTAATGTACATGCACCAATGCCCCCAGGGGTACTTTCGGTGTGAAAATTGCTCAATAAACTCAATAAACGATCTTTCAAATCCATATATTTTATCTTCATATGTTTTTATGGGTATGTCCAATGATATTTTGTCCCTAAAATACACGCCCTTCTGTCTCCCTATTTTTCCTGGTGTATTTTCTGGTAGAATGGAAATATTACGGGACGGTTTTATTAACTTCATATTTACCACATACCCTGCAGTACGTGCTCAAGACACTCGATCCAAATTCTTTGTGGTTAACTGAAAGTAAGCGAATTAAATATATCTAATCAAACCTATCATTATAAGCAATTTTATTGGCATACGTACATTAGGCATAGACGATTCATTGTGTTTGTGCAATTATCATGCCATTACTTCATCCTTCTACGGTGAAGAGCAACATAAAATAACCAAAATGGGACTCAGAGATAGAAGAAACTCTCTCCATTAAGCGTAAAATAGCCCCTCCAATGTAAATTTAGTCATGGACGGATTAACTGGGAAATGGGATACTTTCGCCCGAAACGTCTCAAAATGTTATTAAATATTGGGTGGCTGAGTGGCATTAAGAAAGTATCAGTATTAAGAAAGTATCAGTCCTTTGTCCACCATAATAAATAAATAATTTTTAATTAATCAAATGTGGAATATTAATTTCAACAAGTTAAGAGAAAGGTGAGCAAGCGTTACTATGACACTCTAAGGCATATATAAAATACTCTTTCTTCATTTTATCATAGATTGCTTCTGATGAGAGTATTGATCGAGGCAAACACTGTAGTTGAGCCTGTGACATTTTGTAAGTTAAGCCTAATGGCGGCAAGCGACTAAAAAGTTGGGAGTTGTGTTAATCACGGAGCAAAAAAAAGTTGCTCGTACATTTTTAAAGCGCACACATCGCGCTCTTTTACTAGCAGATATCTGCGTTTCTTATCGCTTTTCTTTTCTATTCAAACTCATGTAGTTGTGGAAGAAGGGTTTCCTTTAAATAACTGTGCGTGATGACTAATTCGACTAAAATATCGGGATAAAACTAGAGTTCATCTTCATCTTCGCGATTTGCCAAAAGTGGAAGAAAAGTGAAGTAAAATCAAATCAATTAATCAATTAGTAGTGTGTCCATTACCGGTCGAGCATCCTTTTCTCCGTCGTTATTTAGATAACGATACGATACGCAGTCTCAGTCATGCATCATGATGCCGGGGAATACATATTCAGCTTCTGGAAATGTCACTTATACATTTGGTTAATGAATTTTTCAAATATACGCTCTCCTTTCTCTCTCCTCCCCCTACACATGTGCATGTGCAGACTAATTCATATGGGAGTGCCTAAAGGGGTGTTTCAGTTGACTATCTGGACAACGTTAGCCTATTTGTCACAAGTTAATTTCCCCCTTTCACAGAAACCATAAGATGTGTGAAGATGAAATTTTAACTTATGGTTTATGAGTATGAGTTTTCACATTAGCACACGTTTTCTTATTATTGTGAAGATATTTACGTTATTTACACATAAATAAATCTAATTAGAATTCAGTAACTCAACTGACATGCAAGAAAAACTGTATGCCATGGCTAGTAAATGGAATAATAATAATGAGAATATTGATCTATTTTACCTACTTTGTGATGAATTCTATAAATGTTGTGAGGTTGAAAAGTTTGTACTTCGCTAAAACACGGGACGTTAGTGATTTTATTGCCACAGCCAGTTCCTGACGTGCACTTCTTCTCTGAAGAGGCAATGGAAACTGTTTGAGGAAATCTAATAAAACAGGGGAAAGTCAAAATTGTACTAGAAATAACTAAGTTGGTACTTTCTTCAGCATTCCTTGGCACTTTCTATTTCTTTTCAACTGATAGCTGCACTGAGTTCACCATTCGAAGAGAAATGTACAAGAACCAGATAATTATTTACTATTACCCACACAGATTGATTTGATGGCACCCAACAAATGTCAAACATTTCGTTAATTTCCATCATTGTTGTTTCTACTGCTTGACCACTCTAGAACAGATCCTTTTAATTTTTTCTGTTTTGACTGAACATAAAATAAAGTGCATCCATAAAATATTTAGGGTGCAATGGCTATCTTTCTTAAAAACATCTTGAAGAGCAAGCTCGAAATTATGACTCAAACAGTGAATGACTGTCATTCCATTCAAAATACACGTTCAGAGGGGGAAATTTTCTTACCATGGTTGGGAATGAAAATATAAATGTAGAGCAGGGCATGGGTAAAATAGAGGGGGGAATTCCCCGGTTCAAGCCTTCATTCGGATACTGCTTCATCCATCGGATCCTATTATCATTCACCTTCATATTCGTGATTACCCAAAAGTAGAAGAAATGCGACGTTAAAAAAATCAAATCAATCGGACTCTACTTGAAACCCTGTTTTCTCTAACGTAGACTGTTGCACCCCTACACACATCGCACTGATTACGTAGATCATTTTGCAAATTATTGTGGGTTTTGTTAGCATTGTATTATTATTGTTTTGTCAAAATAGTTTGCTTGACACTCGTTAAGCAATCAAGGATTTCCTCTTATCACTGGTGAATCCCGAACGAAGGGTCATCTTTCCAGGCGGATTCCAGCTTTGGCTGCAAGTCGTTTCACTCTTCTGGCTTTAACTTTAGAAAGATCCGACCATTAAAATTCAAATCTCGAGACAGCAGGGGAGACATTATTTGCATTATTATAATGGTTCTTTCTACATTCCTAATTTTTTAGGACGCATTTTGAGGTGTTCATGCACCACTGGCAACCACCGTGCGCACTCCTATGCCCTCACATATCAATTTTAATTTGCTTCATATGTACAAGATGTTGTTTGAAAGTGTGTTAATATCGGGTGTTTTATAGACAAAAAAGTATATATATATATATATATATATATATATATATATATATATATATATATATATATATTGGTTACTGGGACTCCCTGTTGGCGTAGTAGTAAACGTCGCCGCCTTGTAATCAAGGAGTCCCGTGTTCGATAACCAGTTAAGACATAAAATTGTTCGGATCCCAGTTTAAACTGTACGTCTAGTCCCGATTAACCATACTGTATGTATAGTGGACTTAAAGCACGAACTCGATCAATCTATCAATTTGTTTACTGAAAGGTGCTATTCGGAAACGAGCAAAGCGTTTTCGTTACTTAAGAAAAATTATCCAACTTTAACCAAGAAAATTATAATCGAAACGTTGTTTTATATATCTCGGCTATGACTGCCTGGAAAAGTTAAAGGACGCCACGATTGTTAAATATCGGTCAACTCATTATATTAGCACGATAAATTCTGGGTTCGAATTCCTACGTCAGTTTCATCTGTCTTACGTGGCAAATAAATAATCAATTAGAGCCAGAGATATATAAAGAGACAGTAAACATATCATTTTGGGGGAAGGGGTACTGACCGCATTTATGCACAGAATCGGCAGTATTGAAAACAAGGTCGGTAATTGCTTTGATAATATATCAAAAGGTAAATAAAAGCAAACGTTGTTATTCACTTTGTTGATTTCTGGTTAAATATTTTTTTTACTATTTCATTTATTTCATTGTTGATAATTTTATCGGAAGAAAAAATTCTTACACTCTACAGAAGAGAAATCATGTATTAATTTCCGAATAATAGTCACCATTTTATATCATATGCATATCATTAACATTATTCTGTTAAGCCTTGCATGTATCCTGCAGCGAAATAGGACACCTGCCAAAATACTTCATCCCAACCAAAGCAGTGGCTCAAAGGCCACGACAGTAGAAATGCATGCAACGAACGTCAGTGACTTAACCGTTATCTGTTTCACGGCGCCTGGAGTTGTCTCGCTGAGAGCTCGAGTTTCGGTTTCGCTTGTAAGTGAGTGAACACTTATATACACAAGCAACAGTGGCGTGTGCATGGGGGCAATTAGTTGGGAATACAGTACTCCCAATATGATTCAAGTTCGCTGTATTATTAACTTCAACTGCAAATAAAGATGGCAAAAAAGTGTGAATGTTTTCTGCTATCGCAATTGTCCCCAATGGCGTAGTGGTAACGGTATCACATTTAATGGTGCGGTTCGGCGTTTGATCACCATTAGAACCTCAGCGGCTGTTTCTATTGGATGATATTAAGCCAACAACTTCCCCGACAATTGTTTGCGCGAAATCACACCCATTGCAATGATTACGGCAAACGTTTCGGAGCGTGTTGCAAACACTTTATAGACATTGCACCTTCAGTGATTGTGGCAGTGATTGAAGGTGCAAATGTAACGATTATATTCTAAATGTAGTCCTGCATTTTGTTTAGTCTCTCAACAATGACAAGACTATCTATTAGACTAGATAAAACGATGTGTAGGGCCTCCCACATCCCTCGATCGCGGCTAATTTGGAGGTGCTGTGATGTGAACAAGAAAAAGCATTGATTTAATATTAACATATTATTTTGAGGTTTAGAGAATGATAAAATATGACGTGTGTAACACTCGTGAAATAATTCGTTCCCTATTTATTATGATGATAATTTTGCAATTATTTGCAACAAAAGAAGAAATTATTTATTAAAAAATTGCTTCTTGAATTTTAATGTTAAAAATCATCAATATCTATTCATGTCACTGATTGGGAATGATCTACCAAAAGCGCGGATTTTCATAAATGACTAGCATGTGAGTCAATATGTGAAAACAACCGTCTCCTCGAATTAATAGCACGGAGTTAGTGTAGAAAGTAGAGCCCCTGGTAGCAGCAGATTTTTCATTTACCCTTTAGGAAAGTTCAAGTTGCTGCTTCTCATATAGTACATGCATGCGAAATATTAAGGACAGAGTGCGGAAAACAATTCTCCCCTCTTTCTTTGTTGCTACTAGCATTTCTAGTTTTAGATGAGAGTATTTACGTTTTGAACGAGTTTCCTCCTTCCCTTGAAGCAACAATGCGGCGAATTCAGCAGTCTTTCAAAAACCATCCCTTCGCCCTCTGTGATGTCTCAAACTTAAAATATATATTAGCTTCAAGTACATTAACTTGACATTTGTGTGAAAATGTAAAACATTTTACCAATTGATTTTAGGCGAGTTTAACCACAAATATTTAATTTTCGATAGTTATAACTGCGAAAGTCAGTTAACAAAGCAACACCTTTAATCCACAATCATGCAATTATAATTTATTTTATTTTAACGGTTATCCCATTTTTCATCTGTCCCTGGTCATTAACACTGTGTTACACATACATATCTGTAAGTTGGACGGCAGAAATACAACAACTTGAACTTTGGGGGCATACATACTATTCACTTTGAAACCACATCAAGTTGAGGTATAATGCTCGGGGGAGACATGAAGGCGCCAATGCAAGTCTTATTCATCTTGCCACTTATATCGTGTGCGTCTCGAGAATCATTCCCGCAAGCACAAAGTATTTCAGGTCGGCTCTGTGGCTGAATGGTTAGCGTAGCGTGCAACAAAACTCGGTGTCCTAGGTTCGCACCCTGGAAAACCTGGACATGAAATTCTTTTTGTTCCAACAATCTGTTTCATCAGTCACCCTAACCTTCATGTTATATGGGATATCTGCGAGAGGAATCCTCAATTTGAGGAAGACACAGCCATTTGCTGCTGTTATATAGAGATTAATTCGACTAATATTACTTCTCGCTTTTGTCTCTTTTGGTCAATCGCTAAGATTAGGACGGAATTGATGTGAGGTCAATAACAAGAATGTATGGGCAGTACGCAACAAACAGACTGAATCTGAGTCTAGACGCGAAAGCACCGATTGTCTGCAAAATGTAGCCCATCCAGAGCGGGATATATAGAATTTGGACTATCCTCTATTTTGGGCACTGTAGACATTTTTATTAATAATTTGTTCTCATGGTACTTAATTTTCACTAACTGTATCATGCTCTGTACTAATAACACTTGTAAAGTTCAAAACATTGATACATCTGATTAAAAATTACTCATTAAACTTCGTTTTCCTTTGAAACAGCCACTTTCAATATATATTTCGCCAGACAACACAAATACCGCACACGCACTAAAGGAAAACGAATCAACACTACATTATGGTAGCCACACTGCACGCGAACCGGCAAACAATGATGTTGATTTTGGTTGCCAATATCCCCCCCCCCCCCAATTGACTTTTATTTGTTGGCATTCAAAATGTTTACATTAGTTTTTTCGAGGAAAAATTACTTATATTCGAACAATAGAGTTGTACATACTGTTTGTATGATCTAGGCGACGTTTGAAAATAGGCCATGGTGAAAGAACTTATTTAATTGCTAGATAGTCCTTCGTTAACGAAATAAGCAAGTAAAAGGATTTGGCACGTTTCAATTTGCCATGGATTTCACTTCTGCCCCTTCAGCATCTCATTTTTGTCTGGCCCTTGGTTATAGCCTAGGATAGCCTAATGGCAATCCCCCTTCCTCCCTGAGTCCAGGACGTGGAAGAGAGGTTGACATTTAGGCTCTTGCAGGAAAGCCATGCATTACACCCCGCTTCTGTTATCGTTATTTAAGGAACCCTCTCCATTTTATTTGCGGGCAGTATTCCCCACGCTTTCAGTGCCGTACTCACAAATGCAGTAAAGGGATGTTAACATAAGGGGGTTATAAAGGAGTCCCGGGTTCGAATCCCGGTGGAAGCACAAGTGGTTCGGATTCCACTTTAAACTGTAGGTCCAGTCCCGATTAGAATTACTGTGCATAAAGTGGACTTCAAACAACAAATCAAAACAAATCAAATCATAAGGGGGTTATCAGATATTTCTTACCACTCCTAGAACATGCCATATTTTTCTAAATTTTATTTTTATTTTATTTTAAGGAAAGTTGAGCAAAAAATAAGACTACCTAGCTCTAAAACTCCTTCTAAATACGCCACTGTTCTTAACTTTACAGCTGACATACCATAACACCCATCTATCACCCAGTAACAGAATTCACCTCCGATTAGCGTGAAACACAATAATAGGATGTTTTGTTAATATTTTCTCGCCAATCTTATATAAAATTAATCATCTCCATAACAGTTACGATGAAAAAACTCCGTGGCGAAACGACCTTGAATAACAAAGACCTGTTAAGTGGCTTTCTTATAAGTTGACACGTGGTCAGCACATCGAATCCCTTTGCCCCTGTAATCTTTATCCTCTATTTCACGTAGCTCCCCAATTGCCTTCAAGAAACCGAAATGTTCGGTAATGGAACCTGTGATCACGCTAGCTTGAGTTCTAAGTCTACTTTATGCAAAGATGGGCTAATCGGTGCTGACCTATAATTAAACGTGGTATCCGAACCACAACGTGCATAAGTCCAACAGTAAGGGAGCGGTCGGAGCGTGGGTGACGCAAGCAGCTCTTTACAATAGAATCCTTTCCTTGCGTTGTCAAAATGTTAAGCATTCTTGAACAGATGGTCGTCGCCTTTATTCAATGCTAAGTAAGCATTTGTATCATCATGAACCTTAGACATCGAAAGTAGAGATGTAATATTTTTTTCTTTTTTGAAGCTTTTGACAACGAAGCACTGAAGGAAACTGGCAACAAGGCGGTACTCGGCTAAAAGCGATGTGGAGAGGAGAAACCAAATGACTGTCAGTGACGAATATACATATTTTTGGCCCATCGCAAAGCATTATTTAAGTTCCCTTGAATGTAAAACAAACACACTTGTGAAAGGAAATGACAAAACATTTCCTTCCTGTTCAGTTTCTTCTATTTATGTATGTTGTTTGCGTTTGTCTGCAAAGATTTGATTTTGTTATTTAGCGTCGCTTTTCTACCACTTTGGCTAATCGCGACGATGAGGATGAGTGATGATAGGATGAAATTAGGAAATTGATGCAGGAACACTTACAAAGCACACCCAAGTCCAGGGGGAGATGCGAACCGTAACCATTGGCTTCGTAAACTCTGTGCTAAG
This sequence comes from Lepisma saccharinum, assembly GCF_977018435.1. Lineage (NCBI taxonomy): Eukaryota > Metazoa > Arthropoda > Insecta > Zygentoma > Lepismatidae > Lepisma > Lepisma saccharinum. Next base: position 73,943,176 of record NC_139230.1, read on the forward strand.
CAGTCCGTGCGGAGATCGGAATATCTCTGGAGTTTTTCAATGTATAGTTTTAAGTTCACTTTTTTGCACAGATCGGTTAAATGGGACAGGACCTATAGTTTTAAAATGACATCCGAACCACTATGTGCCTCCACCGGATATCTAACATGGTATACCTCTGTAGAGGGAGGTAGAATTGGAGAGGTAGTGTTTGGCAAAATCATGTGCAGATGAAACTTTCGATAAGTCACTTGTGAGAGATGTTTAAGGATACAATTCAGCTGGGAATGATGGACCAATATCTATTGCATAATATTTTTACATTTGCTCGCTTTTACTTTTAATTTGTCGAGATTTGGGTTGGGTATGCAGTGCTTGTTAGATAACTAAATCACGTTTGATGGTTCCCAATGTAAATAGTACTTTCGTTCTATCCACGGGATTTTCGCCTCTTGCTCCGCCTGTCTGTAGCAATTATTAATCACTCATTGGACAAACCATTCGCTAAATTACGTACGTTCTCTCCAAGAACCAAGTACTAAAGGTAACTGTTGCATTTCGAAGTCCCTCTCACCTTTCGTTTCACGCTACGGGGTTAAGAATTTCAAATAAGACGTCCTTATGTTTCTTTGTTTGATTTTCCTTGTAGATACAAGATTTAAAGAAGAATAATATAATATATAATAACGAAATATTGGATCACAGGTCTGTTTCCTAACTAAATCGTCAAAGAAAAGCAAACGCTGTTATTAATTTAGTTGATTCATAGTTCATTGTTTGCTATCTTCTTTATGTTAATTCTAGCGAAAGAGAAAACTATTTCACTAATTAATCTTTAATAATAATAATAATAATCGCCATGTTATATCACATGAGGTATAATTTTGTTACACATTGCTTGCAGCCAGCAGCGAAAATTACATACCAGTCAAAATAATTGAAAGCACTACTCTCGCAGCCTGGCAGGTGGAACAAGTGAGTGTTGAAGCAGATAACATCCACTCCTGCAAGCAGCAGAAGAGCTCTGAAGTTGAATTATATCGAGCTGAGGCATTTGTACATCTTATCATGATGCAAGAAAGGACAAATGCAAAAACATGCTTTTCTGGGTTTCAAACACTAAAACTTTAACCTTTCGCGCTACACGTAAACATAGACGGACTGCAAATAGAGAAACGCTCGTTTTTTTTTTAATTTTTAGTTGATCTTTGTTATGAGGGAAAGGGTATATGCAGCAGATCTTTGGAAACACTCATATAGTTTGCAGGTAATGATAATTCCGTGTTAAAGTATTATATTCTGTGAAGTAAGGTATTTTTTGTGGGTGTTAGTGTAGTTTTTTTTTGTCACCAAGTAACTTGGAGTTCTAAATTATAATTTGACTGGTACAGTCCGGCCAAGGGAAACGAAACTAGCTGGAAAGTACGATTCCAAACGCGAGAGGAGAAGCAGGTAGAACACCACCCTGTGGCTCTTGCCTGCTATAGTAAAACACAAGCAAAAAAAAACCTGCGCCGACCCGCAAAGCCTGTGCACCGTACTCCTGCGAGGAGGGGAGGGGGAGAGTGGACCAGGCTTCCTTATGGCACGAGCTGAACGGAAAAAGGGAAAGCTACGCTGGGACTTTTCGTCCAAGGTTTTTTTTCCTTGTGGTCGCTCTGTAGGGTTCGCTTGCTGTGTTTATTACTGCTTTCTGTGTTGTGTTTGTGATGTCTCTTACAATTCGTAACAAACCGTTTCGAAGTGGAACAAAGAAAACAAAGACGTATTTGGTCCCTGTTGCACATTCTACAAAACACCCTTGATATAAAACAAACCAGAAACCATTCAGTTACTACATTTTCTTTACTGTATTTATAATAGTTTGCATAATAATACTGTTGCATACTATTCTGATTACTGATGTGTACATTTGTGCTAATTATACGATTTAATAAGGATACCAATTAAATTGAATGACCGAAAATAAAGTTCCATGTTTACAAACAAGTTTATCTACTAATGTGACGTAATGAATACTTTCCTGATATGTTCCGTTTGCTCATATAGTATATGGATGGTTATTTTTTTTTCATTCTGTACCCTTACATAATTCGTAAACATCTATACGTATTTTGGCGGCGATGTTACTACGTCTGAAACTTCGTTGTTTTTTCAATAGCTGACGATTTTCACGAAACCCGCTTCATGAACAAAGTGCTCCTATTTTGCCAATGAACACTTCCAGTTGACGGATGCGCACTTTCGTCCATGGTCTCAGCTAAGGTAGCCAGACAGTCTGTCTGTAGGGCCACCCCGATGATGGAAATCTCGGTGCCTTGTAAGCAAGGGGTCCTGTGTTCGATCGAGGCACGTAGTGTTATAATTCAACATTAAACTCTAGGTCCACCATGACTAACTTATTTGTACATAAAGTGGATTTATAATAAAACCTCAAATCAAATTAACTGATACTTCTAAGCTTTTAGGCCCAAAACATTAACAAAATAAGGGATATATATTATTCGTAACTCCTTTTCGCTCTTAAATTTTACAGTGATTTTATACTTCTTTTTTTAAATCCTGCAATATTGTATATTTCCCAGTGTTGAAATTTTTCTATACATATATTAATGCTGGACTAAGAACGCCTCAATTTCCAATCAAGCTTTGCAATCAAGGGGTCCAGTAGAGACAGTAGAGACACATATTGGTTCGGATCCCATTCAGTCCTGATTAGTGTATCTGTTCACAAATCAGACTTGCAACAACCCATTATTTCTTTACCTTAATATCCAGGAACAGTAACTTGTCGATCTGAATTCTAATTTGCTAATTCTACACATGTTTACATAGTTTACGGTATTCTTTTGTATTAAAATCATTAGAATTAAAAGCAAAATTTACTTTAGTTTTCCTTCAAAACGCTTTGAATTCAAAGCTTTATTCTTCCACAGCATTTGAACTTCATTGAAAAACTTCGAAAGATGGATTTTTGAATTTAGTAATCCTCTCTCAACAGTGGCGTAGCAACATATAGCGAAGCCCTGGGTGAGATTAGAATGCGAGGCCCCCCATCCAATGGCGGAAATTAAAGGGAAGTGGGGAAGAGCAGTCGCTCCCCCCTTTTTTCAGTTTTGCGCCAGAACTGTGCTAAACCTTATCTGCCAAGGGGAAGTAAACTGTCCTTGTAATTTTTGTTTTATAATCATTGATGCGTGTTTACAAGACATTCCAATTTAGTCGGGACAGTCTATTCTTTCAAATCCCTGTCCCAATTTCTTTCAAACTCAAGTCGTAATTTGACTAAATGTTTCGAGGTTTTATTTTGGAGGGCGTTAACCCCCATTTAGACATGTTCTTCATTTTAATAATGATTGCTAATTATTAATAATAATTAATTAATAATTAATAACGATTTCTTCCCGATACTTTGGACCTTAACATTGCAACTCTACAATTCTACAATTAGGAAAGATAATAGTAGGCAAATTGTTCACCACCATTTTAATTATCTCATTACTCTACATCCTGTGTTCTTCTAAGGGGTCATTGTTTCTTTTGATGCGAAGCTTATGTTGACTGCGTTTCTATTTCAACCCATTATCATGACACTGTGGAAAACAGACTGAATGAAAATACAGTGGAGATGGACATATTGCTTTTACCGTTGGGTGTACACTTATCACTATATCTACGAGCTAGCACTAGCTCGCACAATAATACTACCGACACATTGGTGGTCACATCCAGTAATCCCAACAGCATTTCGCCGACCAGGGTCGACCACCTGGACGGAGTGGTTAGCACAACGCGCTACGATGCTGTGGGTTCCGGGTTCGAATCCAGGATTGGGCACGGACGTTCTTTGTGAGTGTTCCTTGATCAATTTTCATCATATCATCACTCATCCTCATCATCGCGATCAGCCAAAAGTGTCAGAAAATCGACGTAAAATAACCTAACTCAACAAATCCAATAGCATTTCGGATGTTCTCTTTTGTTCCACATTTTCGGATCTGTCTCCAACCTCCTCAAACAAATTCTGGGTACGGGCCTGTTCTAGGAAGGAATAAAACAACGCAAGCGTTTAAATGTCTCGCGCTTGCTTCGTGCCAGTTAGAGGTGTTTGTTGTTAACTTACTAAAATAGGGAGTACAAGGTCAAGAGAATGAAGAGAATACAAGACAAAGGACGTTCTATTCAATGAAAGAATAAATGTGTAAAAATGTCTAAGCAAGTTATCGTAAATATTTTCCTAACTGTTTCACATGAGAAATACGACGATCATTTTTCACTTCTTTCGTGCCCCTTAGACTTAAGACCTGCCTGCCTGTATGTTACGCCTCTGATTGGACGTATTCATTCAAATTATAACGTTTAACTAGAATTTAAAACCAGATAAATACAGAATGTTTTAATATTACTGCCCACAAAAAAATAGCATTTTCCATGTCCCCCCCCCCCCCACTTCTATTTATAACATTTTTCGTATCAAGCTCCTTTAAGCGCGAAGTCCCGTGCGGTCGCGCACTTCTTCCACCCCTTGATACACCTTTGCCTCTCAATGCTTTGGATGGCCTCGAAAGTGAATATTCTTTACGTTGCTAAACTAACATTTTCCCCCTAGGATAGTGAAATGATCCACATTAATGAAGCGACTGAAGAATGCGACGTATATTTACGTTAATTTTTAGCGTTTTTCTACGTCGTAGGTTAATCGTTAATGAGCATTAATGGTGGAATCCGAATGAACACGATGATATATTCATTCCTCAGCCAGGATTCAAAAGTAGGGCTTCTGGCTTCGTAGCCACTTCTTCATGGAGGCTGGAAGGTAAGTAATGAATACATTTGATTAGATGATTTTTACCGTCGCTTTTTTTCATTTTTGGCTAATCCAAACGACGAGTATGAGTAATAATATGATGAAATTGATGAAGGGCACCGTCAAGGGAACACCATGCCATGTTCCTCCACCGCGTGTCGAACCCGCGACCCGTAGATTACATCAGTGCCTGGTGTTGATCATTCATTTATCCTTCACTACGGCAGAGATCGAGAATGTGTGGAGCCATATCATTTGCTCGAATGGTGTCACGGCAGACTGCCATACACAGGGGAGAACTTTACCTTTTGTGGCAGTCGCCACATATATTTTGATGGCATCAAATCTTCGCTGTCCCTTCAAGTACATTTGCTTCTGTAACTTTGTAAATATTGTTATATAAAGACCACACTGAGGGAAGGAATACGCTATCTTTCACTAAACCTGAATACTGTGTGACCATTTACTTCATTGCATTATTAATTACAAAATGCAATCAAATACACGGCTATAAATTATCAGGTTTAGAAACGGGAAGAGTATTTATGTCGTTTACATTTTATTTTGCCATCTAGAGAGTAATGTTTACTACAGTGTATTTAATAATTTCGTTAAGGTCATAGAAGGCAAATATGTTGTTTCCAGGCATTATATAAAAAATTAAATCGATGTCTTCAACTCGAGCTTTTTCCCTCAAAGTTTTCTGGTGGGGAACATTATCAAATGTACATGTCATTGTTCTCTCGGTTGTTTTATGCATAAGATGGCGCAGTGTTAGCGTTGTTGCCTTCTAATCAAGGGATCCCGGGTTCGATAACCGGTGGAACCTCATAGTGGTTCGGATCCCACTTTAAACTGTAGGTCCAGTCCCGATTAGCCTTATTGTGCATAAAGTGGACTTAAAACACCAAATCAATCAATCAATTACGTATAAGCAAATGCATTATACGCATATAATAATGCGAATATCACTGCGTAAGCATTTGTATGTTATCTTTTTACATTTGAACTTTGAAGAAACACACGCAAACCGAAGTGACGAGCAGGACACAGTTCCTACTTTGTGAAAATAACACAATGGAGAGATCAAGCGTAAGATACCGTGATACCAGACACAGGGGGAAAATGCGCGGTGAACTTACTCCAAGCAGAGAAGCGATTGTTTTGCCCCTGCGACGTTGTCGGGTGAAGACTTTCCCCTCTCGTCTAGTCGCACGTTAAACAGAGCGGGCGAGTACAGAAGACGTCAAATACGTGTAGCATGCAACGTCGCAAAAATACATCCACAGCTCTCTGTCCACGGTTTCGGCGCGGCTGCAGAGGCGAGAGTGAAAACTTCGCTTCACTTATCAGTGTTGCCAAACACGAGTGTTAAAAAAAGAACTGCATTGAAATTAAATGCAGTTAAGGATTGCAATCAAGCCGTTAACTTTGAGAAGTATAAACGTTTGTCTTCGTGTTCTACGTATAGGGATCCTATGTTCGAATACCGTACGAGTCTTGGGATGCTTCCAGACCGAAGCGAGAAGCGACACGTGTCACTTGGAAACAAACACTCAATAATATATGCTTATATTTTTATGCTGCACGGGTAGTGTTACTTCAGTGAGAAACCCCTCGTTGCTCGTCGCTTCGTCCCAATGGAACTTTCGTACCGAAGCGATAAATGGCTTTGGAAACAAAAATTCTTAAATAAACACAACTTTCTAACAAATGTGATATGACAAACTACACGTGCCACTTGCATGTTTTACGCACTGGGGACGTTATCGTGTTGCTTCGGTCTGGTGGTCATGCCTACGCATTGAATGCTTTCTTGCAGAGAGATTTTAAACCGAAACGACAGGCAACAAGTAGCAAACGACGGCTGCAAATGACACTGAAGTTCATACCGAAGTGACAAGCGAAAAGAAAGACAAGCCACTTCAGTCTTCAAGTAAGCATTCACTGTTAAAGCCCGAACACCAGACCTAGGCGACCCAATTCAGGATATTGACAAACGGAAGTAACAAGCGAGACTTGCTTCTTCGTTTCGAAACGTGTCGCTTCTCGGCTTCCGCTTCTGAAAGTCATGGATGTCATGCAGCGTGTCGCCTTGGTCTGCTAGAGCATTTGAGAAAAACGCTTGCTTGTACACAGAGGTATCGTGTCACTTGTCACTTCGATATGAACGCCCCCTCCCTTTTGCCGGATCGCTTGTCGCCTTGGTCAGAAATCTCCATTCTTATCCTCATCATGGCCGAAAGGAGACAAGTAACGAGTTTCTACTGATAACATCGTTTCCTGGTAATGGAAGAAAATGAGCTTTACAAATGGATTTCTGTTTACCAATATTATAGTAAAACCCAACTAATAATTTGTTATAGGCACATATACAAGGGTCACATTTGGAGGAATAAATTCTATTGTAGCATTTTGTTTGATTACAGGATTAAAACCGACCCCCGTGGTGGAGTGGTTAACACATCGCGCTACGACACCAGGGTTCCCGAGTTCGAATCCCGGTCTGGGCATGGATGTTGTGGGAGTCGATTCATCAATTTCATGATATCATCACTCATCCCCATCTTCGCAAATTAGCCAACAGTGGTACAAAAAGCGAAGTAAAATTAAAAAAATCAATTACAATTACACTTGGATGGTTAGAAGATAATAGAAAAACAGATCTGGTTCCAAAGTTTTAAGTTGGCAACATTGACAGCTCGGAAGCAACAAGACGGCCAGGCGAGAGGGGAACCCCGACGGCATTTGCACGTACCTTTCCTCGCCCCTCAACCCCCTGGAATGTTCGGTACCAATACATGCGAAATAGATCCAAGATTTTAAACACCCACACTTCCTGGTCCCAAGAGATGCGATTAAACACCACACTTTTACACAGACGTGAAGCTTCCAGAGCTGGAAGAGTTTAACACACACGTTAACACACAAATCGAACAAATAGCGACTTTTTGGTACCTTCGAAATACTTCGCGTACATGTCGAAAGGGGTCTCAGGAGTCTTGCAATGGTCTTTTCTTTGTTGGGACCGGCAAAAAGTCCCAACAATTTGTTTGGTCCCATTAAGAAAGGTGTTTAAACATACGCTGGTTACCACAAGAATATATCTGCGTACTCACACCCACACACACACACACACACACACACACACACACACACACACCCACCCACCCACACACACACACACACACACACACACACCCACACACACCCACACCCACCCACACCCACCCACCCACACACACACACACACACACACACACACACACCCACACACACACACACCCACCCACACAAACACACACACACAAGTAGTATAAAAGTATATAGGATGAGCACACTTATAGGTGTAGAAAAGAAGAGGTCATTTGATTAAACAGCCCGATTTGCCTACACTTAAAATTATGGCAAGATACTCTTATTCCCTAATTCTTCAAGTGTGATATGCTCTTAATCCCCAAGAATTTTGAATCCTAGTGTAGAAAAGAAGAGTTCATATGCCCCGATTTGCCCACACTTAAAATTATGTCAAGAGGTGGCATATAGCCCAATCGGCCATGTGTGTACATATTTAAATCTAAAGAATCCTGAATTCTAGTGTAGAAATGAAGAACTCCCCTCAGACAGATTTGCCCATGTGTGTAAAAGCTACATCTCTCAGTTTGTTGTCCATAAACTTGTCAAAAATATGCCCCCTCTTGATATTTTTTTGGGCTACACTTAAAACTAAGGCAAAATGCCACACACACATACCTACACACCCACACACACACACACACACACACACACACACAAACACACACACACACAAAGCACATTGTTGAACCCAACTGATATTTTTATTAAGTATAGAGTTTTGATTTGAACCCCAAGAAATTTTATATAAATATCAAAGCCAAAAATATTCACACACACACTAAATATACAAAACACACTGCTGAACCCAACTGATATTTTTTATTAAGCATAGAATTTTGAATTGAAGCCCAGGAAATTTTATATAATAAACAACAACAAAAATACCGAATCAAAAATATTGTAATCAATGCAATGAGAATATATCCAGCCCCAATTGGGTTAAGCACCAAAAGAATTGTAATCCAGATAAAAGCAGAATTCTCACAAAAATATGCCCAAAATGCCATAGAAAATATAACATGAAATATTTCTCTTATACTTGTTCTGCACAGTCATCAACATTTCCAAACAAAATTGATTGGAAATATTTGTGTGATTGCCCTGTATAACTTAGATTGCAAGGCCATATTTTGTAATTTTCTAGACCAGGAGGAGCTAGACCCTGTGCACCAGAAACAGGCCATAAAATGCCTCTCCACAAATTATGTGAGCATCATGGAGCACACAATACATTTTACAATTTTGAGAATCTCAATTTAAATTCAGGAACAAGAGATTTGATTTTATGTATCTGGAAATATCTCTTTTTTTCAAAAAATGTTTGCATCTTGAATCAACCTGCAAACAATATTACATGTTAGGCTGGGCTATCTCAACAGCAGAGGCATGCAGCTTAGTGGTTTCCCGCACTCACACTCTGTAAATACATTCCATGATTTTATTATCCTATTAAAGCACCCAATGCTGCAATTTTTAAATTTTTGCTGAAGAAGATACATGATTATCTCAGTCATGTTCAACATCTGAGAATTGTATGCATCAAAATATTGCAGGTGATGATTAAAATCTGCACCACTATACAACATTCCACTATCTGTTGTAACAAATTCTGCCTTTTGGAACCTATCCAGATGCATCATCAAAAATCTAAAATGTTTCCAGTTTGAGCTCTGATTGGGAAGAATCTCAAAATCATAGAATCTCCCCACACTTGCATGATTTGAAAACCATCCTCCATAATAGGAAAAATCAATATAATAATAAAAAAAACAACAAACTGTCTCACAATTCTCCTTCAAGAATTATACTTGTGGCACTCAAAATCAGTGTTGTATTTCAAGTTTAGATAATTGAATTTTTGTGTGCTGTTCAGGGCCCAGCGGAACTCTGTTTCATTATTGATTGAAAATAAATCATACTCTGAGAGTGTTGAGAATCTAATTTTGAAATCAGGAAGAAGAGATTCAGATCTAATATATTTTGCAACATCTCTTCTGTCAAAAAATGACATGAGCATTGATCCTATTGTGCACCTACACAATTGTGGAGAGCAATCATGTAGATATAAACAGAAATTGTACATGGCTCTGTGTACCTCCCGATCAGAATTTGAGGTTGAGATTTGAAGATTGCAAAAAATTGCAGTTTAAAGGTTCAAAATATCTCAAATCATGAAATTTTATCTTCAAACTCAGCAAATACAGAATAATCTCATTTGCATTTATGACCCCTGAGATATATTTTTCCCTTATAACAAAAGCCGCACCAGAAAACACCAAGCCTGTATCTGTGGTTACAAATTCAAAATCATCATAGGATTTCAAATAAGTATCATAATTTAAATGTTTCCAGTTCTCAGATATGTCAAATGGGATATGAAAACAATACATTGATTCAAAATATTTTGTTGTGAACCAATAATTTTTTCTGTAACAATCATAAAAACCTACAAACAGCCCAACAATTCTCCTGTGCAACAGATATATGTATTTTTCCTTCTTGCCCAACAATCCCAGATGTATGCATCCAAATTCATGGTCACTGTCAAGCACCCACCTAAATTCTGTCTCATTTCTAACTGCAAACACATCATATTCACATAAATCGGAAAATGCAAGCTTGAACCTTTCCAACAGTGATTCCGATTGTATATATTGTGACAAATTCCTTCTCTCAAAAAACATTGCAACAAGTGCTGTGTGTTATCCTTCTAAAACAATGCACATTCAAAAATGCAATGCTGTAATTTTTTAAGAGCATGCCCAACACTATGCTTAATAATATTGTTCCTTTGTTGCTGATAATCCCGATTTATTTCCAAATCACACTGCCCGGGATACATGTTTGCTGAACAATATTGCAAAATTGGAACTGTAGCAACTATGTATGTATTATTGGGAGCTTAGATAATTGTTTCCCGCACCTGCATGTTTCATTCCAAGAGGTTTTGTCTAGGCACAGTGCAAGGCACTTACTGCTGCAATTTCTGAATTTTTGCCTCAGAAAATACAGAACAAGCTCATTCAGGCATTTGTGCTTTAAATACCCAACAAGATCCGGGTGGAAATCATCTGCACTGAACAAGTGCCCATCATCTGTGGTCACAAATTCAATATTCCTATTAAACAGATTGGGATTGGAAATTATTCTGTTCAAAAATTTAAAATGCACCCAATTTAAGCTCTGATCAGCCATGAGCTCTAAATCATAATCTTCATACCCATCACAACAATTGCTGTACCAACATTCATCAAACAATTTCAACCTGCAGAAATAATAATAGCTCCCAGTGTGGTGATGCACAAACAATCCACAAATTCTCTTAAACTTGTTGTACATAAATTTTTCAAACTTGCTGATGCTCTTCAGTGACAAGTATTGAAAATTCTTGTCACTATAAAGCACCCAGTGCATTTCAGTCTCATTCTGAACTGTAAACAGGTCATACTCGGACAGGTTCAGGAACCTAAGCCTAAAATCCCCAACAAGTGATTTAGATTTAATGTATTTTGAAATTGATCTCCTGTCAAAAAAAATCTGCATTATGACAGGCACAATGGCAGTGTGAACAATTCCCTGCCGCATTGGCATGTATTTTGTATGTTGTGTGCTTCAAGTGACAGGCATATGCATTCATGCTCACAGTTTTTAAATTTTTGCCTAAACATAAACATGAGAATTTCATTGAAGTTTGTATGTTTTAAAAATTTGCTCATGCCTGGCTTAAAATTTTCAGGTAGGTATAAATTGCCCTCATCTGTAGTGACATATTCAAGAGGATTCAGGTCCACATAAACTCTGTTTGAGATTTTATAATGGACCCAGTTTAGACTCTGCGGCATAATTATGTCCATTCTGTGCACAAAACAATTCTTATTGCAATTGTTGTACCAGTAATCATCATACATTGCAAATCCACATTGCCAATAATAACACTCTACAGAATAATGCACAAAAAATCCAACAATTCTTTTGCATGTATTGAACATGGATATTTCAAATCTTGTCAGGGATTTCAGGGACAGGTAGTGAAAAGCAAAATCACTTGAAAGCACCCACTGCATCTCAGTTTTATTCTGCACAGAGAACAGGTCATGCTCAGAGAGTCCAGAGAACCTATGCCTGAAATCCCCAACAAGTGATTCTGATTTTATATATTTGTAAATAGATCTTCTGTCAAAAAATTCCATACTTTTGATTCAATCCTCTCTCCCACTGCTCTGCTTTCCCTGCTGTTTTTGCTCTCTCTCTGCTGTTTCTGCTCTATCTGAAATTAAATTTTTAATCTAGATAATTGTTTCCCACAATTGCATGTTCCGCTGAGATTGCTCCCACCTAGAATCTTTGCAATGCAATCAGAGTCACATTTTTCTCTTATGAAATACATAATAATCTCATTCAAGTATATATGCTTAGAGAACCACACACAATCAGGATCAAAATCATCCCCACTGTACAAGTGGCCACTGTCTGTTGTAACAAATTCAATATTATGATTTGTAGATATCCTGAATTTGTAATGCATCCAATTCAAGCTTGGGCATGAAACAATATTCATCCTATGCTCTGCAAACAAATTATAGCAATTACTCAACCAATGATTATTGAATATTTTAAGCATGAAATAATAACCATAATTATCTGTGTAAAAATTCACAAAAAATCCAGCAATTCTGCCACACTTGTTGTAAACAATTTTTTCAAACTTGCTTATATGTTTGAGGCACAGGTAGTGAAAGGGCAAGGCACTGTCAAGCACCCATTGCATCTCTGTTTCATTGCAAACTGCAAACAGGTCATACTCAGAGAATCCAGATAATCTGATTCTGATATTTTCCACCATTGTTCATATATAAACGTTTCAACGTAATTCAAACACTGTGACTCGGATTGCATTGCAAAGATTCTAGGTGGGAGCAATCTCAGCGGAACATGCAATTGTGGGAAACAATTATCTAGATTAAAAATTTAATTTCAGATAGAGCAGAAACAGCACAGAGAGAGCAGAAACAGCAGGGAAAGCAGAGCAGTGGGAGAGAGGATTGAATCAAAAGTATGGAATTTTTGACAGAAGATCTATTTACAAATATATAAAATCAGAATCACTTGTTGGGGATTTCAGGCATAGGTTCTCTGGACTCTCTGAGCATGACCTGTTCTCTGTGCAGAATAAAACTGAGATGCAGTGGGTGCTTTCAAGTGATTTTGCTTTTCACTGCCTGTCCCTGAAATCCCTGACAAGATTTGAAATATCCATGTTCAATACATGCAAAAGAATTGTTGGATTTTTTGTGCAAAATTCTGTAGAGTGTTATTATTGGCATTGTGGATTTGCAATGTATGATGATTACTGGTACAACAATTGCAATAAGAATTGTTTTGTGCACAGAATGGACATAATTATGCCGCAGAGTCTAAACTGGGTCCATTATAAAATCTCAAACAGAGTTTATGTGGACCTGAATCCTCTTGAATATGTCACTACAGATGAGGGCAATTTATACCTACCTGAAAATTTTAAGCCAGGCATGAGCAAATTTTTAAAACATACAAACTTCAATGAAATTCTCATGTTTATGTTTAGGCAAAAATTTAAAAACTGTGAGCATGAATGCATATGCCTGTCACTTGAAGCACACAACATACAAAATACATGCCAATGCGGCAGGGAATTGTTCACACTGCCATTGTGCCTGTCATAATGCAGAATTTTTTTGACAGGAGATCAATTTCAAAATACATTAAATCTAAATCACTTGTTGGGGATTTTAGGCTTAGGTTCCTGAACCTGTCCGAGTATGACCTGTTTACAGTTCAGAATGAGACTGAAATGCACTGGGTGCTTGATAGTGACAAGAATTTTCAATACTTGTCACTGAAGAGCATCAGCAAGTTTGAAAAATTTATGTACAACAAGTTTAAGAGAATTTGTGGATTGTTTGTGCATCACCACACTGGGAGCTATTATTATTTCTGCAGGTTGAAATTGTTTGATGAATGTTGGTACAGCAATTGTTGTGATGGGTATGAAGATTATGATTTAGAGCTCATGGCTGATCAGAGCTTAAATTGGGTGCATTTTAAATTTTTGAACAGAATAATTTCCAATCCCAATCTGTTTAATAGGAATATTGAATTTGTGACCACAGATGATGGGCACTTGTTCAGTGCAGATGATTTCCACCCGGATCTTGTTGGGTATTTAAAGCACAAATGCCTGAATGAGCTTGTTCTGTATTTTCTGAGGCAAAAATTCAGAAATTGCAGCAGTAAGTGCCTTGCACTGTGCCTAGACAAAACCTCTTGGAATGAAACATGCAGGTGCGGGAAACAATTATCTAAGCTCCCAATAATACATACATAGTTGCTACAGTTCCAATTTTGCAATATTGTTCAGCAAACATGTATCCCGGGCAGTGTGATTTGGAAATAAATCGGGATTATCAGCAACAAAGGAACAATATTATTAAGCATAGTGTTGGGCATGCTCTTAAAAAATTACAGCATTGCATTTTTGAATGTGCATTGTTTTAGAAGGATAACACACAGCACTTGTTGCAATGTTTTTTGAGAGAAGGAATTTGTCACAATATATACAATCGGAATCACTGTTGGAAAGGTTCAAGCTTGCATTTTCCGATTTATGTGAATATGATGTGTTTGCAGTTAGAAATGAGACAGAATTTAGGTGGGTGCTTGACAGTGACCATGAATTTGGATGCATACATCTGGGATTGTTGGGCAAGAAGGAAAAATACATATATCTGTTGCACAGGAGAATTGTTGGGCTGTTTGTAGGTTTTTATGATTGTTACAGAAAAAATTATTGGTTCACAACAAAATATTTTGAATCAATGTATTGTTTTCATATCCCATTTGACATATCTGAGAACTGGAAACATTTAAATTATGATACTTATTTGAAATCCTATGATGATTTTGAATTTGTAACCACAGATACAGGCTTGGTGTTTTCTGGTGCGGCTTTTGTTATAAGGGAAAAATATATCTCAGGGGTCATAAATGCAAATGAGATTATTCTGTATTTGCTGAGTTTGAAGATAAAATTTCATGATTTGAGATATTTTGAACCTTTAAACTGCAATTTTTTGCAATCTTCAAATCTCAACCTCAAATTCTGATCGGGAGGTACACAGAGCCATGTACAATTTCTGTTTATATCTACATGATTGCTCTCCACAATTGTGTAGGTG